>NC_053463.1:6253024-6873024 GCF_015227805.2 Hirundo rustica
CAGTCTCTCCCCAGCCTGCTGCCCCCACATTTCCAAGTGAGAGGGATGATAGTGCAGGGGGAGTTTGAAAGAGCCAGAGGAGACACCTTCCCCATGGGGCATGGAAGAGCCTTCCACCTGAGAGCCCTGGGACAGCTGTGAGAGCCCACACAAACCATGGCAAGAAAAAGACATCCCACAGTAAGCCTGTCCTGCTTTCTAGCTCTGCAGCCTGCTCCCAGGCCATGACTCACTGCAGAGCCATGCACAGCTGCCTTTCCATCCCCTGCCCCGCTGGCCTCTGGATTACAGCTGAGAATCTCCAATGACATCCACTCCTCCTTCTCCTTCTGCTTCTGACCAGCACTCCAGTGCAGGCATTGGAAGAGTCTGTGGGAGTCTGCCTGCTCCATCTGAACCAGGCACCAGTCCTACAGCTCAGCTGAGGGACAGAGTCCATCCCACTGGGAAGAATTCCTTGTCCCACGTAGGACAAAGACAGCCACTCTCTGGCATGTTCCAAGGGCACTTTGGGTTCATCCTGCCCTGTGCAGATGGTGCTTCCAGTGGCCCTGCATCTGCTTAGTGCAAGCCCAGAGAGCACAGCCCTTCTGCCTCTGATCTGCTTCTGAAATGGAAAAAACCAGAAACCCTCCAGCTGACACGCTCCCAGAGAGCAGGAGAGATGGGAAATTCCTGGGATAAGCAGATTCCTCTCTGCTCTGCATTTACTCTCAACTTTTCCTGAGCTGGGTGCTGGGCTCCCACCCCTGCAGCCACTGACTTCCCCCACACTGCCCTGCAGCTGTGAGGAGCTTCAGCCACACACCCAGGGAGGAAGACTTGGAAAATGATATTCCCGCAGTGGTTCCAGGGCATCCTGTTTATTTATATGCACTTTGGGTTCATTGTTTTGCAGCAGCATCCATCGAAATTAATGCAGACACATCCTCTAGAGAAAAACTCATTAGAGAATCCCTTCCAGAGCAGAGGGAGAGAAAGGGTCCTCACACTGACAGACTGGTGAGCAGGGGACAGCAGGATTATTAATCCAAACTTGTATCACTCCTACAGAGCTGCTCACTTGCCTTTTTCTCCATCTCTTACAGCAGAACTTTTTCCCCTCTTGGAAAGCACCAGCCCAGATCTGCCCAGCCTGGCTCAAAGCAGGATGAAGAAATTTGGATTTTGAACTGGGGTTAGCTGGAGTTCAAACCTCACCCCTCCAGACCTCTTGGCTTTGCTGTAAAATGATCTCAAGCCTCGAAGGGTCTTGCCCTGTTTGCTGTTTCCATCGGAGTTCGTGCAGTCACTTGAGCTGGGAGCGAGCGCCGGGAGCCCTGGGGTTCATCTGCTATGCCCAAAGCACCCACTGGCACATGGTCAGGAGCCTGAACTGGACCTGCTGCAGCCCTGCCAGGGTTCCTGGGGCTAAGGAGGCCCCTGGGGCAATCTCCTGCCCATCCCATGCCCAGATGGCATAAGACAGCTTTCTAAATACGTGTGAGGTCCGGTTTTGCTCCTTGCAGCCCGAAACTAAAATCTCCTCTTTGGTGACCCCACTAAGCCTCACAAGAGTGGAAAGGACTTTCCAGGACTTTCTCTGCAAGCTCTCAGTCATTTCTGGAGCTCTTTAAAGCTGCTGAGTTTAGAGCTAGCCAGTAGCTCCAGGCTCTTTGTGATCCCCCTCCATCCCACTGCTGATGCCTGGTAATGTGTCCTTGCCAAGGTGCAGGACCTGGCTGTCCCCACCATGTGTGTGGATCACGGTGAGCACCCCTCACTCCCACCCCCCTGGGCTCGCTGGATGAGCTTGGGGGCCATTTCCAGATGTGATTGTATCGCTGCTTTTTGCTCTCACTCAGAACCAGGGTCTAAGCCACCACATCCATAAAGAAATCCCTGCTATAATTATCTCCGTGGCACTATCATTTGTTTAAGCCCTTAGCAGAGAGCTTAACTTCAGCCTACAGTGCAGAGCAATTGCCACGTTGTCAGTTAGAAAAGTCGTGGTTTCTTTTCTCTTCTTTTTTTTTTTTCCCCTCTCTAAAATTTTTTCCAGATGTCTTTTTTTTTTTTTTTTTTCCTTAGGAGAAGAACCAGCAGCGGTGCAGTTTCAATGCGAGCCGTGACTAATCCACTGCAGAGAGCATTCAACAGCTCTGTTCAACACCTTGAGTTATGACTCAAGCAAATGAAACTTTGGCTCGGGGGATGTGTGACCTCTAGAGCCAAACTGGACCTGCAAGGGGCACTGGGCTGCAGCTGGCATCTACGGACACCGGTGGTGGGAGGACATGGTGCTCCAGCTGGTTGCATTAGAAAGACCCATGGAGTCTTAGACACCATCATAAATCCAGCCTCCACAGGGACCTGGGAGGGTCATGTGGAATATTTCTGGATGTCTCTGTGAGTGGTATCAACATCCACATATCAGCACCCAGGGATGGCTTTTGGGAAGTGTGCAGCCGAGTAAAGAAATGGGTGAAGGAGATTTTCTTTTGTTCTTTTCCACCAGCCTCCAGAGCTGCCTCATCACAGAGACTGACCTGTTCACTGGGAAGTGGTGTTGGGTTTTCATTAACCTCTCCCCCATTGTTTCCCCTCTGCCTTCCCTTTCTCTTCTGTTTATATTTCGTTCCTTGTTGGCCATGGGATGTTTAGTCTTACATCTGATCTCTCACATGCAGCAGAAGTGCTGCGGGGCTGGATGGGGAGTGAGCTGATACAGAGCCACAGACACAAAGGCATCCTAGCCAGCAAGGAGCCAGCACAGCCTGGCAGGTCATCATGGGCCAGGCCCTGTGTTGACATCTAAATCCTCAGCAACATCAGGGGGAATAGTTAAGCACTCAGGTCCGTGCCTCAGCCCTCTCAAAGATAGTGCATAATCAAGAATGTGCCCAAAGCCCATGCAGCCAAGACAAAACACGATGTTGAATATTGCTATGATCTCGAGTGTCCTTCAGCAGGCATCTACAATCACACTGCTGGTGCCCAGATGTCCTCAGTCCTGCTGGCTACATGAGACATCATCTTTCCAGCAACCCCTGGAGAGCAGCCCTGGGGTGGGCTCTGATGCCACAGGAGGATCACAAGCTGCAAAGAGCTGGATTATCCACAGGGCTCTGTGCTGTATGGAGATATTCTTTAGGGATGCCCAAACTGTAGCAATTTTTGGCTACTGGTTCTCCTTTGAAGCACAGTGCTAAGGCCATGCTGGTGCTGGGGGAGCAGATGCACTTCAGATCCTCTCAGCCATGGAGAGAAGCAAGGAGAGAGGAGCTGGGTTTTCACCCTGAGCATAGAGAAGAACAGATGGGAAAACTCAGCTCCAAGCAGCTTTGCTGCTTGGCTGCCCCTGGCTGGGCAGCTGCTCCAGCTGAGTTACGTCCTGTAAAGTCAAAATAGTGAGAGATGTCTGAAGAGACCACTGAATTCAGCTGACTGGAAATTCTGACTGTGGGCTTTGTTCAATCAGTCCAGATCTGCTGGACAATAACCACAGCAGAGACCAGTCTGCTGAGAGTGACATCTGCCAGCTCCGTGTTTCTCTGCCTGCTTACAGCATTTCAGACATGTCTTAATCCTCCACATTCTCCGGGTCATTCTTTCCTCTCCCTCTCCACAAGGCAGTCATAGACCTCAGCAATGTTAGGAAACAGGATGCAGGAGCAAAAACTCTCCTGCTTTCCTCTGCATCCCCCTGAGGATGGGAAACACCGGCTCAGGGACTGAGCTGCTCCACTGAGAAATGACAGCATTTAACATTATAATCGCAGCAGGTCAAGGTGTTAGGAGGTGCAAAACCAGGCAGAGACACGGCGTTCCCCCATCCCCCAGTGCTGTCAGCCCGAGAGAGACAGAGAACTGCAAACCCACGGCAGCAGTGCCGGCAGCTGCTGTGGCAGTGACTGCGCTGGGAGGGCTGCGCTGCGGGCTGCTCTGCCCCGACAGGGACCCTTTGATCTCCAGCTTGATTCCTCTGGTCTATCCTTTGGAGCCAGGCTCAGGGACTGCCCACTGGGAAGCGGAGGAGAGGAAGAGACCGATTTGGAAAGCTAGCGAGGAGGAGGGGGAGAGGCAGAGGGAAACCCAGCCCACCCTTTGGCTTCCTCCTGCCTCCTTCTAAAACTTGCAGATTCCTCCAGCCTGTCCGAGCGCCTGAAGTTCCCTCAGCCGTGCTGCCGGGACTGTGAGGTATGGCCCGAGCTTCGCGTTTGCCTTTGCTGTGCTTCTCCTCCCGGCATGGGGATCCCCACAGCCCCACGCGTGGGGGTCCCTGGCCTGGGACCCGCTGTCCCAGCCCGGGGAGTGTGTCCAAGGCTGGCATCACTCGGGATGGGCAGCTGGACGCTTTCCACCCCAAAGCGAAGCATTTAGAGACCCCTCCTGACTTCACCCCTGTCTCCTCTTTGCAGCATTTCCACTTGTAGGCTGTCTCTTACTCAACTTCGCTGCCAGAGCTTTATTGCTTGGGTGGCATCTGACCGTAAAGGTTTATCCTGCCCTCATTCTTCTCTCCGCTCCCTTTTTGCCCTCTGGGTTTTCAGCTGGGGAGTAGTTCCTTAGCGAGATCCGTGACACCTCAAACCAGCCTGCAGAGAAAATCAGATCTAGTTACGAGCAGTCCCCACGTCTCCCAGCCTGAGGTGTGCTGGCAGGTGATGTTTTACTCACCAGAGTATCCAGAGGAAGAACAAAAGAGCTGTCGACTTTATCTCAGCGTTTTCTTGTTTTGTTTTGTTTTGTTGGGTTTTGTTTTTGTTTTTGTTTTTTCTTCTTCAGGGCAGCTGGTCTTATTTCTCCTTTGGGGAAAAAAAAAAAAAAAAAAAAAAAAAGAAAAAGGAAAAAAAAAAAAAAAAAGAAAAAAAAAGACACTCGGCTTTTTGTTCAAAGCAAACTTTGAAAGCCTTTCAAGTCTGCTGCCCTGGCTTGCCGAACTCTTGCTGATCGACTGCTAGGGAGACAGAGATTGCAGGAGGGGAGGAGCAAAGCTCTTCTGGGGTGGTGTTTTTGTTTTTTTTTTAAGTTTTAAGAACTTGGATTCCGTCGGGCACAATTTTAAGAGCACGCAGAAGAGACGAGGGCTTGTTTCCTTTAAAGGCAGCCGCTGTCCTTCCCGGCCCGGTGACGCGACAATCTAACTCTGCTCTTTGTGACCCTTCTCTAAGAAAGCTCCACTCTGTTGTGTCCAGCCTAAAAAACTGGAAATTTAACCGGTTGGGAGCTGAATTCCCACCCAAACCGAAAGGCAAAAGTTTCAAGTCGGAATGAAACCGGTGGTACCGGGAATGTCACCGGTACTCCTGAGTCCTCAGAGGCGACCGACTTGAAACAGCCCAAAAACTCCGCATCCCTCCAACAGGACAAAAGTTAATTGCAGCCGTTTGTTGGGGTGGATCCGGCGAGTTTTGAGTGGAAATGAAAGGCTGCTGTTGCGTCCGGCGCAGCAGCTAAAGCCAAGCCATTGTCTGCCACATAGGCAGGAGCAGGGCTGCGGGCGGCGTTGGGAGGGGGAAGAGCAGAAATAAACTTTTCAGAGGTTTTTTTTTTTTTTTCAAGCCCCTCCTTCCACAACACTCTGCTCTTCCATGACTCAGCCCCAGAGGAATGTCGGCTCCCATGGAAACCTTTTCTGGGTCCTCTGGTCCGAGGGATGTCGGGGCTGATATCGCTGGAGCGGCGGTGGCAGGGCAGGTCCAGGGAATGCTTTGGAGATGGTTTGCATTTTTGCAGAACATTTATCGGACAGTTTATTCTCTGCCTCCTTCGTGGAGCTGTGCGGGATCAGCACCCCCCGGGGCCGGAGGGACCTCCCGCACCTGGCACAGAAACATCCGCGCTGCTTTTGACACTTAGGTCCAGCCCACACGAAAGAGAAAGCTCAGGCGGGACAGCAAAACTGTGTCCCACCTCTCTGCACAGGGCTCTTCCAGGCACTTTTCCTGGAACTAATTTAAGTGTTTTCTATTATGGATTCAATCTGCAACCTGCAGAAACTGACGGGTTCAGCACACAGCTGTGATGGGGCTGGGCTCTTGCTGTTGTATCAACAAGCCCTGTAAGATCTGAGCATTTCTGAGTTCACGCAGAGCTGCTCGGCCCCCAGCTGAACAGGGAACAGGTTCACACATTCTGGGTGAACACAGTGTTGTGTTGTGGCCGTGTCTTTAGCGGCTCTACATGGGCACGTGGGGTAGGGAGATTTTTTTCCCCCGCCGTGTTTTACTGGGAGCGTGTAAGTGTGCGTGTGTGCTAAAGGGAATTTCACTTCCATCTACACCTTGTGTGGCTTTCTGAGCCTGCACAGTGTGTGAGAGGGCTCTGTGCAGGTGGCAAGAGCCAGGCTGGCTTCTGCCCAGTCCCCTGCCCTGCTCCCCAGGCACCCAGGGCAGCTGCAGCACATCTGGGTGAGCCAGCACTGAACATGCAGGGACCTGTCCAGCAGGGAGCTTTATGGGGACTCACACAAAAAATTCTGGCTTCAAAAGGAATTCTAGCCTGGGAGTGGCTGCTCTGTAAAGCTCAGAGGGTCTTGCTTGCATAGGGAGGTCAGGGCCAGGCAGTGGGGACCCAGCCCTGGTGTTGTGTTTCTGTGGGGGTCATACTTGGTCACCCATGTGCAGCTTGACAACTGTGACCCCAGTGGGGTTTGGCAGAATCTTTCTTCTTCTGGACCAGCTTTGCTTTTACACTGGCTGTGAGGTGGGGGAATGTCAGACCCTTCAGTGGCTTGGAAAAGCAGTGAGCAGAGGGAGGGGGCCCTGGGGTGCCGGCAGGAGCTGAGGCATGGCAGGATTTTGCCTGGCCATTGCCCATTCCTGCCCCCATGGCTGCAGTGGGAGGAGGCAGCAGAGCCCCTCGCCCGGGTTAGCGGGGGTGGCAGCTGGGGTGAGCCCGGTGGCCTCGAGGAGGAGCTGGCAAAGTGGCCAGGGAGAGACTCCTCCCCACGCTAACGTGGCACCCCAAAGGGCTTACGCAACCCTGGACAGGGCCAGCGCCACATGGACCACGCTCCACCACCGTGGAGCCTCTCCTGGAGGCTGCAGCCGCCTCATCGGTGTCCACCCCACAAAGCCCCCAGGCTGGGGTCCCCATCAGAGACCCACAGGCCCAGTGGCACAGACTCTCCTCTGTGCATCACTGTGGGGTATTTTCCCCATCGGGAGAAACTGGTGATGGTGCCACAAGCCTGGGGGAGCGTGGTAAAGAGTTCCCCAGAGCAGCTGGCTTTGAGTCTGTGGAGGTGTTGAGGGGCAGCCTCAGCCCTCTCTACACCCTGTGTTTTTCTTCTTTGGGGAATGGCTGTGAAATGCAATGAGCAGCTGGTGCTGAGGGCCGTGCTGGAGAGGTGAACCACTGAGAGGGGTTTCTGGGAGCCCCCAGACTCTGCTTATGGAGTGACTGGGAGATGAAGTCCCCATGTAGGATGCAAGTGGGACCAGGTATTAAAAAGTCTGCGCAGCCAATGGGTGCCCTGTTGTCTGCTCAATCCACAGCATTCAAGAGGGCAGGCCTGAGGAGAGGGTGCTCACAGAGCTTCTCTTATTCTGAATTCAGCAGCCAGCATCCTGCTAAGGGCTGGCATCTGTTGATTCCTTTAGGATGCAGAAGGGCCCAAGTCCCTGCTTGCTAAAATCTTTCTCCCTTTTTTTCTCCTGTCCAAAATGACCCCCTGGCTGCACCCCCCTGCTGCCCTCTGCCCTCCATGGGGCTCACAAAGCAGTGCCAGGCATTCCCAGTGCAGAGCCCCTCAGGGACCCTCCCAAGTCCCTCCAGCTGGGGGAAGGATGCTGAGCTCATGGTGTGGCCCAGCTGCCAGCTCCAAAGAGCATCCTCTTGGATAGCAGGACCGTGGTTGCTCCACAAGGAGGGAGACTTGTGCCATGGACCACGTTGTCCTGGTGGAGCAATCCTGTGTGCAGGGCTCCTGAGCTGTTATTTCAGGACTTTTGACCACCAGGCATTCAGGAAGGACCATTTGCACCCCAGCCAGGGGCTCACAGACATTGCAATGTCCTTGCTGCACAGGCTTTGCCTCCAAAAGGTTGTTGTTTTATAAAAAATTTGTTTTACCATCTAAGGCACAAGACAGCTCTGCAGAGCTTGTTTGCTCAGACTTTTTCATGCTCCTTCTTCCTCCAAACACAACACTGGCAGCTCCAACTGTCTGCTGGCTCCTAGCAAACATGTAATTCCCTGACCCCACTTACTGCATGCCCAGACTTTGAAATTCAAGGCTTTTTTAAAGCTTGGGGAAATGACCTAAAACAGCTTTGGTGTGGGGTTGGGTTCTTCTTAGTGCCACCTTCCACGTGTGCATGCACTGCCCTCTCCTCCAGGCTGGGCACTGCCCAGGGAGCATCACTGAACCTCAGAGCACCCTCCAAAGCAAACAGGCCCCTGGGAGAAGCCCAGGAGGAGCCTTTACTAGCCTGGGGATACCAGCAAGGGAGGAGATGGCCAGAATCAGCTGTACTTTTCCACCTCCCTCCCCAAACAGCCCCTCCAGGAGTGAAGAACCAGTGATCTCTGCTGGCAAATGCTGGCAGAGCTCACAGAAGCCTCCAGAGCAAATCAAGAAGAGGGGAAGGGACAGCTCACACCAAGCAGGAGAGGAGGGAGCTGCTCATCTGCAGCCTCGACAGAGCAGGAGGGCTCATCACCTCTCCCCACAGCTGCTCTGCCACAGCCCCCTCACACCACCACAGCAGCCATCCCCAGCACCCCTCCCAGCCCCCTGACACCCCAGAGAAAGCTGCCCTCCGTTCCCTGACCCCTGTTTTGCGCAGACACCCCACTGGAGGCTGGGCGAGGTCCTGAGATGGGAGAGAGGATTTTCCCTGAGTGGCCAAAGCTCACTAAATCAGGAAGCAGAGCCCAGCCTGGTCGGTGTCCTGGCAGCACAGGTTTGGTGTGGTTTTATACCCAGAGAGCTGCTGTGCTCGAGGAGGAAAAGGATGCAGCGATATCAGATATCCCAGGAGAGAAGAAGAAGCTTTGTCCAACATTTTCTTTCCTAGCAAATCCCCCTCTCTGGCCCCAGGGCGGGCTGCGGTGCCCCGGCCACGCAGGTGGAAGGCAGGAGGGCGGGAGGAAGGGAACACTTGGCAGGGGGACCGGTGCCTTGGCTGGCAGGAGAGAGAACGGGGCTGTTTCAGTGTCCCCGCGGGCGGAAGGGAGCGGGCAGCCCTCGCTGGCAGCGCTGGGATGCCACCGGCATATTAAACGGGCAGCTGAGCTGTTCTCTGCCCGCACACAGAGCGGCTCGGCCCTGCCAAACAGGAACCGGGGGGGACAAGGACACCGGGGTGTCACCATCTGCGCTCTCCTGGCTCACACCACAGCCCGTGCTGCCTGGGCTGCCGCCTCCTGCAGGGGCTCTGCAGCAGCCCGCACTGGGAGGGTGCAAAGGGCTCATCCCTTCTGGAGCTCCTCTCCCAGCAGGACACAACCCCAAAGTGTCCCGGATCCCTCAAACCCAGTGTGGGGACCCTCAGGTCTGAGCAGGAAAGGGAAAAACAAGAGACACCCCAACATTCTGGGGTGCTGGGGTTGAGGGACTGGTCTCTGATACCCTTAGGGATGTCTGTGTCCATGGGGGAAGGGGTTTTCTAAAGGATTTAATTCTCAAGTGCTCTGTCTCGTTGTCTCTCTGTTACCTCTTTCGTTCATCCACTTCCATATTCCTTCTGATTGACAACTAAGATGATGGAGTTTCATTCTTTGTACCTGACACTCATATCAGGATTTTTAACACAAAAAATGTGGTTGGATTGGTGAACAAAAAAGCCTCCGGAGAAGGAAAGAGCCATTTTGACTGTGATTTTCCTAAAGGCATCCAGGAGAGCAACAGACATCTAAACCTCACTGTCTCATTTTGCAAAATCAAATGAATTTATCTTGGAAACACGATTTGGCCCAAGGTTTTGGCTAGAGGAGCCAGCGTGTGGGTCTGTAATAGTGAACAGACGAGGCAGGAAATGGAGAGAACGCCCTTCTCGAGGTGTCTGAGTGCTCAGCCCGGAGCCCAGCGGCACACAGTGACCTCCTTCCTCATCCCTCCTTTTCCTCTGCTTTATTCAAGGTCTGCTGAAAGATGAGGGCCTGGATTTTGTTCCTTCTCTGCCTGGCAGGCAAAGCCCTGGCAGCGCCGGTAAGTGCAGGAGTGTCTTGGTTTTAACCCTCAACAAGGAGGCAGTGGAGCCTCTGCTGTCGGGGTTGTCCCTCTGGAGCAGCTGATAGGGATTTCCTTTTGTAACAAATAAAGTACTGAGGAATGAGGGACAGCTTGAGGGTGGCCCTACTGCCTGTTCCAGTGGGTCACCCCCCTTGGGACTGTCCCATGGACCACCACTTCTGCATTTTCCTCTGCAGCAGGAGGCTCTGCCCGATGAGACAGAGGTCATCGAAGATCCTACCACAGAGGTGAGTGGTTCTGTCCCTCCTCCTCACCCATCCCCTCAGCACCCACTGCTCTGGAAAGAGCATCTCCAAAGCTCTGGGGAGCCACGGGGGAGCTCCTCTGCTTCACAGGAGCTGGGGCTGTGCACCCACAGCAGAAACACCAACTCCTCTTTTTGCAGGAGCCCGTGGGGGCTAATCCTGTCCAGGTGGAGGTGGGAGAGTTCGAGGAGCCCACGGAGGATGTAGAGGAGATTGTTGCAGAGAGTAAGTCACTCTTCCCCTGCCCTCCAGCCAGCAGGGACACTGTCCCCTCCCTGTGGGTTTAGCTTTAGCCACCCCAAACAGCGAGGGGCTCCTTTGGGAAGGGCTGTAGCACAAGGACGATGCCAGCCTGGATGCACATGGCCTCTCCCAGCCCTGGGCTCTCTGTAAGCCCATCTTTGTAATGGAAAAGCCATTGGTGTGGCTACAGAGAGGGATCCAGGATTAGCCCCAGGGCTAACGTGGACCTCTGGAAATCCTCAGATCTTCCCAGTACAAGAATAGATCCCGGGAGCTGTCCCTGGCAAAGTCTCAGTCTTCCCTCTGTGCTGAGGTGCCCTGAGCATCTCGTGGGAGGTGAAGATGTGGCTGGCTCTGACTTTGCTCCCCTCCTGCTGCAGACCCCTGCCAGAACCACCACTGCAAGCACGGCAAGGTGTGCGAGGTGGATGACAACAACTCCCCCATGTGTGTGTGCCAGGACCCCTCCAGCTGCCCTGCCACCGCCGGCGTCTTCGAGAAGGTGAGGGCGGGATCTGCTTGGTGGCCCAGGGCAGGGAGGGACCCACATGGGCTTTGTCAGAGATGGTGACACGTGGAGACAGAGTCAGGGTGGCTGGTTCCCATCTGGTGGTGAAGAAGGAGCCGTTGCCCACCGCAGGAAACAAGTTCAACACCTCGTTTGGAGGCTCTCCCCACCTCTCACACAGCATCTCCCCTTCCTGTGCAGGTCTGTGGCACTGACAACAAGACCTACGACTCCTCCTGCCATTTCTTTGCCACCAAGTGCACCTTGGAGGGAACCAAGAAGGGACACAAGCTGCACCTGGACTACATTGGGCCTTGCAAATGTAAGTGGAGCCACTCCCTCAGACCAGGGGACCCCTGACTGGGCACAGCCCTCGTGCTCACAGCCCGATGGAGAGCAAAGGTCCTGGCAAGCTCGGGGCTGAGGTGGGAGCGCACCGGGGCCGCGTGTCCGGGGTGTGGAGCTGCACGTCCAGACGCTGCACTGACCACTGTGTGTGACTTGCAGTCATCCCAGCCTGCCTGGACACAGAGCTGACTGAGTTCCCCCTGCGCATGCGGGACTGGCTCAAGAACGTGCTGATCACTCTGTACGAGCGCGACGAGGACAACAACCTGCTGACCGAGAAGCAGAAGCTCAAGGTGGGGGACAGGGGAGGGGGTCTGGGAGCTCACCCCCACAGCAGAGGCCAGCACAGACAGGGAGCCCGTCCAGAATAACCTGTGGGATCCCTGTAAAGACCCTCCCAAGGTGCCCCCTTGCACCCATTTCCATGCTGACAAGGCCCCTCCGGCCTCTCCCGTGGCAGGTGAAGAAGATCCATGAGAACGAGAAGCGCCTGGAGGCTGGTGACCACACCGTGGAGCTCCTGGCCAGGGACTTTGAGAAGAACTACAACATGTACATCTTCCCTGTGCACTGGCAGTTCGGGCAGCTGGACCAGCACCCCATTGATGGGTGAGTGCCAGCAGAGCAGGACAAGGACCCCACCAGAACCATTTCCTGCCTGAGGAACAGGGTGATTTGGCAATGAGTGTGTCAAGGCAGGCTGGAGTTGTGACACAAATGGGTGGCTGGTGGCAGAGGTTGTGGCAAACCAGGCTGGGGTAGAGGCACCTTTGCCTCCTGCAAACTGCTCTTCTGCAGGAAGAGGGGCCTCCCCCAGCCCCAGCTGCTCCCACCTCCCTTGGGTGGGAAGTTTCTCTCTTCTGAGATCTACTGTTCCATGGTAGTGCCCTAAAATATCTTAGTCCAAAGGCCCTGGGATAACTTCGGCAGCTGATGCAGCAGCTGCTGGCTTAGCTGTGGGCTGCAGATGGGCATGAGAGTGATCACACACGCAGCCCTGTGGGGTGGGGGCAGCTGGCAGGGACCCCCAGCTGGTGGCTATTCTGTGACCAGCACAGCTGGCTGCAAAGGCAGATGCCAGTCCTTGACCCTCGTGACACTCAGCGGCTGATACTGGGAGGGCACTGGGACAGCAGCCAAACCAGAGAGCTGGGGCCAGCACCTTCCCTCCCGTGACGGTGTGGTCACCTTGTGGTCACAGGTACCTGTCCCACACGGAGCTGGCCCCGCTGCGTGCGCCCCTGATCCCCATGGAGCACTGCACCACTCGCTTCTTCGAGGCCTGCGACCTGGACAACGACAAGTACATCGCCCTGGAGGAGTGGGCCAGCTGCTTTGGCATCAAGGAGCGTGAGTACTGAGGAGGGCAGGAATGGGGGTGCAGGGGAGGCTGAAGAGCACCCCCAGAAGCCCCGCTGTGGATGAGGCAATGCATTACAGCCAGCCCTGGGCGAGGGGAAGCTGGGGGCAGTGGGAAGGGTACAGGAGCAGTGGGACCCTGGCAGCATCCGCCTCCTAACTGTGTCTCTCTCTTTTCCTTCCACAGAGGACATAGACAAGGATCTTGTGATCTAAACGCTCACCTTCCTGCTCTGCTGCCAACTTTGTCGTGTTTTAACCTTCCCACTTCCTTTGGTTTTTAAACTGCTTTTGTTTTGTTTTGTTTTTCCCTGGGAACAAGGTGCTAATATAGGTCTAAACATACGTAGTAACGGTGCTAAGAGAAATAACAATCTTCCTTCATAGCCTTATCTGTTACCACTAGATTACTCACCCAGCTGTTTCCACACACGCTTACCAGCCTCTTCTCTCTGGACCTGTCTTTACCGCTGATTGTTCCTGTGCTAAATATCCGCTCTGCCTCACCATCCGCTCGGCTTCTCTTAACTTCTCCCTAACAGCACGTTCCTGCACACGTCAGACACAAAGCCCTCTCGGCTGAGGGTCACCACCCCAGTCACTGATGCCAGCGAGGGAAGGCAGAGCCAGAGGATGTAGGAGGGTTGGGTTCCCCAGCAGAGCAGCTGCAGGTGACGTTGTGGCCACCCAGCTGTTGGTAGGAAGTATGGAGAGGGGTAAGAAAGACTGAGAGTGGTAGGATTCTGTTTTCCTTTTTTTTTTTTTTCTTTTTTTTTTTTTTTTCTTCTCCTCCCATTCCCAGGGCTTGAGTTTAGCAGTTATTGGGCACAAAAAAAAAAAAACAAAAAAAAAAACGGAAGAAAAGATAAAATGAACAAGCAAATAGGGAAGCGCACAGAATTTAAAACAGATAAGATGAAACGATTCCCACCCTGTAAAACCCTCTTGGATAATAAAGGTTTGAAAGTGCTACGTGCTTCACCATCACTCAATGACTGCGCTGCTGTCGTGTTTTCTGTGCGAGGTGGGGTGCCTGCTCCCCGGGGTGTGTGGGGCTCACCTTGACGTTGGTGAGATGAAGCTCTTGGCTCTCCCCAAATGACAGTGCCCTTAAGCATTTCCCACCCCTCTGCCTTGCCTGTGCTTAAATTCCAGCCCTGCTCTCCCAGGGAAGCTGTGTCAGACTTGGAGGGGACATTTCTGCCCAGAAAGTGCCGTGTTTGCCACATGCTCGAGGGAAAAGCTGTAATATTATTTTCCTGTTGTGGATTTAAGGGATGCAAAGGATGGAAAGGAGAAGGTATTTGGATTTTGCTTTATAAGAGAGGGTCCTGACAGGAGCAAAGTGATGGTTAAATCTCACAGGCTGAGAACTCTTTTTTTACCTCTGAATGTTCCCTGTGCTTTATATTATTAAATTCCTGCCCCAGTGTGAGCAACCTGATGAGTGTCTGTAATAAAAAATACTGATTTGAAACACTGACAGTAAACCAGCCTGTGATGTTCCTCTGTTTCATCCCATCCTGGTGAGGGGGGCTGCCCCCTCAACACCAGCCTCACATACGGGTTCAAGTTGTTACCACAGGTCTCCCAGCCCCAAAAAAGGTTCTGGTCTGAGGTAAGCTGAGGTGCTTCTGCCCATTCCAGCCCATCACTGTGCAGGGCTTGGGGAATATTGGATGGGCAGAGCTGCAGCCAGCACAGACACTCACATGGCTCTCCGGCCCTTCCTTTCATCAGCAATAAAATCCCTGGGAAAGGCAAAAAGGCACAACAGTAGGAAAACAAACACCCCCATTTGCATGGGCTAAAAATAAGCCAAGTTGCAAGAGCTCTGGCTCAGCTGTGAGGTCTCTGTTGACAGCCCCTGTGGGATGTGCTGTGCTCCCAGCAGAGCTGTCAGGTCGGATCCTGCACGGGGTCACTGCGGCTGCAGAGCCCTGGACAGACCCTGCAGAACACAGTAATTTCATATTGCCAAGGTGTTTGACCCCAGGGGGCAGGTGAGGGTTTTCCACCCCTGCCTTGGAGCACAGCACCCATTCCATCCAGCCACGCTGCTTCCCAGGGCTGTTAGCCAAAGGGGGTTCTCAGTGAGAGCAGCTCCACTGCGGGAGCAGCTGCTACAAACCGGCAGATCTGACACGGAGAGAGGCACCACTGCCCACGGCCCCTGCAAGAGCCAGCTGGATGTGACCCACCTCCAGGCCTGGAGAGCTGTTGGGAGAAGGTTTGGGCAGGGGAGAGGACAGGACAACAGGCAGGGGCTGGAGGAGATCAGCCATCCTGTGCAAACCTCTTTCCCAATCACTCCCTCTCAGCCAGAAACCCTCACTCCGCTCCCCCGTGCATTCCTTGCAGCTCAGCCCCCTGCCAGTGCCGCCAGACAGGCACGGGAGCTTGTGTCCTGTGCAAGGGAAGGCTTTCCAGCCCTCCCCTCCCCTCCCCTGCCTTCCCCTCTGGTGCAGGAGTCAGCTCCAAGTCCCGGCAAGCTCAGGAAAGCCAGCAGCCTGCACCAGGAGAGCTGGTTATCACAGCTCTGGAAGGTGCAGGGATCCGTCTCCAAGGCCATGTCCCACCCCGTGGGGCAACGCTCGTGTCCCAGCAGTCTGGCAGAGGCCAGAGGAGCCAACCCAGTGCTGTAACAAAGTGCAGCTGCCCTGGCTTTAGCTGAGCATCAGATTGAGCTCAGGAGGTTGTAGCTGGGGCTCCCTTAACCCTTCAAAGGTCACAGCCTGAAGTATCGAGTGGCTGGAATTTCACTGCCTTGGGGCAAATGCCGTACAAGGGGTTATGTCAGGACTTGAGGAATAAGCCGGCCTCTTTGAGCTTTCAGACCCAGACGGTCAGCAAGGGAGGAACAGAACAGCCCTTTCCCTGTTGGAGCTGAAATCCAGCCTTCCCGTGCCTGCACAGCAGTAAAGAAACTCGCCTGTACTTTCCGAGTGGAAATTCTCCCTGTGGTTTGTGCTGACTGAGGACACAGTTTGCAAACCTGGGGAAAAAAAAAATAAAAATTAAAAAAAAAATATAGAAAAATAAGAGACAGATCTGGATCCAAAAGCAGCACCAGCCTGACCCGAGTACTGCAGTGCATCTGCAGAGATGGTTCCTTTTGGTGCAGTTACTCACTGAGCCATGTCCTGCATTCAAGAGAGGAAAGATGGGGCAGACAAGGATCTCTGTAGAGATTTGTGCTGTCCTGTATGTTTTCCCGATTTTTACTTTTGTAAGAGAAACAAACCGTGGCATAAATGCTGCATTGAGGTTTGTGGCTTAAATGTACAAAATGCAGGTGATGGAAAAGGTGACAAGCCAGGGGTCACCGTGACTCCAGTCACACACCTGGAAACAGCCTGGACTCAGAGCCTCACTGTGGGCAAGGTGTAGCTGCACCTGGAGCTGCTTCTACTCTAGCTAACAGAGACATGGAAACCCATGGAATTAAACTCATCCTACAGCAGAGAATCACGGAATCACAGAAAATTCTGAGCTGGAAGGGACCCAAAAGGATCTCTGAGTCAAACTCCTGCGACAAGACAACCCCAAGAATTACACCACGTGCCTGAGAGTGTTGTCTAAATGCTTCTTGAAATCAGGCAGGCCCTGTGGCCACTGTGTCCAACGCCCTCTGGATATTTGATAATATCCAAACTAAGCCTCCCCTGACACAGCTTCACACCATTCCCTCAGGCTCCACGTGTGAAAGCTGGTATTTCACACAGGTTCAAGTCTCATCAGCTAAAATCAGCACTGAAAAGGAAGATTGAACCATGAAACTGAGCGCTTTGAGCCGTGTTCAGGTACCCAGGGTGGTGGGGTTGATGGAGTTACCATTCCCAGTGGGAATCTCACACACAGGTCTCTCTCACAGCAGTTCAAGCACACCCAGAATTACTGATAAGAGGGTTTATCACGGGTCTGGCACAGAGCGTCCCTCAGTGTCAGGATCACCTCCACCCTCTGCCCTGCTCCGGCTTGAGGAGCAGCTTCCAAACCGCCCATATCCCCTGCAGAGCATCCTTTTGTCTTAAAACCTCATATATTTCAAAGATGGCCGAATTCAGTAGAATCTTGCCCAACCTCCAACGAAGAGAAAATGCCGGGAAAACACTTGGAGGGACGCATCTCCTTGCGGGGAGGGGGCAGACATACTCTCCCTCCTCCTCCTTCCTCCTCCTCCTCCTCGGGCTGCTGCTGCCGTTCCTCCCCCGGCCGATCCCATCGGCGGCAGCAGCGCGGAGCGGCCGGCGGGGGGAGCGATGTGTCCGGGGATGGAGCCGGGAGCCGCGGGGAGGCTCTGCCGGAGCGGGGCGGGGCGGCTCACAGCCCTGGTCCCTTTAGGGCTACGTCCCCAAAACGCTTGGTTATCGGATCCCATCGCATCCCATCGCATCCCATCGCATCCCATCGCATCCCATCCCATCCCACCCATCCCATCCCATCCCATCCCATCCCATCCCATCCCATCCCATCCCATCCCATCCCATCCCACCCATCCCATCCCATCCCATCCCATCCCATCCCATCCCATCCCATCCCATCCCATCCCATCCCATCCCATCCCATCCCATCCCATCCATCCCATCCCATCCCATCCCATCCCATCCCATCCCATCCCACCCATCACATCCCATCCCACCCCATCCTGTCCCATTTGCTGAATCCTTTAGACACAAAGCAGTTGTTCAAACCTGAGGCTAGCTTTGGCCAGGGGCTGTACTCTGAACCTCATGACTCCATGGGAGGCTCTTCCTTCCCCTTTGTCCTCTCACCCTTTTGTGCCTCAGGTCTCCAAGCAAATCCTTTTAAGATGATTTTGGTGAATTTTCCTCCGTGTGCTTCATCCACGTGGGAAGTGATAGAGTGGATGGTGCCCACCAAACTCTGTTAAGCTGCAGTTTCACAAACTGACGTTCAAAGTTGCTCTTGCTGATACCTTTGTCAGTGACTCTTTAAGTGACCTAAGCCACTCATTCACAACACCATCCCATCCCACCCCAGCCCTTCTGGAGCACAGACCATTTTGCAGTCTAAAGGACTCATGGCTTACATGATTCCAAACTTTGTGTTTTGCAGCTCGGTCTGTCTTTCTCAGTGCCATTCTCTCTAATTTTTGAGCCTACTGGCTGGTCTTGATTTGATGGGGCATAAAACCACAGCCATGGTGTTCCTCTGGGTGGCCTGAGGACAGAGAGAGGATGCAGACAGACAGACAAGTACTTCACTGCACAGTGATGCTGAATTCTAACAGGAGCTGGGCTTGGCCTGACGCTCTGGTGCCAAGGTAATTGCACAGTAAGTAATTACTTGTCAGGGTTTATCCACTTTCTGCACTGCCCATGGAGAACTTGCATTATTTTCTATTTTATGTCCTACCACATAAACCAGGGCCATTTCCCAATGGAGCCCATTTTTTGTCAGGCTCGGTATTATGCTCCTAATCAAAGAAACTCTGGTTCCATGATTCTTGGGAAACAACTCGCCCCAGGACACATTTTTATGTGCATTCCCTACATTTTTCTTAATTTCATATTCCTTTTGATTGCTACTCCATCTGGATTCAAGAGACTGTACAAGTCTCTTGTTATTTCTTGTCCAAACACCTCACTGATCACCTTTAGTGCCTGGGTTTTGGAGACTCTGCTGCAGTCAGCTCAGGGGCCGAAATTCTGCGTGCACAAAGCCAAGCCTGACCGCAGCCTGATGGTGACTGCGGCTGCCCAGGGCAGTCGTGGCACCACAACCATGCCTGGCAGGACAATTCCTGCTGGCTGGGGCTGTACCTGACACTCACAGGGCTTTTCACAGCCAGGAGCAGTGTAAAACCACCACAGGACTCCTACGCTGAGCGTCCAGTGCTGACCAGGCAGGTAATGCATTTCCTTCCCATGGAATGAGGGATCTCCTGGAAAATGGAGCCTCTCTCCCCCAGCACTGATGTCCCCAGAAGAGCTGCTTCAGCTCACAAGTTCCTGAACTGGATGCAGCCTGGAAGCTGGGTTAATATCTGGGTCAAGTATCACCACTTGTTTGCTCTGCTCCCACTCCCTGAAGCATCAGAGTGCAGGGATGAGTCAGGGCAGACCTTTGGTGTGACCCAGTCCTGCTGCTCTGCTGCACTAACCACACCTGCAATCATCTGTCTGCTTGGGCTTGAGGAGCACCATTCATCCTGCAGGGCTCCTGTTGTTTCCCCCTGGTCACGGTGTCCTTAATGAAAACCTCACCTTATCTTCCATCAGACGATTCCCCCATCACTTGTGAGCCAGCTCCAGGTTTTAGCTCCGCTGCGGATTTTCATGCCCTTCAAAGAGCCGTTCCCTATTCTGAGCACTGCCCACATGCTGTCTGTTTGGTGAGCCTTTATCCTGCTCCACAGCAATAATTTCCTTTTCCTTTACAGCTTGCTCATCCAGGAGTATTTCACTTAACATGTCTTGTTTGCATCCTTCCCTTTTGCCTGGCAGCTGGCATCGGATGAACTACCTGTGGCAGGAAGAAACATGCTGTAATAATCAGAGGGGAAATCTGGAGGGCTCCAGAGGTTTGCTCCTCTCCAGAGGCAGATGCCCATTCCCTTGCACATTAACCATAACACAGGGCTTGTGCATACAGATGTTCTCAAGCCAGTGCTGGCAAACTTCAACTCCTGGCCATGGAAACTCATTTTCCCTGGAGATCTTGGCGTGGTGGACAGACTGGAAGGAGAATGAATTTCGCTCTGCATATGTAAATGGCAAAAGAGAATGGGAGGAGAAGACCATCCTCCTCTCCTTGGCTGCCTCTGCCTAAAAACTGGCAGGGATGAAAGTGCTGCACTTAGATCTCACACCTACAACCCCCCGCCTGTACTGCTCACAGGGGCAGCCCCGCAGGGAGGGGAACAGGGGAGGGAGTCCAGCAGCCTCCCCAGCCCTCAGCACTGCAGGGCTCAGCCCAGAGCTCCCACACCAGTGTCCATCCCTTCTCCCGCCACCTCCAGACCCCGTCACCACCGTGCAGCTGCAGTGCCATGGCAATGACCCCCTGGCAGACCCAGCCATCCTACTCTGGATGGTTTCTTCCCCCCAGGATGCTCAATTCTGGCTTGAAAAGCCAAGTGTTAGCTGAGCAGGAACTCCTTTGGAAAGGAGCTGGGCTGGGCTGTCAGGGCACACCTTGCTGCTGCAGCCAGCCCCCCTAACACAGCCCCAGGCTGGGGGCTCTGCTGAGGGCTCCCCTTTTCCCCCACGCTGGAGCCGTGGCTGGCTTCCCTGCTTCTCGCCTCCAGCCGTCACTCTAACATGTGTGGGCAAACCCAGGTTCCTGAAGGCAGCTCGGTTCAAGGCAAAGGTGTTGGGGCACGTTCCGTTCGGGAGAGAAGGAATGACTGAATTGCTGGGGAAAGGCCAGCCTTGGGCTGCCAAAGCTGGGAGAGGCCTGGCTTCCTGATCCAGCCCTGTCTGGGAAGGCTTGTGAATGGACCCAGGGAGAGGCAGCGAGGGATGGAGTCGGCTCTGCTTGGCAGCCACAGGGACAGAGGAAACAAGATGGGGTTGAGACATGCCCCTGCTGCAAAAGGTTCCTTCTGTGAGGGGGCCAAAGGATTTGTGAAGAGAGTGAACGAACCTGCCTTGGCATCCTTGCTTCTTTGCAAATGAAGCTCTTTCCATCCAGGTGGGAGAGCAAAAATCTCCCCCTTCCGTGCAGACTGAACCGAGAGCACACGGCAGAGCCGTGCCTCACACACACGTGTGCGCACCCACGCACAAACAGGGGCTCTTGGGGGTTATCTGACAAGTTTCTACTTCTCTTCCCTCTCTTGCTTCTCCCTGGGCTCAGCTCATCCTTGCACAGCTCCTTCCATCCCAGTGAGTCAGGCTGAGAGTAAAGCTGAGTCCAGGTGGTTCTGACTCTTCCCAGCCTCACAGGGAGCAGGAGTGGGGCTTGTTAGCCCAAGAGAACACTCTTGGTGGGTGGGTGCCTCTGTATGGGAGTCATCCATTCACAGCCTGCTGGCAGCCAAACCCCAGGTCCATCTTTGCACCCTCTCTCCCTGCCTCCGTCCCATTCCACCAAGGCAGCTCCTCGGGGCCACAGCTGCCCCCAAACTGGTCCCCACAAAGAGCTGGAGAGCTTCTCTGAGCTACTCTGAGCACCCCAGGACCCCTTTGTCTGCCCACTTTCCATCCTGCCTTCTCCAGCACCCACCAGACTTCCCAGGAAATGCTGGAGGGAATTTTCTGCCTCTCCGTGCTGGGGTTTCCGGGAGCCAGAGAAACCTCCTACATATCTCCTGATCTAAATCACCAGAGACGTGCCACAGCCAGCAGCCAGCCCAGCACTACCCCCATCCCTCTGGAGTGAAGTCAACTTTCCCCCAGAGCTAAAAAGGAGCCTCTGCTCCCCACCTTCTTGGCAAGTCCATTGCTCACCCACAGGGGAATATCAGCCTTCAATTCTCCTGGCCCCGTCAGCCCCTGCTTTCCCTCTGAGCCCCAGGTGTTGGGAAGGAGCAGGCACTCATCTCTCAGCACGTTTTCCTACCAGGACCCTGCCTGTGACCTCTGCCTAGAGACCTGCAGAGGAACAAAGCTGAAAAACGGGAGCACAAATTGAAGGGTCTCAGCTTTCCAGCTGAGCTGATTCATGTGCAGGCACCCCAGGAATGGGGTTACCTTGGGGTTCAGCATTTGTCTGAGTACTTTTAGCTTGACCCTTCGTTGCTGGATAAGAGATGGTTAGGTTTCTTGTAGATTTGTTTATTAACTGATTAATTAAAATATTTATTTATTAATTGTAGATTATTTCGGGTATCAGAAGAAGCCTGGCAACAACATTTTTCTTCCTTGCAGAAGTCAGAATTAAGCCATGTGCTGCTTTGGGAGTGATGAAACAACGATCACACAAGTGATCATTGAAATAAAAACTACCCAAAACCTCCACTGACCTCTGCTCATTCCCAGTTTTGTCAATTCCCAGTGCCTCCCATTTCCCGTGACTCTGAGGATGACAAGCATGATTCCAGCACTGGGAGACATTGATTGACCAGGTTCTCCATCCTTTTGTTTACTTTCTCATCCACCCACAGGTGGCCAGGCTTCGATTCCCTGAAGGATCAGCCCCTCGGCGTTCTTGGAGACTCACGCACAGCAATAACCAGCGCAGATGCCCTCAGCAGGGTTGAACTGTTTGAGGGAGGGAGTGTTGGTTTTTTGGTGGGAATCCAACGAGTGATCTCATCCTAGAAAGGAAGCCAAAATCACCATCTCCACCGGGCAAGTGATGGCGCTCACTGTCGCTGTCAGCTGCACCGACCACCCCGCGCTCTCTGCAGATGGTCTGTCGTGCCGCTCCACTCCTCAGTCCCACCATCACCTCCACATTCTTCGGCTTTGATTTCCTGGCAGGAATAGTCAGGACTGCTGCCATGGCTATCAGAGCCACTCTGCCACCAAATACCAACTGGACATCAGGCAAGCCGGCCAAAAAGTAGAAGAAGAAAAAGTCCAGTGTCAGAGTAGCAAAACAAACCCCGAGAATGGGTGGCACAAGCAAGCAGTCTGTGTGATAAGGGCTGGGATGGCACACGTGGCGTGGTGGATGCTGCTGGTCGTGTTTCCCTGTAACAGCCCCATCCCTGCACTGTCCCTTCCCCATTTCCCTGCTCTCGTGGCGGCAGGGCAGCCTGGCCATCGTCCACAGAGCTGGGGGCTGTTCTGCCCTCCAGGGGTTGTCCCAGTCACTTCTTTCCCCCGCTGTGGCACTCCCTCAGCAGGCCCAGGCAGCAGCACATCAGCGGCACCACGGCCCTGTGAAGCCCTCAGGATGTCCCTTCTCAGCCCCGTGGGAGGAGAGCAGCAATGCAACAACTGCTCTGCACCATTCACAGCTTGCACTTCTCACCTGAGCCCCCTCCTGCCTCTAAGCCCTCTCCTGTCTGCCTCCCAGCTGTGTTTTCCAAAAAGGGGCTACAGGTTCTATTTCTGCAGCTTAGGAGCCATGCAGCTCCTCTGACGGCCACTCAGCCTCCATCCACCACGCTGCAGCCACAGCTCCGCTTCAGACCCAGCCCCCAAGCTTCGGCGTGCTGACACAGCCTGCTCGGCTCCTGGAAGCAGGGAGAGGGAGCACCCTGCCAAGGTCACGGAGAGGGTAGGGAAGAGATGTGGTTTGTGCGTGTCCACAGACACCCGTGGCAATGCTCCCACTGCCAGCGGGTCAGAGGCTCAGCCTGGCAGGGAAGAGATCCCTCCTCGAGGTCGCTCCCTGTTCTGCAGCAGGGATGCTCTGTGCTGGAGTGGAGCCCTCCTGGCCCACCTGCCTCTCACACATCCATCCTCTTAGAGAGGTCTCATCTTTGTTCTCTATCCCACATCTTTTTTCCACTCCTCTGTGTGTCTCCACACAGCCCTCCAGACCTCTGCCTCCTCCTTCCAGACTCTGCCATATTCACCATCCTAATTCTGCATCCCAGAGCCTCTTGCCACGGCCACCCATTTCACACCCTTCATCTGAGTATTTCTGCTCTGTTTCTGTCACTCACCAGCACATCCCTCAGTGGCTCCATTTTCTCCTCCAGCTCCCCAAAATCCACCTTCACCCCCTCCATCTGCTCTCCAGTGCACCCTCTGCCCACCTCCACCCACAGCTTCTGACAGCACTGCCTGCCTCACACGTGGCTTCCCCTGGCCCCCTTCAGCCCTCCCATCTTCAGGCTCTCTAGGAGGGCATGGAGCCATCAGAAAAGGTTCAGCCCTTTTGGAGAGAAATCAGCCTGACCCAGACCCCCTTCCACGAGCCAGTCAGAGGGAGAGGTATTTTGGATGGGTGCCTGCCTTTGGTGAGAGGAATTGGGGTCCACAGGCAACGGGTTTTGGTTTCCTGGGCTGGAAAGTCCTGTGGGACCTCCTACCCTCCCTGCCTATCAGCCACTCTTTCCACATAGCCCAGGGTACCCTCTGCTGAACGTGGTGCAGCTCCTTCTCTTTGTTTCTTTTCCAAACTTTGCAGCACCTTTGTTCCCTGCAGATCTCAAATTGCTGAAAGATTTATAAGACCGCAGTAAATCACCAGATGCAACACCCAAACAGGGGCTTTAATTATCATCACAAAGGTATTATACATCCAAAGAGAGAGGGGGACTGCTCGTCTCTCTGTGGGTATAATTCCCTGTTGATGTGTTTGGGTACATCTCTTCCCCCTCACCCTGCATATTTGTATACCAGTGCACGAATTCACCTTTGAAGGCTTTACAAGAATGTGTAATCTCTGCCTTTTATGTGCTTCCATATCTTTTCTCATCTCGATTACCAGGCCTCCCCTTCAGTCATGTTCATGTTATGCCATGAACGGCATCTGTGCACATACATGGAGAGGAGCATAAACTGCTGTTTACTACCTCCAGACCTATTTCCACATAAATATATTCCGCATCAACAGCTGCTTTTGCACCTTACAGAGATGTTTTGACACATGTGCGTGTTAAGGGTTTATTCTGTGTCCCTAAAACCGCTCGTTTCTGCACATGCACAGCTTTGGCATGGTTTCCTCCACTGCTGGTGTCATATCCTTGGATCAGCACCATTCCCCACCAACCTGCCCCAGCCTCTGCGTCCTGGCTGCCCAGCAGAGGAGAAAACAGAGATGCGAAAGCCTGCTGCATTTTACAGGTCACTTGTTTTATTTACAACACCTACCTTAGGTTAGCCTAAGATGCCCAGCCAGCTTTGAAGGCAATCCCTTGATCCTAAAAACACCCAAACGCCTGTGTTCTTTCCCTTGGGATTGACTCTGCCTTCAGAGCTGGCGCTCATCAAAGGCCCTGGCAGAGAACAATTTCCCCCACCTTCAGTTTACTGTCTCCTGAGCCCCACGCAGGTCCACATGCATCTTTAAGAATAAAAGCACACTCAGGAAGGTCGACTCCTCTGTGGAACACCACAACCTGTGGTCACTTTGCCTTTAGCCTCTCTTTACGTGCTCCACACATGCAAAAATCCACCACAGAAAAGGACATTGGCCAGGCGCATCCATGGGAGCAGTTCCCAGGGATTTGTCCATCTGGCACTCTCATGCCTGCTGAAAACCCTTGCTCCCACTGCCTTGCTGGTCCATTCCTGTATAAACAAGAGCGAGCTGTGGCCATCCTGTTGTTGTTTCCACGTTCCCTACAGCCATTCTGCCCTCTGGTAATTTTGGACAGATGCACTTGGGAAATTACAAACCACAGGGTAATAGAAAGGGCCCTTTCAGTGCTGCTGGCAGTCAGCACTGCTTTCTTTCCTCCATCCTTAGTGATTTCAGCTATGAAGAGAAAGGAGCTAAATCAGAGATACCAGAACTGGTGAGGATCCACATATTCTCCTGTTCTGCCAGAAAACGAAGAGCAGAAGAATGTCAAAAGCTGCAGCCCGGAAGCAAATGTCCCTGCTGTGCACTGTGGGGCTCTTGTCCTTGCACACACGCTCTGCTGGACACACTGGGCCACATTTGGAGCCAGCCTGGCCAGCAGGCACACCAGCTGCCACAGGAAGCCTCCTGACCAGCCCCGCTCTCCAGGAGCACTGCAAGCTTTGGCTCAAGGCACGTGTTTTGTGAACTGGAACCTGCCCCTCACTTTACACCAGCCTTGGCACTTCTGCTGATGGATGTCCTGCTCCCCAGGACTCACAGCCAGAGTCACAGTGCATGCCCAGCACAGTCACCCAGCACCTGCTTCACCCCTGAAACGGCATCTCCCCAGAGGAGAGCACAGCCCCTCAGGCAGTTTGTGTTCACCCTAAGCCCCTTGGATTTAGTGGTTTGAAGCCACCCTGAGCAAGGCTCCTCAGGGGTTCAGTCACAACAAGTGTTCAGCTGATGGCTCTTCCCTCACCTGAGGATTCAGTCACAGACACTGATACCTCACAGCCCCTCGGTGCAGGAGCTGACCTGCCCTGGGATGGGCTCCTGAGGGCACTGAGAAATCTGTGCACAGCCAAGGGCTTTGGCTCTCCCCCTTCCAGCTCTGCATGCCCCAGGCTTCCCTGTACCCATCACAGGGAGCTTCCACAGGTGCCCACAGAGCCCAGCTCTGCTTTCCTGCACTGCTCTGCCCTTTTCCATCTGCTGCAGAGGCACATTCCCTCCTAATCCCTTTATAATTTCTCCCATTAACACAACACACTGTTTTTTGCAGAAGGAAATCCTTTCCAAGTACCTAACAAAGCTATGCCCCATAATTTTCTATTCATTTGGGAATCCTGCATGTTGCTGAAATACACCGAGCTGTGCTAAGGACTGGCAGGGAGCGCGCCGCAGTGTCTAAAGTAGAATTTCCTCTATAACCAGCTTAGGGAGCATTAAGAACATATTAATAGCAATCTGGGTCTGGTTAAGGATCAGCCAGTGCAGATCCACATCAGAGCACCTCACGCTGCCACACTCCCCAGCAGCAGCAGCAGCAGGAGCAGAAGAGGCATTGACATGCAGAGGTGAGTTCCCAGCTGCAGCCAGCCTGGCCTCTTCACACCCTGGGGCTGAAAGTGTGAAGCTCTCCAGACTTAAAACTGGATGAAACACTTGGCCCCAAGTTTATCTGAGAGCAGACCTGTGCCTGGAGTGGCTCCTGTGCCTTTGCCCAGCTTTGAACATTGTCAAATGAAGGGACGAGCGGTGGCAGATGGACACAGAGAGAAGCACTCAACCAGCTGTGTGCATTTTGTGACAACAGAGCAAAAGGGAGGGAGCAGGATCTGTCCTCTGAACCCAGTACAAGACATTAAGCAGCAAATTGTGCCCCTCATCGTGCTCCTATAGTGCTGTTCAAGATGATCTCAGCCAAGCAGAGCCCCAGCTGAGGCACTGCGACACCTGAAGGATTACCCCTCCCTGGTTGTGCAACACTGCTGTGATTTGCATAACAACAAACTATTGCCCAACAATCATACTTAGATTGCTCACAGTCATCCTCCACACACACACCAAGCCGTGTCAGTATTGGCCAACATTTCTTAGATCTCAACCATGCATCTGCCTGCCTGCATCTCTGCAACACTTGAGCTGCAGCAAACCGGGGACTTTATCCCTCTGATCTGATACCAAGGATGTTCAGGCTGTTCACCTGCAGGTTACTTATTTGGCATTAAATAAAACCCTAACAGCAAGAAAATGCAACTGGAGTGAGATGTTCTCCAGAAACCGGGGAGAGCCCCTCAGGAGGCACAATGACCCCAGTGGTCAGCTCAGCCACTTGAAGCACAGACATCCCCTCCAGAGCCTGGTGTGTGAACCCTTGGGTTAAATCCCTGCAAATTCCCTAAGAGAATCCACCTAGTGCCTGATGACTTCTCCTAAAAGTGAAATCACCACCCTCAGCCCAAGGGGCAGTAATGGCACACAACATTCACTTTTTAGTGAACCACTGGGCTCCGTGGAACTAAAACCTCCCCACAGAACCACGGAGAGAAGGGGTGCACCAGACTCTGGAGAGGTGGGGGCGCTGAGTGGGAAGATGATTGATGCCAAGACACCAGCCTAGGGGTGCTCTGGTGCCCTGGCAGACAGCCCCTTTGCTGCCCAGTGCCCTCCACAGAGCCCATTTGCTGTTATTCACCCGAGTACGAGTCAGCCAGGCACAACCCTCCTTGTGAGAGGGAGGACGCAGGTTTTACAGCAGAGCTTTCTTCAGGCAGCTCAAAAGATGGCCGGGAAATAAAACCCAGCGAGAGCTTCGCTCTGGGTGGCACCCACCGGAGATAATTGCTGCTGGATTCTTGCCTGGGGCTAGGGAGAAGTTCCTACATCAGCACGGAGCTGCTCCCCGGATACCCCTGCTCCTTCACCTCCGCATCCTCCCCTTCCATCCTGCACCGAGGGGGATCCCGCCACGGGGTGAGGTGGTGTGAGAGCGCCCAGCAGCACGGCCGGGTGAGGATGGGTTAACCCGCAGTGCCAGCGAGGGGAGCCCACCTCGCACCCCCCCTCCCTGGGGCTCCTGCCTTTTCCCGCTCCCCCCAGACGAGTTCTGCTTTGTCCTGAGGTTTGCTTCTTGCTCGCCCTGTTTGTATGAGCGATAATTTTGGATGTGGTAATGGCAGAACTGTAGCAACACGCCTCCCTCCCAGCCCCCTTTCTCCATCGGCGGTGTGGGGCACCAAGCTGCTGTAGCCCAGATGTGCTGGGGCCGTTGGGAAGGACCAAGCTCCTCACCACTCACCTCCCAGCCTCCTGCTCACTTCCTCCTCTAAGCCCAGGTCCTGTTAACAGAGCTCAGACCCATCCTGGCCCAGGCTGTGGTGTGTCCTTGGGAAGCCTCCCCGCAGGCTGCCGTGCTCCCACCACCCTCACTGCTGTAGCAGGGGTGGAACCAGCTCTGGGTTTCGCCTGATTTATTCCCTATACTTTCTATGGGCCTGCCACACACAGGTCTAATAAATTGTGAACCAGATCCTCTCAGAATAATATAAATAGCCATGTTTATAGTTAGCAGTTTGCAGGAAATTCCCTCCCCTATCACTGCCAGGCTTATCACTGAGCTTTCAGGGGTTGCAATTTTATTCTTGATCCCTGTGCTGGGAATACATGAGCTGCAGGTCCCTCGCCTAGCCCCAGAGATGTGTATCTGAGATCCACCCCCTGCAGTCACTGATGGCGTGAATTACCACAGCACCCCGCAGCCCTGGTCCTGGGCTGCCTCAGCACCAGGCACGTGCATGTGTCTGCCAGCAGCAGCACCAAGAAGGTGCCTGAAGGATGGTGGCACCACCAGGGTGAGGTTCCCTTCTGCCCGAAACCACGAAGGAACAGCCCCATTGCTTGGTATCAAATAAGGGACGCGGGGATGGGTGGGATAAGCCATGATACAGCCTGAGAATGAAGGCAGCAAGCAGTCTGATGTGGTGCAGGATGAGGAGATACAGGCGAGTGCATCCACGCTGTCCTTTAGGGACCTTTCCAGATCAGACTCAGCTTTGCTGCTGTTCAGATCACGCCTGGGTATGAATGGAGCCAGCAGCAAGGCTCAGCAATCCTGGCTCAAGTCAGAGTCACAGCCGAGCACAGAGCAGCTCCACAGAGGGGAACCCCAGCTGGGATGTCTGTGGTCCCCAACACCTGGTCCTGCCCTTTCTGAGTGCAGCAGGCTTTCCAGTGACTGGCCATAGGGTTGTTCTGACCTGTTAGGGACATATTTTTGCAAATCCCATCTAAAGAGATGCTCACCAGGACTACCCACCACACTGGCTTTTTGGGGAGCCCAAAGCAGTCGAACCCTCAGCTCCTAACTCCGTTCTCCCAGGACCTGGCAGTGCAAAGAGGATTTGCTCCGAGCGATTAATGCTCATCATGCTACAGAGCGCACCAAAAGCAGACAGGTCAAAGAGGAAGACTCACCAACTGGCTTTCTTTTAAAACCGGTGTCACTGCCACAAGCTGTTTTCATTGTAGCAGTTCTTAAATTAGACTCTCTTAACCGCTCCGAGCCAGTGGACAGCAAATTCAGAGCACAGCAAATGAAACAGCGCGACAGAAAGAGCACAAGGAGAGTTTGCTCCATCGGCACAAAATGCCACCCACCGCCTGTGGGAGACGACAGCTGGGCAGGCAGGATGGCCCCGTACCAGCTCCCCCAGTTGGCAAATCCCCAGCCTCCAGCCCCAGCAAGAGCCTGTGGGAACTGGCAGAGAGATCAGCACCAGCTCAGTGCATGACACGGTGACATCCCCCGTGCAGTGGCCGTGTCCCAGCTTGCCCGAAGCTCCAGCAGGGAACGAGACGCCGGGCTTGGGACAAGCAGGCTGGGCTGCTCTCTGCCGCGGGGCTGGCAGCCACCAGAGCGCCTTGCAAGGCTCCCTACAAGAGCAGCCAAGAGCTCCATCCCCGCTCGGGTCTTCTCCTGCAAGAGCCGCGCGTTGCGATGCACAGCCCCAGCCCCGAGTGCGGGAGGAAGGCTGCCCGCACTCCTCCTCTCCTCCCGTTCCCCTTCCTGCTCGCAGCAGGCAGGGCCGGGTGAGCCGCTCCTGGGTGATTCACTCCCCAGCAGGCAGAAGTGCTTTCTTGGATACACACAGCTGGGCACAAGGAAAAGGCGCAAGGCCTCTGATCCCAGCTGAATCACGGCGCTCCTGCGTGCAGGGACAGGGCTCCCGCGGAGGTCGTGGCCAGGTGAGTATCGCAACAGCGCGGCGTGACTCACCGGCAGAGAAAAATGCCATCTGGGATAGGAGCGGGGAACGGGGGAGGAGAGGAGCCCGCCGGGGCACAAACCGGGGGTGGAAGGCGCGGAAACACCCAGGTCTGTCCCAGGGCGAGGAGGAGAACAAAGTCCCGCAGAGCAGTGATGGGGCTCAGGGAATGGCGTGGGGCGAGCGAGGGGGTCCTCAGCCGGGGCTTCTGCATCCCAGCCCTGCCTGAGCTCCAGTGGAAAAGATCCTCACTCGGTCACGGTGCTGGGAGCTTTCCTCTCTTTCGGGACAGGATCTAGCCCCACAAGCCCCCATATGAACAGGATGGCCCCATGAGGTTTGGGCTGGACGATGCCAGGTGCACCTTGCTGAATTTGGCCGTGGAGTCAGACTCTCCTGCCAGGCAGTGGCACTGCCAGGCTCTGAGAAAACCAACCTATGGGACATCGTTCCTCTCCTCCCCAGTCCCTGGGGCAGCAAGAGCTGCACCTGTGCCCCAGCAGTGAGCCAGTGTCCCCAGCACCCAGAGGCGTCCATGGGCACTGCTCTGGGTAATTCCAGTGGCGTGCCCTGCACCTGCCCTACAGGCTAACAGGCTTTTTCCCACACCCATGTTTTCTTGCCTGTCCCTGAAGGCAAGACAGCCTTGATCAGCATTTCCACGTTGTGTTGAAATGAGACACAAACTCTCTCGAGTCAACTGTCCTAACAGCCTTGCCAGGGGCAGCAGGAAAATGGGCAGAGATTCCCGGTAAGGTAACGAGACTTTCCTAATTCCTGCTAGGAAATGCATGTCCCTAGACCAGGGCACAGCCTCAGCCCTACTTGCAAGGGAAGGGTGTGGGCAATGCTGAGTTGACAAGTCATGATGGAAAGCTGCATCCTCCTGCATCCTCCCAAGCCAGCTGGATTTTCCTCCTGGGGACTGCAGAGGAAGGGAAACGACATCACGAACCACCCAGACCAGCGGAGGGGCTCCCCCATATCCCTCCAGTGACTGCAGCCCTTGGAGGATTTCAGGTTAATTAGGCTGGATCATTAGCTGAAGCTGCAGCCCCGCTGGTTCATGGAGCCCTGGGAGCCGTTGTCCCAGAGGGCAGAGCCCACAGCATCCCCAGAGCAGCATCCCAGGAGCAGTGGCAGTGTTTATGTGTATGACAGCAGCATGTCAGAGCAGGGGTACGGGGCCAGAGGCCTGTTGTGCAGCACGCTGCTCAAATGGAGAACCACAAAAAAAGGTAATACCTGTCTGTATAAATAAACCAGGCACAACTCCATTGGGAATTTCTGAAAACAAAATAATAAAACTAAAAAAAAAAAATCATCAGCCTTTGGGATGCAAAGCAGCTAGGCCTGGAGAGCAGCTAAGAATTGTTATTAAATAAATTAATTAGCTCAGCAGAGCCCGCCAGGTACTGAACACTTTCCACTTCCAAGCAGGTAAATGAGTCCGTGGGAACAGAGGCTGCTCCACGCCTGCCAGGCAGCGCAAGCTGCATTTTAATGTTCATGCAATTTCTGCAGCTCTGCCCCTGGAAGAGGCACACCAAGTGCTCTGTGTCCCCCAGGAGGGACCAAAGACCCCCCCAAACGTCAGGGACAGCAGCCACCTTCCTGTGTGCCCCGATGCAGAAGGGGTTGTGCAGAGGGATGCCTGTGCCCAGGTCTGGAGCCAGGGCTGGGGGTGGCACCGAGCAGGGCTGGGGGGGCGAGGAGTGCTGAGCATCACCTCGGAGAGCACAGCCCCTTGCTTTGCATGGCCAAGTGCTGCTGCAGGCAGGATGCCTTTGATCCCCTCCCCAGCCCTATCTCGCTGCCTTTAAACACCGACTTTCCTCACCCTGGGGTCTGGCAGGAGCAGGCTGAGTGAGCTCCTCTCCCATCCCAGCTGCAGCCGACGCTGCGGGCACGGGCCGGGCTGGCAGCGGGCGACAGGGCAGCGCTGCCCTCCCTGCCAGGGCCACGGGAGTGAGCTTGGCTTTGATCCCGTCACCAGGAGGTGACCCCGGGCCAGGCTGGGGTCAGAGCACGCTGAGAGGAGGCAAAGGAAGAGGAAAACCGGAGCTGGGAAGGAAAGGTGGAGGTGGTAAGCAGGAGCTCTCCTTCCTTCCTTGCATTCCTCCCCCAGGGCAGGTCCAGCTGCAATGACCCTTCCTGCACCTCCTGCTCCAAATGTTCTGCATCAAAAGGTGAACAAATCCCTGCCCTGCATCAGCTTTGCTAAAACTGAGAATTTCAAGGGGACTGCAGACACCAACAGTGCTCAAGTCTCCGTTCCAGGAAAGTGGGGAGTTAAATCTCTGTTATAAGAGGAAATGCACAATTACAGCACAAGTCGTTACTGGAAAACAAAATTCCCTGACATGTTGCAAATAAAATCTGAATTCCCCAGTCTGGGGTTCAAGACAGCCCACAGCCTTCATTCCAGGACCCATTTGAAAGATAAAATTATATTTATGATGGCAGAGACAGATAAAAGTTGATAGGGGAAAATCTCTGGGAGGGCATTTCAAACAATGACTATTACATCCAAAACAGCACAAGATTCACTTGCAAAAAGAAGCCCACAGTGCTGAAAACTCCTGAAATTAAATCTCTGTGCACACCCTGCCCCGTAACCTGAGCAGCGCTATTGCAAACAGCTCTGGAGTGCAGGATCATGCTGCCTCTTCTTCTCCTTGGGGAAGGAGGGTTGTTAAGTCACTGAGAATCTTTGAACAGCCCTTATTTTTCACCATGGGTGACAGCAGCTGTGTCCAGGGCATTCCAGGGCATCCTGCTGCTGCAGCACACCAGGACTGGGGTCTCTGATTCCAGATCTGAGGTACCAAGGGTGACCCACAAAGCAGCAGTCAGTGCTCTCCCCACTCAGCACTGGATGTCCATTCCGGGTGATTCTTTAATGGACCCGGATCCCCACCCTGGACCAACCCTCAGCGTTCCCCATGGGGGCTCTCCTAAGAACAGAGCACAAACCCAGCCTTCCGAGCACTCCTGCCTGCCCACACAGATGTGTCTCCCCACATAAGCATACCACCTGCCCTTTCCTCCCAGCCTCCTCCAGAGCCACAACAAGCCCCAGAAGCTCCCCAAGGGGCTGCAGGAGCATCTCGTGTCACCCCACAGTTCAGCAATCCACAGAACTGCCACGACTTGGGCAGGATTAGGCAGAGCTGCTGCCAGGCTGAGCTGCCCAGGGAGGACAGATTATTCCTGCCAGGAGCCAAGGCTCTGAAAAGGGACATTGTTTCCAGGATGATTTGCTGTTTCCCCCCCACACACACACACAGAGATCTGTAGCTCCAATCTGGCTGTTTTGCCAGGCACCTGCTACCACCTGTGGTCAGCGACGAGACCGGAGAGGGGTAAGCAAAGGAAGGAGGGAGCAAAAGCCAGGCTGGTCCAACCCAGGATGCCCTGCTGAGGGGCTGAGCTCTGTCTGGGTGCTCAGCCTCGCCCAAGCCCAGCTGCTCCAGGTGCTGCAAAGTGATCTGAGAGCAGCCCAGAGCAGAAGAAGCTCTGCTGCCCTCTCAGGCCAAACCCTGGCTCCCCTCCCTAGAGCCCTGCTATGCCCAGGAGCCCCGTGTCCAGTCCTTGCTGAAGGGAATCAGGGTGTGCTGGCAGCTGGGAAGGGGCAGTGTTGGAAGGCTGACCTCAGGCCTTGCAGGAGCGTGGTTGTGAGGGCGATGCTCGCTGTCCCTGCCTCCTCGTGCTGCCAAACCTGTGCCTGTGCCGAGCCACAAGGACCAGGGCACGGGGCATCCTCCCCCTCAGCTGCTCAGGGATGTGGGATCTGATTCCAGGGGCTGTACAGCAGCAACCCACATCCCCAAACACAGTCCCTCTGTCAAGCCACCAGCCTTCCCCAGGAGAAGGCAGTAGCCCAGAGCTGATCTCTGGCTGCAGAGCTCTGTTCCTCCTTCTCTTCGCCCTGTGAGATCCCCTGCGCCCTGCCCATGGCAGCACTTCCCTCCACTCCTCAGCAGAGCTTATCCTTGTCCTTCTCCTGCTCCAAAGCCAGCACTCCAGCCTGGCTTTGGTCACACCAATCTGAGAAGTGATAGGCAACCTCTTCTCCTGACCTCGACCTTAACCTTAACCTTAACCTTAACCTTAACCCTAACCTTAACCTTAACCTTAACCTTAACCTTAACCTTAACCTTAACCTTAACCTTAACCTTAACCTTAACCTTAACCTTAACCTCCAGCCAGCTGCTCCTCTCCCCTTTATCAGGCAGCAAACTCCCCACCTGTACATTTTCCCTGCATCCTTTTTCTGCCAGCACAGTCCTTGCCCAGATGTGATGCAGGCAGACCCACACCAACCTGACCTCTAAACTTGGGGAACTCAAATTAAAATGGGCCTGAGAAATAAACCAGCCTCCCAGGTCTGCTTTTAAGCTCAATGCAAATGAATTCAGAGGACATTTTGCAAAACTCAACATTGCCTCCTGCTGCAGCACTTTAAAAAAAAAAAAAAAACAAAACAAAAAAAACCCCAAACCCTGGATTATGGGATGGCTGGGTACGAGGTTTGGTCCATGGGTCAGAAGCGTCTGTCAAACATGCAGCCAAAGAGAATGAAGAAGGCCTTGAGGTCTTTGCAAAGTTCCTGCAAAGGGCTTAGTGGGAGGATTTGCATCTGCTGAGCAAAGAACAGTGCCTGTGGCTGTGCCCCCGAGACCCAGTGAGCTCAGTTGTCGGGGTTGCTCAAGCTCCAGGGTTCGCCCACTCTGCTGGGAACGGGGCAGGAGCGCTGGGGAGGAGTCATGTTCACACCCTGGCTCCCTCCAGAACACTCATGGATGGTTTGGAGCAGGATGCCAGAACCACCCATCATCATACTTCACTTTTTTCCTTTAGTCTTTGCCTTAATCCTTTAATGAATTAAGTGGAGCAATTAAGCAGGATTTTTATTTCTTTTTAAAGTGAACGCGCATGAAAACGGAGATGGGTATTTTTGCCGTTTGAACACTCAGTGTAATAATTAATGCAAAGCCCCTCAGCTTTAGGGATTCTCCACACCTCTCACCCAGGCCTTTTTCTGTTTATCTTTATGGCATAGCGCCTCTCATACTTATTCCAAGGAAGGTTGTCCCTTCCTCTTGCTCTCACTATGCCTGAACTGCAGAGATCAGGGGGAGGAGGGGAGGGTGGGTGCTCTGAGCTGCTTCAGGGCAAAAGCCAAAACCAAGCACCAGTGGTGGAGATTGCTGCCATAGCAGAAAATGGAGAAACCTCCTCTCTGGGGAAACCAGAGGGGCCAAACTTGCTATCCAGCAATGGATCCAGCCTCCACCTCAAGCAGCTGAGTTGAGCCCTCATGCCCAGCTCACTGGGGAAGGGTTTGCTGGGCAGGGTGATGAGGGAAGAGCCTTCCCCAACCCTGACAAAACAGAAGGCTCAGCTCTGCAAAGGGGCCTGGACAGGCTCACCTTCCAAGGCAGCATTTCCACAGCCTGTATCTTCTGGGCTCACCAAACCTTCCAGTCCTCAGGTTCCTGCTCCCTTCCTCTGCTTCGCCTCATCCATCTACTCCCAGTCTGGCTTAAAATACTTGCAAGTATAGCTGAACATCTCCATGCCTCAGTTTCCCCCCCAGTGAAAAGGAGGTTAACAGATGCCCCTGTGCTTCTGGAAGGATGCAGGCACTGGGAGATGACAGATATTTGGGGGATGCTATGGGCCCTGCTCAACACGGTGGAGGCTCTGCCACCCCTGTTCCCAGCACACATTTTTTACCAAGAAGACTGCCAGTCCCATAGACATCACTACCCCCCATCCCAGGAATGAGGGGAAGGAGCCTGGGACTGATAGAGATCAGAGCAGCACAACTCCAAAGGTAAATTTCTCGGATATTTCTCCAAATGGCTGGACAAAGCACTTCAAGGACAGGCAGAGCCTTCCTGTGGCTCCATGAGGTGTTACCAAACCTGGCTCACTTGAAAGCAGGCAATGTTCCCTGTCTGGGCTGGATGGTGTCCCTCAGCACTAGGATTTGCCGTTTGGGAATGCCTCTGCAGCCTGCATTTCTTTCATTTTTCACTCCTTTTTTCTTTCAATTTATTTTAAACGTCTTCCTTTTTTTTTTTTTTTTTTTTTTTTTCCCCATCAAAACACATTTCCTGACACAAAAAGGTCTTGGTAAATGTTCTCTGACTCACTGAACTGCCCAAACAGATCTTCTGCCTCCGCAGGAACTGGACCATCCTGTTTGCGGGTACAGCAGCCACCCCCAGCCGTGTGCCGAGGGCTGAGGAAAGCTGCTCCCATTGTGAAACACTCCCTGCCAGATGTGGGCAAGCCCTCCCTCACATCTGGAGAGCAGTCAGACATTTTGAATTTCTCTCTCAATTGTTTGTTTCCTTGTCCTGAGCAGGACAAGCCTTGGAGATGAGGCTCTTTTCCTCTTTCAGCAAAGCAGTCCACCTGCTTTTTTTTTTTTTTTTTTTTTTTTTCCCGGTAGGACTGTGGTTTTGCAAACCCAGAAGGAAGACAGTAACACCCCCTGAAAAGCAGCTTCAGTATTGGGCGAGAAATTTGTCTCCTCTCTTTTGCTAGTTTGTGAGGCTTCAGTGGGATTTTGGACAGTGGTACAAATTTTGCTCAGTAGTACAAATTCATGGAGCTTTGGGCTGCTGTTACTGGGTCCCTTGGTGGCCACTGCCCTTTACAACGCACCTGAGATCCAACATTTTCCACCCCAAGGCACAGAGTGCTGCAGGAGTTGCAAAGCCTGTGGTGATCATGGCCAAACATAGCAGTCAATAAAGCTGATGACCTCTGCTTGGTTGTCCAGTCACCCAAAGGAAACACCTTTCCCCTCAGGCTCCTGGTCTAGATGCTTCAGAAATTAGGGAGATTGCTCCCATAACGTCCCTGGGAAATCTCAGGGATTTCCATCCATCAATATTTTGCAGTCTGAGACAGTAGCAACATCTCCTGCTACACTGGTACAAGCCCAGACACCGTGCTCTGGCTTCCTGTAAACAAAAGCTGTTTAGCTCCAAATTCCTCTTTTGGCTCAGGCTCCCCTGGTTCAGTGAGGATGGTGTGGAGATAATCATCACAGGGATTGTACTCCTGGTACAGGGCTCCGTTGCACAATGGCGCCTCTTTATAATGCCCTTGGAGCAAGGAACTTCCAGGTTGGTTTCTCTGCCAGGCAAGACTGGGTGTCAGGTCTGAGCACCAAGGCAAAGGAGAAGTAGAGAGCAAGGATCTGAGAGGGGAGCATGGAAATCTGGCACTGAGGGTTAACAGATGAACAGACAAACATTTACGACTGCAATGTAAATGAGAGGGTACAAGGGATTTGGGCTGGAGTAGAACAGAACTTTTTTCCCAAAGCAAGACAGAGCAGGAGAGGAGTGGTCTTTCCTAGGGAAAATAGTTAAGTGGTCCAGGATTTTTCAGGCCAGACCAGAACAAACACAAATTATTTCCCTACTTCAGAATTAACCTCCACTTTGAAGGAGTTTCTGCTCAAGCCAGGCAAACCGGAGACATCTGAGTGAAGCAAGAGTGTGGGCAGACCCTGCTCTGCCTGTGCCTGATCTCCCAGTGCCCGTGCAATCCCCAGCACACGATCCAGTGCACTGGACTAAAAGTTAAACATCCAGTCCAAGCTGGTTGTGCGGCATCAGTGAGGGGAGAGACTCATCTTCTGGGAATGGCTCATTCTCCCTGGACAGACACCTGAACTATGGAGCTGTAATTTAACTTCTCATCCTCGCTCTACCCTTCAGATAAATTAACTCACTCTCCTCTATCCCCAGCTCCTAACAAGACCCAAGCCATTCCCACGTGGTCCCCTCCTCTATTATTCACTGCCACCCCCACCAATCTCTTCCACAAACAACAAGCTGAAGTTTGGTTTTTCAGCCAGGGTGGTGGAAAAGCAAATCTTTGTCAATCCACCCGTCACAGCCCCAGCTGCCTCCTGCAAAACTGGGCCAGGAGAGGCACTTACTGGGTCCCTGCCTCTGCCAGAAGCCACCATGCATTGCAGTGCATGGTAGGGAGAAGGGGGTCCAGTGCAGCAACTTCACAGACTTATGGTGGCCTGGGACATTCCTGGTGCACCAAAGCATGGCCAAGCACAGTCCTGGGAAGGGGACCAGCTCCTGAGCTAGTCGCACCAGTGGGGTTAAGGAGTCTGTGATACACAAGGCATCTGGGAACAGCCAGCAATACCGGGAGAGAAACCTCCTGCCAGACCTGGAAGTGAGAGGCTGTTCCCTGGGCATGCCAACGAGGAATTCACCTCGTCCCCCACCACCCACTCATATCTGGTGGGGAGTTTTGCTTGAGATCATTTCCCCAAGCCTCGCTGGGACGTGGTGGCTCCTCTTCCCACGGTGTCCTGATGGGGACTGCGATGACACGGCACTCCAGAGTCAGTGCTGGTGGCACGGCCAGCGATGAGCTCAGCCATCCATGAGCTCAGCCATCCATGAGCTCAGCCATCCGGCAGGCGGTGCAGGACCAGCGGCTCGGGATGAGCTCATGCCGGCTCTGCACGGACGGATGGAGGGGGAGGAGGAGACACACGCTGACTCACCAGCTCATCCCATGACGAGGGCCTGGTACAGCCCACTGTCCTCCCAGGAGAACGTGCAGCCCCAGCCCCGCTCTGGGGCTCCGCTGACATGGATGGTGGCAGCGGGGCCATGGCACACCGTGGTCCTCTGCCAGCGGGTCTGCACCGCCTTCCCCACCACATCGAACCTTCTCCTGGGGTCTTGAGCAGCATCTCGCCCCAGCCCTTCAAGGTCCCATCTGTCTGTAGAGCAATGACATCCCCTCTGTGGGCTGGCATCCCAGCCTTCTGTTGCACTGAGCTCCTGACTCTGTCCTGGTGCCAGATGGCTTTGGAGGCAGATGACTTCATCTCTTTTAAAGGGGCAAGGGATCTGTCAGCAGTGCCCTGTAGGAATCAATGTGCATCATGCTTGGTGGGAAGCCAACACGGGGAGCATGCCACAGCATCCTTATGATCCCACACAGGGCCCTAAGAGGCTTGGATCCCAGTCCAACACTGCCAACAACCTCGTGTCCTTCACTCTTAGCCGTGTGTCATGTTTGATCTGTCCCAACAATAAACTTGTGGAGTGGGGGACCTGACTCCAGCAGGAGCTCCACGGTGATGCCCTCCTGAGTGTCTGAGGGCAGGAACTACCCAGCCTTCAGCCTCACGAGCCAGAGATGTCTTAATAGATCCTACATTGAGTGGAGGGGAGCGGTTTGCAATGCATCAGCCTCTCTTCCCAAAACTATGCATGATGGGTGGCCTGAGTCAAACTCATTCACCACCGGACTCCTCTCGGATTTCAGGCCAGGATAACCTGGAGCTCAAAGGAAATCCCAGCTCAAATTCGTACCGGGTACAAAGGGTGAGTCTCAGAGTGAGAATTAGGTGTGCTCACAGAGATATGATTCAAGGGCTGTGATTACCACTCTGCTGCAAGGAGTGAGATGGATCCAGCCTGTGCCCCTTGGGAGATTCCAAGCAACCCAAACGTCCCTCTCAAGACAGCAACCCATCATTCCCGCACAGATTCTGCCTGTCTGGGAGCCACGGGGTGTTTTGCCGCTCTGTAGGAATGATCCTGAGTCACTGGAGCCACTTCATCAGCGCTGGTCAAGAGGCTGCAGTGAGGCACAGCTCCGGGAGCCCATCCTGCACAGCTCTGGATGCTCCCCACCCCCAGCACACGCTCCCGCTTGCTGGGGAAGCGCTGCCGCCGTTGCAGGCGGATAATCGCCCCTTCCCTGGCAAGTCCCTGCACGCTGCCCTGCACGCAGACCCGCAGAGCAGCAGCAGATGCCGGGGCTGAAGGGCCAGACACACACACGGGCTCTGTTCTCTGCAAAGGGGAGACAAAAGTTGTTTGTCCCTGAGGACGGGGACAGCCCTGCTGTAGGTTTGGAGGTAGGCTGAGAGATCAAGAAAGGCCCTGTGGGAGAGCAGTGGGAGCTGAGGAAATGCACACCAGGAGTCTGGCTGCCCACCCTCACCAACACAGCTGGAGCATTCCAGTCCCCAGCTCACCCAGACCCTCAGGCGGGATTGATCAAGGGATCCACACCATCGTGGCTGTTTCTGAGGGCAGAAGGGTTTAAAGAAAAAATAAAATCCAGTGCCACATCGCAGCAGCACTGCCCTGACCTCCAGGTCCATGGAGGCAACACTCCAGTGGGGCCAGCTGGAAGTGTTGGCCAGGAAAGGCACATTTGGGAGGATGAGCTGGAAGATGGGCCTGCAGGCATGTCTTCAGGAGAAAGGCAGGGCTGGTCCCCAGGGCAGGGAGTCCAGCCATTGGCAGGGAGACCCCTGTAAGTGTTTCCTGCTGGTCCAGAGAGGCCCGTGGTGATTTCCCTACCCCAGCCAGAACACGGCGCTTTGCTGCAGAATTCTGCATGCAGGTAACCCAGAGCAGAACTTGGCTCTATCACACGGAGATCTTGGGTGGAACCAGGAAATGAAATCTCTTCCCATGATTAGGGAGAAAGAAGCACCCTTGCCAGCCAAGTGATGGAGCTCTGACATTCCCCACACCCTGGAAAAGCTCCCATTGCTGCTGTCAGGGTAAGATCCCAACAGTGGGACATGGTGGCATGAAATGTTGACAACAGCTTATGGAGTGTTGTTGGCTTCTTTGACTGACTGCCTGACTGGTGTGAAGAAGGACAAAGCCAGGCATCATGCACAGCCCCATGTTCTTTCTTTCCTGCTGGCAAAGTTCCCCCAGCCAAGCCAATCCTCCCTGCTCGCAACCACAGATAATTCTGCAACCCACCCCTTTCTGCAGGAGCAGGAGTTGCTCCTTGGGATAAACACAACGCTTTTCTTCCCAACCCAGCCTGACTTCAAGTTGAGCAGGAGAGCTGAGGAGACAGAGACAAAAAGTTTTCACCAGTTCCAGGCTCTCACCCACCACTGATACAGAATGAACAGCGCAGGTAAAGTTCTCCTCTGCTTCTTTTACCTCCTGGATCACTGGGGTAGTAACCAATCCAAATGTGCTCTAAGAGACCACGGTTGTCTTTGGACAGGCCAAAGTCCATCTTAGTATCCCAGCCAACTGTAATATGAGGATTTGGGGGGTTCCATAGCTAGACTGCTGCTCACCCCAAAGCCGTGATTTAATTAGGTAATGTTTGTTATTAAACCATCTGGTCCATTTGGAAAAGCGGGTGGGATTTTGAATAACCAGGCCCTCCTTCAGTCATGTCTCTTGTGTTCTGCTGCTCCATAGCCAAGGAGCAAAGTTTTTTTCTGAGAGCTAATTCCCCTGCCGCCAAAAACCATGGTACCATGCTCTGCCACCTCTGTGGGAAGGAACACCCAGTGCCACCAGCCTGCTGGCAACAAGGTGGAGTTGTCGGTGGCTTTTGCATTCACTGGATATTGTACATTTTCTGCAAAGGGATCAGGCAACCAGCAGCTTACACACAACTTTTCTGCAGGACCTGACTGATACACAGCTCTTCCGTGAGCACCAACCTCCCCAAAGAGCATTTCATTAGCAGAGTGAAGAAAAGGGATGAAAGAGGGCCCCTGTCACCACCCGGGAGAGCAAGAAGATGGTGCAGACAGGGAGAGCTGGCTCGTGGGTGGCACTGCTGAGATCAGCGCTGCTGGCCCTGCTAGCTGAGGGTTCACACCTTGCTGCACAAGATGGGACCAAGTCCCCACCGCTCCAGATGCAAGCAGAAGGAACAAGGCACCCGTGCAGTCATGAAAGGCTCCAAACACAGGGAAATGCTGGTTCTTGCAGCAATCAGCTGATGCCCTGAAGCCAGAGGTTTGCTCACTTGCACCTTGGTGTGTCTAAATATAATACATGTATTGTTCTGAGCCCTGCGTCAGCCCTGCTGAAACCCAGCCACCAATACCTGATTTTCTTGCCTTCCTCAGCTGCGAGACATGTGACACGCAGCTTGTGTGAAGGAACTTTTCCTTTCTTTCCTCCCAAATGTTCCTCCCATTGCCATCACTGGCTGATCACCTGGCTTCCTCTCATGAGATGTCCTTGAAGAGGAGCTAATTTGCAATTTCAAGGTACTATTGTCTACTGTCACTTTCATAATCCTCAAAACTTCCCTACAAGTTCCCCTGGAAATCATCTGAACAAAGCAGCTGGAAAAATGGACAAGCTGCACGTGTAAATCCAACTGAATTTTTGCCCTCTTCCCATTCAGTTCAAACTGTTTCTGAAAGGCCATGACAAGCTCAAAATCAAAGTCACTTTCCAAGTGGAGTTAAGATGCTGAGAGCAGAGCACCCAAGAATATCTGAAGCACAAAAGCTACAGAGATTTCCCAACCCAGCAGTGTCCCACAGTGATCCCAGGGAGATTGTTCAGTCTCACCACGCTGTGAACATTTCCTCTCTCATTCCTGGTACAAAATCCCTAGATTTAATCTAAATTCCTGACCAATTTTGATTCCATCAAAACCACATTTTCTGGTGAATTCACCATATTGCTCTCACTCATCTCCACCAACAACTCCAAATAGTCCCAATACATCATGGGTCAACTTCTTCACATCTTTTTGGACTTGCACCACAAAATCACATGGATTTTCCAATGGACTGGTGTCCTGTGATTTAAATTGACAGCATCTACTTTGAGACAAGTTCCAGTCGAGGCTGTACATGTGGCCAGAGGATCAACAACCTCCTGTCTTGGGAGGCTTGCTGGTGACCGGTTAGGTACAAGTTTGCACCAACCGCTCCTCCTCAAACGGGATGTTAACAGATCCTGTCTCTCCCCTCCACTCACTCCTGTGCCATCGTTGTGCATGGAGCCTCACAAGGAGCAGCCAGGCACCGATGTGGACAGTTTGAAGTTAAAATTGTCCAATTTCCATATTCTTTTTTTTTTTTTTTTTTTTTTTTTTTTACCCAAAAACCATATAAAAAGTTTTCTGGTAATTTCATCTGCAAAAATGTGCCAGAAGGGGAGGAAACGTCACCTAAAGCTGAACATTCATTTCCCGTGTTGAGAACTACCCTGTTCAAACTTCACTTCAGTCTAAAGGGGAAATGTTAATATTTACTGGGGGTTGGGGTGGAAAGGAAGAGAGGAGGCAAAAGAGGACAAAGAGGTCTGAAGGACCCACAGAAGGGTCCATGTCCTTTCACCTTGGTCCAGCTCTGAGCACCTCCCCCAGAGTCAGGATGCTCTATTTGTACAAAGAAAAATCCCCCACAGCTCCTGCACGTTTTCTGGTCTCCCCACGCTGCCATCTCTCCCCTCTGCCTCCTGCCTTTTCAGGACAGGACCACCTTTCCATGCTCGCTCTGCCTGTGCAGCACCCCGGGGCTTACTGGCAGTAGCCGAGGTTTCTGGGGGCTCCCCCAACACAAACAACAACAACAACCTTCAAAGTGCCTCTCGCACGCAGCTGCTCTAAGGGCAGATTCAGGTTTCCCCCACCCCCTTCTACCCATCCCTCCTTCCAACACCCACCTGGCAGATAGTTAAAAACAACCTTTTGAGTTTTTCAGGTGTGTTGGAGGGATTTACCTGACATTTTCCACCAGCCCACCGCTCCCACCCCTCCCTCGCAGTTGAAGCCCTGGATTTCACGGCAATGCTGGTTTAATCTAAGAGTAAAAAGCGCTGCAATTATTTGGCTCTGAGGCTTGGGTCCTTGCCCAGCTCTGACACACGCACGCACACACACACACACACACACACACACACACAATTTCACTTCGGCAGCGAGGGAGCGGGTGATGCCTCTCCTCCTCCTCCTCCTCTTGCAGCCCGTCACGGAAGGGCTGGCGCTCCTGCGAGCCAGTTCCACCCCTCGCAACTTTCTCCCTCGCTGCTGCCGACCGGTGCCGCCGGAGTTTCAGCCGGCAAAACCCCTTCTTGCAGGACATTTTCGGAGCCCTCTCCTCTGATCCGCGGGCACCATGGACCCCCGGCAGCCAGCGAGGCGCTGCTGCGGGAGAGGACTTTCGGCGGAGGGAGCGGGGAGGCAGTGAACTTCAGGAGAGGTCTCTCTCCTGTCCCAACAGGTAAGGCACGCTGCTCGCCGGCGTGGGGAGCTGGAATGACTCGGGGAGCAGCCTGCACAGGGTGGATGGAGGAGGGCATGCAGGATGCAGAGATTTAGTCGTGGAACTGCTTTTGCATCTGAGTAACTGTTGCTGGAAGCAGCCTTTGCTTACAGAGAGAGCTTTGGGATGCAGAGTTCTTCGTCTCTTCCTCCTTTCTGGCACCCCTGGCACGGGGTTTGTGGAAGGAGGCAGGAAAAGCTCCATTGGTGTTTGCATCTGGCCTGAGCTGGGGCACGCCAGCAGGCTGCAGCCAGTGCACGCAGGTGGGCTCCAGGCATCAAAGGCAAAAGTGACGCTGCAGAGCAGGGCAGGTGTGGAGGGAGTGAGCAGAGAAGCACTCCAGGTGTCTGAACAGGGCAGGATTTCTGCAGAGAGCAAGCTTTTGCTGGAGTAAATGGATGAGCTGTGGCAGGAGCAGTGGTGGCACCTGGCTGTAGGCTCAGCTCTTGGCCATGTACAACCCCAGTAACCAAAGTGAGGTGGGACCACTCCAAACCCTGTCCCCACGCGCCCCATGAAGCCACTTCCACTGCCACCTCGAACTGGGCTGTGCCTTGGGGATCCCTGAGTGCGGCCACTCAGGGTGTTCTTCCCTGTAAGAGCTGCTCACCTGCCCCTGTGCCCCTCCACGACGGGCAGCCGGGCCCGGGAGCTGAAGCCAGTGCCGCTGATCTCTGCACCTTCCTTCACTGTCAGGTGTCTTTTGACGGGATGAAATCGCAGAGCAAGCCCAGTCCCACTTCAGGGCATGCAGGAATTATTTCCTATGTACATGTGCAGCCCTGATAAAAGAGGTAAAAACACAGGGCGGGTGGCCTGGGCGCTCGGAGCCAACGGCGCCCGTCCAAACTGCAGTTATCAGCTAATCAGCCTCCCGGGAAATTGAAGGCGGTCTGGTGGAGCACGGCACTCCAGAGGGGCAAAGATCAGCCGTCACGCGACTGGGGTTGCTTCAGAGAAAACCCTTCAAGAAAGGTCCTGCTGCTCGGAGTTTGTGGCCGGTGGTTGGCAGGAGGTGTGGAAATTCGGGCTGTGTGGTGGTACGAGCTGGGCAGGCTCTGCTGGGCGCGCAGGGCTGTGGCCAGCGGGCTCCTGCTTCGCCCAGGGTGCCCTGGATCCCAGCGGGGGGACATGGAATGCTCTGATCTCCCTATTCCGGCACTCAGAGGGGCAAAGAGCAGGCAGGGAGCTGCCGTGGCTCTCTGGGCTTCCTTGCTGCCTGGTCAGCTAGAGAAACCTGGGAGCTTTGGGACAGAAAGCAAACAGTCTGTACCGGGCTCCTGAGGAAGGCTGGGCTGTCTCGGGATTCGGGACAGCAAAGTCTCCAGGCTTGGTATTGTGTACTTTTATAATCTCCTCATATGCAGCACGCCTCACCTTATCGGGAGCGGTTCAGGGACATCCGCCTGTCTGCTGAGGGTCTGGGGACAGGTCTCTAACCCAGCAGAGGGGTCTCTGCTTCTCCCAATCTGCCTGCTGTGCTCCAGTGAGCTCTGTAACATTCCCAAATGAGCCCAGCTGCCCTGCCTGTGGAGGGGAGAGCACAGCAGGATCCGCTCGTCTCCTGAGCCTTTCCCTCGCACCATGGATGCATTTCAAATCCCAGTGTTCCCAAACCAGTGCATCTCCCAGCCCTGCAAACAAACAAGCAGCATTCATGTACTTGAAGGGAGAGTTCAAAGGAGGCACGACACCTGGAATCAAGCATCTGTGAGGGACTAATGCATTTTGCATCCTGCTCTCCTGCCAACTGCTCCAAGGCAAGTCCTGCAGGATCGTTCCAGCTCCCTGCGTGCTGCAGCAGTGGCATTCCCTGCTCCGTGCACCTCGCTTTGCCTTTTGCCACGTGTGGAGCATGCAAGTGCGGCTGCACCTCGAGCAGTTAGCAGTGGGCTTCCTCCTGCATCATGGACAAACCAAAGAGGAATAAATACCCCTGAGCCCTTTTAAATCTTTTAAACTGGGTTGGCAGCATGGATGCTGCATTGTCTATTAACAACCTGATCTGCTGAGCCAGCAATTTTTCCTCTAACCACACTTTTTTCCTTGGCAATGAGGCAGGTACTTCTTTATTAGCAAAGAAACTTTCTACCCTAATTCTTGGGAGTAGGAGCTTCGGGGAGAGGCAGGCTGCAAGCGCTGTTAGAAAGGAAAGGTTTGTAGCTCAGAAATGGGCAAGGAACAGGGTTGAAACGAACCAAAGGAAACACTTTATTTTTCTGTACAGAGGGCATAATTAACTTTAGAGCAAATTGCCACCGGATATTGCAGGCACTGAAAGTTGAATTTGGCTTCAAACGAGGTTTTGATCCATTGGGGATGCATGGCTCCAGTGAAGGATTTTAAGTGCAGCATGGCTCCATGAAGGATTTTAAGTGCAGCAGCCCAAGATCAGCCATGTACTTGCACTGATGCAGAAAAGTGGGAGAAGGAGCAGGTTACCCGTGCCTTCTTTTTTATGTTTCTCTACTAAATAATCAAAAGTGGTCATTTTGGGTGAGAGAATAGCGAGGTGGCCAAGCAGGGCTATTTTGATGCTGTTCCATTGTGTGGCTATTTTTGAGTGGCTGGGTTGCACGTGTGATAGATGCTGTGACTCAGGCAGCCCGGTTATGCCACGAATAGATATTCCATATGGCCCAGGTTGACAGGGACACTCTGTGCCCAGCCTGGTCGTCACAGGTGCTCCAAGCAGTGCCCGTGCACCGATGCTGGCTCCACAGAGGTGCTGCAATGGCAGGAGATTTCAGAAATATGCTTCCAGCAGAGGGTCCGGAGCAGGAGGGAGCGACCTGCGCTGGGAGCATGACGCGCTGTGGCAAAGAGACCAGCCTGGGCAAACGCGTCTGTCCTGGGGGTTAATCTTTTCTCCGGTGGAACACCGAGCTCCCCAGGGCTCGGGCTGGCCTTGCAGCAGCTCGTGCAGCACTTTGGACACGGCTCAGGAGGTGGGCGGCTGCGGGCAGGTCTGGGAGCTGAAGGTTTTCTATCAGCTTGCAGGTAACCCTTTGCGTTCAATAAATATCTGCTGCAGGGGATTTTTGCGGCATCCCGGCCAGCCGTCCTTTCACGAGGGAGGATCATGCCCTGATTGTCTCATTCAATTTTTGTCCTCTGCGTCCTTACGCTGCCTCCAAAGGCAGGAAAGGGACGGGAAGGGGCAGCGTGAGGCGGACAGATGGCAGCGGAGTGAGAGAGGGGCTGCAGGCAGGGCAGAAAGCTGCTCTCCGTGCTCACCTTGGGGCAGCAGAAGGGAACGATCAGCAGGGTGCTGGGCAGGGGAGGGAGAACACCGTCGGATCCGAGCAGGAATGGGTCTGCGGGTGAATGAGAACTGCAGGGGAGGAGGGAGGAGGTGAGGGAGGAGCAGGGCAGACAGAGGCTGAGCAGTCCCTGGGCTCCTCACCTGCCTCCAGCAGGGCACAAGGTCCCTCACCCAGCTCCTCACGCCAAGATGTTCTTGGGCTCCTTCTCAAAGAATTTCAGCGATTTTAGGATAACAGGTATGCTCCCCACGGGGAATCACAGAAAGGGCAGTGGAGCACTCAGGTGATGAGGGCAGCGGCCTCATTACCAACACCCAGCTTGGGTTAAGGTGACAGTGAGCACTGGCAGGGACAGACAGCTCCGGGACAGAGCCCCTTAACACCGGGCAGAGCTGCTGCTCTCACCAGGCTGGGGGAGCTGAGCCCTCTTTGGGTCCACAGCTCTGGTGGGTCAGATGTGTGCGGGGACCTCGGCTCTCCCAGCTTTGCAGCACCTAAGTAAACAGCTGTTTCGAGAGCAGCAGAATTCATGAAGCTTGGTTGCCTGGGGCACTCCCTCTTGTGTGGATTCTCTGATGTCTAATAATCGGGTTGGGCTCACATTAGAGCTTTTTCTTCCAGCTGGGAGTCCTAATTTGGATTTCTCTCCTCTGTCCTGCTGCTTTCCACGAGCTTGTGCAAAGTTCACTCCTTTCAAGTCTTTGCCTATCTGGTTAAATTTGGCTGAAGGTGGCCAGTGGATCTGAATGGTAGCAGGATTGACAACGTGGTCCCACACACCCAATTCCCTCAGCAGTCTGCAGACAGGGGAATGATTATCAGTGTAAGATAACTTGCATCCCAAGCGTGAGGGAAACGTGAAAGGCTCGGTATGAGTTTTGGCAGGAGAAGGCAAGCAGGGAAGAGCCCAGAATCCCTTGTGGGCTCTTACAGATAGTTTGCAGTGGCTGAGGTATGAGGTCCTTGGTGCTAAAAGCCTCCATGGCAGCTGAATCACAGGGTGAGTGCTGCACAGTCCCAGTAGCAGCGTTGGGGCACACTCATGTGAGATCCTGGCATGCTCCACCTGGCTCCTGTGCCAACGTGCTTGTGCAGCATGCTGCACTGTGGTGCCCAGCCCCAAGGCCCCTCACACCCTGCCTGGTGAGCAGCTCCCACCAAGACTCCTCCCTACCAGCACTGACTGTCCCTTCTCCAGCCCCCAGGGCTGTCTCTTGTCCCAGCCAGCAGGTACCCCGTTCCCATGAGAGCCACCAGTGGGATGTGCTGTCTCCTCCCTGAATCCTGGCTGCCATAGCTGCTGTCCTTGGGCACCCCTCAACTCCTCCACTGGTTATCTGTGCAGTGGCAGCTTTTGCATCATAAGCAGGGTTTACCCCCTTGCTGCCATAAGTGGGGAGAGCAGATGAAAGGGAATAGGAATAATGGATAAGGATGCTTCCCTCTTGGCAGAGGGAAGTTCGCTTCCCTCATGTCACACTTTCCCTGGGACAGGAGCCAGCAGCAAGGCAGTTGACACTGCAAGGTTCCCTCAACCCCCCAAACCTCACTGAGAGCTCCATCCATAGCTCTGGAGCTGCTCGATTAACTCTTGCTCTAGAATGATGTTGCAATGCGAAGACAGAGAGAGATCACTGACCCTCAGAACTCTACGGGGAGTTCAAGCACCTTCAAGTTGTCCTGTGCCTAGCAGATGAGCTTACAACAATGACACCTCAGCTAGGTGACATATGTGAGCCAGGCCTAGGTGCTGGCAGCAGTACAAAATCCAGCACTCCCTGGGTTCTTCACAGAGCAGGCAGAAATGCACACTGCAGGTGGAAAGGTGGCAAGAGAAAGCCTTTGGCTTCACGTGATGTTCTTGGAGAGAGGATGGCTTGGAGGCAAAGACACACAGCACCTGCTTGCTCCAGTGAAGGGCCGGACCAGGGCAGCAGGAACAGCATCAGGGCACAGCCAATGCCCCGAGGATGGGGGAATGGGTGAGGTTTCCCAGGGGAAAGGGGGTGAGTGGCTGGCTGGAGGAAGCCACACTAAGATGTCATGGAGCAAGGTGCTTTAGAGTCAGTCTGGGTCTGAGCATCCAACCTATGAAATCTGCCACAGTGACAAAGGTGGCAAAAGCATCCAGCTGTAAGGGAGAAGGAGGAGTTGGACTCTGAGTAAACAAATGCTTCCCAGCCACCCTTCCCACATGGATGGCCATCCTGCCATCTCCTCTCTGGCCCAACTCATCCATGTCTTGCCCCACTTGGGGCATCCCACCCTGTTTCCCCTGTCAGCCCTGAAGGGTGGTCCTGGCAGGACCCCTCACAGGTCCCCTGCCCACAGCAGACCAGGCCTGGGGAAGGCAGGGCTGCCTCAGAATGAAGCATTTCTACCAAGCCCTGCAGTAGTACAGAGAAAAAGGTTGTCTCTGCCAGATCTCTCCAAGCTCCTTCAGGTACCCAAACCCCTTGGGTTAAAGCACCTGCCTGGTTCAGCTGGCAGATGATGGAAGGAATATTGGTCGTGCTTTAAGACTGTACCAGTTCTGCTCAGGGACATGTGTGTGACCTCCTGCCATGCTGGGCAGGCCAAGGAAAGGGTCACTGCTCTGCATGCCAGCATGAGACTCATTAATCCCAGGGCTTTCCATGGCTCTGCAGCTGAGGAGCCCCCAGCACAGCCCACCCCATCAGTGCACAGCCCCCTCACCCCAGGAACAGAGCTCAGCCACGGAATGGTTGTGGCACAGGTCTGGCACTGCCCCTCACTGCCGTGACAGCATTTCTTGGGGCACTGGGAGCACGGGCAGTCCTTGGTTGTGAAAGGCACCTGCACCGGGTTCTACATGACCAGCTGCCTTGCTCCAGGCTGTCCAGCTACCTGGAAACAATTTCCAAAACTCTACCCAAGCCATTCAGAGATTGGGAAGTCGAGATGGGGAAGGAACAGCCCAACTGTGCCTGATGGAATCTGCAAGTCCAGCAAAAAGCTGCACCCACACTAGCACAGCCCCCAAGCAGGCTGGTGCAGGCAGTTCTGCAAACATCAGCCCTAAGAAACCATCCACGGGCGCTGGAAAACCCCGAGATACACTGGAGGAGGAAACACCGTAACTTCAGGGGCTCTTTTCATTAGTTTTCTGGCTTTGTGTAGTACCTCCAGGATGTGTTTCTTCTGCTGCAGTTTCTTCTGCTGCACTGCAAAACTAAGCAGAGACTGCACAGCCAAATGCAGGAGCAGGATCTCCCAGGGATGGGATGGTTTTCTTTGGTGGTTTTTTTTCCCAAAGTCCAGAAAAACTGTTTGAAAGATACCCATCTCCACAGAGAATTCAAACCCCAGGGAGTGACTGTGAGCAGCCTTCAGGAAGCTCCCCAAATGGAAAAGGATCCAATTCCAACCAAAATCACTGTGGCAGAGGAGAGGGCAAACATTAACCAAGCAGCACAACCCCCCTGCAGGGCGAACACAGGCTGTTTCAGCACTGGGCAGCAAAACATTTCACAGGCATGGCCAACACAGTGTCCATTTAACTCTGTGACTTTGCAACACTGAAAGCTCAGGGGCTGCTTTCTGCTTGATCCTATTTGGGACGCAGCTGTAAGGAAATTGCTCCGTCTGTAGCCGGACCCCTTCTGCTCCACCAGGCCAGGAGAACACGGTGTCCCATCTGCTATTACCTTTCCCCAAACCCTGTACTCACCATCTTATAGGATTTACTCCCTTTGCTCTCTGTCTCTGTTTCACAATGACCATTAAAATGCATCGTTAAATTAATTCCTTGAACGACCAAGCTCATCTCCTCTCTTTCCCTGTCCTTGCAGCCTCTGACTAAGAAGTTGATGTGTTTGGGGCTGATTTTGCTTATCCTGGGGAAGAGACGGTTTCTTATATTGAAGGAAAAAGGGAGAGAAAATGGAGTTAGGTGAGGGAAGAAAGCAAGAGGGAGAAAGAGAGCTTGGGATACACGCTGGAAAAAAGTAATAAGGGAACAGTTGTCCTTATTTTCCAGTGAAAATGATTTTTCTTTAGTCTTCTGATCTCAAAACCTTGTGCCAAGCCCCCACCACAGCTCACGAGGGGAATGCTGCTCTGCACTCACTTTGTTTTGTGTTTGGGGTTTTTATTGCTTTTAAATGCTCCTCTTGAAGGGAATCAAAAGGTGGGGCTGGGGCCACACCTGCTTCCTGGCAGGCTGCAGCACTTTTCTGCGATACGGCCAACAAACACCGCAGCCCACACGTGTCAGGAGACCCCTGGGAGGGCCCCAGAGAAGCCCCTGGCTATGCCCCAGCCACTCACCCCAGCTGGCCAGAATAGCCTTTTCCTGCACCAGTGCCCCCAAATCACCCATCTCCACGGTCTCCCCACGCGCACGCTTTGAATCGCAGCGCTGTGTTTGCTCCCTCACTTCATGCCGACAGATTTGGGCATGTCTTTGACAGAGGTTCACAATTTGGATGTTAAATTTAGACGCGCGCTCGGGCTCTGATTAGAGATACAGCGACTGTTTACGCTCTTTGCGGGGAGTTTGCATCCACAGGGCTGAGGGCGAAGCCCCCCGAGGCTCTCTGATCCTCGCCCGGTGATTAGGAAAGGAGGCTGAATCACCACATAATGATGCCCTGGTATTTCCCTCAGTCGGGAGCGTGCCCTGCCTTCCACACTCCATCCCACCATGGGCTTCCTCCAGCGCTGCTGCCTCCCCACGTGCAGCCAGCTCCAGCAGGCCACCAAAGGGAGAAGGGGAGCACTCTCAGGAGAAGAAATAAATGATCACGTGAGATGGAGAGAACAGAGGCAGGTGAGGATCTGATCTGGCAGCCCTGAATTGTGTATGGCCCTTGCCACAGGTCCCATGGATTGTGCATGAATTACTGTCAGCACAAGGACATGGGGCAGCGCAGCTCAGAAAAGCAGGGGGAATGGTTCTCTTAATCTGCGTGAAAAATCTGTTTGATTTCACCCTGTTTCCATGAGGAGAACCTTGAATTCCATGGGAAGGACCCCTGAGCTTGGCAGTGCTGACCCTCCTTGGTAGCCACCTATGTTTGGGAATAAGGGCCAGTAAATTGATTTTCTTTTGCTGGTTTCATGCCGTGCACAGCTTTCAACCCATGGAATAAAAGTCACAGAAACCCACCTCATTTCTCCTGGCCCATTGCTGTCATCTTCCAGGGTCAATCCCAACAGGATTTTCCCTGGAGCTGAGCCACTTCACCAGATTTCCCCTCTCTTCAGAGCACCGCCCCTTGTTTTCCTGTTAAGATTCACCATGGCCCTTGGAAATGTCCCAGTCCCACTTCTGGATAGTTTTGCATTGTGACTGTGGCATAATTAATTCCAGAAGCGGAGGACAGATCAGGGACAGCACAGTAATCTCCTGGGAGATCTATTACACTTCAAATTGCACTAAAACCATGCTGGAGAAACAGAAACAAGACCTGCAGAGCATGATTGCTTCCCATCGCAGCCTACTAAAGGAGAAACTCCAGGCTGCAGGTAATAGGTGATGATTTCCAGGCCCAGGGTGGGGAATTGGTGTCAGGGGACAGAGACTCTCTGTGATACTCTTCAATTGAGCACGGTCCTGACACAAAGAGAAACTCTTGAAAAGTTGATTGTGATGCCTCCTAGACAATTCTCCCCAAGTTTTGACTGTGTCTTTCAAAGTTTCAGATCATTTCCAGAGGAAATGAGGCTTCTGCCTCGTGCCTCAGATGCGTAGTCACTCTCCATCCCTCATAATAACTGCTGAAGCCATTGATTGCTTTCAGTCCAGCTTGTAATTGAGAGCAAAGCTCTAAGAAATATTGAGGTCACAACAGGTTTTGCAAAATAATTATCTGGACAGAGGAGTAAAACCCTGCTAATACAGAGGGGAAAAGCAGCAGTGTTAAGTGAAGCCCTTCTTAGATGTCAGGAAGTATACAGGGGAGAGAGAGGTTAAGTACATTCCAGGAGAGATTCAGACGACAGCTTGCATCTCGTTAAATGCCAGAAAACCCACTCCTTGCTCAAGGTTATCCTCCCATATTGAATTGCTGGTGCCCAGGAAGGCATGTGCTCTGGATCCAGCTTTTCTTGTGGTTGTGGAGTTCATAACGTCTCTGCTTTGTGGGTTCTCTGATGTCTTATGAGAGATGAGTTCACATTGCCGTTTCAGTACAATTCAATTAAAAAGTCAATTAGCCCAGATACAAAGCGATCGCCTTCATTAAGCCTGCTGTTGGTGGAGCAGCCCTGGTTTGGATGCTGCTTTATGCTGCTGTCCTGCTCCACTCTGGGCTGTGGGGATTACCCCGCTCGCAGAGCTCGCAGACACGCGTGCGCAGCCTGCCAGCGTCCTCTCTCCAGGTTCAGCAGTTGAAAATGTTGGAAGGGAGTAGCTCTAGGCAAGCCCCTACATGCTGCACGGCTCTGAAGAGCTGTTAAGTAACAAGCAACAAGCAGAGCTTTTAAGAACATGGTTTTCAGCTTCTCAGAAGGAGCCACGTGCCTTTCTGGGTCACCCATCCCTGCCCTCCAAGTTTTTCTTTAATTTGCAGTACGTTTGGGACTATGTTGTGTTTCCTAGAAGTCAAATGATGGCATGAATAGAATGAGGCTGAGTTTTGTCAAAACCGACTTGTGTTGATTTCTCTCCAAATTCTGGTAGTTTGACTTCAGCTTCAGACCATTTGTTTCAAAAAGGAATGGCCACAGAGAGATTTTTGTGCATGGTTGGCATATATTTACCAAGGAGAAAAGGATTTGAAGCAAATATGAAATTTGTATTTATCAGTAATTGGATACCTCAGTGAGAGAATATGACACATACTGTTAGCTGGGCTCTAACAATTTGTTCCTAACATTTAACTTGAGTTACAAATTGAACTAGTTCTGGTTCTTAAAGAGATGAGTCTTGAAAAAGTGTCTGGAAAAACAAGTCTTCCCTGTTTAAATTAGGAATGTGCCAAATGACTGGCAGGTACTTGATATATAATTTAAATTTAAAGCAGGAAGAAACAGTTCTAGATAAAGATCTCCTAGGATATCTAGGGGAAATATATGCACCTATATTTAGCTTATCCCTGGTTTCAACCCCGAGCTGCACACACAGCAGTGTGCACTTAGCTTCTGAAAAGAACAGGCCTTGATCCTTTAACAAGCTCTGCAAAGCTCCCTAATAAAGTTACATCCCTGTTAATCACATATGTGCTCCCCGGTTCCTTCTTTGATACACCTCATTCACAGAGATAAACTGTGGGGCTGCCTGGGGATTGTTAGGGAAGGAAGCTGATGGCGAGTGGTCATGGATGGCAGATCCTCCGCAGGAATCCTGACCCTGGGGCTTTGCTGTGAGAAGGCAGGGACCAGAGAGATTGCTCAAGGGCTGAGGGTGACATGGGCCAAGCGTCGTGCTGGAAACCTGCTCCTTCAGTCCACAGAGGGGAGGCAGCAGGGTCAGGCCTGTGAATTAGAAAAACTTGGAGGTTATTGAGACAGAGCTTGACCAGAAACTGAGTGAAAGCTGCTGGAAAGGCCACATCATGGAGCTGCAAATTCAGAAGGAATTTATACAATGTGGCATGTGTTCCCCATCATTGCTGGAGAAGGACAGCACATCCTGTAACACGGGGAGAGAAGAGGGAAGACAAATGGCAGAGAGGCACATAAATCAGTTTGTATTTTGACTCTCAAAGATACTTCGCAGAAACTTCAGTGGAGAGGGGAGTTAAGATGGAAAGAGGAGACTGGAGAAAAAACAAGAGGGAGTTTGGATTGGGGGTGGAGACTTTGGATCTGCTGTTTGACTTGGAAGAAAGCAGCATGAAGGGAGGGCAAGATTGTTCACAGAATAGCAAGTCAGCCTGACCAGAGCATCTTGCACGACTTTGCAAATTTTGTTCTCTATAAAGGCAGAAACTGAAGCAGAAAAAGTGAAGAAATCTGAGCCAGCATAGGGATGTGGCATAGCAGATCTCTCACTGGGACAGAGGGAAGAAGAACTGAGCTAACAATTCTGTCAATAAAGTTCAGGGTAGACAGAGCAGGGAAGTGAGGCTGAGTTTCTGTAACACACTGACCTTAGTGAAAATTACTAATGTTCTTCCTTTGACACCTGCAGGGCTCAAGGAGACACCGCACCATGGAAGTCTCCATCAGGAGTCACTTCCTGAGTGTTGCTGTTTTCCTGATGCATTGTGTGCTCCACAAGGCGAGCTGTGAGAAGGGCAACACTTCCACTCTGCACTTCACCCACTCCTTCTACAATGCCACCATCTATGAGAATTCAGCCCCCAAGACCTACGTGGAGAGCTACGTCAAAATGGGTATTTACAAGGGACACCCTGAGTGGGACATCAGGTACAGAATAGCTTCTGGGGACACCACCGGTCTGTTCAAAACAGAGGAGCACGTGATCGGGGATTTCTGCTTCTTGAGAATAAGAACCAGGAGCAGCAACACAGCACTTTTAAACCGTGAGGTCAAAGACAGTTATATGTTAATAATTGAGGCCATAGAGAGCACCTTTGCCTCCAAAGCCTGGGCCAAAGTCTTGATCCATATTCTGGACAGAAATGACTTGAAACCTCTCTTTTCACCCCCCTCCTACAAAGTGTCCATCAAAGAAGACACTCCTCTGAAAACTGTGGTCAGCACGCTCAGTGCCACTGACGCTGACGCTGGCCAGAACGCTGAGTTCTACTATGCCCTCAACACCAAGTCCAACCTATTCACTGTGCACCCCACCACGGGGGCAGTTATGGTCACAGGCAGGCTGAACAGCACCCATCGAGGCAGGCATAACCTGCAGGTTTTGGCTGTGGACAGAATGAGAAAGATCACGGAGGGGAATGACTTTGGGAACTTGGCTAGTCTCACAATCCAAGTGGAGCCATCTGCCAGGAAACCCCCCTCTATCTCCTCGGTGAAGGTGACATCGCCTGACTCAGATGAAGACTTTATCTATGCAACTCTCTCTGTAGAAAGTGGTGACTCAGAAGCAGGAATTGATTCGGTTGAGTTTGTGGATGGAGATCCGGGAAGACATTTCAAAGCCATTAGATCCTACTTCGGGAGCAGTGAGTTCATGATTGTGTCAAACAAAGAGATAAACTGGTTACTCTACCCGTTTGGTTTCAACCTCAGTGTGCAAGCCAAGGACAAGAGCAAGCCACCACTGCTCTCTCCTGTCAGAGTTGTCCACATACCTCCCTCCAAGTATGTTTCTGCCAGGTTTGAGAAAGAAGTGTACCAGGTCCAGCTCAGTGAATTTTCCCCGGCTGGAAGCCAAGTTGTTATGGTGAAGATCACCCCAGTTTTCCCAAATCTTAAATACGTTTTGAGACCTACTCTTGACAGCACAAGCTTTAAGATCAATCCTCACACTGGACTGATAACTACGGTCAGAGCAATGGACTTCCATGAGCAGTCTAGTTTTGAGCTTGAAGTTACAACCAGTAACAGTCACACATCCACGACTGTTATCGTTGACATCACTGACTGCAACAATCACGCACCAAGTTTTACCCAGTCTTCGTACCATGGGGCGTTTGATGAAAATGTTCCTCCTGGTACCAGTGTCTTAACAGTAAGGGCTACAGATGAAGATAAAGGAGACAATGGCTTTGTCACCTACAGCATAGCCAACCAGAAATCAGTTCCCTTTGTCATTGACCCCTATTCTGGTGTCATTTCCACCTCCAAGTCGATGGACTATGAGCTGATGCAGAGATGGTACCACCTGCGAGTGTGGGCGTCAGATTGGGGCTCGCCCTTCCGCCACGAGACAGAGGTGTATGTCTCCCTCACACTGAGCAATGTCAACGACAATGCTCCTGTGTTTGAGAAGGCAAGCTGCAGTGGCACCATCCCACGGGACTTTCCAGTTGGGAGCCCTGTGGCCACGGTCTCTGCAATCGACAGTGATGAGCTGCAGCATATCAAATACGAAATCAAGTCTGGCAACGAGTTACAGCATTTTGAACTGAATCCCATCTCTGGAGTAATATCTCTTAGAATATCTCTGCGAGATCTTCCTTCTGAACAGCCACTTTTCTACTCTTTGAAAATAACTGCAACAGATGGAGAGAACTATGCTTTTCCAACATCTGTAAACATCACTGTGGTCAGTCAAGGTCTCCCTGTCAAAATGCAGTGTGAGGAAACAGGAGTCTTGAAGCAACTGACAGAAACCATCATACACTCCATCGAGTCTCAGTCTCAAGGCCATGGGCAGGATGATGAAACATCTCTGAACTTGCACCTTATAAACCATAATGCTCCTAAGTTTGATGACAGCTTTCCAAGATCCATTGATATCGTAGAGACTGTTCCCATAAACTCAACTATTGCTGACCTTTCAGCCATTGATCCTGACACTGGTTTTAATGGAAAATTGGTCTATGTGATCTCAGATGGAAATGATGACAGCTGCTTTACAATTGACCTGGAACTGGGTCTCCTTCAAGTCCTTTCTCCTTTAGATCATGAACAAACCAGCTTCTACATTCTTAACATTACTGTGTACGATCTTGGCACACCACAAAAATCATCTTGGAAACTATTGGCTGTGAATGTGTTGGATACCAATGATAATACTCCTAAATTCCCTCAAGGTGCCTATTGGGTGTCAATACCAGAACATGTAGCAGCAGGGACAACAATAGCTCAACTGAAGGCAGAAGATGCTGATACAGATGACAATGGGAGAGTAAAATACTCCCTCCTAACCCCCACGGACAAGTTTGCCATTAACAGTGTCACTGGAGAAGTGATGGTTACAGGTGCTCTAGATAGAGAATTGTGGCCTTGCTATGTGCTGAAAATAGAAGCTAGGGACCAGCCCAAAACAGGCTTCCAGCTGTTCTCTGTTGCGGACCTCGTCGTGACTCTGGAGGATGTGAACGACAACACCCCACAGTGCCTCCCAGCCCTCAACAGCGTGAAGGTCCCCGAAGACCTGCCCGTGGGGACCATTCTCCTGTTTCTGGAGGCTTTTGACCCTGACTCTGGCTCTGGTGGAGAGGTGAGGTACAGCCTCATCAACAACGAGGAGATGATGTTTCATGTGGATAAGCTGACCGGGGCACTCCGCTTGGAGAAGGAGCTGGACTATGAGAAGAGGGACTCTTACAATCTAACCGTACAGGTCAGTGACGGTGGGAAGCCCTTCTCTCGCTCTTCCCTCTGCCACCTGGAAGTGAACGTCATTGATGTCAACGAGAACTTGAACCCACCGCGCTTTGCCTCCTTTGTCTTCAAAGGCTGGGTGCAGGAGAACAGCCCCAAGGGCACGTCGGTGATGATGGTCATGGCAAAGGACATCGACAGGGGCAAGGATGGAGAGGTTCAGTATTTCCTCCGAGAGGGCACTGGCCTGTCCGTCTTCCACATCGAAAAGGACACAGGTAAGGACGTCTTCATTTAATAGTGAACCTTGAAGGCTCAAACTGCCTGCTGTGTTTGGCCTGGTTGTTCACAATGTTCTGTGCATTCAAGCCTTTCTTGAGTGTGCAAGGATTTACTAAGTCTATCTGTGGCTCTGGGTAGGAACAAGCAGTGGTTTTTCTCCTTAAAATAATGGAAATCAATGTCTGTCCCCCCCCAAAATACCGAGGTCTTCTCTTTCACTTGTGTATCAAAAATTAAGCTCAGCAGAAGCAAACGCTCACCTTCCACACAATCTCCCAGCCACACAAGGTGGGTGAGAGAGTTTGTGTGTGCAGCAAAGAGCAGGAGCTAGACTTGAGACTGCTCTGTCATCAAGGGCTGAGCAGTCTGAGTTCCTTAAATCCCTCACAAACACTCTGTCCTTCTCCTAGGCATCATACGGACCATGGGATCACTCGACAGAGAGGGAACATCTCACTACTGGCTGACTGTGCTAGCCCTTGACCTGGGAACAATTCCTCTGTCTTCTGTGACTGAAATTTATATTGAGGTCACCGATACCAATGACAACCCACCTCAGATGTCCAGACCTGTCTTCTATGCCTCTGTGATGGAGAATTCCCCACCAAACACATCTGTCCTTCAGCTTGATGCCTACGATCCAGACTCCAGCTCAGAGGGAAAACTAACTTTTCACATCCTAACTGGAAATCCTCAAGGACTCTTCACCATTAACCTCATTACAGGTAAGTCTGACCCAGCTCAGCATCTGTTTTTGAGGCTTTCAAGTGCCCAGAGATGTTACATATTCAATATAAACTGCCCACACAGCTGCCTTTGTCACACCTTCCTCCTGCAGCAAAAGTCTCAGTCTCCAAATACACTCTGTGGGGAGTCTGAGGATTGAAACCCTCAACCTGAGGGCTGCGATTTGCATTAGATGGCTCTTAGAATGACACAAATGTGCTGCTTTCAAAGCCCTGAACAGTTGCTTTTAATCTTCCCCCTTATAAAGAACTGCCCTATTGCGCAGCCTGAGCCAGGGAACACCCTTCTGGAGGTGACTGTTCCTGACACAGACCCAGGCAGGATTAACAAAAATGAATTCCACTGCACTTAAAGACTCCACCCATTCTCCAGCACTATTAATGTAGTAAGTGTAGTAAGCCTCTCCTGCCATCTTCCTAGACTATATCTTTCATCTGAGGATTATTTACCAGATCTTTCAGAGCCATCAAAAACCCGCTGATGTTTTGTGTAAACAGCTTCCTCAAACTATCCCAGCAGAGCTGACATTGGGCCAGTCTGGCAAGGAAAGCTGTGCCGAGCCCTTCGTGCCATCAGCTCCTGGGAGAAGAGGGAAGGGAGGGCACAGAGCCTGAGTATGGGAGAGGATTAATTGCATGACTTTGATCTCCTGGAGATGATAAAAGGAGTTCAGCTGCTGCAACGGGATGGAAGCTTGCTCTCAGATGAGGAGCTGGATGTATTGGAAAAGGCTAGAGCTTGTATTGGAAAAGGCTAGAGCTGCTCTCAGCTACGTGGCGTAATGGCTCTCTGGCAGTGCTCCACAGCTGGCTAGGAGGGGAATGAAAGAAATAAATTATTATTATGGAATACTAAAATCTTTTGGTCACAAGAACCTCGCAGGGTGTATTTGCATGGCACTGTATAAATGCACCTGGAGATGTCAGCTAACTGTGACCACTGCTGCCCACAGCTGTAGCTGTCTGTGCTGCCAGAAGCCTTTGAGCCTGGTCAGGGCATTGCTCTGCATCCAACTTTCCCACATAATCCAAACAGCTATGCACAACCCAGCCCCAGGACAGCTTGCACAATGCAGGCTACTGCAGAAATGTTCCTTCAGAAGCCCCATTGCATAAAACCACTGCCTTTTTGATGGGATGTGGAGCAGGATGGCTATCAGGACACCTAGCTGGCTCCCTTCTTCGGCTGAGCAGCCATGCATGCTGCAGGAAATCCAGCCTTTGTGCTGCAGGCAGAGCTTTCTGTCCCGGGAGTGCAGCCCTGCAAAGTCACGCTCCGAGGCTGTCATGTTCCATAGCAAAATGAGTGACTCTGGCAAAATCCAAATGTTTGCAAATGAGACACCTCACCTCTAAGCCAACACATTAATCCCCATTTTAGACAAAAAAAGCTCTCTCACATGTGAGTCATCTCCTTTCCCTATACTCAGGTGATTTGCATGAGAAGAGTGATAAGTTTGTCAGTTCTGGAAGAAACCCATGGGTTGATCTTATCTCTTGGACAGTTGCTGGAGGTCTTGTCTTTAAACCCTGAGCTTGGAGGTTGTTTAAGGTCCTGCTTCCAAGCCTGATGAGGATTCAGTTATCCATTATTCTACTTGCACGTCACCCAAAAGAATCTATAATTACCCGTGAACATTGGCACAATCTGAGCAGTTATACCCTCATGTTTACAGTATCTAAAGAGAAGTCATTTGCTGCTGCTGCTGCCAGAAGGGATATCACAGCTTCTCTAACGTTCAGGGCCCTAGGCAGCTTATTGGAAACCCAGTGATATTTTCATTCTGCAGGCTAGTTGCTCCATTAAGTAGAATAAAACAATAATCTTTGGTCTCAACTTGGTAGTGCAGCACTGGAAGATGAACTGCTGGTCATCCCCATTAGTGCAGAATTGTATTAAAAAAAAAAAAAAAAAAAAAAAAAGGGTTATCCCACTGCAGGGCAGAGGGCTGTGATCAAGACATCTCCTTTGTGCCTATCCCACACGGTGATTGTCATCAAAGGACAGACAGTAAGTCACACTGGCACTGAAATGGGCCAGAGATCAGCCTGGGTCTCTCCTAGCTAGGACATTCCTGGTAGTGGCCTCATGTCAAAGGAAGAGGAGGAGGGGGAGGACAAGGGAAGCTTGTTCTCATCCTGTGTCCTAATAGGAGTTAAGGTGCTGATGTACTGCTAAAACAGGTGTATCTAAACCCATATTAACCCTGCAGAATATCCCTGGATAATCATTTAGGGCAGAGGGATACAGTATTGCAAGTACCCTACCTGGGTTCCTGGCGGTGTGTTGGGTTCAGAACATTGACATGGGGGTGGATTGGCCAGTGGAGACACAACCAGCAAGGCCCCTTGGCTTCTCCTTGCAGGGGAACCAGGAACAGCCATGGTAACTGTCCTGGGCTCCTCCAGCATTCCCAAACTACCACAGAAAGGCTCTAAGATCTTCAAGCTCTCAGTTCTCTAAAGAGGGTGGAGAAAGGGGGGGGAAATACATGAAAGGCTAATGAGAAGAGGGAACAAAACTGTGCACCGAGATGAAAGCTCTGTGCCATCGGCGATGGAATCTCTCCAGCCCAGCCTGGCAGCTGGTGTGGAGCGGTGTTTGTGGGACACAGGGATAGATAGCTACACAGAGAGATGGGCAGATAGTAGGGTTTGGGGTATTCTGCTGGAAAAGTTTTCAGCTCATTTTGTTCAGGGTTTGATGTGAAGGGAGTTTGAGTCCAGACAGGACCAGGAGGAACTGGGAGGGTTGTGGCAGGAAGAGTCAGGATGAAGCCATTCATCCTGCTGAAAGGCTGTTTGGAGAATCCTTTTACTTCGGATTGTTCGTCTCCAGCTCTTATCTAGTGCTTGTTCTCCTGTTGTTTCTTCTGCTGTGTCAGTGCCCATTGGCTTCCCCAGGATGCCTGTGGTTCCCTGCATTTCTGTACAAGGAGGGACATTCTCCTCTTGAGGCCCAAGGAATGGCTGCATGGCTGCTCCCCAAATCAACATAACACTCTGCTGAGCATGGAGTAGTGCACAGCAGGGTCAGAACAAGAGGTGGGGTGGTGGGAGGAGAAGGTAAAAAAGGTTAAATGGAAGCAGGAGTGAGACAAGGGAAGGAGGATTTCGGGAGAACAGCCTCTTCCCTTCTCAAGCTGTTGTGAAAACCTAAGTGCCTGCTAACCCGATTCTGGCTATTTTAACTATCTTAGATTCTCCCCCCTGCAGCAAGGGCAGGGGGCCAGCAACCTCCACCCCAGCCCCTTTCTTGCCAGCAGAAGTTATTATTATTTTTTGTTCCCTGACAGCAGTGCCCTGGTAATTTTGGTGCTCTTGTTCCAACATGACCAGCCTTCCTCTCTGCCCTTTGCAGGCAGCAAGCAGGAGAGAGGCAGACAATCCTTTCTCATTGCTGTGTGTAGACAGGCTGCTGGAGCACAGTCTGTGCCTGCCTGCGTGCAGGCAACAGAAGACATTGCTTCTGTACCCTCATTTGGATGCAGAGCTTGGCTAATTGGCCAGGCGCATTTAGAACTGTTCACAGTTTTGTGCAGTCCCTGTAGGATTCAGCAGAAACATTCAGGGCCCCATGCAAGAACACAGATAGAGGACACCCACTCAACTCCATCACACGTCCCATGGGACAGGCTGGATGGGGTTTTCCAGCAGGGCAGGGTACTGAAAACTCACACACATGCACCATGCACACACAAAACACTCATTAAAACTAAGCATGCACTTCCCAGGCCTTGTAGGGGACAGCAGAAAGAACCAAGGAAGTGTGTCTCCAGGCCACAGAAGCTGATGGCAGTTCCCCTTTAATAACAGCTTCCACTTCCATTTTAGCCCTCTGGGCTTCCACTTCCATTTTAGCCCTCTGGCCTCACAGCTTGTATAACCAAGCAGCAACAAATGAAAATGTGCATTAATTCCAGCCGGCTTTTCTCAGGCGTGGAGTGCAGTGTCCATCTCCCACCTGCGAACGCTGCTCCTGTGAACACCGCTGTCAGTTTGTGCATCTCGGCATCGCCCAGCGCCGAGGCTCCAAACGGGAATTAGGGTGATTAACCCTAGTTAATTAACCACAAGGGCTTTCAGATCCCAGGGCAGAGTGGTAACTGGCTCCAGAGGGGGGAAGCAGGAGCCATGGCTGGGCACAGAGTAAGGGACAGAATTTGCCTGGGGTCAGGAGGAGAACCCAACCCTTTGCCTTGTGGCTCAGCAGATGTGAAGATAAACCAGAAAAAAAAAAATAAAATCCATCTGGTGAGACTCCCAGCTGGGATACAGGGCAGGCTATGTGATAGAGAGCAGAGTGAGCTCTTACTCCCAGGAGATACGAGCATCTTCAGTGGTACTGACACTCAAGAGTGTCATTAAATTCCAGTTCACCTGCCTTCCCTACAGTCCTCCTTCTCCAGCACTAGAAAGCTGAGCTATGATCCTGCTTTCTTTCATTTTTTTCATTAAGTCATGGAAGAATTCCAGGGTGTGGCCAGGCATATCCAGATAGTCACTTCAGAGTGGTCAAGTTCCCGTCCATCAGCTGGTGTGCAGAAATCCAGTGCAAACAAGGTGTTAGCCTGCTGCACAGGATTTTGCTATCTTGTAAACCAGAAACATCCACAGTGTGCCCATGGGTGTCAGGCAGCTCTGTTGTCAATATCTGTGTGTCCTGTGGGCTTTATAGGCCAAAATTATGAAGTGTTCCCTATGGTGGCTGGAGTTCTGGGCTCAATAGCCAACCTATTGGCAATGAGGATGGGAGCGTCAGAGATCTCAGTGAGCTGCTGCTGCAGTTTCTTCTCCAGGCCCCCATTTGGAGAGCATTTCCATGAGTTTTGTTGCTGATGGAGCCCTAGAGCCTCTCACTTACCTGGGCAAGTTTTAAAAGCTCCTCAGCCAGTGCGCTCTCTGCTGAGTCCTCTTCACCTGCTGAGATGTTAAAGGGTGATAAGGGAGAGAAAAAAAAACAACAATATGACAGAAAAGCAAACAGAATTTTTCAAGCCATCTTGTCATAACACATTAAAGAATGTTGATTTATGATTGTAAAGGCATCAAATAAACGTTTAGCACCATGGCTGGTGCCAAATGTGAATAATCCCAGAGAACAAGTGGAAACGGTGAACAGCAGTCACGTTCCAAGCAGCTGCTCCTTGCTCCCTCCTTCAGCTGCCTCGTGTTTCCTGCAGCCATTTGAAATTTCCTCCTGCCTGTCATGCTCGGACAGACATACACAAAAAAGTACGGTACAACTGAATACTCTTAATTAAAGCTTTCTGGTTTTGCACCAGAAATGAGTGTTGAGATGGGTTCATGCAGCTGGGATTTACATGGCTTTCAGGGCACACAAGCGCAGATGCTCACACCACTGCACGTGCATGTGGCATCCCATGCCAAGCATTTCCCAGGGTTGCATATACCTGTGTCACTGCTTGCTGTGCTCAGGAGAATTCACCCTGCCTTTGGTTGGTGTGAAGGAGCAGAACTTCCCTTCATAGGGAAGAGAGAGACCTTGATAACTGGGAGTGGACAAAAACACTCACATGTGTCAGCCTTGATGACTTTGAGGAGGACAAACGTTACATATAAAATTTCCATCATTGGCAAAGCAGTTGTAAAATGATCCAGAGCTGCTTTTCCAAAAAAGTGAAGAGTCAAGGCACCCAGCAAGTACTGTTATGAAACCAGACATGGAAACAGAAGCCTCAGCTCCATCCCTTCCACACTTGCATCTACTCAGCGTTGTCATTGACAGGCCAAAAAGAGGAAATTATGATGATTTTATTTCAACTCTAGTTTATTATAGCCACAATTCTTCCCTCCTGCATCCAACCTATTCCCTGTGGTTAAATTATTGTGTATTTTTCAGAAATCCCTCAAATCTTGCAATTGTTGGAGGACTCATCCTGTGTCTCAGCAAGGCTTAAATAATATATCAACATTATTTTTGACTGTGTACCTTATTTTTAGCCCGAATGCATTTGTTCTAGCAGTTGAGTGGAGGGTATTTCCCAAGACAAACTTTTGTCAAAACACTGCAAATTACAAAGACCAAGGTTCAGCACAGGGAAAACAGGAGTAGAGACTTGTTTGGAGACTTGTTAAGAGGCCAGAGTTGTGCCAGCACATGCAGAATGTTTCTTACTTAGAGGCATAAGAAAAGTTTTGTTTTCATGGTCCTGCAGCTTTTCTCACCTAATGCTTTGCCAACCCTCAACTGATGCAGGCATCTGGTAGGTGTTCCCCCTCCTCCGTGGTCTCTGTGATCAGAGAGCAGCAGCAACACCTCCACAGAGGGATTCACGCTGGGAGGGGATGGGCTACCCTCTGGGGGTATCTGTCTTTCTCCTCTGATCACAGGGGGAACCCGAAACAGGACAGGTGGGCAGGCTGATCTTGGGCATTCAGGGATCTGATCAGCCCTGGCTCTTCTTGCATGCTGAGTCTTGGAGCTCAAAGGGTTTCTTTCTTGGCAGGTCTGATTTCCACGACTTCACAGCAGCTGGATCGAGAATACAAGGCTGAACATATCCTAGAGGTGGGTAATGATGATTGTAATTAGCTTTATTTACCTACAAGTGTATTAAGTCCTCAAAGAGCTTTCCTTGCAAGTTGGAGCACAGAGAAAGAATCTCATCCCATCAGCTCCCAACTGCTGGGAAACTTAATTAAATGGTGTGTGTTAGCCCAGGAGACAGCTGCAGCAGTACTGTGGGGTTTATTATTTTCTTGCTGAAGACTGGAGCAAAAGTTCTGTTCTGGAAGCTGTGGGAATGCAGGAAGAGGACTGGAACTGTCCTCTAGCAAGGTGGTTTATACATTATGAGGGAAAATAACAAGCCAGAGAAATCCACCCTCATTTATCTCATTGTATCGGCTATTGCTGTGTAGCTTTGGTCAGCAGCCCCCATGCTCAGCTGCTCACAGCTATGAGTATCCCCATCAGAGGGATCTGGAGGTTTTGGAGTCTGTCAGGGTTTATCACTTCTCTCTGCAGTGCAACACGCTGGGAGCGTGCACAGGCAGGGCAGGGTGAGGATGGCTGGTACCTCGCCAAGCCATTGCAATACAAATGTTTTCAGATGTGCGATCTCTAATGACCGGCCTGACCCACTGCAGCTGGAGGCAGGAGCCCTGCAAACTCATCCCCCTGTGCATGGACAGGCCCTGCACAGTGCCAGCTACAGCCACCAGGCTTTGCCCTGCAGAGAGGAGCAGTGACCTGGAAAATGTTGAGATACAAGCGCAGAGCCACACAAACACCCCTAGCTGAGTCCCTGCCCACCAGGACGGAGGCTGGCTGGTCACAGGTCCAGGAGCCCTGTCACCTACTCCCTTTGCTTGCTGACAGGTGGCTGTCTCTGACAACGGAGAGCCAGCCCTGAAGTCCACCAGCAGAGTCGTGATCCAAGTCCTGGATGCCAACGACAGCCCTCCCAGTTTCCCCCACAAGCTGTTCATGGTGCAGCTCCCCGAGAGAGAGGCCTCGGAGACCCCACTGCCGGTCTACAGGCTGATCGCTTCCGACCGTGACCAGGGCCAGAACAGCCAGATCACCTACACCATCGAGGAGGAGGAGGAGGGGATATTCACCATCAACCCCACAACTGGCACCATCTTCTCCAGGAAGGCTTTTCCTGCTTCTGAATACAACATACTCACGGTGAGAGGGGAGAGAAACACAGAGAGCTGATGGGAAGAGAGAAAATGGTTCAGAAATGATGAAAGGAATGAGATGGAGAAAATGCAGCAGTGGAGAGGACGAGAAGTTGGATAAAGCAAATGTGTTAAGAGGGAAAGAAAGTGGGAGGGAATTATAGGAAATGCAGAAGGTAGGGAGCTATTAAAAGTGGACAATAAATTTAAAATTAACTGTCCAACCTACCTTCAGAGAGGAATTAAGTGATCCATGATCCCATATGGATGTGGACCCAAACCTGAACAGTCTTTGGGTTCCATCATGCCTCTATATGGCATTCTGATCAGGCCATGGAGCTTGGACGTAGGTTCAAACCTTCACCACAATCTGTGGGTCCTTTCAAAAAGACTTGTGATCCAGGTCTCTGCTGTGGATGGAGCCTGGCAGACTTACTTGACAGTAAAGAGGAATTTGGGTTGCCTTGGAAGCAGCCAGAGCGTGGGGCACTGGCTCAAGATTTGTTTCATGGGATTTTGGGCACACTGGGAGCTTGAAACCCCTGGTGGGTGGGAGAAGGAGTTTTCCATGGAGTTCCCATGAGCTAACTCAGCTTTCTCCCTGAGTGCACGTGCCTTTCTCCGCAGGTGAAGGCCACAGACGGCGGCAGCCCCCCGCTCTCCTCCCACGTGAGACTGCACATCAGCTGGGTCGCCCGGCCCGGCCCCTCCTCAGAGCCACTGGCTTTCGATGAGCCCCACTACAACTTCGCCGTGATGGAAACGGATCCTGTCAACCACATGGTGGGAGTGATCAGCATCGAGATGGGCCCCAGCCAAGTGTGGTTTAATATCACAGGTGAGACACAGAATTCAGAGCGCGGCAGCAGTGTCTGGGAGCGTTTGCTCCAGCTCCCTTGGCTTTCAGCGCTCGCATGCCTGAGCTAATGGAGTTGTTTGCTTTAGGTGTAGGTGAGCTATGGGGAAAGCTTTCTCACAGGCAGCGGAAGGTTTAAACAGCCATTAGACAAAGCTGCCCACCCAAGGCCTCCGGTGCCAAGTGCAATTACCCAACACGCTTTTCTAATGACAGTCTGGAACTTGCCTGTGTTTGAGGTGCTCTCCGATGTCGCAGGGCATGCCAGTGCCAGCTCCCCCTGGGAATCAAGTGACACTCTTGGTTTTGTTAAGACTGCCTGCAAGGATCCAGGTGTGTGGCTGAGCGTTACAGACAGCCCCCGTATCTCCCTCCATGCTGAGTCTTGAGCAGGGAACTGAGAAGGAAGCGTTCCTCAAAGACCTGGTCTGCCCTAACTTGTGGGGCTCTCCCTTCCTCCTCACCACATCCCAGGGGTGATTTAGAATCACCTCATCCACATCCATCACATGGCATGTGGAACTCTAGGGCCTGCTCTGAGATACACGATTCAGAGGGGACGTGGGCTGTCACCCCAGGGGACTCTGCAGGCAGAGTGTGCAGAACTGGTCCTACCAACGAGGGCCAATTGTGCTCGAGTAATTTGATGTTTTGAAGTGGTGCCCCAATCTACCTTGCACAGCCTTTCCCTGGTACTGCCTGCAGGGCCTGGCCTTGTCAGACAAAGCCTTAATTGGGCAAGTGAATAGTTTTTCCCCTCACTGTGTTAGGGCAAGGATAATGGTGTATAAATACAATTAAGCAACAAGAGATACACTAGTACAAGGAGCAAGACAATATCAGTGAAAGGTTTATTCAGCATTAGTAGTGTCTGCTTGGGTCTGCAGAGTTAACGGTGTGTTCCTCTGAATGTTATTCCATCATTTCCCTGCTGAGTGCTGGAGCATAGCTTGGCCTCATCTTTCCCAGTTCCTAGAGCTCCAAGTGATGCTGAGGGCCCTATAGGTTTCTATCCTGGTGGAAAAGGACAGGATTTTATTTTCCCTGCAAGGGAAGGAACACATCACAGTAGCTGGCAACCACAGGGGTGATGCAGAGATCCAGGAGCCTTTGCCACCTCATTCAAAGTTTCACCTTTCCCACAAACACTCACAAACACTCTGTCACTGGGATTGATGGAGTCTGCAAAAACTCTGACAAAGCAACACCGTTCTTCATCTCCTTCATTTTCTGGGCTCTACTTCTTTCTGTCTCCTTCCCAGCAGGAGACCAGTGGTCCAGATGGCTGGTGAGCACTGCATTCCTCCAGCAAGGGAAGAGACATAATTTTACAACCAGCAAAGATTTTACCAGCTGGTAATACAATAAAGCAGAATCCAGAGCATCCAGTAGCCAGGAAGGAAGAAGCTGGGACCTGGGATAAATTACAGAAAACCGTTTTACCTTCTCCATATCTCAGAGCATCTTTGCAGGGTAAAATGTGCAAGGGGAGCCCAACAGGCCCCAGTAAGTGAGGCATGAGAAAGGAGCTGCCATGCCAGGGCTGAGCAGCAGTAGGGTGTGGGACAGCCTTCTGCTGCTGAGCTGCTCAGGCCTGCTGTTCCTGGCAATTCTCAGCCATCTGGGTTGGAGGCAACAGGCCCTGCTCACCCTGGAAGCACCGTCTGCCTCCCCAACTGTTGGAGTGTTGGGAATTCAGGTAGCTCACAGGCTCCCAGCCGTGGTGATGAGGACCATTGCTGATATGCCCACAGTGCAACCTTGAATCAGAAGCCAGCAAGAGCCCTGTTCTACCCAGCAGGTCCCTGATCCATGCTAAGCCAATGATGGTGCATGGCTGAAAACCTTGTGCCAAATAAACCAATGCTCAAATGTGCCTGTTGCCAATCTAGCTGGGATGTGGCATGCATCAATGCATCCTTTCCCTTTCTCTCCTCCTCCTCATTTTCTCTAATTCCCCTCACCTTCCTTTTCACACTCCTTTGTGACTATCTCTTTTTCCAGCTTTGCCTTGTCCTCCCTGTCTCCTGTGTGCATCTGTCTATCACATGCTGGTTTGAGTTTCCAGATTGGGAGAAACCTTACCTGTGGCACTGTCCCCAATCTAGCTGACTGCAACTGCCCCCCTGTTTCCCTTTCTTGTCTCCCCCTTGTCCCAGGTGGTGATGATGACATGGATTTTGACATTGAGAAGAGTACAGGCAGCATGGTCATTGCAAGACCCCTGGATGCAAGGAAGAAGTCAAGCTATAACCTGACAGTGGAAGTCACTGATGGGTCCAGTACGATCAAAACCCAGGTAATGATTTTTCTCTAGTGGAGACTCCATTGAGAGGGATTATTTGCCAAAGGGAACCTTTCCTTTGAGTCTGCTGAGCTCTGGATCAGGTGCCAGACACAGGAATCTCCTTACACTGTGATCCTCCATTACGCAGTGACCCTTATACCAAGCCAAGATTGTTTTTATGTTGTTGGAAACCCAGCTGAAGATCAAAGGGTGAAGAACAGACTTGTTTTCTTTCCCATTCCCCTCTTTCTCATTTGCAGAGAACTCAAGTCATTAAACACTAGCGGCACTGAAAGCTGTGGCAGGATCTGACATTGCAGGGAGGATGAGATGCCAGCAAAAGCATCAGCCTCAGCCCCAGCATGGCCTCTCCCAGCACTTCCATCCCCATCTGTCCCCTGTGCACAAATACTTCCCTGTTTGGGGCATTTCTGCTCCTGTGTAGGAAAGCCTGGGTCTTTCCTGTTGATCCCAGGCAGCACACAAGGACACATCTACATCACCAGCCAAGCTGGGGTAGAGTTCACACACCCAGACCTTAACTTGGTCTCAGCTGCTCAGGCTGAATTACAACACATCTGGGACAAAATCTTAAGGAAAGTTTGTGCACGGTTAGGTCAGGCTCAGATCCATGCTCTCATGTCAAGGGGTGTTCCTGGGATATCCTAACCCAGGTACAGCCAGCACAAATCCATCTGCAAGAGGTGAGGTCAGGCCCAGGGAGTGAGTGGGTCAGCTGCAGAGATGCTGTGTGCTCTGAGCTGCCACATATAAAGTGAGTGCTGGTAAAAGAAGGCCCTTCACTCTCAGGAATGTCCCCAGCTAAAATGATGAGATTTTGTCCATCTTTGCATACCCTGAGGAGGAGTGTTCAGGGCATGATCTTTCACTAGTCATTCTCTCCACACGTACAAAGCAGCCAAAAATCCGATGCACAGGAAGACCTAGGAGATGAGTCACCTGTCAGTAATGCTTATCATGGGAAATTCACTGTGGGGGATGATGAGTGAGGAACTCCACCATTCCTGTGAAACGTGATGCTAACGATGGCCACTTGTCTCAACTACCTTCAAGTATTGTTCCAAGTAAACAAACAAAGCCCCACCTTGCCTAGTGTGCATTACCTGCCACCTTGCATCTCATCCCTACGTTTATTTTGGCACTCAAGGCCTCTAGCAGATGTCAAGAAACTTGCTGGTGTACAACCCCCATGGCATGCTCAGGTTTGCTAAAGGAAGCAAATTATAACACTTGGTTGGGACTTCCTAAGGTGCAGGAAGCACATCAGTAGGAAGGTCAGGACAGCCAGGGCAGGAGACCACACAGGAGAAAGCAGTGACTTCCCCAGCAGGATTCAGGATTCCCGGCATGTGCTGTTAAATGCAGAGAGGAAAACTTGGCTAGAAAGGGTACAACAGAAATTTTGCTTCTCCACACACTTGCTGCTCTTGAGATAGGCCAGCCCCTCCCTTCTTTTATCAAACATCCCCTTCTGTCAGCTTTCTGTTGAGTAAATAATGGGGGTTGCTGTGTAGGCACCAGCCAGCAGCAAAGCTGGCACCAAGGCTGAGCTGCTGCTGCTTTCCATGGCAGGCTGTGATTGTTTCCCCGTGTGCCAAGTGCAGGCACGTTCACTCTGAATGCCTTGCCAGACTGGAGAGATTTTAAAAAAGGAGAGGAAGAAAACTGAAAAACACAAAAGGGGAAGGCACAGCAGGAGTTCCTTGGGATGAAGGACAAAAGGGCTCTCGGTCATCATGGATGGCAAAGCTCCAAGAGTTGGAAAACTGTGATAGTTACGGCATTCAGAGTATGTCAACGCCCAAGGATTGGTAGCTGGGATTTTACATGGCTGCATGTCCACTTGCTGCCCTCACGGTGCTGTCTCCCCTACAGGCATTTATCCATGTGATTGCCATCAACCAGCACCGTCCCCAGTTCCTTGAGAGCCATTACGAGGTGAGGACTCCTGAAGATACCCCCGCAGGGAGAGAAATCCTTCGAGTCAGTGCAACAGACAAGGACAAAGGAAAGGGGCTCATCTACACCATCCACGGCAGTGTGGACCCCAAAAGCACAAGGCTTTTCCAGCTGGATCCAAGCAGTGGAGCCCTCACAACAGCAGAAGGCTTTAGTTCCCAGCCCATGCCTCAGCACACCCTCACAGTGATGGTGAGTCCTAACCAAGCCCTGCTGAGTCCACCAGCTTGGCTGGGATATATGGGTCACTGGAGAAGTTAAAGTGGCTCTAGCCTTTGAGGGAGGATTTGTCTGGAACAATAGGGAAGAGGAAAGCAGGGTGTTAACCTTTACTATATGGCTAAATGTAGTTAACCCTGCATCCCTCTAACCACCTTCTTTGGAGGCCCACTGGATTCTTAGAAAAGAAAACACAATGTGTAATAGTTAATGTTTGGTTTCAAATTCAAGGCTGAGCTTTGGTGCTGAAACTTCCAGGCTTATTCCCAGACAAGGGGTTGGTACCATTGCAAAACACCCGCCTCTGGTAGGAGTGCTGACGAGCACCTGGAAGATGGTGCAGGCAAGACTGGCTTGTCCCTGGGTGTGACTGTTCCTGCTCTCTCTCTGCCATTCAGGTACGAGACCAGGAGATCCCCATCAAGAGGAACTTTGTCCGAGTCATTGTCCGTGTGGACAGCTGCAACCTTCACCCTCCCCAGTTCAGCAGCATCCATTACGAAGCACAAGTGCTGGACTTGGCAGTGGTGGGCACAGAAGTCATACAAGTCAGAGCCCTCGATGAGGACCAGGGAGCTAATGCTGAAATCCACTACTCCCTTCAGGCAGGTGAGAGCCGTGCAACGAGAAAGTTTAGGTTATGATCACACCTGCATTACTATGCTCTAACTGGTGGCCACGTGACCAGTTTCTCTAGCTGTTGCGAAGAACTGCAACTGTCTGTACAGTTCTAAAATATGATTTTCTTCCTACCCAGAAAAAATCCAGAGTGAGTAGGTACTTTCCATATTATGGAATATTAGCATCTTTTCTTAGGAAGACAGCTTAACGTTGAGTCACTGGTCTAAGAAAAATTGTGACTGGACGAGTTAGAACAACCTAAAATCTGCTCTTCTTTGTCCATGGGAACTATTCAGTTGTTAAGAAAAAGTACTCCCAATTCCCACAGGAGTCATCATCATTCCATTATTTCTACCAAGAAACGCATCCTCAAGGAATGGTGAGAATCCTCTCAGCATTGACTGGTGGTGGTTTTGAGTCATTCATGGTCAGTGGGCAAATATTTTATCATTCACTATAAAGGTTAAAACTTGAGTATTTATGTCTGTGCCACATGGCTCATTTAGCCTGTAAACTCTTAGCAGGAGACGAGCCATCCTTTGCACCATCTTTCTCACTGCAATTTAGATCAAGGACTGTGGAATTTAATTGCTCCTGAAGTATTGGTAATTACAAGCATGACAGGGCTTGAAGGAACTAGTACTGTCTGCGCTACCATGTTCTGCACACGAGGCAAAAGCTTCAAGCACATGCTCTGCCACCACTAAATATGCTTAAATTAGAAGGGTGTTTATCACCAATTTACATTTTGATTGATTCAAATGTTAGCTCACTGATCTCAATGGGTTCATTGTTCTTATAATTCAAATTATTTAGAAATTAATTAATTTCTCCCAGTAAAAGAAACAGATGTTAATCAGGTCTGCAATCAGGAGAATCTATGAAAAAGAGTTTCAGAAAACAAAGACTAGTAAGGTATCTACGTTCTTCACTCTGTAATTTCTCTTCTTGCAGGTAATGGGGAAGGCTTCTTTAGCATCGACCCATATTCTGGAATTGTTACAGTTGCCCGGAAACTGGACCCATCCAGGCAGGAGCGATTTACTCTTATTGTAAAGGCAGAAAATCAGGAGTTTCCTCAGCTTAAAGATTCTGCTACATTACATGTCCACGTTAGGCCCTCGGATCGAACCCCTCCAAAATTTCCAGAGGCTGAATACATCACAGAGATCAGTGAATCCACTGCTGTTGGCTCTCCTCTGATTCAGGTTTCAGCCACAAGCTTGTCACCAGTCAGCTATGAAATAAAAGATGGAAATGGAGGTGGAGTGTTCTCCATGAACTATCAGTCAGGCCTTATTTCCACTCAGAAGAGCTTAGATTTTGAGCAGGTGTCTTTTTACCAGTTGAAAATCCGTGGTACCAACATGGCTGGAGCATTTATGGACACTGTGGTGTTCATCTATGTCATAGATGAGAATGACAATGTGCCTGTCTTTGTTAAGCCTTCCTTCGTTGGCTGGATCATGGAGAATGCCCCATCACAAAGCATGGTTCTGGATGAAAGCAATGCTCCCCTCGTGACCTACGCAACAGATGCTGATCAAGACTCCAATGCTTTGCTGGTCTATGAGATTTTGGAACCAGAGGCACTGAAATATTTCACAGTGGATCCCAGCACAGGGACGCTGACCAGTCGTGCTGATATAGATTACGAGCTCACCCCAGTTTTCCACTTCAGTGTCCACGTGCACGACAGTGGAAGTCCCAGCTTGTTTGCATCCAAGCCTGCCAAGGTGACAATCCACGTTAAAGATGTCAATGATTCACCTCCAGTCTTTCTCAGAGACATTTATGACATTTCTGTCTTGCTACCTGCCCACCCAGGGATGGAGCTTTTGTCAGTGCAGGCAAAAGATGCAGATTCGGAGGTGACCTACAGCATCGTGGAAGGGAACCTCGATAATGCTTTCCATATCCATCCACTAACAGGTCTCATCTCCATTCTTAACACTACTGGTCTGAGAAGCTTCCGAGAGCTCACAGTCAGAGCTGGTGATGGCCTATATAAGAGCACTGCTCTGGTTAAGCTAAATTTAACTCGGGCACAAGGTACCAGCTTGAAATTTGATCAAGACATATATACAGCAACTGTGATGGAGAACTCTACAGATGAGAAGACTCTAACCATTCTTGGGGTCAAAGGGTATCAGCTAAATGAACCCCTTTCCTACTCACTTTTGAATGAAAAGGAAAGGTTCAAAATGATCCAGGCCTCTGGAGTTCTTCAGACCAAGGGTGTGAAATTTGACCGCGAAGTGCAAGACGTGCACGAAGTAGCTGTGGAAGTGAAGGACAACAGGAAGCCACCAAGAGTGTCCCAAGCCACAGTCAGAGTTTATGTAGAGGATGTCAATGACAACCCCCCGCAGTTCGAGAATGTGCCATACTACGCCTCGGTGCAGGACGGCACAGAGCCAGGGGATGTGCTTTTTCAGGTGTCAGCAACAGACAAAGACATAGGGGCTAATGGAGCTGTTACCTACTCATTTGCAGAGGAATACAAATACTTTTGGATTGACCCTTACCTAGGAGACATCTCCCTTAAGAGGCCTCTTGATTATCAAGCTTTAAATAAATACAACCTCCGCATCATTGCTAAGGACAAAGGGGAGCCTCCCCTGCATGCTGAAGAGGAGGTCGTGATCAGCGTGAGGAACAGATCCAACCCTCTGTTCCAAAGTTTGTACTACCGAGTGAAGGTACCAGAAAACGTCCCCCCATACACGTCTATCCTCCACATCCAGGCCCGCAGCCCTGAAGGCTTGCGCCTCATCTACAACATTGTGGAAGAAGATTCCCTGAAACTCTTCAACACTGACTTCAAAACTGGTGTCCTCACTGTCACAGGGCAGCTGGACTATGAGCTAGAGACTAAACACACATTCACTGTTAGAGCCACAGACACAGCACTCGGATCCTTCTCAGAAGCCAGAGTAGAGGTGGAGGTAGAGGACATCAATGACAACCCTCCCATATTTTCTCAGATCATTTACACAGCATCTGTCTCGGAGAGTTTGCCACCACAGACCCCTGTTGTCCAGCTCTTTGCCTCTGATAAGGATTCGGGCAGAAACAAAGTGGTCTCCTATCAGATCCTGGATGATGGTTCAGAGGCTGCCAAGTTCTTTAATATTGATGCCAGCACAGGGCAAATAACAACAGCCCAAGCGCTTGATTATGAAACAAATCAACAGTTCCGCATGAAAGTGAGAGCTGCAGATCATGGGGTGCCTCCACTCAGTAGCGATGCCCTGGTAATCGTAGATGTGACAGACATCAATGACAATCCCCCTGAGTTCAGCCAGCTTCAGTATGAAGCCAAGGTCAGTGAAATGGCTACATGTGGGCACATCGTGATCAAAGTCCAGGCCCTGGACCCCGACAGTGGAGACACCACCCGGCTGGAATACGTGATCCTCTCGGGTAATGACAACAGGCATTTTGCCATCAACAGCACTTCTGGGATAATATCCATGTTCAACCGCTGCAAAAAGGACTTGGAGCCGTCTTACAATCTCAGAGTTTCTGCTTCAGATGGAGTTTTCAAGAGCACTGTGCCTGTGTATATCAACACCACAAATGCCAACAAATACAGCCCCTCTTTTCAGCAGAATGTGTACGAGGCAGAGCTGGCAGAAAATGCTGAGATAGGAACCAAAGTGATTGAGCTGCTGGCTATTGACCCAGATGGTGGCCCATATGGCACCATAGACTACACCATCATAAATAAACTCGCCCATGAGAAGTTCTCCATAGACAATAAAGGCTGTATTGCCACACTGCAAAAACTGGACAGGGAAAACTCCACAGAGAGAGTCATTGCCATTAAAGTCATGGCCAAGGATGGGGGTGGGAAGGTGGCCTTCTGCACTGTCAAAATAATCCTTACAGATGAGAATGACAACCCACCTCTATTCAAAGCCTCTGAATACACACTGTCCATCCAGTCCAATGTCAGCAAAGGCTCCCCTGTCATCCAGGTACTGGCTTACGATGCTGATGAAGGTGCAAATGCAGATGTCATTTACTCTGTTGACTCGGTGGAAGATGTGGCAGAAGACCTTGTGGAGATCAATGCTGCCACTGGGGTTGTTAAGGTCAAGGAGAGCCTTATTGGTTTAGAAAACAGAGCCTTTAACTTCAAGGTGAAAGCTGAAGATGGCAGACCTCCTCACTGGAACTCCCTTGTTCCAGTGAATCTCCAGATTGTCCCCAGGGAGGTGACATTGCCAAGGTTTTCTGAGCCCCTTTATACATTCTCTGCCTCTGAGGATCTTCCAGAGGGGTCAGAAATAGGGTCAGTCAAAGCTTTTGCAGAGGATCCCATTATATACAGCCTGGTGAAGGGAACCACTACAGAAAGTAACAAGGATGAGGTGTTCACACTGGATGAACAAACAGGGGCTTTGAAAATCAAAAAACCTATGGATCATGAGACCACCAAATGGTACCAGGTTGATGTCATGGCTCACTGCTCACATCTGGAGACTGAGCTGGTCTCTCTGGTCTCTGTGAATATCCAAGTGCAGGATGTGAATGACAACAGGCCTGTTTTTGAGGCAGATCCCTACAGAGCTTTTGTCATGGAGAACATGCCTTCAGGAACCACAGTCATTCAAGTGACAGCTAATGACCAGGACGTGGGAAGTGATGGGCAGGTGACCTACAGTCTGGAATCAGAATCCGGCAAGCTCCGTGGGCTCTTCACCATCGACGGTGAGAGCGGGTGGATCACCACGCTGAAAGAGCTGGACTGTGAAGACCAGGAGACCTATCGCTTTTATGTGGTGGCCACTGACCACGGCAGGAAGGTCCAGCTCTCTTCCCAAACCCTGGTGGAGGTCACTGTCTCTGACGAGAACGACAACGCCCCGCAGTTCACCTCAGATTTCTACAAGGGGTCGGTCATTGAGAACGCGGAGCCGGGGCAGGTCGTTGTCACCCTGAGCACCGTCGACGCGGACATCTCCGAGCAGAACCGGCGGGTCACGTGCTACATCACCGGTGAGTTCCTCCTGACTTTGAATGTCCAGCTGGCAAGAGGAGAGGATCATCTCAGAGTGGTGATTTGATACCTTGTCTTACAGATTATTAGTACAGAAGTAGCGTGTCTTGGTTTAGAAAGACAGGTGTGCGCCACGGAAAGCTGGAGCCTCCCTTGGAATGGAGAATGTAAACCCCCTCCCTTCAAATTATTATAATTTTGCACTTAGGGGCTTTCAGGCAAAGATATGGGAATAGGAATAACAGATCTTTACTGGGAATATTAAAAATACAAATGTAGCAGTACAAAAAAAAAACCCAGGCAAACAAACAAAAATCCTAGAAACACTGAGAGGATCAGGCAGTCCTGTCAGAAGCAAGAGTTGGAGGCTGAGCTCTGTCGTGAGCTGGACTCAGATGAATCTGGGGAATACAAAACCCTTTAGTAAGGGTTTGCAGTGGGTGGAATGATCATTAAAACTATCTCACCACTGAATCGTCCTATATCTCTGGGGATAAATATATAAATAAGATACATATAAGTAATTACACTGTACTGTAGAAATATTTATTTACACTTTCTTGACAGAGGAATAATTAAGACAGTATAATTGTAATACCTATTGGAAGGACAGGAGAAACAGTACAGCAGGAGGGAAGATTTTTCTCACACAGATACTATGATCTGTATTTAGGTTCTTTGACCCAGCTTTCTCTCCTGCCAGCGCTGCGGTCAGTGAACACATCACACATATATCTGTAGCCTGTCTGTGTTTTTTAATAACTATATATAACTTTTCGGTACTAAATGTGTTTCCTACAAAACCACTTGGAGGCTGGCTTAATAACAAGGCTGCAGTTAGTCACCCTGCACTGGGGATATTTAAGACTCTCATGTCAATCTTAATAAAGGTTTTAGCTAATGAGAAATACTAAAATTTACTCTTGCATCCCTGCAAACTAAAATTAACCACTGCTGTAAAGTAACAAAAAAAGTTATACTGGAATGTTTGTTGTGCATCTGCACAAGTAGAAACTTGCTCTTATGGTATTTTTTTGACCCTAAAGGGTCTTTCTAAGACCTGGAGCAGATACTTCAAATTAAAATGTTTGTTCAGACTCAAACGAGGACCCTTCAGGGTCAAAACATTAGGCCAGATCATGCTATAACCTGTTATCTATTACTGTAACCATCCAAAACAGGGGAGGAATGCTGATACTTTCATTTGGTTTATGGCATGCCTAGGTATTTGCAAGCCTTTGGGAGGAAAGATTTAAGCCATTACGTATTCACATTTCTGCCATCTTAAAGGTAGTAGTAACTTCCAAGTACTTTAAACCTGAGAGGATGTACACTTGCGTTAGGGCTGAGCACCTCGCGCTCTCTGCTCTGCATGTACAAACATGGGTCAGACTGTACAAATAAACATGGAAATGCAGCAAAAGAGAGGATTTGGTGAACACAGAGGCCAGCTTCCCCCTCTCCACATTATTTTCAAACACACAGAAACTAAATTTGGGCATGGGCTGGTGTTTCCCAGCATCAGAAGAGAACCTAGTAGAGGTGTCATTGTGCCTCTACAACCTCATTACTGCAGCACAAATGAAAGCAGAAAGGCAGTGAATTTAATTTATCCCACTGTGCGAGACCCTTCAGAGCCCAACACAGATTCCACAGCCTGCTCTCTTCACTGACTCCCATTGCCTGAACTGCTTCCTCCTGGGTCAGCAGAGAGCACCAGCTCCTTCCCAGGAGAAAGGGATTGTCCACTGGCAGCATCCAGCCCATTTAAAATCCAAATAATGTTAACAACAGTAGGAGCAGCACGAATCTGGTGCACCAGAGAGCCTGCCTGGTGTGGATTTACCTGTCGCTCATCATCTGGCTCTTACAGAAACAAAAAACAGCCCCAGAAAACAAAGCTGAATGTTAAATACCTCTGTAGGTTAAGAGGAAGCACAACTGCACATGGTACCATAACAGTAAGATCCAAACCATATCTGCAGGGTATTTACAACTCTCGGATCCCTTTAGGAACATGCACCAAGAAAGACTGATAGGCTTTGGGAAGGTGAGGCAGTGTGGTTTGGAGGCAATGAATATGCACATCTGCAGAACATCACTGGCTTTTCTGCAGTCATTTGTTTCCCTCTCCCTCTGTAATGTGCAGACAGGGAATAACTAAAACGTGCAGGGTATTTCCCAGCTGTGCAGTGAAGTTGACCAAAAGCTCCTCAGCTGGTGGATGCACCACCAGTGCCCTCTCTGCATCACCAGCGTGAGTCAGAGGGTCATGGAAGAATTTAGGTTGGAAAAAAACTCTAAGAGCATCCAGGTCCTTCAGGTCTCCTAAGGAACCATCAGTGGACACATTTATATTCCCTTTCCTTATCACTTCTGATTCGCAGCACATAGTAAATGCCTTTGTTCACTTGCTTCCTGCCCCCTTCTAGAAGGAGACGTACTGGGACAGTTCACAGTTGATCAAATTGAGGGTGAATGGACAATTTCTTCCAAGAAGCCTCTGGACAGAGAAGATACAGAGAAATATCTCCTCAAGGTTATGGCCTCTGATGGGAAATTTCAGGCTACCACTGAAGTGGAAATTTTTGTGCTGGATATCAATGACAACAGCCCTGAGTGTGGCCAGGTAAGGCATCGGTTCTGGGACGTCAGGGGCATAAAGAGAGATCCTGGGAGGGAAAGAACACAATAGAAAAGAAGAAAGAACAGGCAGAGCATGTTAAAGGGTTTGGCCTGTCATAATCCTTCTCACACGATCCTGTTGCTTTGATTATGCTTAACAATTTTAATTAAGCTGCATGTCAAGCAAGAATATTAAATCTAGCCTCCAAGCATGTTTGCCAGCAGCAAGTGAGAGCCTAAGCATTATGAAGAGTAATTTTTGGAGATAAACAATGCCAGGAAGCCTCCTGGGAAGGGGCATGTAAATTACTGAGTTTTATATCCTGCTAAGCTGGGAGATTCCCATCAGGAGGTTTGTTGCTGTAGAGAGCTGATCGCTGGTGTGGACGTCACTCGTGGTGAGAACGAACAGAGGTGGTTACTTCCCAAAGGAGATTCAAAGGCTTGTGTGAAATGAGCTCACTTGTCCCAGTCCACACCCCAGCAGACAAGAATGGGAGGCACACTGTGTTCCCCTGTAAATCACAGGGTTTATCCTTCTCCGTGAAGATTCTGTGGGTCTGTTCTCCCCCCATAAGGGATGGAGGTATTTTAGAGATGGCCAATGTTTTCTTCTGTTCTGTCCAGATCCTCTACACTGGGAGAGTCTCGGAAGATGCTGGGCCGGGTCTTTTCATTTTGAAAATATCAGCGACCGACCCCGACGTGGGCAGCAATGCCCAGATCACCTACAGCCTGCACGGCCCCGGCGCAGAGGAGTTCCAGCTGGGCCCACACACAGGTGAGAGCAGGGCAATGGATGCTTTTATCCTCTTCCTCACCCACCCCCAGGAAATGCAAGCTCCCAGCATGGCTCAAAACAAGGAGCTGTTCATCCCAGCTGTCCCAGGATAGAAAAGAACAGCCACAGCATAGAGGAGAGTGAGCTCCACATCATCCTGTTTGCTCTTGTTACAAATGTTGTCAAAATGAAGGGCAGACACCATTGCTAGCAGCCAGGTCTCAAGGAGGAAAGAGCAGCCAGTACTTGCCTTGAGCCAAAGACACAAATTCTAAATCCCAAAACATGTCTCACAGGTTTTGGGCAGTGTATTTACCCAAACAGACTTGATCATTCTAGAGATCACTTGGAGTTCATTACATTGCAGAAAGCTCAGTGCAGTGGGGTTTAGAAGTACAATTTATTTATGAACAGTTCTAGCCCATGATGGCATCCCTTGGATCAAGTTCAGCCGAACTTGCAGGACTGCCCATGCGAAGCCTTGCCAGGGCCCTGGCTGGCAGTGATCCGAGGATAGCCCTGGGCAATGTGGCGTGGACACACCACCACTATTAGCTCAATTATCGTCTCCCACGGTTCATCCAGGAAAACAGCTGAACCTCTCTGAGGTCTTGTAGGCTGCAGCTGTGATTGCTGTCCTTTCCCACAGGGGAGCTGACCACTTCTGCACCCCTGGACCGTGAGCAGAAGCCCACGTACCACCTGGTAGCCAAAGCCACCGACGGCGGGGGCCGTTCGTGCCAGGCCGATGTGACGCTCATCATCGAGGACACCAATGACAACGCACCACGGTTCTTCCCCAGCCACTGCGCCGTGGCCGTCTTCGATAACACCACGACAAAGACACCCATCGCTGTGGTTGCTGCCAGGGACCTTGATGAAGGTGAGTCAGAGTGGGATTTATGTGTTAGTAGACTTCATCTTTCATTCTGAATAGAAGCCTTTGAAACCTAAGGAAGTGCTGCAGCATCAGGCTTAGATGATTGAATCTTGGCGAAGATGTGCCTGGATCTCGTTGCTGACGTGTTCTTGACTACTGGGCTGGCATCAGCACTTTTGTGACCATTTTTTGGGTGAGCTGTATCTGTAGAAACATACAGAGCTTCTCTGAGAATGTGCTCAGTAACTGTAGCTGTGATACACAGCGCAATCTGTGACACGGGGATCCAGACTGGACAGAAACTTTTTCAAAGGTGGGGACTGAGAATGAGTGTAATAAAGTAAAATGGAATTTTAGATATGAGTGGGGTAGGTAATATGGATGGAGAGGTTCTCTTGAAGACACAGAGATTCTCAGAAATATAGATAAGAAAGGAACTTTCAGTAAACCTGAAGAAGGAACTTTCAGTAAACCTCTACAGCAGAGGCTGAATTTAGAGGAACAAGATCATAATTATCTGCTTTGGAAGCAGATACAAAGAGAAATTACATTTGAAAACAAGGTAATTAAAAACAGGGAGCACTAGCAAATGCAGACAGGTGACCCTGGTAGGTAATGGTGAGGGTGGCTAGATGACTGAACCTGCAGATGGGCAGGGGCACACTCGATGTTCGTATGATATTCATACAGTCCCCATTTTCCCTGGGAACTGAAGGTCATATAGTCCTAATGCATTATAAATAATGCATTATGAATAAACCCAGCAGCATCCCTATCCACGAATTACTGCAGCCTGTCTGTTACCTTTCCAGGTCTCAATGCTGAGGTGGTCTATTCTCTGCCTGACTCTGCCAATGGACACTTTTCAATTGAGGAAACCACAGGGGTGATCCGCCTGGAAAAGCCTCTGAAGGATTCCCAGCACTCGGCGTTTGAGCTGACAGTCTGTGCCACCGACCGGGGCACCCCGGAGCCCCTCTCTTCCCTCGGAACTGTCACTGTCTCTGTTGTGGATCTCAATGAATACCTGCCTGTTTTCCTGGCCCCTGAATATGTGGCCATGGTAAAAGAAGATGTAGCTGTGGGTACCGAGGTCCTCAACTTGTCAGCCCTGACGAGGGACAATGCAGAAAACACAGAGATCAAGTATGAAATTGTGAACGGCAACGACCACGGGAAATTTCAGCTCAACTCAAACACAGGTAAAATGATCTTGTGCCCAAGCAGGTCCAGGTTGATTCAAGATCAAAGGTTGTCTTTGTGTGCATCTTCTCTGATTCTTCTCCATTTCCTCCCACTGCTTTGTCTTTACCCAGCACAAGGGTAGAGAATACAGTCTTCTTTTCGACTTCAAATTTTGCCAATCCAAGTCACTTAAGGAGTGATCCAAATCTCACTGAAATTAATGGAAAGATTTTTTTCTACGTGTCTGAGACCCAAGGAAGGTCCATGAGAATGAGAGATACATGGAGAACAGGATGAGGAAATTTTCCCACTTCAAAATGCAGGAGAAAGGGGTTTCATTTAAAAAGTGTTTCCAACAAGATCCCACAAGGAACCCGCAGCCCAGGGTAACAGGCAGCTTTAGTGAGTAGCACTCAATGAACATGGATAATAGCACCCTAACCAGGGGCAGGTGTTGAGCCATGATTACCAGCCAAACGAAGCCCTATACTGTTCACACAGCAAAGTGATAAGAGCTGTTATCAGAAAGCCAGGTTAACTCCTTGAAATGAGCCCTTGGCTGTGTCAGCAACAGCCTTCTGCCCTCAGCTGCAACATCCTCATCCTCTCTGGTCACAAGGCTCTTGCTAATTCTTCCACACAAGGTGGTCAGAGTTAGGCCAGCTTCACTGTTTCAGCTGCCCTGGCATATCTGCAGTATTCCAAGATATCTCACATGCCATTCATTCGAAATATTTTCTGTCCTTTCCTCCGCATCTGCCCACGTAGGTGCCTTGTACATCAACGGGAGCCTGGACTTCGAAGCCAGTCACGAGTATTACCTGTCCATCGAGGGCACGAGGAAGGGCTCAGCCTCTCTTAGCGATGTGACCATGGTGGTGATCAACATAACTGACATTAATGACCATGCTCCGGAGTTCATCCAAGATCCCTACTTCACTGACATTCGGGAGGACGCTGCCATTGGAGAAATCATCCTCACGGTATGACTGAACCAAGCCAGCTGTCTTTGCCCCTTCTTTACTTGTGCTATGCAATATTCACCCCTCGTGTGCGCTTTACTTTTCCTTGGATACAGCGACCTCAGTGGGCTTGTGATGTTCAGCATCTGAGATTAAAGCATGACTTTAAAAAAGGATGATTGGCAGAATTCCTGAGGCTCCATAGACATGGAGAACACTTTGCCTTATATGATACCTTTAAGTGAAAAATAAGGTGGGCTCAGGAGCTTTGAGAACATCCCAAGAAAACAAAAACGCCTAGAAAAGGCCTAAAAAATGTCCTTGTGACCTGGGGAAGGCAGCGGCTCCTCTGGGCAGAGTAGCAGAGCCCAAGGTGATGTGGAGTTCCCTGTCCAGCCTGTTTCCATCACAGGGGTGGTAAAGTCAGGAAAGGGACTAGGAGAAAGCTGAGGAAATTACGTTGTCTTGAAAAAACTATTGGATGGCGCTTTTTTGAACCACCTTCCTTTCCCCTTCCTCATTTGAGACAAGCTCAAAGTAATACCCTTAAATGACAAAGTGGTCCCATTTCTCCATGGCATGTCCTTTTTGGCCCAAGGGTCCTAGCAGGGTTTGTTTTTTGGTTTTTTTTTAATCTCCAAACAGGTGTCAGCTGATGACTTGGATGGGTCAATGAACAATCAGATCACATACTCCATCGTGGAAGGGAACCCGCTGGGACACTTTGCCATTCAACCCAAAAACGGGCAGATCAGCATTGCCAAGCATCTGGACAGGGAGGAGGTGAGTTCAGGAAAATGAGAATTGGAAGGCTGAAAAAGATGTGTCCCAAAAGACTGAGGGAGAACAGCTTACTCAGCTATCTCCTGTTCCCTGAATTATTAACTCATAATATAGTAGGTAGAAGACAAGGCATTAATTTGTTTTCTAGACTCACAGATACTGCAGCAGGAAGGCTGGGCTTTAGGAAAGGCCGTATAGAATCATAGAATGGTTTGGATTGGAAGGGACTTTGAGAATTATCCACTTCCAGTCCCTTCCATGGGCAGGGACACCTTCCACAGCTCTGAGTTTTGGTGCTTCAGGCTGGCTGGGTGAGAGTCAGCCCCAACCAATATTGGGAATGCTGGTTGTGGAAACCAACATAATTGGTTCTAATGCTTCTCTGCATTAGAGCATTAGAGAAAACCTGGAGAAAGGTCACTTGGACCATCTCTCATTCATAAAACAGCAGCAGCTTGTCTCAGCCTGCCAGAGCTCAGAAGCCTTTGGACAACACTCTGAGGCACCTGGTGGAATTCTTGGGACATCCTGCCTAGGGACAGAAGCTGATCCTGACTGCTCCCTTCCAGCTCAGCTTATTCTGTGATTCTATGATTCTTAAACAACTATTAACAGGTGTTTGCCCAGCTTAGTTTCATTCATCTTTGCCAAGTAGTTTCTCAATGAGCTTCGAGTGAGATTTATGGATGGAGAGCCTTAGCCAAGGGCAAAGCTGTTGAGGCCGTGGTGCATGGCCCCGGGCATTTGAACAAGCTGCAGCAGAATAAAACTTCAATGTGAAAACGCCACCATTCTGCCATTTCTCCAAGTAATCCTGCACTACAAATCCTCCAGATCTCCAGTTACTCGCTGACAGTTCGAGCCACCGACAATGGCCACCCTGCTCAGTTCAGTGATGTCCCTGTGCACGTCCTCGTGTCTGATGTCAATGACAACCCTCCTCGCTTCTTCCAGCTCAACTACAGTGTGGTGGTGCAGGTAAGCCAGGAGGCAGTTTGCTCTCACAGTCCCTCTCACTGCACTAGGGAGCTCATTCCTAGGCTGCTGCTGGAGCAAAGTGGGGAGACAGTGATGAATCACATTGCTGCTTTGTGCTCCGTGTGTCCTAGGGCAGGGATGGGATTTGTTTTCTGATCCAGAACCTCCTGGGGCACTGTAGCCGTTTCTCTTTGCTTACCTTCCTCCAATAGCACCTTTCCCATTTCAGGAGAACGCTCCCGTGGGAACAAGTGTCCTGGAGCTGATTATGAGTGACAGAGACTCTCCAGAAAATGGACCACCATACTCGTTCCAGATCACCCAGGGCAATGATGGGAAAGCCTTTGAAGTCACCCAAAATGGTCTGCTGGTGACATCATCTGTCCTGAACAGACGAATGAAAGAACAGTACCTATTGCAAGTCCAGGTAGAGCCTGTGTTACTGTCCTGGTGTCTGAATTGCCCAGCCAGTTTAAGTAGCAATAAAATGCGATTAGCATGGCCCAGCTGAATGAAAACATCTCTGGCTTTGAAGAAATCCAATCCAGGCACAAATTGTGCAGCTTGGAGCCAGCTCCAGAGTTCATTTCTCCACACAGTCTGCCCACAAGAAGCAGGGGGCCAGCTTCTGTGTTGATAAAATCAGATAATATGATCATGAAAAATACTCTGTCAGCAGTTTCCTTAGACAGATGCTTTCCCCATAATCATTCTAGTGAATTCCAATTTAAAGTGAGACCTGGATCTGGTCCTACAAGCTTTCTCTAATTATCCTTGTCATTTAAGAAGTGGTTTCAGTTCCTCTTCAAAAAGGGATTTCTATTGTTGCAGAATGAATTCATTGTTTCTCAATGTTATCAGTAGGGATAGTCCATTACATACAAAAGGATAATAGCATGTAAAGTACATACTTCTTCAGTAATGGCAGTTGTTGTAAAAGCTGGGTGCTATTATATTACAAACCTCAACCCCTAACTGCTTAGCATTAGGGAGAAATTTATCCCATAATCTGATTATTCGCATTTTTCTGTTTGAGGTTCCTTGACTCAATGCTAGACAGACATTGTCAGAGGTGGGACAGGGGCTTAAACAGCCTGGAAGGTGAGCGAATGTGTTGATGTGTGTAACTGCTTTACATCTCTGTGCACTCAGTTACGCGTGGAACCATAAAGATTGGCAACATCACAAAAAATTATTAACCCTCAGGAATTCAGAGCCACTCAGAGGTTCCTCAGCTGTTGCTGAATGCTCAGGGAAGTGAGTGTGACCCCACTGCTAGCAGAAGGACTCAATCAGTCTCCATGCTGGAAGGGATGCTTCCCTTTCCCTAGGGCTTTCTCCAGGCATAGTTCCAACACTGCTGCCAATTTTTCCCATTCCTTCTTCATTCCCAGCCTGCTGCCCGAGAGTTTCCACTCACTGCTCCCTGAAAGGCACTCTCCTTTGCAAGATGTCACCAGTCAGGTGAGGTGACAGTAAAGCCAGTGTGTGGCTGTAACAGATCCTCCTGTTTTCCTTGCCAGGTCTCCGACAGCGGCATCCCTCCCCTCTCCTCATCTGCATTCATAAATATCCAAGTGACTGAGCAGAGCCAATACGCCCCCTCAGCCCTTCCCCTGGAAATATTCATCACCACCAACGAGGAAGCCTTCCGGGGCGGCGTTCTGGGCAAGATCCACGCCACGGACCGGGACCCCCACGACACGCTGGTGTACACGCTGGTGGCACAAGTGCCCAAGGAGGGGCTCTTCTCTGTCGGGGCTGCAGATGGGAAGATCATTGCTGGGGACAAGCTCCCCCACGGCCACTACCTTCTGAACGTGACAGTGAGTGACGGAACGTTCACGGCCACCACGAGCGTCAGCGTCCACGTGTGGTGCTTCACGCAGGAGGCCTTGGACAAGGCAGTGGTGCTGCACTTCCGACACCTCTCCCCCGAGGAGTTTGTGGGGGACCACTGGCGCAACCTGCAGAGATTTCTGGGGAACATCCTTGTCACCCGGCGCCAGAACATCCACATGGCCAGCCTGCAGCCCGCAGCTGCCTCCGATGGGGTGGATCTGCTCCTGGCCGTTGGAGAGCCACACGGCTCCTTGTACGAGCCGCGGGTGCTGGCCAACAAGCTCACTGTGTCAGCTGGGGAGATGGACCAGCTCGTGGGGCTCCGGATGAAGAAAGCCATCCACGTGCCCTGTCACGGGCCAGACTGTGCCCACCGTGTCTGCAAGGAGACCATCCAGCTGGATCCAGGCATGATGTCTACGTACAGCACTGCCCGGCTCAGCGTCCTCACCCCACGGCACAGCTTGGAGCAGATCTGCTCCTGCAACGGTGAGCAATCCCTCCTGGCTGTGTCTGACCCTATAAACCTGGGCATGTTGTGTTTTCCTTCAGCACATTAAAGAGCACCTAGATTTTCCATGGAATTAGGTTGCCCTGTGACCAACAGCTCTGCCCAACAATTTCAAAGACTCTTGGAGTCTGAAAGTTTCATATAATCTATTTCTTAAGATTAATCTCCTGTAGCATTTAAAAATCTGTCTCTCTCATTGAGAAAAGTCATACTTAGCAGGAAATGAAGGTCAGTGATCAGAATTTTTTATCTGTGATCTTTGGACCTGGCAAAGCACAGAGTAACTGATAAATTTGAGGAAAGCCAAATAAATTACATTTGTTATACTGGCTCTAGGATACTTCAAGAAATAATTGAAGGGAGCAGGGATCTGTAACACTAGGGCCGGGATATAAGGGAATACCACAGAATAATATAAAAACTTAGTAAGGATGGAGAAATTCAAGGGTGTTATAGACCATGCTGAGGGCACCTTGAAGGACAGAAATAGACAAGCTGATATTTCAGGGCTGCTTCACAGTTGAGTACATAGAAGAAATACTGGGAGCTTCCAGTGGGACCGTGGGAGATGCAGTGCAGGGATCCATGGGTTGCTCTGGATGGGGCTGCTCCTGGACAGTTGTGGCATCAGCCCAGGAAAAGAGGCAAGGCTTGATGCAGTCCACAGCCTCAAAGTGCCACGAAGGTGAGACCCTTCTTTCTTTCTCCTTTCAGGAACAGCTGTGAGGTTTGGGGGCCACAGCTACATTTGGTACCAGCACTCCCAGGTCGGCTCCTGGCACATGCACTTTCGCCTCAAGACCCACCAGCATCACGCAGTTGTGTTCTACGCCAACGGCACTGACCACGCCACTCTGGAGGTGTGTATGCCACTGCAGGGGGATTTCATTCCACAGTTCCAAAAGCCTCACTCTCTTGGGGAAGGGAATCACAGAAAGAATATGCAAAGATATGTACCCTTAGTAATTCATGTAACTGAAATATAAGACTTGAGAAGATCAAATGAAAGCCAAGCACCGTTCAGCAATTGCTGCAGCCACAACTGGGAATTGTCCTTTATACATGTAAAATACTCGTGTTGGTCTCTGGTGTGACTTCTGGTGAGGTCATCAGACACCCACAGCAGGTCTATATCACCTTCTTTCTTGTTTCTTCATTTCTCTCTTGCATCTCACCTCTCAGGACAAAGGATTTATCAGGTGGAGTTGTCCACAGATCAGTCTGCTTCTACTTTAGCAAAGGGGAAACTTTCTCCCATACCTCAAGTTAAAGGCCCTTTACAATAATGGACAGAAAAGACAGAACAGGAATCCTAAATTATATTTTTCACACACCCCTCTTTTCAACCACTTTCTTCAGATGGTTTCACTATTTTAGACACCTGCAGAGACAGGAACATTTCATTCTGATCACTCTCCTCCCTTTGACTGAACAATGAACTTACCAAAACATTCAAAGATCATCTCCCTCTTCCACTTTGGCAACAGAAGGAAAGCAGCTGATGACTAAAGAATAGTGGTTTTGTATATTTCTCATCATCTGAATTCAGACTAATTGGAGACTAAGATCACAGGACATGCTTACCAGCTTACAGAGATTTGTCCTTGAGACTCATCACATTGAGATCTACACACTGTGACCTACCTGTGCTCATGCTGTCCTTGGATTCCCCCAACGCTTCTCACGGTTTCACAACCCCATCTTCCTGTTGTGAAACAGTTTTCTTTCCACTGTTACAAAAGACCCACACAGACAGGGAGCTGCACAGCAGCCAACCCCCACACACTTGCCTTTTGCACATATTTCAAGCTCCTGCTGCCACAGCCATCACCCCTGAGGCGCAGGAGCAGAGAAATATCATCCCTATGTCCTGTATCCATCTCTGAGAGTGGCTTCAGGCTGAACTGTAAGGGGCCAGTGAGAAGAACTTCTCAGGAAGTGTCTCAAGATTTCTGCCTCATCTCTGAGAAGAAGAGTCACCAAAGAGTTCATCAGAAGGAATCCAGCACTTTAGGTGGTGCTCAGGAAGTACAAGATCCCAAGAAACTCCACTGATCCAGGCCAGCACAGGGAGTCAAGGGAGAAAAGGCTCATTATTGGTGGAGTTCAGTGAGCCCAGGATCTCCTGTGCCCAAGCTTGTTTCCACAAGCTTTTCAATAGGAAACATTCATAAAGCCTCCTCCATAAAAGTGCCTGTGAATAATTTCTTTCCTGAATCACTTTATTAGCAATATCTTAGGGATAAAAAGGCTTCTAAACCACCTGGCCTGATAAAAATGAAGGAACCTCTCAAGATTTTAAACTTTGTAGACTGAAGTACCCCAGATATGAGCCAAAGCCCTGATAGAACCATAAGTGATGGTTTGTAGATTTGATGAAGAGGATGACCTCTCCCAAGAGCATGCATATCATCACTTTCCCAGTCTCTAAGCTCTCCTGATGTTCAGAAATAGGTTGCAGCAAGAGGATGGCAGACCAGGCAAACTGGGAAAGGCTTGGCAGCCTGTCAGTTCTTGCTCCAGGGAATCGAGTTCTCAGCTGTCTCCCAGCCCCAGAAATTGATAAGCCAAATCTACAGACCCATCTGAAGTGAAATCATGTTCCTGCAGATGAAGTGAAGTGACAGAGTTCTCTGGTGTGCTTGCCAATCGTGCAAAGGGATTTACACACGTGTTGCCCTGAGGCCCTTCCATGGTGTGTGCCAGCTGCTTCTTGTTCTTCCTTCCTCCAGCTGTTGCTCTCTTCTCCCACTGGTGTTGTTTATACCATGGGCTTCTCTAAGAGTAAACTGTTGTCCTGCTCTGCTCCAGAGTAGCCCCTTCACGTTGTATGTGGGTTTCTCTGCAGTCAGTGTAGCCCATAATCATTCCTGCTCTTTGAACCCCTTCCAAGAATCAACCCTCCTCGTTGTCTCTAATGTTCCCCATGGACATCTCCCCTGCTTGGAATGAATTGCTTGTTACTTAGCAGGCTCTGCAGCTTTCCCACCAACACTTAATTCCATCTCTTTTCTCCTTTTTCACAGGCCCCTGGCTTTTCTGAGAGAGGGGTTTAACAACAAAGCACTGGGGAGATAACAGTGAAAAAGGGGTTGAACCCTGACTTCACCCCAAAACAACACAGCTAACTTTTCCTTTCTCTGCCCTGTATGACTTTTAAAGATGAATCTTCTGCCAGAAATAGGAATTCCTGATGTCCCAGTTTAATGCAGAAGACGTTGGTGTGGTTCACTTTTAGCAGCTCAACACCTTGTCTCTCTCCAGTCTGGTGGAGATTAAGGATTGGATTGCAGCACGTATCAGTAACTTTGGCCTGGTTTTCCAGCATGGGTACAACAGTAATTCCTTTCTCTGCCTCCCAAGTCCTCCTTTTTCCTCCAGAGAAAGCTGCCAGTGCTTCTCCTCAATAAGATTCTTTCACCACCCTCACCCCTGCCAAAGGGGCAGCTGCTCCAGCACCTTCCCCACCGCTGATGAGACAGTGAGAACAGAACAAAAGCCACATGGCCCAGAACAAGAGTCCATCTGTGACTGGTGATGCACTTACGGATAGTCTGAATGCCAGGGCTCTGATCAGGCTCAGGAAGGTGGGAGAAAGGGCAAGCAGCTGCAGCAGTAGCTGTATGATCCCACGGCTCTGCTCTCTGTTACGTGGAAAGATGAGATTCCCTCCGTACACGCTGGTAAAGGCTGCTAGGAAGGACCACGGGTGAAATTGTGCCAGAGAGATGAAGGTGTTCTGCAAAATAAAGGAGTTGCGGGCACTTAATTGATCCGGGCAAAGGTTAAAAAAGGTGCAAGGGACTGCATTTGGTACCTCTTGGAATCAGAAAGTTGGGAGTCATCTCAACTGTCAGTGTGAAGGCCAGGAGAGAGGGGAACAAGCAGCAGGAGAAATGTTGAAACCCTTCATAAACAGCAGCCTAGCGTGTCACAGCTACCTGTGACTTCTGTGTTTTTCAGATGGTTAATGGAGTGCCTCAGCTTGGCTACAGCTGCCGGGGGAGCCCCTCTGGGAACCTCTCCTCCTCACGGTTCGTGAGCGACGGCGAGTGGCACTCGGTGTTCCTGGAGGTGAAGAACACTTCCGTCCGCCTGCTCGTCGATGGCCTGGGAAACGCCTCTCTCCAGCTGCCAGGGACCTGTAGTACCTCCCAGGGCAGACGAGACCTGATTTTTGGGGGCCTCCGGCAGTCTCTGCAGTCCCAGAGGGTCACACGGGGCTTCAGGGGCTGCCTGGACGTGGTTGCAATCAACGGCAGAGAAGTGGTTCTCCTTCCTGGGAAAGGGCAATCGAAGGAAGTCTTGGAGGAGGTGGGGATAAAGCAGTGTTGCTCCCCCAGCGGTGCCTGCAGGAGCAACCCTTGCCTCAACAACGGGATGTGCTCCGAAACTCATGGAGGAGGTACGTGAACATCCCACACAGAGCTATAGGAGAGCAAGGAGCAGTGAGGGGGGGAAGGTGCAACAGCTTTATTCATCCCCGTGGAGGGGAAGCAGAGGTCCTCTATCCCAGGGGACCTCAAGTGACTGCAGCAGCAGCTCCAGGGTGTGAGATCATCATCCTGGCTCTCACCAGTGGAGCATGGGCCCAGAGGGCAGGAAGGTGTTTCTAAGGAGCGTGCATGACATAGGAGAGCAGAGTGTTGCCAAAAACTCAAATGCACATAGAAATTCCACCCACCCCTCTGCATCCTTTTTGCTTAAGGAGCTGTTAACAAGGCTGGAATCAGGCAAGATGGGATCATGCAGCGATGGTATCTGGGCAGAAACAAGCCAAGATCTTGAGCGACTCCCCAGGGCTATGCAAAGGGATATGGGAAAACTCTAAGCTCAAATCCAAGAGTCCCAGGCTAACGTGGGGTGCACACACCCAAAAGAGGTGTGATGCAGGCTCTGCCCTAGGCAGTGTCCCTGCTGCCCTGTTCCTGCTGTCACGGGGGCTCCCTGCAGTGAGCTGGATCACAGGGACAGCGGCTGTGAGGAGAGGAGCTGCTCCCAGTGATGCCACTGCCCTACAACTCGTAGCTGCCAGCACAGCAGGGCTGCAGCCCGTAGCACCCCGTCTATGAGATGGGTCCTGCCTGTGCCTCGGCCCCTCCGAGGGGCACTGGGGCGCTTCCCACGCTGCTGCATGGGGCAGAAGCTGCTCCTGCAGCTCGGTGCTCTTTGGGGCCCCTGCCAAAGCACACCCTGCCCAGCGAGCAAGTGAGGACAGAGGAGGCACCACCTTCTCCTGCCCTGCCCGCTGCCTCTGGGAACAAGATTCCCAGCCCTGTCGACTCAGCAGCTGCCTGGTTCAGGTGAACTTGTTTGACACCAGGTGTAAATGTGCAGAACAGTTAGTCTGGCTGGCACTCACACCTCAGCCTTCAGACCCTCTGCACACCTGAAAACCAAAAAACCTCTCTGGCTGGGCTGGAAGGGGCACACATCAACACATCTCTGCTCTAAGTCAAGGTATCCCCTGCTTCCATTGCAGAGAGAATACAGTGGCAGGGGGAGGTGAAAAGTCACTCCTTTAGTTCCTTTCCATAGTTTCCTTCCAGGATGAACAATTTCTCCTGCAAATGCCCCAGCTGACCATGAAAAAGCCTGTGGGACATGGCCCCAGGCAGGACACTGCTGCTGGGAAGGGATTGCCCAAGGGTTGTTTATTTGTGAGGTTATCCTTGTTGCTTCCCTGAGTGCCATGGGCTCAGCCCCGGGGACCCCGGGCAGGCAGCACGAGTTCATGCAAAGCTGTGCCCAGGGATCTCAGGTGTGGGATTACAGCACAGGCAGGGACTCGCCTGTGGGAGCCAGCCCGGGGAGCCACGTGGCCGTGTGAGAACACATCTGTGGGGAGAGGACCCAGCACCACCCCAACCACAGCGCTCAGGACCACAAACACAAGCGAGCCCCACATCCAGGACATGTGTTTGGGCACACACAGCCCTGTGGGCAATGTCCAGCACCTGCTGCACCAGCGTCAGCACGTCCTTCTGGTACAGCCACTGACACACATGTGGGAACAGGCCCAGGTTGTTTGCCCCATGCTCTAAAACAGGGTTGTTCGGCTTGTGGGTGAGTAGCAAAGACTTTTCAAGTGTGCTGCAAGGTGGAAACGCCGAATTTCCCGCACAGCAGCACCAGCCAGGTGATGGGCAGGAGCTCAGCACAGCCAGGGACATTCCCATGCTTAGGGCTAGGCTAAACAGCAGCTGAAAGCACAAACAGCAGGAGCCCCCTCCGAGCCCCTGGCTGTGCTGGGGTTCTCTCTGTCTGTGAGCAGACCTCTCCTGTAAGCAGCAGAAACTCGGCATGTTGAGACAGGCACTTCATACCACGAGAACTCGCAGGACCAAAGACTCCTGAGAACAACAAATTACAGGGGATTGCACTTAACAGAGTCAGAGACTGTGAATCAGCCAGCCAAGTTCCCCTTCCTTTATCCCAGATTCGTCCCTCAGCTTCTCCATGCAATAAAGCTGTGCCCTGACTGCATCTCTGATCCGTGTCAGGAGAGGACAGGCTCCATTTGTTGCTCAAACAGATCCCTAGTGCCACTGTGCTGCCCTGGAATGGGCACCCAGCCTCCAGCAACCACACCAGGTCGTGTGGTGAGCCCACCAGGCCTCCAGGGATGGCCTGGGGGTCCCACAGCACCTGCTGCAGCAGCAAATACCTGTGCTTGGGTAGCTGTGCGAGCCATCAGCACCAGGCACTGCTCCTCCCTGCTCTTGCCCATTTTTCCACACGGATTATGTTCACTCTCACCCTCTCCAGGTTACACCTGCATCTGCCCCGGGCTGTTCTCTGGTGAGCACTGCGAGCTTGGGGACAGTCCCTGCGAGTCCAAGCCCTGCCTGCATGGGGGCACCTGCACCCTCTCGGCCACCGGCTACTCCTGCCACTGCCCTGACTGGTACCTGGGAGAAAGGTAAGGCCGGGGCGGGCTTTGGGACAGGTGACATCCCATGATGGGCTGAAAACATGAGCACTGCGGCTTTCTGGAGCTCAGCAGATGCACGCACTGTGGGATTAATTGCGAACTGCAGGCAGCTGAGCGTGTCAGCCGAGAGGTGCTGGAGGGCAGGGCTGAGCAGAGCAGGACACAAATCACTCTGCCATCGTGTGGCCATTGCCCCTCCGTGCCCATCTCCTCTGAGCAGGAGGGAAAACAGAAACATCTCCCGTGCTTACAGACACTTCTGTGCCTGCAGGTGCTGTGGGGCAGTGCAAAGCCTCTCCTTGCTGGGGGAGAGTCTCTCCCCACACAGTGCTGTGACAGTTGTGTTCAGCAGTTGTGGGAGCATCTTGGCTGTGATGGGAGGCAGCAGGGTACAGGCAGACACTGCCCTGGGTGGCAGGAGGGTGCCCTGAGGCTGGGGGAACCTGCCTGGCAGAGTTGTGAGGTGCCTCCTGCTTCAGTAGCCTGAACACCCATCCTGCAGCGTGCTGAAGGGACTGTTCCCATCTGGCACCAGCTCCACAGGGTTCATGCTAAAGAAATCTCTGTCCCGGCTCACAGCTGTGATTCATCCAGTTCATCCAATTCAAATCCCAGCTCAAGACAGTGGGCATTACCACCCCAACCGAGCAGCCCCTCCAAGACCCCCGCCTTGCCTCCAGCCCGTCCTGGTCAGAGATTCCCAGCGCAGGCTCAAACAGCATCACACCCAGTTCATCCTTCTGTCCACTTAGCCAGGATGGACACTGGTCCTGTGGATCAAGGCAAAGGCAGAAATTATCCATTCAGCTCTTGGAATAAAAGCCTGTAGCCGAGCATTAGGTGGCAGTGTAATCCGTGACATCAGCCAAAGCCTGTGGGTGCACATTGCACACACCAGCTCACACGTCCTAAATCACTGGCTACAGCAAGAGCAGTGCAAACCTCACAGAGTTCATTCAGTAATGAGAACAAAAAAATGGAAGAAAAGCCACTCAGGCACTGTATATTAACTCCCCAGCGGGAGGAGGTCATTGCTGTCAGAAGGAATGGTCCCCTGTACTGTTGGCAACCATTTAGGTCGTGTGTGGGATGGAGCAGGACAGAGAATCATCTCAGTTCAGCAGATGGTCCATAAAATGTCAAAAAGCCTCTCCAAGTGAGGGTGTCCATTCACCACCTCACAGGGTAGTCCTTTCCCAAACGTTTCCTTGCAACCTGCAGACAACTGCAGACCATCCAGAGGCTCCATGGAGCTTGGAGGGCATGGGAGACTTCATAAGAGGTTAACACACTTCACACTGACCCTGGGCTCCCTAATTTAACAGGACAGGGGCTTCTCTCAATGCAGTATTAGGCCTAGAGCTGCAAACACTCCTCTGAGGCAGAAAGCTCCCCATTTTAATTTGGGCATACAACTGAAAAATAGGACCACCCTGTAAAACACGGTCTCTTGAAAAGGATCATTTCATACTCAAGGATCCTCTGCCAGGATAAACAAGAATCCAATGAGGAAGGGAGAGCGGACCAGGATAGAGCACCCTTGGGTGGTATAAGCCAGAGCCTGAGGAGGATGAGGCAGTTCTGGTGCATCCCAGGCTGGCGGGGGCTGTCTCCATCCCTTTTCTCCCCACAGGTGTGAGAAGCTGGCAGAGGAGTGCCAGGACAACCCATGCCGCAATGCCGGGCGCTGCGTGAGCAGCCAGGGCTCCGTGCACTGCATCTGCCCCTCGGATTTCCAGGGGGACTACTGCACCCAGCCCATCATCACCCCCGCCATCGTGCCCACGCAGTGGGCGCTGGGCCCCCAGGAGATCGCGGAGATCGCGGCCGGCGTGCTGGGGGCGGCCATCCTGGCCGCGGTCTTCGTGCTGGTGCGCAAGCGCTGCCGCCGCCGCGCCAAGGAGCACAAGCCGGTGGCCCGCGAGGACCCCGACCTGCTCTCCAAGAGCGAGTTCTCCAAGAGCGTGGGCGTGGGCACCCAGCCCGTGCCCCCCATCGAGCTCAACATCCTCAGCGACGCGGCGCACAACAACCTGGACCGCGCCGCGCCGGAGCAGCGCAAAGCCACCGGCACCCCTGAATTCGTCACCTTCAACTCGGCCAACGCCCCAAAGCACCGGGGCACCATCGTGTGCAGCGTGGCCCCCAACCTGCCCCCCGCTGCTCCCCCGTCCAACTCCGACAACGAGTCCTTCGTCAAGTGCACCTGGGCCAGGGAGGAGATGGGTCAGTAGCCGCAGCTTTTCGTTGCTCTTACGCATCCCTCTTTCCCTTGGGAAGTGGATCTGAGGTTTGGAAACATGAGGGATGAATGGTGTTTGCTAAAGCAAATCAAAGCAGGGGCAAAAACTGCCCCAGCCCTGCTTTAGGGCCTTCATTGGCTCTTTCCTCCTGCTTCACCAGTATATCCCAATTTTCTGCTTTAACCTGCTTGGTCTTCTACACAATCATCAGGGAGACCATGAATGCACAGCAGGCTGTGATCTTGTGTAAAAAAACCCGTAAAAGAAAAAAATGGAAAAAAAAAATACGATTCTAAAAGTCAGTAGGAATTTTAGTGAAGATGTTTGCATCATTGCTCCTGGGCAGAGGGATCACGTTCTCAGGGAAACAGCTTGGGTGGCTCTGGACAGCAAGGTTACCCCATGCAGGAGTTCCTCACAAGGGTAACTGCAGGGAAAGGGGAAGATCCAGGGGATGACTGGATCACTGCCCCAGTCCCTTCATAACATGAGTTTCTTGCATGCAAACATAATGAGGAAGTGTGTGTTCTGGGTGCTAGAGTAGTGGATATCTGTAGGCTGGTGGGGCCACTGCCCCAGCACAGCCAGGAGTGATCTCAGCCCTCACATTGCAACTACAACTCCCCTATCCCTACGTCTCCTCTCCTCCCCAGTCTGCCACATCTCCTACAGGCTCAGAGCCTACAAAAGGAATTGGCAGAAGGGCAAGGGAGAGGCAACAACCGCTAGAGCTGCAGCTAACACAACTTTTCTTTTTTTCCAGTCTACCCAGCAGAAACGACCTACTGGCCACCCCGGTACGTGTCATCAGATGTCCAGGAATATTCCCACTACGAGATCATTCCAGGCCCCCCTGCCTCTTCCTCTCACCCTCCTCTCCCTCCGCCGCCTCCTCCCCCAGCAGACACCGAGCCGGTCGCTCTCTACGGGGGCTTCCCCTTCCCGCTGGACCAGAGCAACAAGCGAGCCCCTATCCCGCCCCGCTACAGCAACCAGAACCTGGAGGACTTCCTGCCGCTGGGCCCCGTGGACATGGGAGCATCCCAGTGCCAGAACGAGTACACCGCCATCAGCTACTACCCGGCGCAGCTGGTGCAGGGCGAGGGGGTCCCGTACCAGCCCGAGCCGGGCTACAAGAGGGTCAGCATGCGCCTGAGCGTGGCCCAGCCCTCCTACGCCGACTGCGAGCTGGGCCACCAGCCCAGCATCCGAGCCCAGCCCCTGCCGCCACCCAACTACGAGGGCTCCGACATGGTGGAGAGCGACTACGGGAGCTGCGAGGAGGTGATGTTCTAACGGGGCTTGCTCGTGGGATGAGGAGAGAGGCACGTCTCCACGCAGAACAGAGCGCAGGGGGCCGGCACACGCTGCTGAAGGGAGGCTCGTGTGCGTCCCCCTCAGCTCACGGCGTCCCCCCCTGCATGGCTGGGTTGTAATTTTGGCTGGCTCTTTCCCCTCGCTGCCCTCCACGGTGCTCCTGCTGCGGATGGAGGGGAAATGCTCCAGCCACTGCTGGGACATGGAGGATGCTCCTGGGATGCCAGTGACTAACCCGCCTCCTCACCAAGGGGACTGCCTCCAACACCGTGTAGGACAGCAGCATGCCACCTCCTCCCACCCCAGGCTTCCTGGCCACAGGGAGGATGAAGAGGAGGGCAAGTACTGCAGGTATGGCAGCAGTCATGGTGGAGAAAGGTGTGAAAGGATTAGCAATGCACAGCCTGGCACTGCCCCATGTGGGGTAGAGAGGCTCCCTGCTCCCAGCTCTGGCTCCAAGGGCTTGCATCAAGCCAACAGTTTGTTCGTGGAATGGATCAGCTGGTGCAAACCCTCTTCATGTCTGCTCCCTGGCACTGGGAGAGAGAAGAGGGAATGCAGCTGGTCCCACCAGCACATCCCTCACTGGCTAACAGAAGTCCAAGGCAAAAAAAAAAAAAAAAAAAAAAAAAAAAAAAAAGAAAGAAAAAAAGAAAAAAAAGAAAGAGTCCATTTCTGTAGAAAAACCAAGCAACAAGGTTTATTACAGCAGGAACTGCCCACAGACTCAAACCAGGCTGCCCAGCTGGGCTGTGTGCACACAAGTAAGGAGGACCTAAGGGCGACCCTGCCCCGAGGATTGTGTGCACAGCCTTGTGCCCGTGGCTGTCACGGTCCCACGCTGAATGCAGCTGCACACGGTCCTGCCGACAGCAGGGACTCCGTGCTGCATCCCAGAAAGACTGGCCAGCACTGCCTGGAATCTGACCTGAGGGGCACCGAGGCCACTGAGCATGGGTTTGGCTGTTTGTCCTTGTGCTTGGAAATGTTATCGTTTCATCGTGAGAGGTTTTCTTTGGTTGGTTGTTTGATGTAACTTTTGTTGTTGTTGTTGAATTTTTTGGAAAGTATTAAAAGAGTTTGGATTTTTTTACTATTATGATTTTATTCAGTATCTCAGGGATTCTCTTGTAAATAAATAGGACATCCTTACCTGGATCCCACCAAGGGAATAAAAGCTTGGTTTGGGCACCAAAAGCTTCAAGTGAAGTAATAAGACAGCAAGTTAAACACTTTTTTGAGGATCCTGTAAGTGCCAGAGGCAGACCCACTGTATTCTGTCTTGCTTTAGGAAACCAGGAGCCTCCTGTATCTCTTAGCTCAGGAGAAAAGGGGTTGAAGTGACCCAAACTGAAGCCTTTGATTTGCATCCTCAACAAACAGCACTTGTTTTACCTCTCAAAGTTCTCATGCACTTCCACAAAACTTTTTTTCCCACAACTATTTTATCTAGTTGGTTTTATTCTGCTTGGTAAAACCCTCTGAACATCATCTTAAAATAGTGCATTTCTGTAGCTTGAGGACTTTTAACTTTGAGGTGTCTCAGCAACAGGCACCACTTTTGTCCATAAGGAAAACACAAACTGTTATTCCTAGCAGCAGAATCAGCACAAATAACAGTGATATTTTCCTTCAGACTTTTGAACTCCCCAGGGTTGCTTTGGCCAGTGGTCACAACACAGGGAAGGGCAAAGGCAACTTGGGATGAAGCTGCACTGAGACCTGGGAAGGAGTAGCCTCAGTAAAGCCATTTCATGGGATGGGGACGGCCCTACAATGCTCAGCCCTAACAAAGGATGGCTGTGGATCCCACACGGTGACTCTCCAGAGTCAGAAATACCCTGAAGCACCAGGAGTGGCTGTGCCCAGCCGTCCCTCCTGCCCTGTCGTTCAGGTGACCTCAGATCCACAGCTCCCATCACACTGCAAAAGCCTCCTAGTTTAAGGAAAAACAATCTGCCAGAGTTTCTAAAGATGAACTTTTTATAGCAGATTTCCCCAACAGCCCTGTAATGACACACTGCAATGGTATGAATTATTCAGCACTGAGGATAAGCCAAGCTGCAGCAGTGCTGGCAGAGTCTCTCAGTGTGGGCTGACTTTTGCTTCTTTGATCTCTAGGGCGGATCAGCAGCAGCTCAGCATCCCCCATCTTTTTTCACGTGCCAGGCTCTTTTTTCAGCTGCAGCCCTACTTTTGGCATAAATAGGGAGATGAGAAATCAAGGCCCAGCTTTGGTGGGGCAGAGAAAAGCCCAGCCCTACAAACCCGTAAGCTCTGCCCACAACCTACTTGCACAAAGGAGGTCAAAAGAAAAATTAAATTTTCCGAGCAGCAAAGCTGGAACACTTTTATTTGAAACCCTCACCAGGAGGGGAAATCATGTGTGCTGTGTGGGGGTGGGAGCAGCACAGGATGGGAGCCTGGCTCCCTGCTGGGCTCCACGTCTCCTGCTCTCACTTCTTTTGGAAGAAGAAAACCCACACTTCACAGCCCAAAGCTTTTACACATAAAAAATAGATCATATTTATTGATTAAAGTAAGATACGTGATTCAGGCGTGGCACCAGCTCTGCCGCCGGGCAGCCACCCGTGCTGTACACCGACAATATCCATAGGCACGAGACACAGACGTGACCATTGCTATATTTACACAGACATGTTTCTTGGTTACTGAGCAGCCTACAATACACAAGTGTCAAGTTTTCCTGTCCATCGGGTCCTGCGCCAGCTCCCCCTGGCTCAGCAGAGCCCCTCACACCACGTGTGCCACCAGCACGTCTCACCCCATCTTCAAACACCCCTGCTCACCCCAATAAAAGGGAAGAGCTGCAAAACCCATTTAATGCTTCTGTGATATCCCAGTCCCCTTGGAAATGAGGTCTTCACTGCTACTTGCAAAGTGAGTTTGGATGCCAGGAGCCTCATCAGCAAACCCACTGATGCCCAGTGCCAGGCCGGGGACATGCCGTGGCACACAGCAGTCCCTAAAATGTGGCCAGCCTTCTTAGAGTGCACTACTTGCAGGGCAAGGGGAAGCATCAGATATCCCCAGCTCCTCTCAGCACTCCCTCCTCTGCTCGACAATTCTGACTCAAACCCAACCCCAAGGGCCACGCTGGGGTCAGTACACAGAGACGGACGTGAATATTGCACTTGTCCCGCCTGTGCCATGCCCTGGGGCCCCTTCCCAGCCCTGGCTGCTCCCTCTCTATCCCCGTGGTGCCCTCCAGAGGGAGGATTTGAGTTAAAGCTTTGCTCTGCTCCTGACCGAGCGATGCTGGTCATGACAAAACCCTCCCCAGCACAGCCTCGGAGGAGACAAGGTGAGCCCCAAGAGATGCAGGGAGCAGAAGAGGGGCTGGGAAGGGGCAGCGAGCGTGGCACAGACCCACCCCACAGCTGGCCATGGTACCAGCATGTGGCACCCAGAACTGCCCGGCAGAGGGACACGGTGCAGACGAGCACCACCCAGGGAGAGGCAGGAACCGCTCCACACTGCCTCCTCCTCACAGAACCCGGTCAGACACCGAAAGTCACCGCAAACCTCACCCTCCACCAAAGATGGGAACGCAGCCCACTGGTGCTGTACTCACCCTCCTTTCCCACCACCAGCAGCCTTTGCCCACCCCCGGGAGACATGGCTGCAGTGGGTTGAGGGATGAAGGCTCTCTGGAGAGCCAGCATTTGGGAGATGCTGTGGTAGCAGGCAGGAGCTCAGCCTGTCCTGGGGAGGACGCATTTGCTCCCTTGTCTTAAAAACAGTAGAAATCCAGCAGAAAGGCAAGGAAACTCTCTAGGGAGGAAGCTGGGCTCCCAGAGAAAGGAAAACAGCAGCGCCACGGGACCATCCCCGCCAGGCATGCACCAGCCACGACAAAAGAAGCAACAGGAGCACAGGGAGAAGTGCCAGGGAGCTGCATCCTACAGGAGGAGAGGAGCTGGGCAGAAGCTGAGGATGCAGAGGGAGTGGAACCAGGAGAGGAAGGGTTAAAAACTGAACTATTATGGAGTTTCTGTGTGTGATCTGACATTCAGTACTGGCCTGCAGAAGCAGACAGAGTGTGCCAGGGCCAGCTCAGGCACTGTAAACAAGGAGATGAATTCTTGTGGTGCGTGGGCAGCACGTGGTGACCCCTGGGGACGCTCCATCCCACCCAAAGGGACCAGCTCAGCCCCTCGTTATGGCCGAGCCTGTTTGCCCCCCACACACCTCGGTTCTGTAAAGCTCCTGAAAGCCGAGCGCTGGGTTGTGCGTTGGATGGGGATAAAGAAGTGTCACTACTGAAAGCGTGGGCCAGGGGCCAGCAAAGCCCTCCCAGGCCAGGGAGGTGCCATGCCCAGTGCCCCGCCCCAGGGCCTGCTCACACCTACCGCTAGAGGCAGCTGGAAGCAGAGCTGAAGCACTGCAGGAGCCAGTGCCCACGGCTGGGGAACCCACTGAGAGAGAGCTGTGGACCTGGCATGCTCCACACCTCAGGCTCTGCCCACCCTCCCCACAAGGGCGAGGTGAGGAGGTAGCTCCACGCTCTCTAACCTGAGCTGAGGTTTGTCTGTTGCTGTAAAAATAAAGTGCTCAGGGAAAAAAAAAAAAAAAAAATCAAACTGGCACGAAAGAGTAGTCCCTATTCCCCTGCCCTGACTGAAGGGACAGGGGAAATATGGAAAGGTTGGGATTTAAAAAAATAATAAAATAAAATAAAATCTACATCTCTGGGATCCCTCACCTCTCCAAGTGCCTATTTACACAGAGGAACTGTTTTGCTCTACCACCTGCCCTAAGAGCCCCTAGGGAAGGCACTGCCCCAGCCTGGATCCCACCTTCCAGATGGAGCCCAGGGCAGGATCCTGCTGCAGCTGGGCAGCCGCGGCGCCGGGCACCCCATCCCCTCACAGACCAAAAGAGGAGAGGGGAAGCCATTCCCAGGAGAGCAGTGCCCAGCATCCAGGCACCCCCAGCTCGGCATCCGGAGGGGCCAGCGGAGCGAGGGGATGGTCACTGCACCAGGACAGTGGTGGCGTTCACCACGGTGGCCGCGGGTGCCACCAGCTCCACCAGCGCCTCGTACGTGCCCACCACGAAGCCCACGAAGCCCAAGAGGCTGATGGCGATGTCCTTGGCAATGACGAGGGGGTGCATGCCCTCGGAGTAGTAGGTGGCGATCTCCAGCAGCGGGGGGAAGATGAGAGCCAGGGCGCTGCTGCTGATGGAGCCCACCAGGGAGATGACGAGGTCCAGGCGCGGGATGAGGATGGCCAGCACACCTGGAGAAGGAACGGATGTGGCATCAGTGCCGCCAGCTCCTCCCTGTGTCAAAGCTAGCAAAACCCCACCCAGCAATGACACCGGCGGAGTCACACCACTGCCCTCCTCCCTGACAGAAGACAAGGCTGCATATTTTAGACAAGGCTCCATATTTTTCTGGCAACAACTCCCCGAGAGCAATTAAGCTGTTAAATTAACAACCCTTTTTGTCGCCCTGGGCGTCACCAGAGCGAGCTGCAGGGCTGAGCAGGACGGGTGCCGCTGGCTGCCAGCAGTCCCGACCCCACTGTGCAAGCCAGCACTCCTGCTCCCCACACCTGGGGAGCCATAAGGCCTCAGAAACCCCATAAAAGCAGGAGAAGAGAAGAAAAAGGCATCTCCCCCACCCCAAATCCATCCCTGTGGTTTGCGTGTGTTTAGAGCTGCTCCAGCAGCAGCACGCCCACAGCACAGCCCGGGGGAGAACATTTGTTAGGATTCATTTGTCAGGTGAGAACTGCAGCCAAGGAAAATCCCCCTGGGAGACTCCTGACAGCTTGAGCTTAGCAGTTGGAGCTCTGGGATATTCCTGCTCTTCCTCCTCTGCACCAGGAGAGGACAGAGGGATGTCACCAGAGCTCTACACAACACAAGAGAACCCTCTGCAAGCAAAGCAGACTTCAGTGACCACGAGAAATAAATTGGTTTATTGCTTTGAAAGCTTTTCCGCTTAGAAACAGCAGACACCTAGAACCATGGCGAGTGCAGCCCCTGTGGAGAAGGGACATCTCAGGGCTCCTTACTGGAGGGATTTGTTCTCTCTCTGGCCATCAGCTACAGAGCCTCCCTGAGCCAAAGATCACCCATGGAACTGCAGATTGACTGTGCCACCACTGCAACACTGCTGTCAGCTGGATAAGCCTATAGGTAAACCATCCCTTCACCAAGGGAAACAGCAACAAAGGTCCTGAGCCAGTTTATCCTGGTGCTCAGCCCTGAACAGAGCCAAAGGAGTGCTCTGCCAGGTGACTGCTGTAAGCAGCAGCCCTGCTCCAGCAGCCTCTGAGGAGAGCAGAGCAGCTCCCCTCCAACAGCATCCTCAGCCCATCCCACTCTGCTCTTTGGACTCAAAAGTAAATAAAATTATTAACTCTCCTCTAAAACAAGCAGATTTGAAGCACCAGCTGCAGTCCTCAGCCTCGGGGGAAACGGTCTGATTTCTGCAGGTATTAATTCAAAGGGGTTTTAAGCATGCTGGTTTTGAAGTTTAAGCTTGAAAGACACCCATACACCAGAGTGCATCCTCTCTTTGGGAGCCAAAGCCCTGGTGGGGGCTCACAATCATCCAATGAATATTCATGCAACCCCCCTAATCGCTTTTATCCTCAGCAGGAGCCACAGAGATCCCCTACGTGGAAGGGTGAGGGGAGGAGATACAAAGGAACCTGCATCCTTCCACCAACACCTCTGCTGCCTCCCTACCCCCAAATAGGAGGGTACAGCCACTGCCAATGCCTAAGGCAATCCCCTCTCTCCAAGCCTTCACTTCCATGGTTTGGCACAGCACAACACCCTCCAGGAGAGGCTCCAACCCCACAAGCAAGTTCCAAGTTCACCCAAAGCACGACGGTGGCCAGAGCACATCACCCAGCATGGCAGGATTTCATCCCTGCACCCTCCGAGGACATCAAGGCTTCAAGAACTCAGCACAGAGGAGATGGGCTGCGTCCATTAGTGAGAGTCAGAAACAGCAGCATGCTGCTCTCAGCCAGCCAGCTCCACCACACTCCTCTCACACTCAAACCAAAGCCAGCTGGGGTGCAGGGCCAGGTCACTGATGCTCAGCTCTGGTGCATCAGCAGCACCAAGCCATGGAGCAAAGCTCCATTTCAGCAGGGGACGCCAGGGAACTCAGTCAAGCATCTCAGCTGTGCTGACAACAGCAAGCATTTAGTCTTCAGGAATCAAAGCCAGCCAAAATCAGAAACCACCTCATTTCACTCCACACCTTTTCCAAAGGTCCACCAGGCTGGAGCCAGGAGCCTCTTCCAACAAAACCTCCCTACAGGCACCACACACCATGAAGGGAAGGGAGCCTGTGGGGCTGCTCCAGGCACAGCTGCCCAGCAGCACACTCTACACTGCAGCACTCCAGGGCTCTGGTAATGGGTCACACACCCCTGTCAGTTGTCTCCTGCTGTGCTCCACCCTGCAATGAGTGTGTGGGCACAAGAACACCCCATCCCGCACAGTCAGTGACTCCTTTGTAGTCGCGTCCCCATCACACAGGCACAAGGAGCCTGGCTGCACACTGCCTACAGAAAACAGCCCCTAGGCCAGGCTGCCCTGGCACTGAACCCTGTGCTGGGTGTTTTCATGCAAACCCTGGTGGGACTTGACTTCCTGCAAAATTGCTATCCCCAGGCCTGAGGCTCCATGGGGATCTGTCACTGCTATACAATGCAGTTTACTACTCCTCGACTGAGAAGACTGGTCCCATACAAAGGGGGCAAAGGACCACTGCTGCTGCTCCTGGAGGCCACTTGACCCGCTGGTATGCATTAGCCAGGCTCAGGGACTGCCAGCTGTGAGGGCCTGAGCAGCAGGGCCAGAGGTGCTGGGGCGAGGGGTGAAGGCTCAGTGGGAAGGAGGTGTCACAGCCTCATAGGGGAAGTCAGACAAGGTGGTTTGTACTCACAGGTCACGCAGACCAGGGCCACCCTGAGGAGCAGGTTGAGCAGCCAGCCCCAGCGCTCCGACACCCGGGCCACCAGGGGAGGGATGATGATCTCGGCAGGCACGTAGAACTGCACGGCGTAGGTGAAGAAAATCCCAAAGGAGAAGAGCAGCTTGACAGCTTGGTACAGCCTGGAAAGGACAAGGACACAGTGAGACAGGCTCTTGCTCCAGCCCCTGCAACATCAACAGCAGAAAGCAGAAGGGGAATGCTCTGCAAGGACTTTTGTGAGCCAGGAGTCTCAGCTCCTGAACACTCTTAGAAAATTAGGGGTGATGTATTTAATTCACAAGGACTTTTATTGAGCAACAGACCGCAAAGACATGTATCAGCTGCAGCCATGATTACCCATTCCAGCTACTGCCTGGCTTCTGAGGAGCAGGAAGAGGACAGCACTGCTGGGATACGTCTGGGCTTCCATGAAGAGTGAACATCATAGCATTCCAAAAGCAAAGTGATGTGAATGGGCAACTCAGCCTCTTCCATCAAACAAGAAAGAGCAGCTATTTTTGGAATGCTGCATGATACATTGTTTGAGGGGCAGAAAGTTAAAAGAGCAGTTTGGGCTGAGCAGAAGGAAGGCTGTGAACAGCACCTTGGGCTCACCCCAAGTCCAATCTCACCACGTCCCAGACCCTGCAGTGATACAGTGAGGCTGCAGGAGACAGCCCATCACAGGTGACCAAAAGGCACCTCCCAGCCCCATCTCTGCCCTCAGCTTCCCAGCAGCAGAAAAAGCCTCTCCAAAAGAGAAGTAACGCCTGGTTACTCACATATGGTCCTAACCCTTCCCCAACTCAAGACACGCTAACCAAGCAGGAATCACAGGGCCTGGCCATACCACTTGGTAAATAAGGGGTGGATCCAAGCTGAGGAATACATCCGGCTCCTGCCTTCCCTCTGCCTTCTTGGGGCCTGTGCCCTTCTGTATGCTGGTGTCAGCATCCACCTTCTACAACAGCCTTAAATCAGAGAAATCCAAGTATTCCCACGCAAGTCAGTTTTGAACACTAGTGGCAGAGTCTGGCAGAGTCAAACATTTCCCACAGATGGAGTTAGGGATCACCTAAGTGAATGGAATGTTACACAAGTCTGTGGGACCAGACCAGATGTATTCAAGGTTGCAGCCAAGGAGCCCGAAGCCACCTTATTTTCAAAAGAGCAGAGTGCTCAGGGAAGAGCTCCTGCTGCCTTGGGAGAAGGGTAATATCCACCTTCAAGAAGGATGAGGGAAGGTACAGGCTAATCAGCCTCACCTCAGTCCCCAGAAGAGTATGGGTTAAGTTCTCCTGGCATCCCTTTCCAGGCACATACTGGACAGTGAGCAGCCAGCTGGGAATTGCCAAAGGGCAGCAGTGGAAATATCCTCATCAGTGAGCTGGATGAGCTTTCAGTGACCCCAGAGCACTTTCTCAGCAAATTCCAAGCAAGATCAAATTGGAGGAAATGGCTGAGGCAGCTTGGAGCAACAACACGATGTCACAGGCAAAGCTCCAGCGCAAACACAAACTCCCACACTTGGGAAGGGCTGGGGCAGAAGAACAGGACCTGGGGGTCTTGGTGGGTAGCACACTGAACATGGGCCAGTAGCAGGACCCTGCAGTCATGAAGGTCAATCACAAAGCAGCCTGTGTTAGCAAAAGCACAGCCAGGAGATTAAGGATAAGGATCAAGGGATTAATTTCTTGTTTGGGGCCTTCAGATCTTGAGTACTGACAGCCCTGACACTCCTAGAACAGGACACTGACTTACTCTGCAGAGCAAGTTGAGTGCAGGCTACTAAGATGGCTGGGGCTGGAGCATGATGTATAAAAAGAGGCTGTGAGTCCTGGGCTTGTTCAATGTGATGAGAAGGTTAAAAGGGGATGTTACTGATGTCTTCAGCTGCCTCATAGGAGGGCATGGAGAAGAGAGTAACAGGCTCTTCTTAGAGCTGCACAGCAGAAGAACCAGGTCCAATGGGACAGAGCTGCATCTCCAAAGGATGGTTAAGGGCCAGAAGAAGGATTGGTAGGGAATCACTGTCCTTACTGATACTCAACATTTAAGCTGGCCCTTCTATGAGCAGATGAAAGGACCCAGTGATCCCATGGTGTCCTCTCCAACCTAAATCACCCTGAGGTTCCAGAGGAAAACTGAACACAAAGTTATCTCCAGAGTCCAGAGTGTGCACCTGCAGCCACACACGTGCACAGGAGCCCTGGGCCACCAACGCACAGCTGGCATGTCTTATCACTGTATTCCCACGAAAGTGATTCCATAAAAGCCATAAAGTGCTCTGGGGCAATCCAAGATTAATAGTTGTTACTAAAAAAAAAGTAGAAAAGAAGGCTGTGTACCTGTCCTGCACAGGTCAGGAACCAGGACGACAAGATCAAAGGGCATTTTAAATACCAAGAAGAGGAAGAACTCAAGCATTACCCTTGATCCACGAAAAATACATGCCCATGCAGGGCCCTGGAGAGGCACTCTGCCACCCACAGCAACGCCTGCACCAGCCAGATTGCCATGCTAGGCCATCCCTAAAGGCTGCAAGGTGAAATCTCCTCCTGGGACCATAAGCTCTGTCATTACCTACCTTCAACTGGCCGCATGCAACCCAACAGCTTCCCTCTCACTACAGCATTTCTTCACCCTTCAGATGGTGCAGTGAGGCAACCCTTCCTAGGAAGCAAGGAGGGATTTCTGCACAGCAGCACCGTGTTTTGGACACTGTGGTTAGACCTGGGCACTGGGAACTGACAACACTCCTCGTTTGAGGAAGCTGTGGTTTCAGAGAAATGGGACTGAAAAAGTCCTTAGTCACCCTGTAACTCAACGATTCCTGAGACATTCACCAAATCTACTCCAGAGACCTCCAGGCAATGGCTACAGCTGAGGAAGGCTGCGGCACCTCCACCACAATCCTTGCCTTGTCTCCCAGGCTGCAGGCAAACCCCACACATGACTTCTCACCTCCTGCACGACCACCTCCTGCAGCCCAGCCTTTTACTGCCAGGAAGAAAATCCACAGGCGAGGCAGGATAGGCAAGACATTCATTTCAAGAGCAAGTCTTCACCCAACACCTGTGGATTAATCCACAAGAGCGGCAGTGAAGACTTTATCTCAACTATCACAGCCCTTACTTGAGACAACGCATTTCCAAGTCCAACATCCAGTGCCAGGAGGCAACATGCACAAACATCAAGGTGTCCTGCGTGCCGAGTGACAAGGAGCACAGCACACCTTCCCTGCAGCTGCCCTGCAGTGTGCCCAGCCTTCCCCAAACACTGCTTCCAAAGGGCTGTTCTCTTCTATCCAAAAACCCCTATGGTTACTTTTAGAAAAGTAACTTTGGAATACTTTACCTTCAGAAAAGTAGTTTAGTTTAAGAAAAGACAGAAGGTGTGGTTACTCCTAGAAACATGGATTTGCACTCCTCTCTGTAGCCTAGCTAGCAGGTCATGGTAATCCCTTTCTAAGGATCTGTTCTTAGGGAATGTAATTTTTCAGGGCAAACAGAGCTGAGATTCCCTGCAGAAGGCGGTTTGCAACATTTCAGGTCAGCAGATGTCATTGCAGGCGGTGGCATGCAGAGCCTAAACCTGGAAATGACCTGCTTTCCACCTTCAGGAGAAACAGCAACATCTCATCCCCTCCACACTGTACTTCTGGTTACTGAGCAGAAGGGATTCACACCTCCTGTGCTTGCCATGGTGAGATTCAGACCTCCCTACAGCACAGGCACATCTTTCCACCAGCCCCATCCCTCCTCACTGAGAGCAGGGACCTGGCAGAGCTCCCAACCCCTGCAGGGGACAAGACAAGGCTCTTGGCAGGAGCAGGATCTTCTACCACACCAACACCAACATCCAGCAGTGCAGCCACTACACAGACCCAGCATGAATAAACACCCATGCACTCAAACCGAAAAGAAACCCACACAGCAACAATTAAAGCAAAACCAAGCTCTATTTTTGTCAAATCTTTGCTGTCTCCAGAGCCCCAGCTGCGCAGCTCTACAAAGACAGCATGTGGAAGCCTCAGTGACTCAAAACTTGAGTCCTGCCCAAATTTTCTCCAACAGTGGGGCAAGTGAGTCACACTGCAAGGTGCTGGGTGCTTCCAGGAGCAGAGAGGATGGGCTGAAGTGGAGGACAGGCACCCCCAGCTCCAGGTCTCACTCTGGTCTCTTGCAGGATTTCAAGGCAGCAGAGATCATCAAAGAGAACTGTTTGCATTTCTCTTGTGGAGCCATCACACTGAGCCATCACACTGAGCAACCACCCATCCTCAGGAAGAGAGCAGCACGCAGCTTGGGCAGCTGCTGCAGCAGCCACCAGCCCTGGCAAGAGGAGAAACAACCCCTCCAGGCAGGCAGGCAGGCATGGGGCCAGGCCACAGGGCTACAGACAGAAACTGAAGCATCTCAAGAAGCTTCACCAGATCCCAAAGGACAAACAGGTTTGGGAGGCTGCTGCGGAGCTCAGCCCTCACGGAAGGAAGGGGTATCCTCATGGCACCAGTGCTCATAGGCAAAGCGTTGGCTCAAGATGAACCACATCCAGGCACAATGTGGAGCACAGAAGAGGGAGTTTGAGCTCCAGGGCTGCAAACAAGGAACAGCCCACACAGGAAGATGTCACATCTCACTCCCTCTGGGAGCTCTCAGCTTTGGGTTGTTTTTTTCACATGCTACATTTGAGGAAGAGTGGGTTTTGCACAATTCAGTGATGTTCTGGTGTCGCTGCATGGGGGTTGTGTCCAACATCTGCTAGCCAGAGCACTGCTGAGCCCCAAAAAGATGCCACAAGGCTCCAAGAAAAAGACAAGAGCTGCACCTACCCAGGCAGGGACCACCAAGGACCCTGATGAAGCAGCCTGAACTCCAAGACACTACAGCAACAAGCCCCTTCCAGCCCATACATCTGACAATCCTTGTCAAACTCCCTGAGGCCTGCCTATGGCACAGTTCCTCAAGCTTACCCAGATTAGCTGCCATAAGGAGTGAGGTCCCCCTCTCCCACCTGCCTGTCTGGGCCCCTCATTCCTCACCCCCCAGTGCCTCCACTGCCCACAGGGACTCACCAGCAGTTGGGCAGGTTGAGTGTTATGCTGGCCTGAATGTCTGCCCCGAAGCGCAGGTACCCCAGGACACCCAGGCTGATGTACAGGATGGTGACAATGGTCATCCCCACGTAGAGGATGATTGGGAACTGCCGGGGGTTCTTCATCTTGTTTTCCAGGGGCAGCACCTGGGAGAAAAGGAGGAGGAAGATGACAGAGCAGCGGGTTGCCCGTCCCTCTATACCCCTCAGCCCCAAAAAGCAGGAGGGGCAGCCCCATGGCCAAGCACAGCCTGCCATGCCAGGGGATGGGATAGTCCCACATGGAACCTGGAGGCAATTCCCTCACCTCTGTACTACTAACATTAAATATAGGCCCTCAGCAAACAATTTTATAGCTGTCCTAGGGTGGTGTTGATTTCAAGGAGACACAGTGGCAGATCTGGTGAGAAGGCAGGACAGGAATAACTTTTATTTGCTTCTTCACCTCCAAGTCATGAGAGGAAGAGAGCATTTGTGCCTCAGTGCTGGCAATAACCCTCTGCCCAGGGCATAGCATTCAGTAAACACACCTCCTGTAACAGATTTGGCCTTCTGCAGCCCTGTGTTTACACAGCCAGCTCATATTAAGAGATGAAAACATTTTCTCCTCCTTTGAAGGGAACTCCCGGAAACAACCCACAACATCTTAGGGAGTCATTAAGCCCTCCACCCACCCAGCCAGCTTTTTTCACAGACACAGTTGGTCTATTTACAGCATCTTGCATGAGAAGCCCATTTGCATGGGCAGGCTGGGGCCACAGAGCTGCCCAAGGGAGATCTCGGTGCCTCCGGGGCAGGGTGGCAAGGAACAGATCACATCCTTTCATGCCACACTTTTTGGCCTCCCATTCAGGCAACTTCAGGATCCAGCCTGGTAACAAGACTCAGGACAATTCCTCATCTGCAGGTCAGCCAGCAGAGCCCAAGGCAGAGGCTGGTGTGATTCCCAATCTACTGCCAGATAAAGCCACCGCTAAAGCAGCAACCAACCGCCTGAGGTTTGGAGCACATGCTCCTCCAGCCTCAGATGGAAGCACCAGAGTTTGACCCGGGAGATAGCCTGGAGCTAAAGCTAACAGCATCATCCAGAATTTGGGCTACTGTCAGAGAAGTTCAGCTGCAGCTGCAAAGCAGAGCAGGTGCTGCAGCAAGTCCGAGCAGGGCTGAGCCTCTTGTGCAGCAGCCCCACTGCCACACGCCCAGACTTACCACGCCGATGCCTTCAAAAGCAAAGATTGCAGTGCCAAAGAACAGAGGGTAGGTCTTCCAGGCTGCTGCCAGAGGCAGGTTTCTGGGATCAGGAATGTCCTGGAAAAAAGCCCATGCAGAGTTCAGACACAGGGAGGATGGGGAAGACCTGGCCTGTTCCTATCACTCCCTGTCACAGCCCCATGCTGCAGGGAAAGCCCTGCAGAGCAGAGGGAACCATCAAGCCCACAGGAACAAGCAGTACCCCACAGCATCCAAATACCCCATTGCTGAGCTCCCTCCAGCTGCCAAAACACGGCACAGAAACGAGAGGGGGAGCCACAGACACGTACCCTGACGATGTACTGGTAGATCACAACAAGGCTGACAAGCATGGCCACGTTGGCCAGCATGGAGAAGATGGACAGGACCTTGAGGTTCTGGATAAACGTGAGCAGCACCACGAAAGGCAGGATGGAAAGCATGTACAGGCGGGAGTCCATGGTGGGGGTCATCACCACCGTCCTGTTTGAGCTGCAGTCATTGGTGGTCCCATTTGCAGCAGACACAACCTGGTGAAGCACAGGAAGCCCTGGTGAACCCTATCACACAGGTCTAAAAGCCACAGATCTTAGCAGCCCATCCCAGGTGGGTCAGAGTACTCCAAGAGCTCACTTCAAACACAGCTAGCTGATTGAAATCAAAACAGTATGTGTTTTCAGATAGTTCTGATGCAAATCCCTGTTATCTTGCAGGGGGCAGAGGAGGGACTGGCTATGGCACCTGAGCCAGAACAGCAAATCCTGCCCCAGCCCAGGTTCACCAAACAGGAGGACTCAGCAGCCATGCACAGAGGGCAGAGTGCACAGGCTGCATGTTTGCACTGCTCACGAAGGCAGTTGAGAAAAGAAAGAGGCACTAGGTGATATTTCCAAAGATCCTTTTTCCTCTTGTTGCACCAAGTTGTTATATAAGTCACACAGTCCTTCAGTTACCCAGCACCCTGCTCATGTGCAAGGACATCTGGAACCGACTGCTGGCCCCCAGGTTCACTTTCTTCATGACAATTCATCCTTTCCTTGGGGTCTTTCATTCCAAAGGCACTCCAGACCATGTGCTCACTTCTACAGGTAGCTCAGGCCCAGGACCTGGGTGGCTGAGCCATCCCTCCCAAGAGCATGGGCTGACTGAATCACCAATACAACCATGACCAAACTGGTTCAGGTACCAGGTTATCTGTCCAGTCACTACAGCAAAGAGTGGCCTGAAAATTGTTTTACCTGCTCCAGAGCAAGTGCTGCCCCAGAGGAGAGGCTGAAGAACTCCGTGTAAGCCAGCATCCTCTGTGGCAGAGGGCAGTGCAGGGCCATGCACCCATGAGACAGTGCTGCTCAAGCCCCAGCCTGCCCTGCCTCTTCATGGCTTGCTCCAAAGCTGTTTTCCAAACCAACGCCCTGCCCAACACAGTGGCACTTTGCCCAAGGTACCACCTGTACCATGATTCCCCACCTAATACGCTAATCCTCACCACAAAAAGAAACAAGCAGCATTCCCCTTTCCCCACCCAAAAAAAATTCCAAATCCAAGGGGTTTCCCACCCATGGCCAAAAAAAATGGTGTGGATTTGCAGGTTTTTGCAAATTTCCCTTGAGGCTTGAGACAGCCTTCAGTCTTTTCTGTGAGGGGCTGAGGAGAAAGAAGCCCACCTTAGAGTGGAGCAGGGAGCGGGGTGGGGGCCAGCAGCAGCCTGGCCCCTGCACACACCCTGGTCCCTCCTGCTCTCGGGGCTGCCGGTGTCAGATCACCAGTGCCGACCTGTTCACTCCTCCTTCCACCCCACAATGGGAATCTCCTCAGCTGCTGCTCCAGGAGCAGAGGAAGAGCCTCACACTGGAGGGACCCCCCCTTGCTCCCCAGGAGCCCCCTCTGAAGCTGATGGACATCACTGAGGAGCAGATGAAGGGCACAGCCATGGTGGCAGTGACCAGACTGCTGCAAGAGCAGAGCAGAAGCACAAGAGGAAAAAAGCTGAGCAGTGCCTGCAAGGCACAGAGCTAGTGGAAACTGGGAATGGGGACTCATTATTCCCAGTTTCTTACAGAACAGGAGCCAGCCAAGCGGTTCAGGGTTTCTGTTTATTTCCTCCTGAGGCCTGGCAGGAAGAAACTCTTTCTCTAAAGATGTAATTAAGCTTCAGAGCCACAGGATGAGGAAAGAAACTGGAATGCAAACAGATCCAAGGAAGGGAGAAGAGAGGTTCACAGCAGGTCCTGGGACCCACACATTACCATCGACACCAATAAACCAATTAACTGAGGGGGACAGGACAGAAAAGGCACAGTCCCTCTGCTTTCATCCCTTTCCTGTTGTTCCCTCACTAAGTATGGCCCCACTTTTTCTGGGCAGCACAGACACCTCCAGCACCTCTGCAAAATCACAGAGATTCTCAAGAAAACCTGCTCTGTTTGAACAGGAAAACCAATGCTCCAAAGTATCTGGGCAGAGGAGTGGACTCTTCTGAGCAGCATATCCTGCAGAAACCAGACCTGTGGTGGAAAACAGGGCACAGGACACAAGAGCTAAGAACAACCCAAGCACCTTCACACCCTCTCACCTCCCCCCAGCTCATGAAGGAAGTGTAAGTCCAACCTGTTTCAGATTGTCCGCCAGAAAGACAAAGTACACGCAGCAGAAACCCAGCTGAGTGATGATCAGGAAAAGTCCCACTATACGCCTGGAAAGCAAAAGAACACCATTTGTCAGCCAGATCATATAGAAATAAGAGCCCACTTGGGTTGCTTTGGGTTGCAATTGCAGAGTGCAATGATGCTGCTCTCCTCAAGGTTGGGGTGTACAGGTCAGAGCACACCCAGCTCACTTCTCTGTGATGAGGAGAGAGGACCTTCTCTCCACCCAACCTCACAGATCTCAGGCTCTCTTGTCTCCCCTCCCAGCCCTTCCACAGGGTCAGGACCAGCCTGTGGAGGAGAAAAGTCTCCTTTTTGGGGTTAGCATCTGCAGAGAGTCTGCTGCTGAATTGTCAGAGCTGGAGACAACACTCCCTGGCCACAGAGAGAGGTGAATGGTCCCATCCCCTCACATGCAGTGATCTGTGTGATGTAATGTGAGACACTCACAGGGCAGGGCACAGCCACTGGACATGTTCCACGTCTAGCAAGATGGGCCAGCACTGCAAGACCCTATTCACCCCTTTGTTATGCTGTGGAGATTTAGTTATCCCACGCATTCAGTATAAGTCACATCTGGCTGGGGACAGCACTGGATTAAAGACCTCAGCATTACCCTATGGGGGACACCGAGCATTCAGGGCAGGTGAGCCAAACAGCATTTTATGTCACTTGTGCTTATCTGCTGACACAGCTCAGTGACCAGAGGCTCTCCTGTCCCAGCTGCAGCACATGCTGGGCTCCAAGACAAGTCCCTGCCTGGGGCAGAAGAGCAGTACCTTCCCCAGATGGCATGTGTCCTCAGGCAGGCACTGGGAGTTGCCTCCAGCCCGTACATCACAGCACTTCCATAGTCCAGAAACTGCTTCTGGAACCTGTCCAGAAAAGGGAGAAGGATCATCACATCAGCCCTGTCTGCTAGTTCCCAAGGCAAGTAGTGACATTAAAAGGAAAAAAGTTATTGTGAAAAAGAAGAGCAGTTCCCAACTGAGGCTTCGGCATGGGCAACTTGCTGCTGAGGGGCTTCAGAAAAACCCCAGGGCTTTTTGGGCAAGAGGGAAGAAGTGTAGGAGCTCAAGGGCAGGAAGGGGAGTTGCTCCTTACCTGTTGCAGAAGTGATGGGCACATTTCACCAGGATGCCCATGCAGTGCACAGCCACGACTCCCATCACCAGCAGGCTCAGAGGACCCAGCTGCAGGGAAGAGAGGGGGAAGGCTGCACTCTGATGGCCACAGGCAGAGCTGCACAGCTTCTACTTCCAGACAGAATTCCATGGGCTGGGTGAGTGCAAACACCGCTGGAGGCTGAACCCGAGCTCTGGTACAGCTCCCAGGAACCAGCCCCCCAGGACCAAGTAACCTGACAGAGCCACGAGCTTGGCAGAAATGATGCAAAAGAAGCAGGTTGCGGCAGTTTGGGTGCAGCAAAGCACTTCCAGGATTGTTTTCCAAACTATCTTGCACATCTCTACTCTGCAGGTGATGACGAGATCACAGCGTCCTGCCTGACCCCAGCAGAGGAAACCACAGGCCCAGCTCACACACTGAACTCCCCCATACCAGGCAGAAACAATGCAGGAGCAGCAGGAACAAAGAGAAACAAAGCCACAGAGCTTGGGGTGCAAACAGGTGCAAGTCGCCTAACACTGAGAGGGGTCTGGGCAGGGACTCAAGCCCCAAGAGCCCCAACACTGGCTGTGTGAGCTGCCCCTGTGGGGTCACTCTGCCCCTCCAGCACAGCAGGGCTCAGATGCCTTACCAGGATGCCAGCGTTCTTCAAAGCCAGAGGCAGCCCCAGCAGCCCTGTCCCTATATTCCCCTTCAGCAGATGGATCAGGGTCTGGTACCACCTGAGGGAGAGCAGATGCAGAGGTCACTGTCATCAGGTGCCCACACCCAGCTAGGTGTGAAAGCAAAGACTGAACAAACAGATTTGGGGTGGACATTTACAAAACCCAACAAAAGCACAGCCCACCACCAAGGAGCTGCACAAGGAATGTCTCTGACTGGAAGGGATCAGTCTTTGCCAGGCAAAGACAGCATCCTCTGCGCACCTGGGCACAAAGAAGCCCCCAAAACATGGCTGCAACATGCCCACATATCCTCTGAATCTGGGCATGCTGTTTGCTTCGCCAGAGTTTCCCACTGAACAAAGGTGAAGTGGGAAAATATTGGGAAAAGCATCAATCACTGCCAGCAAGCCCAGCTTCACCAAAGAGCAACACTGGGGTAGCTGCTCGCTTGGTGCCAGCACCCCACAGATGCAGGACCACAGCTCTGCCCTCATCACCCTCACAAGAACTCCCCAGCAAACCACAGCTTCACCATCCTCTAGCAAAGTCAGCAGGGAGCCACCAGGACCTCCTCCACCCTCCCCAGTGCCAGGCCAGCCCAGGGAAGAGGGAAGCATCGCTCACGTTGTGCCGTTGGTCTCCCCGAAGCGCTGGTAGGAGTCGGGGTGCGCGAAGCCGTTCATGCCGTCGGGGGGGCTCCCCTCCGGTGTGACATCCGTGGAGCTGTAGTCATTGTAGTCCTCGCTGCGCAGGCGCCGGGTGGACATGGTCCCTGTGGGGGCAGTGGCATTAGGGGTGCCCAGCTCAACAGCCCCATTCTCGGGCTCCTTGGGGTCAGCCATTGTGCAAGAGACCGGCTCGCACTGCCAGAGCAAGGTCTCCTCCAGGGCTTTTATACAGCCACACGCTCACGCCCAAGCAATCACAGAGCTGGCATGTCCTAAGGTCAAAGGTGCATGTCACATTCTCACTGGCTCTTCCTTCAGGCTCGTGCCCGTGTTTTGGGCACACCCAGACTGAACGGGGTCAGGATCCTGCAGGCAGAGCCTGGATGTGACCTACTTCATGTCGGGCAAGGGAGCTGCGTACCCCCGCTCCAAGGGTGGTGAGTGTGACACCACAGGCAGTGGGGTAGGAGGGGACATGCTGGCACTGTGTCCCCTGCTCAGGCACTCGGGACTAGGACTGTCAAATGGACGGGCCAGGAAAGTGTAACTGCTTTTAACCCGCACACAGTGTGCTGCAAGGGAACAGCTTGCTCTTGCCAGGGAAAGGAAAGTTTCCTAACTTCTCTTTTCTTTTTTTTTTTCCCTTTTTTTTTTTTTCCCTCCTTATTGAAGACTTTTTATTAAAGAGATTTTTTACAATAATTTATTATACTACCATTGGAGAGGAGCACAGACCATGTGCTGACAGCAAAACACCTGCCCTAAAGGTCTCACAGCCAAGGAGGTGTTTATGGAAAAAAGGGACTTCCCAGGATGAGGCACTCACACAGCCTGGAGCTCTTGCTTCAGCAGAAACTCCAACAGTGTCCAGCAAGCCAGGAGCACCAGTACAAACCTCACCAAGGAAAAACACCTCATGCCTTTGTTTGGAAAACAGTCAGCTGTTTCAATTCCCACACATGCCACACCCAGCACCCTGAACACCCACTGGGAAGGAGCACCAGAGGCAGGAAAATTATGTGTAAGGCTCTTGCACCACAGACTGGCGACCCAGTCGCTGCCCCACGGCTCCTCTGGGCTGTCATGCCCCAGGCACCACACCTGCCCCAGCAGTCCTGGTGCTCCCCATCCCACTCCCCAGCACTGCTAAAGAACTGGGAGCAAGAGGAAGCAGCAGAAAAATGCTACTACTGCAAAAAACTGTCTCATTTCCTGCCAGAGCCCTTTATGCACCCACCGAGTCACAAAAGCGCCTGCCAGATGCAGCCTCAGCACAGACCAGCACATCTGGCTGTGCAGGGAATGCTCAGCCCAGGCCACCAGGGTGCTGCTTCACCCCCAGAGCACCCAGGCATTCCCCAGAGCACCACTCTGCAAACCTGGCTGCTACCCACAAAACAAGCCAAGAGCTGCAACCACTGGAGGGTCCAGCCTGGCGATCGGGGTAGCAGAGAGTTTTTCCTGAGGTCTGGATGCTCCAGATCCCAGCTGCTCTGGAGCAGTTATCCAGGCCACAACAGCGGTGCTGTATTTCCTGCGGCATCAGGCAAGAGCAGCAGCAGGAAGCAGCAGTGTGTCCCATGGAATACCAGGCTCTGGAGCAGCAGTGAGGCTGGCAGGCAGGCACTCCAGAGCCAAAGGCAGTGCATGCATCACTCCTGCCCAGCCTCCTCCCTCACAGCTGGGACACGCAATCGTGTCCTGAACCGGCTCTGCCGCAGGCAGGGCGATCCAGTGAGGCAGGGACCGGGAAGAGCGGCAGCAGGAGTTTACACAAGGAAAGCGTTAGAAGCTATTTGTCATCGGTGACAGGCCCAAGGGGCAGGAGAGAAACCTGTGAGGCTCTGCCAAGCACCATGGGCAGGTAGAGGGCAAGGAGAGGGGGCACAGGGGGTGCAGGAGCGGGTCAGGCACGGGTACCCTTCCAAAAGATGGCCCACACAACAGCCAAAGTACCCAAGAGCAATTACTGTGAGATGCACACAACGCGGTGACATCACTCTGCCTGATCGCTCGCTCCCTGTGGATTTTTTTTACCCTTTCAAGCAGGCCCATCTGCTTTCTGCTTTGAAGAGCCAGGGAAGTGCACTCATCATGACTTGCCTGCCTTGTGTCTGGATTAAAGGTTGCGTAGCAGCAGGGAGCGAGCACTCTGCTCTCCCGCAACCAACAAGAAAAAGCTGCAAAACTTGTCTCATCCACACGACAAACATTTAAAACCAAAAACCCCACTAGGCCATTTCCCCTTCATTGGAAACAGCAAAGACAGGAACATCCACCTTCGGTTTCCACTTCAAACCCAACTCCTCAGCCACTTTCACGCGCTTTTTCGCCACCCACACTCAGAAGCAATTTCATCCTGCTAGGAAAGCTGAGGGGGTAGTGACAGCAATTCGTCCCTTACAGTGACAGCCCCATGTCAGAAGCCAAAAGCAAGATGTGACTTGCTGCTGACCCTGACAGCTCTCCCCAGCTGAATGGGAGCCGTGTGTAGACCAGGAAATCTGCTGGAAAAGTGAGCTTCACAGCAAAACTCACTGCCGCTTCCCACCATGCGTGTTGAATCCTTCATTTCCAAAGCAGTACTTGTAATAACGCACCTCAGCGTGACACAAGGGAATGCCAGCGCTGCCAGATCCCCCTGCCCCGCCTGCAGGGAGGCCACAGACAAGCCCCTTCCCCAGGCCACCATGTCCATGCCAGCCTGACACCTCCCAGTCACAGCATCAGTCCTCTTGCCCCCGTGCCCCCACAGCTCCAGAGAACCCCAAGATACACCTTTCCAATGTTTCACGGCACAACCTGCTCCCCACAGCCTGGCTTCTCCCCACAGGGAAGCTGATGGGCACAAACCCCACCAGCCTCCACAGCTCCCACCCAGCCAGGCTGTGCTGCCCGGTGTGGGGCTCCCAGCACCCTCCCAGTGCCACACAGCATCCCGCACCCTTCCCAGCACCTCACGTCGGGGGCTATGGCCCCTACACTGCACGGCACGCCCGGACACTCCGAGAGGAGCCCCACGGGGTGCCAGCCTTCATGCAGGGCATGGCCAGCACGCCCCGGAACACCCATGTCAGCCTCCAGCACCCCCAGGGACCCCCAGCACCCATGTCAGCCTCCAGCACCCCCAGGAACACCCGGCATCCATGTCAGCTGCCAAGACCCCCGGGCCCTGGGGGCACAAGGGCTGCCAACGAGGCCCTGGAGCCCCGAGTCCCGTCAGCGCGCCCACGCTGCCCCGAGCACCCACGCGGGACCGCGGCACTGCCGGGACCTCGCGCATCCACCGCGCCCCCCGAGTCTCCGGGCACGCCGCGGGCTGACAGGCGGCTGACAGCCCGCACCCGCAGTCCCCCGGCCGCTGTTCCCCCGCGGTCCCTGTCCCGGCGCCGGTCCCGCACCTCTCCGCCGCCCCGCACCGCCCGGCCCCGCCGGGCCCGCTCGCTCGGCCGCGCCGTCACGTGACCGCGGCTCAGCTGAGCGCGGCGCGTGCGCGCGGGCGGCGCGAGGGCGAGGGGCGGGGCCGGGCCGGCCGGGGGAGGCGCGGCGCGGCGGCGCCTCCTGGCGGCGGGCGGACGAGGCGCGCTGGGCCCGTCCCGCGGCCCCGTCTGTGGGGAGCGGCGGGAGGGCCGGGCCTGGAGCCCCGCGTGTGGGGAACGGAGGGAGGGCCGGGCCTGGAGCCCCGCGTGTGTCCGCGTGTGCGGAGCGGCGGGAGGGCCGGGCCTGGAGCCCCGCGTGTGTCCGCGTGTGCGGAGCGGCGGGAGGGCCGGGCCTGGAGCCCCGCGTGTGCGGAGCGGCGGGAGGGCCGGGCCTGGAGCCCCGCGTGTGCGGAGCGGCGGGAGGGTCGGGAACCGGGCTGGGCAGCGGTCCGAACACGACAGCTGTGGAGGGGCTGAGGTTGTTCGGCCTGGAGGAGGCTATATCACCCTCTACAACGCCCTGAAAGGAGGGTGAAACCAGATGGAATCGGGCTCTGCTCCCAGGCAGCCAGCAACACGACAAGAGGATAAGCTGCCCCCGGGAAGGTTTAGGTTGGGCGTTAGGAAGACTTTCTTTGCAGAGAGAGTGATTAGACATTGGAATGGGCTGCCCATGGCGATGGTGGAGTCACCATGCCTGGAGGTGTCTAAGGAAAGACTGGGCACGCCACTCAGCCCCATGGGGTAGTGGACATGGTATTCAGTCAAGAGCTGGACTCACAGAGCGAGGTCATGATCACAGAGATCTTCAAGCTAATTGATTCTGTGCTTCTGTGATCTCCTGCAGCAGGGCTGTTCCTTGGCGCAAGGCCTGCAAAGCCATGAAGGTGTCAGGGTTATAGAAGGTCACCAGGATGACCGACACCCTCAAAGCCCCCCAGCGTGGGTCATTGCCCCCTGGGCCATGGCTGTGTCCCTGTGTCCCCACAGAAAGCAGCATTTGCAGATCCCTGCCCCTCACACAGGAACTGGCCTGGGGGCTGCTCAGCTCCACTGGCCACGGCATCCTCCACTGCTGTCCCCACGCCACCACCTCCACATCCCCCAGCTCACACCTACATCCACACTATTCCCAGCAAAACAAATGTCACCTCCAGGTCACCCCCAGCAAAAAGAGGCACCAGCTCCATGTTCTGGTAAAAAGATTTATTAAGAATCTGCAGAACCTGCCCAAAAGGAGGTTGCTGCCCTGGCACTAAAGGGGAGCAGGAGCAGAGGGTTAGTGCTTCTTCAGGCAAAGCCACAGGGTGAAACAAAGCGAGCGGAGGGCACAGAAAGGCAGTGGGAGCACATCTGCGTGGTGCAGGAACACCTGCAGCAGTTAAGGCATTTAAAGTGCTTGTAGAAGACCAGCCCTATCGAGGGGCTAAATAACACAAGCAGGCAGGGACAGCAAGGGATGTGGGTGGCTGGTGGCACCTGGCACAGGGGAGTGATGACAGGCTCGTGCTCTGCCCAAAGCTGCAGCAAGAAGGATGCTGCCTGCCCACATGACAATCCCCAGCCACAGCCGGGACGCCCCCAAAGAGGATCTAGGCTGCTGGTCTTCACAGTCATCTCCCAGTTATCGCACATTCAGGATGCTGCTGCGTTTGGGTGCCTCTGCCAGCACAGGGGAAGGATAGTCCCAGTGCAGCATCCTGCCTCAGCTCACTCCCAGAGGAAAAATGAGATGAGTGGGACTGGTCCTCAGCCAGGCTGTGCCCCAGCAGCTCATCACAGCCTTGTGTCCCCCTCTGGAGCGAGCGCAGCCATCAAGCAGCAACCTCTTCTGCTGCTGGGAGCGTCACCAGCCTCTTGGTCCCCCTTAAATGGGAATGTCCATGTGAGGCTCGGGTGGTTTCTGTCCTCTAGTGTTCCTGGTGTTTGCCACAGGAGGGCCACGGGGAGGTGCCTTCACAGGTGCCTCATGCCACCAAGCTGGTTCTCCGTGCAGGACAGGGATTCAGCAACAGCAGATTCAAAGCTGCTGGATGGGGACAGGTCACCTGCAGCCCCTTTGGGGACACTTCTGCAAAACAGCCCCGTGCTCAAGGGAGAGATGGTGGGGAGCAAGGACACCCTCTGCAACTAGTGCTGCATCCCTTCAGCCTGCCCTAGCACTCAGAAACACTCCCTCATCCCCACGGGCTGCTCCAAGAAATACTGCTTTTCCCTGGAATGTTTTTGTCTAAAATTGCCCTGATAGGATTAAGGGGGAAGAAAAAAAAAAAAATGAAAAAGAAAAAAAAAATAAACTGGATAAAAAGTTAACGACCCCAGGTCATGCTGGGCTTAGGCTCCAAGGCCACCCTGTCCAGGCAGGAGTCACCCTGGTGATGGGTTTGGGGACAGCAGGAACAGCCAAAGGGGCTGCTCTGGGTGTAGCAGAAGAGGAGGCGCTGGGGAATGGGGACAGGGGCTGCCTCCTCCTGACAGCAGGAGGGATGGACTCACAGGGATGGGTTGGGACAGGATGGGGTGCAACTGGATGGGAAGGGACAGGGGACCAAGCCGTTGGGGATAGGAGGGACAGTGTCCCACCCCTCAGCGGGAGTGCAGGGAGAAGGCCAGTTTGACACAGCTGAGCTCCTGCCCGCCATTGGTGACAACCACCCGGACACGGTAGTTGCCGTTGGTCATCCAGGAAGGGAGTTCCACATCGGGGACATCAAAATCACTGGCTGGCAGGGAGTAGGAGCCCTATGGAGAGAGGGGACAGATAGGCAAGAGGTCAACCAAAAGCGCAGCCCAGCACCAAAGGCACAGTGGTGCCCAGTGGCACTGCCAGCGTCACCGCGGGGACTTGGCCGTACCGCTTTGAAGGGGCAGTGGCAGGGAATGCCGTAGGTCAGCAGGGGCTCCGGGCAGGGCGTGCCGGGTGGGATGAGTTCATCGAGAATGCTGCAGACGTCATCGTAGGTGCAGCTGCCCAGCTGGTCGATGCAGGGCAGCTGGATCCAGAGGTCACCCAGTGCCTTCTCTACCACCAGCGCTGCCTGGAGGGAAGGTGTTCAGCACTGGCACAACCAGCAAGGGCACCCACAGCTCCTCACCGGTCAACCCCCTCAGCTCCTGATCATGCAATCTTTGGGATGTCCATGAGTTCACTGAACGCCCTCCTGCCTCCCCCTCCTGCTTTCAGTTCCCCTCAACCTGCAGCTTCTGTTCCTCCAACCTCAGCTTGACCCCTCAAGCTAACACCGCCCAACACCTCACATCCCTACCTCCTTCCCCTCTCCTCTGCCTGTCCCAAAACAGGGTGCTCCCATCCTGCAGCTCTGGCTCCACACCCCCCCAGCACTCGCCCCACAGTCCCAGGCCCAAACAGACACCACAGCATTGCTCAGGACAGCCCATGCACACTGGACAAGAGACATGTTCTGTCTCATTCCACAAAACTTCCCAATAAGTGGTTCAGGGCAGCTGGCACGGCCCAAGGCTCCCAGAGCAATGCCGTGGCATGTCCTTGGAGGGAGCAGCCAGGTTGACTCCTGAAAAACAAGTGCTGCAATGACCTCCAGGAGCACCCATTGCACTTGGGTTTCACTTCCCTCCTGGAGCCATTACATCCCCAGGTCATGAGACAACTCGGGTGGTTTCTGTCCTAGGGGCAAGGTTGGGAGGCTCTCGCTGAACTGTCTGCTCCCACCACAGGTCTCCTCATGCCCACTGCCCTGTTCTGGCTTACAGAGCCTGGTGTGCTCAGCCCTTCACCTCTGCACCTCCGTCCCCAAGGGCTGCTCATTCCTGTACCCAGTGACAGGCGTTTCCCAGCTGCCAGTGGTTTGGGGAAGCTCTGCCCTCCCTCACCACACAGAGGCACATCTGGCACTTACCTTCAGAGGGGAACCCATGGTCTTGCCACTCTTGACAGCCGCGCTGACACGCAGGCTCCCCGGGATGCTGATGGGGTCGGGTGCCACAGAGAGGCTCTGCAGCACCACGGGGTCACTCTTGTCACCACAGTTCTCCCAGGCAAAGCCACCAACCTGCAGCACCGAGGGACAGAAGAAGTTAGAGGCAGGGGCAAGCCTTGCCTTGTGTTTGCAGGAGGTTTATCCAGAGCTGCACCTCTGACCCCTGCCGAACATCTGCTCACAAATAGCCAGAAAATGACCTTCAGCCCCTTCAAATGCCAGTTCTTGAACTCCCAGCTCTCCGAGACTGAGGACACCACAGAAACCCTCTGCCTGTGTGCCTCTCCATGTACTTTACATCCAAAGAGGACCACCAGGCTGCAGTTTTCCAAACTTGCCTCAGCTCTGCCTCCAAACACTTTGCATGTGACCAAGGCAAGATGGATCCTTCATGCCAACAGCACCAAGCAAGGTGTGTGAGGACAGGTCAGAGCAAGCTGGGACCAGGTGGTGGCTGCACTGTCCAGGGGGATGCTAGGCAGGGGTGTGGGGGGGATCCCCTTGGAAGGGCTGTGGGGTTGGCACAGCCTCCCACCTCATCCAGGACCAGCCCTGCTGTTGTGAGCCCTCATCCACCAGCTCCAGCCACCTGGTTCCATGTAGGAGCAGGAATCACACTCAGGGACTGGATGAGCCGGGCTCATCCTCTGCCTGGTACACCCCAGGGGCCTGATCCAGAGCTACAAAGGAGTACATATGAGCCAGGGAAGCAGCATTGCCATGGGATAATGAAAATCCACATGTAAGGAGATATCACCTGAATGCGGGACATGTCCTGTCTCACTTAAGAGTCATGCTGGGACATCTCCCCTGTTTCCTACAAGTCCCACCAACTTCTCCAGCCACCACCAGTAAAGACACTCCAATTCAAAGGTGGAGGGATAGCAGCACTTATCTACAACAGCCACCTCTGAGCCTGCCAGAGGCAAGTGGCAAAGAGACCAGCTGCAGCTCCCTCCCCGAGCAGGTTTGGCCGGAGCATCCCGTGTCCCCATGGCGTGATGTGGGGCTCTCCCTGCCTGCTCGCAGCCGCAGAACCGGTGGAGGCTGTATTGCCTGGTGCCACACGGCAGCCCCAGCGGGCACAGCGCAGCCCACGCAGCTGAGCAGCCCATCCCACCATCCTGCTTGCCCGCCGGGAGCAGCCCAGGGCAGGACACAGGGCTCAGGACAAGCCGGGACAAGGGTAGGCTGCACCCCGACATTGAGCAAGAGCTGGGAGCCCCCAGCCCGAGAATCTGCAGGCAAAGAGGTTCCAGCGAGCTGAGCATCTGTGCGTGGCTGCAGATTGCTGCCCACCGAGCCCCCTCCGGCCTTCCCAACCGGTTCTCCCTTCCCTCGGGCAAGCGCAGCTTTCCTGGAAAATAAATTGCAATATTTCCCTCCACACCGCGTGAGAGTTACACGTGGTAATCGTCTGTGTCTTAATCAGCGCGTGCTAATGAGCCCGGCCCAGAACTCCGTGGGAATAGGGAAGAAGAACCTGGGCTGGAAAAGACTCATGGAACGGCAAAATGAGAGCCGGGAGACGATCAGCCAAAGGACGAGGCCGCTGGGTTTCTGCGCTGAGAACTGTTTGTAAACACTGGATCCCTCCTGCTCCGAGCCGCCCGCAGCCTCCAGCACTGCTCCCCAGCGCGGGGGGCTGCGGGCGCCCAGGGGGTCCATGGAGCCCACTCCCCTGCCCAACCACAAACACACCCAGCAGGGCTCTTCCACCCTGACGGGACAGGAACTGCTTCTGGTCCCCTGCAATCCCAGCGGGATGATGGAGTCTTCCCCCTCTCCGCCCCGCCGAGCGCCACCAGCAGCCCCCTCGGTGCCCGAGAGGCGCAGGATGCGGGGTGCGGGGTGCGGGGTCCCTCCTCACCTTGCGGAGCCGCCGGGCCCCGCTGCGCTCCACCAGCAGCTGCGGCTGCGGCCCGGCGAGCGCGGCCGGGACGAGCTGCAGCGCGCACAGCGCCAGCGCCGCGCACAGCATCCTCCGGGAATGCGCCGGGAACGGTCCGGGACGGGTCCGGGGAGCTGCTCCGAGCGGTGCAGAGGAGAGCTGAGGGCAGAGACCTCGGCGGGACCGGGCTGGCAGCGGCCGGTCTATGAAGCCCCGAGAAGAGGGGATGAACCCTCTCTCCGAGCCCTGCCCACCGCTCGATTCCCCTCCCTTCCCCGAGGACGCTCACATTTTCCCTTCCCCTTTTGCTTTCTTTTTTTTTCCCCTCCCTTCCCCGGTTTCGCTGCCAAGCGCAGGACTGGATTCGCAGGGATGCTGGGACGGGAAGCGCCGCTTTCCCAAGCTCGCAGAGCGGGGGGGGCGGGGGCTGCACCCACCACCCTGGGGCACACACATCACCCCGCTCCGATGGGGGCAGCACGACCGTCTCCTCCACCCAGAGCTGCGGCTGTCCTCACATCCCACGCGGGGCTGGCCCGGCTGTGCGAGGGTGGTACCCTCTGCTCAGTACCCGGGACCCCCACGCTCCCCCCGCGCTCGGCACAGGGCAGGTGGCAGCTGAAGAGCAGAGATATTTGAGATATTTCAGATATTTGAGACCCCCGAAGCCAATGTGTGTGAGCAGGGGGGAGGGGACGCTTGGCATCGGGTAGCCCCTGGCTGGGCAGTTTGCCACAGTACCCCTACCACCCGTCTATCTAAAATGCTGGGTCTAACACCCCCTCTTCCATCCCTACCCCCTGATTTGCGGATCATTTTCCAGACAGAGCTGCCCCAGGCACCGCCGTCATGCTGGAATGGTCACACGGGTACCCCTCCATCAGGACGGCGCAGTAACGTGCATTTTCCCGTATATTTTGGTGGACGGATGCTTTTATCCTGCGGAGGGGATTGAGCCAGCTGAGCACACAGGACACGAGAGTGGCAGGTCCCAGGCGTTCCCCCCCTGCCACAGCACGGTCAGGAGCCACTTGTGAGACCCCTCCCCAGAGTCAGCTCCGCTCTCGCTCGCACGCAGACACCGCTTGGCCTCCCCACTTTGCTCCCAGCCCTGGGAAAGGTTGCCTGGCTTGTCCAAACCCCCGTCTCAGCTCTATTTTTAGCCTTTCGTCCTTATTTAGCAGCGAGGCCGGGCGGGAGCGTGCAGGCAGGGCGTGGGAGCAGGCAGGGGACGTGGTGGATGCTGCTGCCCACCCCGAGCCGGCAGCGACAACTGCGCCGCTCGTCCACTGCCGAGGCTTAAGGGTGAGGAATAAATAGCCCGTTCCTCCCACCCGGCAACGGAGCGGAAAGTTATCCCCTGGGATTAGTTTTCACTTTGAGGCTCTGGAGCAGCCGGAGGACAGGGATAAGGATAGGGATGCACGGGGAGAGGCACGGGCACAGAAGGAGCATTGTTTTTTGAGCTAGGAGGGGAGCAGAGCCCCTCACCTCGAGCCCCTGGCACCACATGCTTTTCTCCTTCTCACAGCCGTTGTGAGTGAAGGTTTCACTTCCCTGTTCCCATCCTTTTCCACTTCATTTTGCCATGGGGGAAAAAAGAGAATAAAAAACTGCAAGAACAGGTTAACCCACATCTTTTTGCTTGGAAAAGCACAGGCAGGGACAGGAATGACTTGAAATTGTTGCACTACCTCAAGGCAGAAGTATGTGTGACCTAAATTCCCACTAAAAGAGCCTGTGACTTTTTTGGGGCTCCAACACATGTGAGAACTTCTCCAATTCAAACAGTTTTTTCAGCTATCTCACCCGTGCAAAATCGAGTCAGGAGTCACAAGGTCTCAGCAGACCTGGCTAAACACCTTGGATTTGCATTGAAGAAAAGCAGCCAGCACTTCATTACCTCTCATTTACAAAAGCAAACAGATTGCAAATGATGAGCAGGGCCGAAGGGTGTAACCAGGACCACTCTCTGTCCACTGCTTGGGCTGCAGCTCTACCAGGCATCACCACAGGCCAGCTCATCACCAAAAAACCTTCCAGAAAAATATCCTCCACCTCTCTTGGGGTTTTGGGGTTTTTTTTTGTTTTGTTTTTTCCAGACTGGGTTTCTGAAAATAAGATACACAAACAAGGGGGAAAAAAAAAATTACCCCATCTGCACTCACAGAACCACTCTGCAAACAGACCATGCAGGGCTGGCACTGACACTGCCTTGTAGCCATCCTGTTGTGCCCAGTCCTTACCAGCTGGAACCAGAGAGAGAGCCACAAGAGACACTTAAACAGTTTGCACAAATGCTTTTCTTATCCATAAGCTTTGGCAAACACTTTAAATGACCATCGGTACAAATTAACTCGTCTTTCCAGCTGTTATCCCATTTACGGCAATTCAGCCGAGCATGTGATAAAGCCTCCTCGTCTCGCTTTTCTAGACAAAACCCTGGAGATGTCTCCAGCTGCTGTCATTCCTGGGAAGAGATCACGATAACACCAAAAAAAGACATTAGGGCAAACTTCAAAACAAGCTGAAGCTGCCTCAGGTGGGGCCAGCAGAACACCTCTGCTTTCCTGTCTTTGCCTGGGCAGAAATCCCCTCGTTGCCACAGTCCCCTTTTTCTCCAGGTTGCTACATGCAGCCTCCAGACCGCTGTGCCCCCCAGATCCCCGGGGTGCTCTGGTTATCCCTAGGATGGCGTGGAAAGGCCCTGCTTTGCTCAAAAGCAGCTGAACAGAGCAGTTTGTGTCTGTCTAAGTGCTGCCCTGAAAAGGGAACAAGTTTTCAGTGTATTGGGCCAGAGGAGGATAAAGCGGGGCTGAGATGAAAGACCTGTCTGGCAGGCCCATATCCCAAGCAGTTCCCACAGGAAAGACTGGAAAAACAGAGGAATTGCTAGAATCAAGCTAGAAAAAGGGAGCTCTGGCAAAAAGGCAGGCAGCCAAAAAGGCAAAGGTACCCACAGGCTGAAGGAAGGACGTAGCATGGTCTGGGCAGCTGTGTCTCCAAAAGTCAGCGATCTCTGGAAGCACAGGGTTGTCACACCAGAGCCTGCAGCAGAGGCTGGGCATCGGGGTGCTGGAGCTGGCCCTGCTGCACAGGCCCATCCCCAAGCACCAGTTCTGCCCTGCTGGCTCGATGCCTCAGCCTGATGTGACCAAACTGTCCTTCCTCCGCCATCGTGAAGAGAAATCCTATATGGAGCCCCACTTTTTGGCATGGGGGCATCCCCAAGCACCCCCTCAGCACCCCACAGTTAAAAGCAGAAATTTCCACAAGCACATGTGCAAACTACTGGACCTTTGTGCACCAGCAAGACTTGATGGCAGCTGGACAGACTCCTCATCAGCTGCCCACACAGTTGCTTCTCTTTGCAGCCAAGGCCCCAACGATGCAAATTCAGCCTGGAAATATGCATGTGCTTTGTGCTTGCCCCTGTAGGCCTTCAGTCTCTGAAGTCTGGACCAGGATTTTTAATTAACCCTGGAGAGGTGGAGACCAACACCTTGGACTTTTATCCCACAAGCGATCTACTCAGCCCAAATAAGTATTCTCATGAAGGGAAGGAGACTTGCCCCACTCTGAAGTGAAGGAAGAGATAAGAACTGAGAGCTCTCGGTGGTTTCTGAGCAGTGGGAGCTGATGCCAGAAGCTGCCGTGACTCACAAAACTTCACTCAGGTTAAGCAGCACCCACCCAAGAGGACGCAGACAACTGGTCCCACCAGTCCCCCGGAGACGTGGGGCAGCGTGGGCCTGCCCCTCGCCTTCCCCACCCTCCCATCCAAGTGGTGTTTCACAATTTCCCCCATCCCAGGGTTACCAGGGCAAGAAAAACACCTCCAAGTCAAGCGTGACAGGAGGACCAGGCACCTCCACTCCCTCGCCGCCCAGGCGAAATGCCAAGGTGTTGGCATCTCCAGAGCCACAGGCTGCTTGGACTTCTCCCAGGGGATATTTGGAAAATGTCAGAATAGAAACTTGTTGACAAAAACTTGCAATGTTTCCATACAGGCATGGCCTCATGACAAGGTTCAAACACTTCTATTTCAGCAGTTCTGGGTAGCACCAGTTGGTCTTCAGGTCAAAATATGTGGTCATTCAGAAGTGGTTAAATAAAAAAAAATTAAAAAAGCATTTTTAAAAAATCATCAAAATCAAAATATTTGGAAGCTTATTTTTTAGGTGGGACACTTTCAAATCCATGTGTTTCCCTGTGTATTCAGGACCCATTTCCCAAGTGTAGGATTTCCTCCTGGAAAAGGGCACCCTGGCTCCAGAGCCAGCATTTGGGGTGTTTGGGATGCTCAAGAGAAGGGTTGCCAGGGTGCAGTCGTGCAGTCCCTCAGGCAAAATGGATCACACTCAAAGCCTCTCCAGCCAGCACAGCAGCCCTGAGAGCAGAGCTCCTGCCAGGAGCACCCCAAACCCACCACGTTTCCACAAGTACCCCCACACAAGCTGACACTCTATGGGGTGATGGCGAAATCCAGATGGATCTGCTTTCTCACTCTTATGCCTACTCCTAAGGGGTCTGGGGTGGGTTCAGCAGTGGAAGCCCCCCGAGCAGCTGGTCCTGCTCCTCGCCTAGCTCTGGTGCGGGGCTCCCGTTCCCCTTTCCCCTCGCCCAGGAGAGGACGTCTCCAATGCAGGGGTCCTGCTCTCCTTTCCCCGCACACACAACGGAGCATCCTCAGCGCAGGGGACCCGTGGGACAGAGCATTCCCGCAGCACCCCGGCCCAGGGCGGGGACACCCCGGGGTGGAGGGGGCCCAGGGCCAGCCCCGGGGGCGGGCAGGCTGCGGCCGGGGGCCCTGCCCGCGGCTCGGGGGTGCAGAGCACCCTCTCCCGGCGCTGCCTGTCAGCAGCTGCCGGACTTTTTTATTACTTTTTTATTATTATTTTTTTTTTTCCTGCCTGCCAGCTGGGGCGGCTCATCCCGTCCCGTCCCTGAGCGGTGCCGCTCGCCGGGGGATGCCGCGCCCCGCGCCCCGCGGCTGAGCGGGTCCCGCCGGGGCTCCATGGGCTGCACCGGCAGCGCCCTGCGCTGCTGCCCCGTCGGTGCCGAGGTAGCGGATGCGGGGGCTTTTGGGCTGGGCTGGGCTTGGGTTGGGCTTCGCTCGGGGTCGGGGCTCCGTGGGACCGAGTGTACACCGAGTTGTCGGGGTTTGACGGAGTTGGGGTTCGCTCGGGGCTGATGTTTGCGGGGAGTCCTGCTTTGCTCTGCTGGGCACGAGGGGTGTTGGGGGTACCCGGCGTGGGCTCCTCCCTGCCCCGGGGAGCGCGGGGACCGGGCGGTGTGGCCATCCCCGGCTGAGTGGGACCCCACCGGCATCGCGGTGGGGGGGGGGTGGCAGCGGGGACAATGAAAGCTGGCGGCCACCCGCCCGCCCTCATCAATCCTCCCGCACTCTCCTGCACCTCTCCAGGCTCACCCCGACAGCGGGGGAATTTTATAATTACGGGGCTGCAGCATCCGGGACGATGATGCCTTTTGGAAATGCTGGTCCCATAGAAGACAGGGATGGGTTACCCCAGCCAGACCTCTGCCAGCCTCCCACAGCATCCTCCCTCGTCCCAAAGGTTGTGTCCCCTTGTGCTGAAGGCATCACTCCTGTAGGGGAACTCTCCGAGTCCCCTCAGATCTCAGCACTGTACTGATATATTCAGTACTCACTCTGTACTGAAGAGCTCTTTGGCTAGGTCTGAAATGATCTGCTGACTGCTATTGTCATTATTATTGTTATTATTTGATGTGCTCGTGCTGTCCCAATGCCACACCATCGACCTCGGGAGATGTTTTTGCTGCTGGATGTGCTGTGCTTACTGGTGTTGGGTGTTGTGATCACCGGAGGGTGGCAGGGGGAGGAGGGGAGGCAGAAAGGCCCCGTGGTGCTGCCGTGCAGATCCAGCTGTGAGAGTCCAGCCACCCGGGAGCACAGAGCCCACTGCTGGATGTGTGGGGGGAGCAGGCAGGGAGCTCGCACAGCCCTGCGGCCAACAAGTGCCTTTATTTACGGCACTTGCAGGCTTGGTCGCTTCTCCACATCATGGAAAAAATCCCACTCTTTGCTATGTCATAAGATCAGATATTTCTGGGCTGGTTTGTGACTCTGAGAGCTCTCAAAAAGGGGCATTAGGACAGGAAGAAACAACAGCCCCGAGGCCCCAGGTGCCGAGAGCCCCACATTTACCGAAACACGGAAATTTGTCATTTGCCTGCAGATGCCTCCCTTCCTGCACTTGCCTGCTCTTGAGGTTCTCTGCTCAGCCCTGTGTCACTGCTCACCAACAGTTATCACCCATAAAACAGCCCTGCTGCTGTGACTGAAAGTCATTCTGAAAGTAGCACCTAAAATCCCCATTATGGCTAAAAGGCATAAGGGCAGGCATGGGGCCACTCCTGCCCATGTCCTCGTGTCCAGAGTGCCAACAGGCAGGATGGGAGACCTTCACCTCCCACTGCTGATGGCTGGACTCACAGAGTTGGTCCCTTGAGGTCGCTTGGGGTAGATTCAAACCTCGGGGGAAAGCCCAGCCAGAAGCCATGTGCGGGTCATGGGGTTGGGGACTCTAATGGGGCTGGGGGCCTGCAGAGGCTTTTGAGGCCAGCCCCAGGTCTGGGGTGACCTTGAGGAGCTGTTGCTGGCCTGGGTGGATGACATACCAGGAGCCACTGTGTGCCCTGGGGGAGGTGCCTTGGCAGCCTCATCCATCCCTGGCACCAGTCTGCAGGCAGCAGGGTGATAAGGGAGGCACAGGGAGAACCCAGCCCTGAGCTGCGGGCGCTGTCCCTGGGGTTTCCTTCCCCTTCAGCTCCATCCACCCATGCTTGGCCACTCACGGTCACCGCTCGCGTGACCTGGCATGAGAGAGGCCAAGCTGCCTTCCCAAAAGGTCAGGGCTGAGGCTTGGCCGCCTTCCAGGGCTGGGGTGGATTTATTTTGAAGTGCTAGGAACCGAGGTAGCACCAGGAGTCAGGGAAGGGTCAGAATGCAAAACTCGGGGCTGTCAACAGTGTGAAGTGTTTGCCTACGGTCTGCGGCACAGATCTGACTGTAGGAGAGGTGATAATCACCTCCTAACACAACGTCACCATCACTGGAGGAAAGACAGCAGCAGGGTTAAAGACGGGTCCCAGGGACCTGTGCCAGCATTGCTCTGGCAGCACTGAGCATCTGCTGCAGGTCCTGGGAGGTGTTACAGTCATGGACCAAATCCTGGCCCCCTTCTCCACAGCCACAAAGCAAAACCTCCTCCCCAGGATTTAAATACTCATTTCCTGACTCTTTGTGATTTCCTTTGCTAGGTTGCATGGTTGAATTGCTTAATGTACTTGTAAAACAGGAAAAGAGGAAGAAAAATACAGCCCCAAACCCCACCTCACGCTAAGAGCTGAAGCAGAGGCTGAAGCCACCTCGGCTGCCCACACTGTGCCAGCTGCTCTGCACGGGTGCTCCCCGCCCCAGCACCCTTGGACATGACTCAGGTCCTGTTGGAAATCCCTGTTAATCCATCCATAAACATTTCTGCTCCAGACTATTAGAAATATTTAGCTCTAAGAATGTAGATACTTTTGGCTTTTTCATAGCTGGAAGGTATTTTTGGCAGAGGTTCCCAAGACCTTACAGGATAAGCTATGCTGCGGATGGCCCCCACCTGCAGGATGTATCAGGCTGCTTCTTCCCCTGGCCAAAGCTTTTCCAGCTGGAGCCATTCCCAACCTTCCCCTTCCACACACAGTGGATTCCAGGATGATTTTCCAGCTCTCCAAAATGCGCCGGGGCGATACCAGAGGTTCGGGTGCCACAAAGCTTCTCTGGAAGTGACAGCGGAAAGTCCCTCCGTATCTCAGAGCTTTTGGCCAAGTTTTGCTGTTTACTCTGGAGGTGGAGCTTTTATCCCAAAAGACAATTGAGTGCTTATGACTGAAATTACCTCTAGAGCTATTTTAATTGCTCCTAGAGGTAGCAAGGTGCCTCACTCATAGCCTCAGGGCAAGTATTTAGATTTGTCTGTTGATGCTGGTGAGCCTGTTGCTTGCTTCAGCTATTTCTGAGTTCAGTGCAGGTGTCTCAAATCATCTTCCTTTAGAGGATGAAGGGCTCTGAGGTCCCATCCTGCTGGATTTGGGGTGTGGGAGAGACGTGAAGATTCCCTGGGTCTGTGCTGGGGACACTGCCTGTGCTATGGAGGTGACCAGCCCTGGGCTCTCTGTCCTTAGGCATCACTTTTGCCAGTGAGCAGGACAAATGCGGCAGACGTGGTTTGGTTTGGGGGTTTGGGGTCCCTCCTGGAGGTGGTGACAGCATCCTGCTCTCAGCTCTGCTGAGATCATCCAAAACCCTTGAGGTCTGTGTCACGCCCTGCGCCAGGAGGGTCCTCCTACACAGCCTTTGCTTTGTGGCAGTGAAAAAAAAGGGGAGATATGGGGTGTGGGTCTAGGGGAGGAGGCCTTTTGGGACTCCTACGATGCCCTCAGGACTGCAGAGCCTGGACTGTCTCATTCATCTCTCCCTTTGGCCCTATCTCCCGACTTCAAAACACATTACAGGACACGGGTACGTTCAATACCAGGGAGATGCACGCCGGCATGAGGTGTGCCAGGGGACACAATGTTCCTGGGGACCCTTTGCAGCCAGGTGAGCCGGGATTCAGCAGCATCCCAGGGCACCCCCGCGTTCAGGGTGAGCTGTACGGACAAGGAGAACGAGCCCTGTGAACTCTGCCTGCCGGGCGCCTCCTCGCCCCCTCGCCTGGGCCACGTTCAACGCCGCGGCTGCTCATGCCATAGAAGGGAAGATAAAGCCGTGGCTTCCCAGGGGCTTGGAGTTCTCCTGCTCCCTGGAACTGCGCCTCCCTCCAGCTCCAGAAGGGGGGCTGCAGGGGAGGCGGAGACAAGGGCGGCTGTTTGCTTTCCCTTGCCTTTTTTCCCAAGCCAGGCTCCCTAACCCGCGCTGTATTTGGCCGCGCCGCCGTGCGCGGGGCCGAGCCGGGGAGCGGCCGGCGCAGCGGGTCCCGGCTCCCCGCAGGCAGCGCGGCTGCTTCCCCCAGGGATCGGTGTTCTTAGCGGCAGCTTTGCCGGTTCTGGAGAGCAGCAGCGTGTCTTCAGGTGAATTTTCTCACCCCTCGCATCTATGCCCTAACCAGGAGCACAGCTGAGCATCTGGGACCAGATTTGCCCTGTGCCAGCAAGGCCGAGCCTGAGAGCCTGCGAGCTTTCCTTCTATCTTTCAGCGACTGATAAAAATATATCCACTCTTTTTTTTTTTTTTTTTTTTCTTTTTTTCTTTTTTTTTCTCTTTTTTTTTCTCCCCTCCAAGTGGCTAAATTAAACCCATGCAGGGCTGGAAGGCATCCCACGGAGCTGTGTTGCTGGAGGCAGCTCCCGGCTCTGGGTTATCTCAGCCCCGTGGCAGCAGCGGGAGCGTGCAGCACATTCCTGCGCTCCTGAGGTCATTGCTTGGCCGCCGCCTGCTCTCGCCTGCTGCCAGCCCTGCACAGGGGCTGTATCGCCTCTGATTTATGATTATTTTTCCTTTCTCACTCCTGCTCCAGCTGTGTCAAAGCCCATCTGTGTCAGGCCCCGGCAGAGGCGTGTGTTTGGGGGGCTGCAAGGTGCCAGGGACCAGACTGACCTGAGCATCCCAGGACAAGCGAGTGCCGAAGCTGGAGCCCTGCCAAGGGCGGCCTGCTCTCTCCCCCAAATGTTTTGCTGCTGGAGCCCGTTTTGCACCAGCACCATGTCGGTGGGATGTTGTGAGCATACCCCCAGCTGAATGCTACCTGTTGAACTGTCTGGGATGCAGGGAGTTGGCAGGAGCTTGAGGCTGCCTGATGATCAGTACATGCACACCCATGGGTGCTCAGGGCTGGGAGGGGGCAGGGGGCTGGGGAGGGACCAGTGCTCCCCGGGGATCTGTGTTTTAGCAGAGCTGATGCGGGCTCAGTGCAGGGTGTTCTGTGCCTGCAGCCACCTGCCCCTCTTCTGTTCCCCCCTGCTCCAGCCCCCTCTCTCTCTGCCAGAGACAGCTAAAAGCCCAGCAGCAGAGGGGACCGGCTTCCCAGGAGCTCTCAGCCTTGAAGACAGAGAATGGTGAGCAAAAACTGCATTTTCCCCTGCTTTGCTTTCTCAGAGTGATATTAAGGAAGCAGTGGGCAGCATGGCACCAGGGAGGATGGGGATGATGTAGGTGCAGGCCGGTGCAGGAGGGCAAACAGGGCATGCCAGAGACAATGGCAGCCCCTCCTCTCAGTCAGACAGGTCATCCCCAGAACAGGAGACCTGACAAGCTCTGTGTCCTCTCTGAGCCTGCCAGCACCATCCCAATTAGTGCTAATTTGGACCACTGAGATGGAGGGAGGTATTTTTCCAGAGGGAAGAGGGCAGTGCAGAACCCCGCCCATGGCACAGGCAGGTTCAGCTAGCCAGGATGTGCAGGCAGCCCCGACAGCAGGAGGCAGCCAGGGCTGTTTCAGCCGTGTTTGTCTTGCAGCCAGTGCCTCCCTGCTCCCTGAGGATGGGGAGAAGGCAGCGCGGACAGAGGAGTGGACTGAGAGTGCAAGATTCCTCCAAGGCCAGGAGGAGGAGGAGAAGCAGCTGCGGGATGCTGGTCAGGCAGGCACTGCGAGCATCTCCCAGGACATTGAGATCCAGGTCAGCTGGAAGGGCTGGTGCAGCTGGAGGCAGCAGCTGGGCATGGAGCAAATCACCAGCCAGGTCTTCCCTGGCACATGCTGGGCTGGGCTCTCCCATTTTTGGGAGAAAGACGGGTCTAAAAAAGGGTGAGGAAGTCCAGAGCAGTGAAGCTCTGCATCCCTTACTCTGGGATTTCTCATCTGACTGCTTCCCAGGTGGAAAAGAGAAAAGAGCTGGAGCTGAAGGAACAGCTTGATGCCCTGAGGAGAGAGCACACGGAAATCCTGCAAGGTGCGTTCCAGGGCAGGAGGGCTCCCTGCAGCTCCCCTCCCCTCTCCCCGCTACTGCCAGTGTCCCTTTGGCTGCCTGTGGGGTCACTGGGATGCTGTTCCCTGCTCTCCAGCACTGTGGGGCTCAGGGGGGGCTTGCTGCCCCAATGTCCCCACACTGGTGGCACTCAGCTCACGTTCCCTCGCAGAGCTCCAGGGAGCACATGAGCAGGAGAAGCTGCTGCTGACAGAGTCCCACCACAGGTCTGAGGCAGCTTTACAGGTACCAGCAGAGAAATCCCTGGGGAGGGGCGGGGGCTTGTGGAGGGTTTGAGGACCTTCTGCTGGTTCTGCCATGGTGCCCCACGTTCTGCAGTGGCCACCTCAGTTCCTGGTGTGCTCACGGACCATGCCATCTCCTCCAGCCCTGGTGTTATTTGGGTACCACAGCCCAGCATCTCCCAGCCTCAGAAAGAAATCCCAGATACCTCTCATTCTGCTTCTTCCCTGCTTCTCCTAGGAGACAATTCAGGCACTGAATTCCCAGCTGAAATCCTTCCAGGAGAGGATGAAGCGGGTGGAGGAGTCACTCCAGAGAACAGACTACAAGAAGCACATCCAGGTGCAGGGAGGGGTGTCAGGAACGGGACCTGCTGTGGGACCAAGGATCTCTGATGGACCCTGGCAGGGTGGGGCTGGACCAGGGGGGAGCACAGGACAGCTGAAAAGGGGAGCAAAGCCTGTCCTGGGGAGGTGCTGAGGTCCCTTGGACAGAAGTGATGGCCCTGCAGGAGCACGGGAGCCCCAGCCCCTTCTGGGAGCAGGAGCTGGAGAGCCTGCACTTCGTCATCGAGATGAAGAACGAGCACATCCACGCCCTGGACAAGAAGCTGCTGCACCTGGAGACCGTGGTGGGTTGAAACGGGGGGGGGGGATGGGTCACAGGTGGGCTTTCCTCTTTTCAGCTCCTCTGCCCACCTAAATTCTGCCCAGAAACTGCAGCTGGAGCAAAGGCGGACAGAGCCCGTTTCCTCTCTTGGCGTGGGGAGCGGATGTGGGAGCAATGCCACCAGACCAGCATTTCACCCAAAATGGGGTGGCAGGGGGCTCAGAAGTGCTTCCCGACTCTCTCCTCACCCTCATGCCCTCTTCCAGGAGGAGAGGAACCTTCTGCTGGAGGAGAAGGTGAAAACTCTCCAGCAGGAGAACGAGGACCTGCAAATCCGCACCCAGAACCACTTGGTCATGGCGAGGTAAGCGCCGGTGGCATCTCCGATGCGCGGGGACAGGTGGCACTGCGGGAGCACGTCGCGGTGCCACCGGCTGCTCGGCGGGGAGCAGAGGGGCGGGCGGGCGCTTTGCCCCGCGGCTCCGGCAGCCCGTGTGCGCCCTGTGCCCGCAGGCAGCTGTCCGAGGAGCTCCAGGCCGCCCGCGGGGCGCTGGAGAAGGAGGCGCAGCTGCTGGATCAGGCTCGCCGGGAGAAGGAGGAGCTGCTGTACCGTGTGCTCGACGCGGGGGACGGCACCCCCTTCGCCGTGGCCGCCGGAGAGGTGCCCCTCATCGCCACGTAGCACCGACGGCACCCTGCGCTGCCGGGGGACTGCCGGGGCTTCCCTGCAGCCCGGTGAGCCCAGGGCTGCTCTCGCAAGTGCCCCCCAGTCGGGGCAGGGCTCCGGGCCGGCCGAGCCCTCGGGGCGCCCCATGGACCGGAGCGATGGAGCCTTTCACGGGACACTTCTGCCTGCATTTCCCCAGCCCGTGCGGGGCTGCAGAGGGACTCTGGCCTCCCACCCATGCAGCCCCTGCACCCTTTCCTCTGGTGAGGGGCTGTCTGGGGCTGAAAGGGGTCAGCCAGAACATGCAGACTTGCATTGGGCCGGATCTGACCCAGCGCTTGGCTCTGAGTATAAAACAGCACCAGTGCTGCCCCGGGGCATGAGGACGATGAGGAGGCTACTAGGACAGGATGGGAACAAGCACCGGGAGGATGAGGAGGGCACTGGGGATGTGGTGACAACCAGAGCTGGCAGGGCTCCCACCCATGCCCTCCTATTCCCATCACCTCCTCCACCTTCAGTAAATGTCTGCCAGGCCCTGCTCCAGGCACTGCCCATCAGCTGCACTGCCAGTGCCATCTTCTCCCCCAAAGGCTGGACAGAGCTGGAGCTGCACGTTCAGGGAGCAGAGCATCCTCCCAGGGGGTATCAGGCTTTGGCAGGTCACATCCCTCTGCTCGAGCAGATGCATCCCCAGCAGGGAAGATGCTGCCAGCATGGCTGGGGGTCAGGGCTGGATGCACACAAGCACTTTCCCCTGGGTGCACGAGTGTGGTGGGAGTCACTGCTCTGGGGCTGTCACAGGCCTGTCCTCTCCCCGGGGCTGTTTAGCCAGGCTCTGTGTGTGTGTGTGTGTGTGTGTGTGTGTGTGTGTGTGTGTGTGTGCGCTTCTGGCTGTAAGGATTACAAACCTGTCAGAAGCAGCAGCCTCAGGAATCCCGTGTCAGTGGTTTGGGGGCTGGTGCAGGAGCGTCCCAGAGTGGGGCTGTGTGCTCCACTCCCCATACAGAAGGGGAAGGGTGGGAGCTGGCACCACAAACACTCAACAAGGAAGCTCCAGATGAGGCCCTTAAGGCCGATCCCCATTTTCCTGCTCCTTCCCTCTTTTCCTTCGTTTCAATGGGCTCCCAGCCCAGGGCAGACCCTCCCAGCGTCAGGGCCACTGCAACAGCCACTTCCGTCCTTTGTGCTGACCCTTATCAGGAATAGAGCAGCTGAATGGGCAGCCAGGAAGGCAACATGGATGTGGGGTCCAGCTCTTACCCACACACCTCCATGGGGTGACCAGAGGGGGAAATGGGGGAGCCTGTTGTGTCAGAACCATGTCAGGGCATCCTCTGCTCCACACATCACCTGTGCCTGCCCTGGGTGCTGTGGCATCAAAGCAGGGGATGCCCCAGCAAATCCTGCCTGGTAATGGCTCAGGGGACCAGGATTTCTGGACTAAGGGATATGAGGCTGGTGGGGTCTGGGATCCTGCTCTGGACACCTGGTACCATGTCCCAGTGCCCCAAACTGGGGCAGATCCTGCATGGGACTTGGAAGAATGTGCCCGACTTTGGGAGAGGGGACACTGGGAACTGAGGAGGAGGAATAAATGAGTGCAGAAAAGGACTTGCACATGATGAAAAGGGAAAAGCCTGGACCAGGCAGTACCTTGGCAGTCATGGTGGGAATGATAGCTCAGCTCAGGCTGGGTGCCCAGGCAAAACGGGGGGTCAGGGCAGCACGAGAAGCCTCCGTCCCATTGTGAGCAGCTGAAGGAGCAGGGTGGGAAAGGACAAGGGGGCTGTGGGGAGCTGCAGGGAAAGGTTTCAAATGAAAAACTACCAAAGCCACAGCCAGTAACAGCAGCAAAAACACTTGTGTGCTTTATCCTCTCCAAACAGAACTCCTTCTGCAGGGGCTCTGAGGATTTGGGTTGCTCAGAGAGGTTCACCAGACTCGGGGAAGCAGCTCCTGCATCTCTGGCAGGGCTGGCCCCCTCTGTGGGACAGGAGCCACAGCCCAAGGGGCTTCCTTGTCCCCTGGGTCCCCTGGGCACAGGATGGAGGGAGCCAGGCACTCAGGAGCTGCAAATCCCCTTTTATTGCCTTGGAGCTGGTGGGCACAGGGCAGTCCTGTGGGGCTCCAGGGCCACATCCCTGGCTCTGCTTCCCGGCAGCTCCCGGGGATCCATCCCTTCGGGCCAGTGGCTCTCAGTGCTGTGCCAGATCCCATAACCAAGGTAAATGAGGAAACCTGGCAAAGGGCAGAACAGGGTGTGTATGGGCTGTCTCTCTTCCTTCCCCTCCCAGCCGCCAAGCACTCGCCCGTTCCTTTGGGCCACATATCAGAGGGCACCGTGCTCCCACCGCAACAAAGGGCAGCATCCCCTCCCTCCCCACCACTGTTCAGAGCAGCACCCGTGCCACGGGCTCTCAAACCTCCGCAGCTCCACCCAGAGGGGCTGGTGCTAGCTCCGGGACCCGGAGAGAGGCCGTGCTTACCCACAGCCATCCAGAGCAGGTACCGCAGCCAGAGCTCCACCCGGAGGGGCTGGTGCCAGCTCCGGGACCCGGAGAGAGGCCGTGCTTACCCACAGCCATCCAGAGCAGGTACCACAGCCAGAGCTCCACCCGGAGGGGCTGGTGCCAGCTCCGGGACCCGGAGAGAGGCCGTGCTTACCCACAGCCATCCAGAGCAGGTACCGCAGCCAGGCGGCCGCGCTGAGCTCGGCCATCAGCACAGTGTTGATGGAGATGCTGAGGAGAGGCAGGAAGGGCAGGCAGGGAACCTGCAGGGAGCACAAGGTGAATTCCACAGCTGAACTCAGCTCTTCGCTGCTTTGGCTAGTTGTCCACAGGCAAGGGGAAGCCCAGCCTGGCTGTGAGGCTCAGAGATCCAAGCTGACTGCAGCCTGTGCTGGAGAGGGATGCCTGTGGAGGGTGTTTTGGTTGACAAGTTCTGCACTGGGGCAGGAGGTACCGCAGGATTTCAGGTGAGAGGCAGCAAAGCACCCATAAAGCTAAGCCAAGGTGTTCAGGCCAGGTATCTTTTTACTGAAGAGCAGCTCTGATTCCCCAGCAGGCACGGGGCTCAGCTGGGAGACGCTCCTTCAGCCATCAGGTCAAGGGGGAAGAACCCTCACGGTCCCTATGGTAAACCCCACGAGCTGCATGCTGCCTCCAGCAGTACCTTATCCATGTGGATGCAGCAAAGACGTGCTTGCCCTAAAGCTGAGGGAACACCCCCAAATGCCCCCTTTCCCCACAGGGCTGCAGCGCTTCCCTGCTCTCTGTGCCCCGGGTCCTTCTTCCTGGGTACACCCCAAGGGTTGGGCTGGGTGCTCACCGTGAAGGATGCTTTGTCCCGGCTCTGGGGCTGCCTCCAGATGAGAAGAGCCGCTGCCAGGATCCCCAGGAGAGGCAGGGCCAGAGCTGTGATGCACCAGGCACCCGCAGCCCGCAGGCAGGGCAGCCCAGCAGTGCTCACCCAGCTCAGGACACAGGCCAGGGCAGCTGCAGAGGGACCACAGTGTCAGGGCCATCCCTCTCCCAGGCTGCCGTGGTGGGACAAATGACAGCCGGGGACACGGCTGGGTGCCTCCTCATGGTGGGTTTAGCTTTTCTCTCCAGTCTGGGAAGCAGAGGCAGCAGGAGGTTTCCTGAGGTCCCGTTGGGGCAGCCAGCTGTGTGGCACTCCAGTGAGGGCAGGAAGGAGCCTGCATCTGCTGCTGGGTGGTTCCCACTGGGCAGGAACCTGCCAGCCCTTGCTGCAGCAGGGATGTCCCCCGTGGGACCCCCACGCCAGCTCCCTGTAGAGCCCATCCATCATTCCCAGACTTACCTACAGCTGTCAGAGCCCAGACCACCACAGCAGATGAGCCAGGGGTGGCGTGGGGGGGCGGCTGGACCAGGTGGTGCCACCAGAGCTGCACAGCCGGGACCTTCCCCGCAGGAGCGTCCCAAGGGCCGGGCTCAGGCCGATACCTGAGGAGCAGACATTGGATATCAACGCACATAAACCTGCACCTGCAGTGCACCCAGGCCAGAGCCTTGTCCCAGGCGAGGCCCACATCAGGAGCTGGGTGAGGCCTGTCCCCTGTCCCCAGCAGTCTCACCTGAGCAGCAGCACACAGCCAGCCACCATGGAGTAGGCCAGCAGTGTGCCAATGGACATGGTGTCAACCAGGGCTTTCAGGTCGAAGAGAAGGGCCAGGAGAGCTGTGGGGAAGAGAAGCCCTTTCAGCCTCTGAGCAGAGCTGGCAGTGCTGCTGTGCCCACCTCAGTCATACTCTCCTGGCCACCCCATGTCCCCCTGACACCCACTGCAACAGAACCTCGATGAACTGGTGATGCTTTGCGTCCTGTCACCTCCTGCCCAGCAGTGCAGGGAGGCTGAACCAGTGCCTGGGACACCATCGAGGCCAAATGGTCCTCACCCTCCGTGAGGAGATCCGTCTCTGTGTGAACAGATGTTGCTCAAACAGCTGCAGGCAAGCTAGAGGGAAGGAGAACCCCCACCAAGCCCTGCTCACAGTTAAGGGTAAGCCAAGCACGCACCCACCTGCCACTCCCCCAGACACCAGGGTTGCCACCACCGGACACTGACGGCGACTAACTTTGGCCAGAGGTTTGAAGAGGAGCCCATCTCGAGCCATCGCATACAGGATCCGCGGCATGGGGAACATGGAGCCCAGGAGGCTGCATGGGAGGGGGGAGGAGATGGGGGAGAAGAGGGGAGGAATCCAGGAGCTGCCATCCTGCCTCTTGCCCCTCCAAGGGAGCTCCTGTTCATCTGCATGGCCCATAACCTTCTCAAGACCATCTAACAAAATCATCACCTTCCTCACCACCACATGAGGAACAGCATCAGAGAACAGATGTCCGCAGTCACCTGTGCATGCCAGAACACCCCAGCCCACTCTTGGGGACATGCTGCCACCTGGCCACTTCCTTCAGTGGCATGCCAACGGGTTTGGCTGCTCTACAGGAAGGGCCAAGGTGGGTACACCAGGGTTTGTGTGGAAGGGATTTTGGCCAAGCAGGAAAAGCAAGGAGGAATTCAGGAGGAAGGGGTAGGGCATATCTCCTGGACGTGTTACAGTTCCAGGACCTTGCTCTGAACCACAGAACTGCATCAGAGGACACCCCTCACCTGGTGGTCAGGGCACACAGTGACCCCGCAGCCACGGCGTACTTTGCACTGCTCCAGCCAATGTACTCAAAAGCCACTGGCAGTGGGCTCATGGTGTCCAGGAGGTAGTAGGGCATCATCAGGGTGAGGGCAGCAGACACCCCAAAGTAGGCCAGGAAGCAGATGAGGAGGGAGAGAATGATGCCCATGGGGATGGATCTCTGTGGGTCCCTCACTTCTTCCCCTGGGGAGGACAAGCTCAGCTGTAGGAACAGATGCTCATTTAATGTGCATGGCATGCTAAGAGCCCAGCCCAGGCTGGAGAGCAGATCCTATATCCCCCCAAGGAGGACAGAGACCTTCTAGCAAGGACCACTAGACGTTCTGGGCCCAGGGATATTGGGATAGAGAATGTCTCTGCTTCAGGATTAACCCAGACATTCCATGTGGACTCTTAGGAAGGGTAGGAGAGAGTGGCTGCAGCATAGAGCTGGGAATGTGCCCATTTCCCAGCCTTACACCAGTTCCCAGAGCTGTGGGGCCAGTCCCTGCCACAGCCCCCCAGCCTGCAGGGAGGGTGTCCCCAGCAGCACCCCTACCTCACTTACCAGTGGTAGCAATGCAGTCAAATCCAACAAAGGCATAGAAACAGGTCGAGGCTCCGGCCAAGGTCCCAGTGAAACCATAGGGCATGAAGCCTCCCACCCCAAAGGCACTGGTCACGTTGTCAGCCATGGACTGGTTCCTGGGAGGAGGAGGAAGAGTCGGGCAGTGCAGGGGGGTCAGTGCAACGGGATCCCAGCATGGGGACAAGCTGAACAGTCCATCCAACCCACTCAGCCTGCAGCATCAACCCAACAGTGCTTAGGGCTTTGACACATTGCCAACAGGGAGAAACGGAGAAATGGTATCTCCTGGGATAAAGCACTGGGGGTTGACTCCCCACCCCACTCTGAAGGCAGCACAGGGAGAGTGAAGCCCCTCATACCCAGCCTCATGGGCAGCTGCCCGTGGCAGGTCATCCTCCCTGAGATTCCAGTTGCTGGTGTCGCCTTTGATGAAGCCACTCACTGTGACAAAGAGCAGGACGAGAACGTTGAGAGCTGTGAAGGCTTTGTTGACCATGGTGGACTCCTTCACTCCGAAGGAAAGAAGCCCTGGAAGATAAAAAATCCAAACTGGGTGAGCCCACCGGATGACACCAGGATAGACATCACTGGGGAGGGTGGAAAAGGGAGGCAGTGGTAAATTCAGCGCAACTTGCAGATTTCCCCAGATTCCCTTTCCATTCCCCATTCTTTGCTCAGGGAAACAGCAAAGCCCCCGAGGAGTCAGCCCCATCCTGAAGTGCCCACGGTGGGGTGAGGAGCTCATCACACCTGATGGAGGGTGGCACAGGAAGAGGCATCCTACCTGCCAGCAGGACCACCAGGCCGGCGGCAAAGGCATCCGGGTGCTCTGCCAGCCCCACAGAGCTCATGGCTGCGTGAGCACCCAAAAACTCCCCCATCTTCTTGCCGAGGAGCTGGTCAAAGGTAGCGCTCCAGGCCCGGGCAACGCTGGCTGTACCTGGGGAGAGGTGCTGGCTGTGCTCTGGTGCTCCTGGGAGGTCTCAGAGGACACCCAGGGGCGGGAGCGATCAGGACAGCCTTATACCGATGACATAGGACAGCAGCAGGTTCCACCCAGCGAGGAAGGCCCAGAGCTCGCCCGCTGTCACGTAGCTGTAGAGATAGGCAGAGCCAGCCAGGGGCACACGGGCCCCAAGCTCGGCGTAGCACAGCCCTGCCAGGGCAGACACCACAGCTGCGACCAGGAAAGAAAGCACGATGCTCGGGCCAGAGCTGCTCTTGGCCACCTCCCCTGCCAGGACGTAGACACCAGCCCCCAGCGTGCTGCCCACTCCCAAGGCAACCAGATCCACGGTGGAGAGGCAGCGGCGGAGGCTGGAGCCCTCCGAGCTGCCTGGGACTCGTTTTCTGCGGGAAAGCAGCTTCGGAACAGAGCGTAGGCGTCCCCAGCACGGCATCTGCGGGGGAGGAAAGCAGCAGGAGTGAGGACACTGCTGCCCCACGGGCACTGACCGCCCTGGAGATGTGACACAAACCAGCCTCAGTGGTTTGCCTGCAGCTCCCACCGTCCACACAGTGCTCCTGGACTCGCTGGGTGCTGCCTGTTCTCTGTCTCTGCCCACTTTGGAGCAAGATGGGGTTCAGGCAGCTGTGCTGCTCTCTCATCCCCAGTGACAACTGGAGCTATGCATGACTGGGGTTTGTTTGGCTCTGTCCAATTTGTGAGAGGGGACAAGGACACGTGTTTGTCCCCCTACCAGCTCAGAAACTCCTGTTGCTCCAGCAGCCTCCCCAGCAGGGACACACTGACCGGATTATCTCAGCTTTGACATTGAAATGATTTGAAATGCAGAACCCATGCCAGAGAAGGAAGGATGGGAGATGCTCTGCTCCTGGAAATTGCCTTGAAGTGCACCAGGAAGGACCCACCTGCTCAGCTGGACATGCTCCCACAGCACCTCTAACTGCGGGTCAATGGCACAGCTCAGGGGAGACTGGATCCCCTGGGCCCTCAGCCTGTGCAGTAATGCTTTGTCTTGCTGGGGACACCAGTGGGGATGTCAGCCTGGCAGAAACCCCGAACTGTGTGACATCTGTGCTTGGGGGAAGGTGTGCTCGGTATGGCATGCCTGGGATTTGTGCATTTCCCCCCATCCTGCACATCCTTTCGCAGGAGCTCCAGGACTGGAGAAGCTGCCTTCACATCCCACGGTGCTGCCAGGACCTCCAGGTTACCCCGCAGCAAAGCAAAAGCTGTGCCACACACTCCAAATGCCACAATCTGCTACTTACACGTACAGGAGCTGGCTGGAAACCCTGTCTGTCCAGGGCACATCCCTGTGGCAGAGGGGACGTGATCCCTGCTGTGGCGTGGAACTGGAAGGGACAGGGACAGCCCTGCCTGGCACCCAGACCCGCAGGGTGAGGTGCTCCTGGTGGAACAGGGAGCTCCAATCTCCAGGACAAATGCTGTGCCCCGGGGGTGAGGAGCTGCTGTCCTCCCACCCCCCCCCAGCAGCACAACCCCATTCCCGCCCAGGGCAGCTCACCCCGGTGATTTTCCCTTCTCCTGCAAACAAATTACTCACCCCAGCCATCCTCTGCTCCAGCAGTGAGCTGGTGGGGACAACAAGCACCAGGCCAGCCCCCTTCTGCTCTCCCCTTAAATCCCTTTTGGGAGCACCCTGGCGCTCCCCCCGCTGACCACCGCTCCGGGCTGCACAATGGGAAATCTATGCAGAAATATTTTTCCCACAACGCCTTCCAAATCATACACGCAGCCTGCAATGCTAATGGGCTCAGGGGCATTACTGAGGGAGTTTAATTCATTTTTCCAAGCTCTCTGGGCAGGTGGAAGGGGGAACCCTTTTCCCTCTGTCCTTGCTCCTCACTCCAGGACCCACATCTCAGTCTGTGGAGTGGTATTGGAAGGAATTCAGGCAGAGAGGTGCATTGCTAAGGATGGGTTGGGGTTTGAGGGGTGCGTGCACAGCTATGACTGACCCCAGGTGCCACTGGGGAAGACAGAGGGAGGTGAACAGATCCCTAAATGGACTGCAGCAGAAGGCAGAGGAGCACAGACCTGGCTCCATGGGATGTTTGCAGCAGCATGTCCAGCTGTAACTCCCTGAAGCAAAATCCTGAGGCTGCTTGCACTTTCCTGGTATCTGAGCTTTCCTGGGGTGCAGCTCACAGGGGCTGAGCAGCTGAGTGCAAGCAGGGGCAGGGCTAAGTCCAGGGCTTATCTTAAATGGGGGCACAGGGCTGTGTGGATGGGGGTCCCAGGTGAGGCTCCCTGAGGCCAGTAAGGCACGTGAGTGTCCTTGGGCACCAGAATGGCTGCTCCTGGAAAGGAGAGGCCATGGAGGAAGTGATGGGGTGACCTGGTTGGTCATCAGCGTCCTGGGAGAAGAGGACCAAGTCTGGGCTCTGAGGAAAGGTTGGGAGAGGTGCTTTGGCGTGAAGAGCTAACTTTCACTTTATTGTAGGCAGCGCTCAGGCTGAGGCTGCTCTCAGTATTTTGAGACAAAAAAAACTCTCAGGTTGTGGCTCAGCCCATCCTCTGTCTTTCATCTTGCAAGGAGCAGAGGGAGGGAGCAGGAGCCATGAAGGAGGAAAGCAAGGAAGGATCCAGAGCATCTAAATCATAGATGTGCACTCTCACCACAAGGCTGCCTTATCCTGGCTCTGTGGGGCAGCCCCATATCTAGAGACCCTGTGAGCTGCTGGGCACTGTGAGCACCGCTGGGGCAGGGGGGCTCAGCACACCATGGCACAGCCATGGCACCACGAGGAGAGCAGGGCTGTTGTCCCTCACTGCAGCACAGGGCGAACAAAGCCGTGCTTGTCACCCACGCCGTCTCACATGAGCGAGGTCTTCAGATACCAATGCCAGCCCAAGGGAACATTGCCCTGAGGGAAAAAAGGGGCAGGAAGGAGCAGCCAGTGCTAGAAGGCCGTGAGGGTCTCACCCTGCCGGGCTCCTCCAGGGGAGCACAGCCCTGGGGCTGCATGCCGGCCACCCAGTATGTCACACCCTGGACAGGCCGGGATGAGCAGCTCAGCTGCCTCACAGCCTCAGAGATGCTCAAGCCAGTGGGTACCAGCAGGGCTGGGATGCCTGAAAGGTTACACACCAGCATCTCCAGGGGTCCGTGGGTTTGTCTGCTCTGGCTGGTGTCAGACACCCCTGCCTATGGCTCCTGGGAAGCCCCACCAGCCCCACCAGCCCCTCCAGCCCTCTGTGCAGGCTGGGCAGAGGGTGCTGGCAAAGACAGAGCTGGTTTTACACGTGGGTGAGGCAGGGAAGGAAACGGCCTCGGGGCACTGCAGGAAGCGGTACAGCCTGCCACAAGCATCCTGGAGAGGCTCAGCCTGCATCTCATGTCTGCAGAATGCAAAGAGAAGATTGGGGGGAGAAGCCAGGTCATCGTGGCAGCTCGGGTCCTGCCCCATGGGTGCTCACTGCAGAGCCTCGGGCAGCACCTCCCTCCTTAAGCGGGCCCTGGGGGACCAAGGTCAGGCCGTTCTTCCCTCCTTCGACTTTTGCAGAGAGTCGGGGGTGTACATTACCCAGCCGTGAGCAGGGAAAGGGTGACTCGGCGCAGGAGGAGGCGGCTGGCGGCAGGGCCGGGAGGCAGCGAGGTGCCCTGCGCCCGGCCTTTACCAGGAAACCACAGCTGGGGGGAACAGGAGGAGCGACATTTCCCTAGCTGAAATGCAATCTCCGCTATTGCCGGGCAGCGTGCGTGTCACCGCTGCTGGCACAGTGCCCCCGCGCACTCTTGTGCCAGGCGACCCCCTTCTGCCCAGAGCCGGGGATTTTGCGATTTTGCGATTTTGCGGGTGACATCGGGCGCCGCCGCACCGCGGGCACCCGGCTGAGCTCTGGCGTGGCACCGGGGGTGGGATGTGGCGCCGGCCACGGCAGGCGGGGACAGGGGGCGGTGACGTCTCGCCGTGAGGAAACAGCTGCTCGCCAAGGACGAGCGCCCGGCCACAAGAACACCCCGAGCGCGGCGGCTGTGAGCGCACCCGAGAGGCTCGGCGCTGCCGGTCAGTGCCCGCTGCGGGCCGGGCACCGCGGGGCTGCGGGGAACGGGCTGCGGGACGGGGCCGGGCACTTCTTTCCGCAATGGCCTGGGGGGGAGGAAAGTCGTGGAAAGCCCTGGCTGGGCTGGGCGGTGAGCTGTGCAAGCGGAGGTTCCGTCCGAGGGGTGGCTGTAGGGGGAATCCCTGGTTTGGTTTGGTTTGGTTTGGTTTTGGGGGGTTTTTTTCTTTCTTTTTATGAAAAACCTTTCCTTCTTGACAAGCCCTCCGGGGGCTGCGCTGCCGGTGGGTGAATTTCGAGGTGGGCACCGGCGGGGCCCCGCTGGGTGTGTCCCGGCCGGGATGCGCCTCAGCCCATGCTTTGGTGCTGCGGCGGACCTGGAACGCTCATCCTTCCTTCCAGCTGGGATCCAAGCTGAGGATCCCCCTGGTTCGGTGCCCGCCGAGTTCTGCACGGGTGAAGGCACCCCAAAACAGCCCAGAGGCTCGGCGCTCCTGAAGGCCCGGGAGGCTTTTTGGCAGTAGGGTGGGGCAGGGCGTTTTGGGGACGTCCCCAGCCCCACCGGGAGGATGGATGCCGGTATTTTTTTTGACCCGTGGAAGCACCCTCTGCTTCAGGACAGCGGGTGGCGGGGCACTGCGTGGGGGAGCCCCGCATGGCAGTCGGGCTCCTGGGGTGCAGCCCCTGAGCTCAGAACCCTGGGGGGCTTTGGAGAGGCTTCAGCGGGGCATTGCTGGCGAAACAGGGGCTCCCACAAAGGCTGTGCGCATCATTTAGGATTTCTCACGGGATCCCCATAACCCACATTTGCCCGTTGCCGGGTGGGGGGCAGGTGTACCCCCGTGCTGGGCCGCTGCTGCCCGCTGGACGGGGGGTGTTGTCCGGGGATTTTCCCGGGGCTGCTCTCCCGGCCTCTGCGGAGGTGTCAGCAGCAGCGGGGCGCTACGAGGACAGGTCGGGGACTGGGTGTGGCCGGCGATTCTCCAGCGCTGCCGAGGTGAGTTGGGTGGTCTCAGCCCCGCTGCCACACGCAGGGAGCGAGGGAGAAGGGCTGTGCCATGCTCGGATTCCCCGACTCCCAGGAGGGTACACAGGCTCCAGAGGGGCACTGAGAGGCTGCGTGTGCCGGGGGTGGGATCCCTTGGCACCCACCCAGCTTCTGGCCGCAGTGCGGCCCCACTGCGTTCGGGGTGTGTGGGGGCTGTCCCCCAGCCAGGAGCCACGGGAAGGGGGAGAGGCTCACAGCCTCCCCAGCTGGAAAGGGGGAGGGAGGTGAAAGCAGCTCTGCGCTTCTGCAAAACTTTCTCCCCTCCACCAGGGCGCCTGTGGGTGCTAAAAGCTTCCCGTGCCCGAGCAGGGGGACCCAGCTGCACAGATGGCTGCAGGTCTGGGTCTCCCCTTGCATGGGTGCTCCTGCAGGGATGTGCAGCTAAGCCAGGGAAGTTCATGTGACTTCTGCTCGCTCCACGGCATGAAACCGAACTCCTCTGGGGTCAGAAATCCCCCAGGGTGGCCCTGCTTTGCTTTGGATTTTTCTGCAACGTGTCTCAGAGGGAGAGTGAAGGCAGGCGGGGCTGTGCCTCATGGCCGGCCTCAGCTGACGCTCAGCGGTTCATTCATGGCTGGGCTCCATTTTCCAGCTGTTTTTCTCTCTCTACCAGCTTCCTCGGAGCAAATGGCGCTGCTGGGGGACTTTCTCGGGGAGGGTGGGGACAGCCCACACCGCCGTGGGTAGCAGTTATAAATGGTGCCGGTGTTAGAAAACAACCTGCAAGTTACCCTGGAAACCCAGCTGTGTTTCCTGCTCTCCAAGGATGTGTGTGGGACTGATGGTGGCCTTGATCGCTGCACAGAAACTCAGATAAGAGCCGTGGGGATGCTGTGGGGGCTGCCCAGCGCCGTGTGACACGGAAATGTCCCCAGCAGCCGCTAAAGCTGGGATGGCCCCAGAGCTCGGGGCTGCAGGGGAGCAGAAGGGACATTGCTGGGTGCAGCGAGGAGGCCCAGCCCTGCGGAGGATGCTGAGCCCATTTCCACATTTTCAGCACGTTTTTCCTCTCTGGTTTCTCTTGGTGCTGGCAGGAAGCTGTGCGGGCTCTGCAGCTGTGGGGTGCCCTCAGTGCCAGATACCAAAGCCCCTCTTGCTGATCAAACCCCCCTTAACTAACACAACTGCAGAGAGGGGCTTTGGCTCACACTGACCTTTCTGTTCCCTTCCACAGCTCCTCCTTGCCCTCTCTCCAGTGATTTCCAGCCTGGGAAGCCATGGCACCTCACGGAAAGGTAAGGGTGACCTCCACACGGCAGGGATGGATCCTGGGCTGCCGCAGGGCAGACCCAGAGCTGGGGCAGTTTCTCCAGCAGCTGCAAGGATGTGGTGGCGTGCATGGACACCAGAGCTTGTTTACATTCCCGCCTCTCCAGCCAGTGCCGTCTGGATGTGATACAGATGGGGGAAGTGCTGGGCTGAGGAGCAGGGACAGCAAGGAACAAAAATCCTTCTGGGAGCACAGTGGGATGGGGAAGAGAAGCGGGGCCATGGGAAGGGGAGGAGAAGAGATGTTGCACTGGGGATTTGGGCGTTTGATGGAGAAAACTCCCGCCTGAGCATGCTACAAGGCGTGCAGCCCTGCTTGGGCCTTTCCCCTCTCCCCAGCCTGAATTACTTCCCACTCCAGACCGGGGCTGGTGCGGTGTGGCAGCTGGGTGAGCAGGTGCTCCCCTGCAGGCAGGAAAACATCTCAGTGTGGGTGGAAAACCCTGCCTCGGTGGGCAGCTGTGGCTGGCTCAGTGCACCCTGCCTGCTGGCAGCCCAGAGCCTCCCTTCTCCACTGCTGGGGCCACGCTCTGCTTTCCATTCCCCGGAGAAATCAAGCAATTATTTCCTCCAGCCTTAATACCCAAAGCTTCCTGCCCAGCCGAGGCATTGGTTGCTCTAGGTGGGGAAGCTGAGGCACGGTGCAGGTGGACATTTTCCAGCAGCAGTCCAGGACCCCAAGCAGCCATGGGGCGGAAGAGAGCGAAGCCACGCTGGGAATTTTGCTTCCACCCTCCTGGCCCCAGTGTGGCTTATTTTTAGCTGGGAGGTCCGGGACAGGCCAGGATGACTCAGAGGCTGGAGGAGGGGAGGCAGGAGGCCCCTGGCAGCTGAAACAGGATGGAAAGTGGGATTGGGGTATGAAGAGTACGCAGTGGGCAGGATGCTGTTTCCATCCTAACTGATGATCCCGCACTTGCCTGGGGCTCAATCCCACAGAGAATGTAGGGAGTGTGGAGTGATGCAGAATACTGAGCTCCTGCCTCAGTTTCCCTTGCACCAGCAAGGCCGGCAGCTCATGCTCCAGTGGCTCAGCAGGCAGGAGCACAGCCCTGCCCTTCCTCTCCATTTAACCACAGCCAATGTCTTGACTTCCCAATACCCTCCAGCCACCCTTGTTCACTCCTGCTGCCTCCAGGCACCTCCTTTGACTCGTAATTTATTTCCATCTCTGCCAAGCATGTGTGTGGGGGCAGCTTGTGCCAAGCCAGGAGGGTCTGGGAGCTGCCGGGAAGTGGGGCTAAATCCAGCTCTCCCGATGAATCACCTGCAATACGATCTGTCCTGTTCCCGCCTGGTTCCCTGGAAGGGCAGCATCTCCCCTTGGTCCCTGCTACATGGGACACCAATGCCAGCAGCTCCTCCCAGGAGGGTCTGTGGGATGTGCCCAGTTAATCTCTGGGAAACAGGAGGAGAGAGGCTGGTTTGTTTCTGAAGGGGCTGGGTGGGATGTGCAGCAGAGCTGTTGTGCCGTGACCTTGGCATGGACCCAGGTTGGTGGGTGCAGAGCTGCCCTGGGTCCATCTCCTTGGGCCCATTCCTGGAGGCACTTCCTGGGTCAGGGACATTGATGCCCATCTTCTCCGAGGATATGCTGGCTTTAGATGTCCATGCTGGCAGCAGGCCTGGGCCTCTGTACAGCTCCTGAGGATCTTAAAGAAGCCGTGCAGCAGATCCTGAGCAGATGAGCCCAGGGAGGTGCACATACCCGGCTGGCACGGGGTACAAGCAGAGCCAAGGGAGGACGCTCAGTTTCCCAGGGTGCTGGCACAGCTGACAGCCCCAGCTCAGCTCCCAGCCCTGCTGTTTCTCAGCAAGACTGCTAAGGAAATGCTGCTGCTTAGTTCTTCCCACTCTGTGCCTCTGCTGGGGATATATCCCAGTTCCTTATGTGGGGCCAGGATGGTTTCACATCTGCTTCCACCCAGGGTGGTGCTGATCTCATTCAGAGTCCAGCTCCAGGCTCCTGTGGGGTGAATTCCCCTGGACAAAGCTCACCTGGGAAGGGGGATTTTGGTCCCCCCTTTTTCCTGAGGTCTCTGGAGGTGTCATGCGTGGGCTCCCTTTTGTGCAGTCCAGAAGTGGCAGAAGAGCAGATAGAAATGGATTCCATCAACCCCCAGGATTTCTGAGGCTCTCAGGAAAGTCCTTCCCAATACCCAGGGTCTCTGCTCCAACCCCTTGGATCAGCCTGGGCCCCATGGGAGTGCATGCTGGAGCAGGACAAGCTGTTGGCAGCTCTGGTGCTTCTCAGTGTTTTCCACTTAGCAGCCCATTTGTGCCTGTACGTTTGTCTCCTTGCTTGGAGGCCGTGCAAAGCCTGGGGGCATCCTCAGCATCCAGAGTGGTTCCTTGCTTGCAACAGGCAGTGGAAAATTAATTCCCTCTGTAGGGAGAGCAAACATGAAAGGAAACAACTGCAGAGGAGAGTATCTGTGTATGACTGAGGATGAGCTTTGCCTTGGACAACCTGAGCCACAACGGATCTCACCTCAATCCCACTCAGCTTCAACTTCTCCTTCCCCCATCCCACTGGAGCTGCCCCTTCCTCTTGTACCTTCTCCCCTCCTGTCCCGTAGGTCTACAGGGGCTCAGTGAAGGATTTCCAGGGCTTTGATGCCAACCAGGATGCAGAGGCCTTGTACAATGCCATGAAGGGATTTGGTATGGATGCTCCTCCAGACTGTCCCAGGGCTACCCTCGGTGTCCCCTGTTCCTCTGGGTGACCCTTGCATGGCTGGGTGTCCTGCAGCACTTCCCCTCTCAGCTGACTGACTGCTTTAGCAGTGTGCTGAAGCTCTCCTGGCTTCCTTTCCTCCCTGGAGCCAGCTTGGCTCTGCTTTCCTCCCAGCCCCAACTCCAGAGCAGCCTGGGGCACAGCAGGGTGGCCGTGGTGACTCCTGGCTCTCCCCACAGGCAGTGACAAGGAGGCCATCCTCGACCTCATCACATCCAGAAGCAACAAGCAGCGGGTGGAAATCTGCCAAGCCTACAAGTCCCTGTATGGGAAGGTAAAGGCAGGAACACCCCCTGGCCCATGTCCCCACTGCCACCACCCAGCCCACGCAGGGACCCACCGCTCCCTGCAGCCACTCGGAGATGCTGTGGAGCGAAGGGTCCCCCAGCCCCTGTCTCCCCCTCCACCAGGACCTCATTGCAGACCTGAAGTACGAGCTGACGGGGAAGTTTGAGCGGCTGATCGTGAGCCTGATGCGGCCCCCAGCTTACGGAGATGCCAAAGAGATCAAAGATGCCATCTCGGTAAGGGATGGGCACCCCCCAGGGCCCCTCTGAGGACACCCCAGCCAGCCCCTGCCTCATGGGGCTGTGTCTCTGCCCGCAGGGTGTCGGCACGGATGAGAAGTGCCTCATTGAGATCCTCGCCTCCCGCACCAACCAGGAGATCCATGACCTGGTGGCTGCCTACAAAGATGGTGAGGGCTGAGAAAGGGCAGGGGCTGCCCTGTGTCCCCTTGGGCCACAAAAAGGGCAGAAATGAAGGGACCCAGCGCTCCAGGCCTGACCTCCTCCCTTCCTCTTCCACCAGCCTATGGGAGAGACTTGGAAGCTGACATCGTTGGAGACACATCTGGCCACTTCAAGAAGATGCTCGTTGTTCTGCTCCAGGTGTGTCCATCTGTCCAGCAGCTGTATGTGGTGGGTGCCTGTGCCCTGTAGGGCTGAGCCCATCTCTCTCCCACAGGGTGCCAGGGAAGAGGATGATGTGGTGAGCGAGGACTTAGTGGAGCAGGATGCCAAGGTGAGGCTTGGTGGGTGACTGTGATAGGTGGTGTCTGTGCAGGGATGGAGCTGGTGGCACTGAGACGTCGGGATTTAGGCTGCAAAAGGTGGGTGTGTGCCAAGGGCAGCACCCTGAATCAGGCTGTTCCACTTTTCCCATCCCACAAGGACCTGCTGGAAGCTGGCGAGCTGAAATGGGGCACAGATGAGGCACAGTTCATCTACATCCTTGGCCGGAGGAGCAGGCAGCATCTCCGCCTGGGTGAGCATCACCTGCGAGCTCAGCGTGGGCCTGAACATATCTAAGCAGCTTCTCCAGGCATCTCCTTGCTCTCACCCCACAGTCTTTGATGAATATCTGAAGATTGCTGGGAAGCCCATTGAGAGGAGCATCCGGGGAGAGCTCTCTGGTGACTTTGAGAAGCTGATGTTGGCCGTGGGTAAGCCAGGCCCACACGGGGATCCTGCAAAAACACACCACCGCCCTTCCTGGCCTGGGAGGGCTCAGCAGGGTCAGGGCTGTGGCTGTACCTGGTATCAGGGAGCTCAGGGAGGCTCCTTCAGGATGGGTGGGGATGCTGGATGTGGTTGCTATGGGGTGTGGGTGCTCAGAGGTTGGGGGCACTGGGGGCACAGGTGAAGCTGGGTGCTGGCATCCCTCAGCACACCTCAATTTCCCTGCAGTGAAATGCATCAGAAGCACAGCAGAGTATTTTGCTGAAAGGCTCTACAAGGCCATGAAGGTGAGTGGATTTCCCCTTCTCCCCTCCCAGCATTGCAGGGATCTGGTCAGAGGAGGGGTCCCCTTGCCACGGGGTGCTGCTGGAGAGCAGGGTGACACAGGTCCACGAAAACAGGACTTGTGTGACCTGAGGTCTCTGCCCTTCCCTCCAAAGGAGTTACTCCTTCAGACCCAGGGTTGGGTAGAAATCAGATGGAGGGTCCCACAAGTGATGGGCTGAGTAGAGCTGCTTGGCCACCCCAGGCTTGATGTGGGGGTTGCTCCATTGCAGGGTCTGGGCACGAGAGACAACACGCTGATCCGCATCATGGTGTCCCGCAGCGAGATCGACATGCTGGACATCCGCGAGGTGTTCAGGACCAAGTATGAGAAATCTCTCTACAACATGATAAAGGCAAGTGCTGGGGGTCCCTGCTCACCCTCAAGCAGCTGCTGGCGCTGCCTCCCTCGTGATGCCAGCGCCCCTGGGAGGGCTGTGCTGGGTGTTCAGGGAGACCCCTCTCCATGAGCCCATCCCATGGCATTACCTTGACTCTACCTACTGCACGGCTCTGTCTCCATCTGCCTTTCCAGGAGGACACGTCTGGGGAGTACAAGAAGGCTCTGCTGAAGCTGTGCGGAGGGGACGATGAGTAAGACCACCTGTCACCCCTCTTTGTCCCTCTTCATCCCTTTGGTGCTGGGTTCAACATCTGGGTCAGAGCCTGGCGGAGCACCAGGTCCAGCAGCACCCACAGTGGCTGTGGTTCGGTACAGGGAGCCCTGCGGCCCCTCTGCATGACCAGCCACAATGTCATGGTCCCTTCTGGGCACATGGGAGCCCTGCAGGGCAGGGCCAAACCCCTGGAGGGAGGGTGCTCTGCTGGGGGAGGTTGGGATTCACCACACATTTCCTCCCATTCCCACCCATCCAGCCCCACAGCAAGCACCTGGTTCTTACCCCAATGCCCAGTGGATACAAAACACCCTTCGTGGAGGAGCAAGACAGGGTGAGGGGGTGCTGCTGGCAGGTGCAGGGCCCCCAGGGCTCACTGTCCCCTGTGCTTGCCCTCCTATTGCAGTGCTGCAGGTGAGTTCTTCCCCGAGGCGGCGCAGGTGGCCTATCGGATGTGGGAGCTTAGCGCGGTCAAAGTAGAGGTCAGCACCCCCCTGCAGCCCCCCTGCACCCCCCTGTGCTGCCTGCCAGCTTGGGACCCCTGGCTGCTCCTCTCTGCCATGGGGCACAGCCAGCCCCTGCCACCTCTGCTCTGACTCTCGCTCCCCGGCTTCTCTCGATGCCTTCTCTGGTTTTGGGGTACGAGGGTCGCGGGATGTAACCGTGGCAGGGCTGGCCGCCCCCCGTGGGCTCCACTAACCCCCTCCTCTCTCTGGGACCTTTCTCCCTTGGGGCAGTGGGTCCTGCATGTCTCTGCAATGTATCACGTGCAGCCCTGGCTGCAGTGCCCACCAAAGAACCCCTGCCCCCTGGGGTAGCCCAGAGCTGGCCAGGGCATGGCTGCAGTGTGCGGAGCTGCAACCTGCATGCAGCTGAAGCTCCCACAGAAGGGTGCTTTGGGATGTGCAGAAAATGCACCCTGAGCCCTGCATGAACACTGTGAGGATGGAGATGTGTTTGGAGCTGTAAGGACACGGGAGGATTGAACTGTAGGGCAGGAGTGGGCAGCCTTTCAGCGACTCCTCTTCTGTCTCTCGGTGGCATGGCCGGCCCAGGTTGAGATGTTCCAGGCTAGGGCAGGCAGGTGTAACACTGGGCAGGACACTGAGACTCCAGGGACTGTCTGTTGCTGTCTTCTTCCTTCTCTCTGCTGGTCTGGCTATGGTTTGTCCCTTAAAGGAAGGGGTGACAGTGGTGGGGAGATCCTCACTGATCCCCAGGTGCTTGCACTAACACAGAAGCCTGCTTTGGCCTCAGCTTGCTGGGTGGCTCCTTCCCTCCTCTCCATCTCTCCTTCTCTCCATCTCTCTTCTCCATGCCTCCCTCTCTCCATCCCTTCATCCCTCCCTCTCATCTCGAGGGTGAATATAAACCCTTCTCTGCATCCACAGCTGCGAGGAACTGTGCAGCCTGCAGGAGACTTCAACGACGATGGGGACGCGCAGGTGCTGAGGAAGGCGATGAAGGGCCTGGGTAAGTGGGGACCTTCCTGCTGCTCCTCAACAGCTCCTAGGGCAGAAAATCCACCCTGGCCCACACAGGGCTGCGTGGAAACCCCAGGAGGAACAGAGACAGAGCTGTGGGAGTTCTCCTTTCCCAGCCTACCTGGTTTGTGGGGTTGGTGATGTGCCCATGATCAGGGGTGACACAGTGTGGCTCTGCTGTCATTGCAGGCACCGATGAAGGGGCCATCATAGAGGTGGTGACCAAGAGGAGCAACGCCCAGAGGCAACAGATCCTAAAGGCTTACAAGGCTCATTATGGCAGGGTACTGCAGCCTCCATCCCACCCTGCTTCCTCCTGCACACATCCTGCCCCTTCCCACATGGAGATCAGCCCCTCACTGAAAGGAATCCTGCCCAGGGAGCAGTGGGCAGCTGGGGCACACCCACATGCCCTGGCATGACTGTCCCAAGGGTAACAGAGTTGTCACAAAGCAGCTCTTTTGCCCCTCTACTCCAGCAGCCTCCCACTCTGGGTGCCCCACCAGCCCAAGCCAAGGTGTCCCTTCCCCTTCTCTTGCCCAATCCTCAGCTCCACACAGAGGACTCCAGAGCCAGAATCTCCCCAGAGCCACACAAATACGTGACTTTAAACTGCCCCAGGTGTTTTCACAGATGTCTCCAGTCCTAACACTCTCCTCCCCTTTATTTCTCTCATGTTGTCTCAACTGGTCCGTCCCTGCAGATGCAGCTGGGGACTGAACCCTCAAACGCTTTTGCAGGACCTGATGGCAGACCTGAAATCTGAGCTGTCTGGCAGCTTGGCCAAGCTGATCCTCGGGCTGATGCTGACACCAGCGCAGTACGATGCCAAGCAGCTGAGGAAGGCTGTGGAGGTAATTGCCATACTGCTGGTGGCCTGGGGCTGTCAATGCCCACAGCTTCACGTGCCCCAGGGTCTTGTCTCCTATGGAGAAGAAAAGATCAGAAAGCACTAGGACCATGACCTGGTTTGCACTCAAGACTTGCATGCCTCTTTGCAGCCCAGCATGCTCAGCCAGCTGGTAGCCACAGGAGAGCCAGGGTAGGGGCAAACCAGTGACATGCACTGCTATCCACCAGTCACACCAGCTGAGACCCCACTAGCTGTGTACTTGGACACTTCCATGTTGATTCCTACCCTTGGGGCCATTTGCTGGACGTAGACTTTCTGCCATGGTTGACCTGGACCCCTCCTTGCCTGGCACTGCAGGGCAGTGCCATCATCTCCCCATCTGGTGTTGGCACCTGCAGCACTCACCATGCCACTCTCTTCCAGGGGGCCGGCACAGATGAGAGCGTCCTCATCGAAATCATGGCCACGCGGAACAACCAGGAGATCAAGGCTATCAACGAGGCGTATCAGGAAGGTATGGCACAGGAGGGACGGGGAGCACCCAGGTTCTGGGCACAGATCACACTGTACAAGGCCCAGGCAAGGTTCTGTCTCTGGGTTGGGTCCATGGCTTGGTGTGGTGAAGGTCTGTCAGTCCCTCCAGCAGAGCTGGTCCTCGCCTCTCTCCATCTCAGAGTGACATGCCCCAGCTCTGCCATCAATGTCTCCTTCCCTGAGAGCTCTTTCACAATGATCCTATTTCCTCCAGAGTACCTGGAGTAAGAGGTTGTGCTTATGCTCAGGGCATTAGAGGTGCTGGGGTGCTCCCCTCTTCCCTGGGTTTGAACTCGGCAGATGGAGACATCTGCTCCAGCCGTGCTTCCCACGGGCACCATGGGCACAACAGGCACTGGTGGGTGGGAAGCTGAGCTGCAGGGATCAGCCATCCCTTCTCCACAGCCTACCACAAGAGCCTGGAAGATGACCTGAGCTCTGACACATCGGGGCATTTCAAGAGGATTCTCGTCTCCCTGGCTCTGGTAAGGGCAGCTCTCACTCTTTTCCTCTCCCTGCCACAGGCAGTGCTGGGGGTCTGGAAGGACAGTGGCTGGAGAAGACAGAGCATCACTGCGTGGCTGGGCAGTGCTGCTGGACTCTCTCTGCCACCCACTCCCTTGGGGCTCTCCCAGGAGATGTCCCTTCTCCATCTCCATGACTTTTGTATCCAACCACAGGGCAACCGTGACGAAGGACCAGAGAACCACACACAGGCACACGAAGATGCCAAGGTAAGACCCATACCGGCAGTGCTTTTACGGGCTTTGCATTAAAAAAAAAAAGAAGAGGATGTTGCATGCTCTGCTCTGGAATTGATATTCTCAGGGAAGCAAACGTAAACTGCTCTGTAAACTGCTCTGTAAACTGCAGGGGGAGATGCCAGGTGAAATGACACCCTTGGAAGTAAAGCTCTGATGCCTGAAGCCCTTGGCTCTGCTGCTCCGTGCACGGGGAGAGCAGCGCCAGGGAATTCCCAACCAGCAGGCTGCAGCCTTTCTTGTACAGAGCTGCCACTCTGGGGTTCAGTAACACTCACTGATGCTGAAATTTGGCTCTTGAGCTTCAAATGCAGCTTTGGGCCGGTCTGCAGGACCCGCCCACCTCTGTGCGTTGTGCAGGGGGCAGCCCTGACACACTGGGGTGCTCCAAACCTCTCCTGGGCTGTGGTGAGACACAGCGGGAGGGGGAAGGCTGAGCAGCCGGGAGCAGTGCAGGGGGGCAGGGGTCTCATTCCATGGCTCAGCTCCTGGTCCCAGGAGACCTGTGACCCACGGGCTGTGTTCCCTGACCTCCTGCTCCTCAGGGCCATGTCTTTTCTATCAGGGGCTGGGAAGATCTGTGCAGAGTCAAACCCGAGCTCTTGCTTGGCTGTCCTGTGCCAGCACTGGATATTCGGGAGAGCACCACGGCATTCCCAGCAGGGCTGCTGCCAGCAGAGGGAGTGGGTGCTGCCTGTGCTGCCTGTGTCCCTGTCCCTGCACTGCTTGCACCCTGCCACACTCTGCCTGTACCTCTGCCCAGGCACTGCCTGCACCCTGCCTCTCTCTCTGCCTCTACTTCTGCTGATGCCTTTTTGGGACTACCTAAAAAACAGACGCTAGACAAAATTAAGGGAATAAAAAGCAGGTATATTTATTGAAGGGCCTTCAGGTACATTTAGGGCACATGTAGCCCCCCAGGGACTACACCCAATGATGGATGACAGGTCACAGGTTTTCATACTTTTATAAGTTTGGTCTATTTGCATATTGTGGGTTAACCTTCCAATTACACCTTCAGGCAGTAGGGTCATTTACCCCAAGTTTGCTCCTCCCCCCAACTCACTTTTGTTTACATTTCTCAGGGCCTGAAACAGTGAGCTGTCCTTGACTCCCAGGCCTGGAGAGGAATTGTTTTGTCTGACCAAAATGGGAAATCAGTAGCTAACACTCCGTATGGAGTTTAGAGTCATACACTAAAGAACTGGCGGATTACAAATGTATGAAAAATATGAAAGCTAAAATCCTAAGGCGTCACTGCCCATTCACTGCCTGCACCCCTGCTGCATGTGCTGCTGCTCACCTCACCCTGCTGCACAGAGAGAGCCAGGCTTGACGAGCACAGGGGTGAGCCAGCCAGGGGCACCTGACCTGGCACCACAATGTGTTTGGTCAGCAAAGCTGCCCTTCCCCTCATCCCACTGGCAGAGCTGGGCAGCTGGTGCGAGCCAGCCTAGAGCCAGGCAAGGATGCTCCAAGAGGGGCAAGAGGCTGGCACCCAAGCTCCAGGGCTAGGGGGACTCACGCTGTTTGGCCAAAGACCACCCTCCCAAGGTACTGGTGTAGAGGCCAAACTGGAGGAGGACACAGGTCCTGCTCATGGGGATGCAGTGGACCTGAGGACAGGTAGTTTAAAGGGATTTTGCTAGACTTCCCTTGCTTTGTCAGGGAAGGATAAAGGTTGAGCAGCACCTTCTGACCCTGTTGTCTTCCTGTCTCTCTCTCTCCACCAGGTTGTTGCTGAGACCCTGGTGAGTGCCTGCCCTTTCGTTCCTTACCCTTCTGCTTGTTTGAAGGGGTGCTGCAGTCCTGGGATGCAGGGCTGGGAATTGCAGCCCCACAAGCCAGGCCTTTCTGACCACATGCGCTGTGCTCACTGACTTGGGACTCTGGTGTCCTTGCATCAGGATAGGGGACAAGGGGACAGATGGGACCTGCAATGAGGGCACTTCCTGCAGCGTGGGCCAGGAGAGGGAGAAAGCCACCTGCCCTGCCCTTGGGGACCAAGCCTGCCCACTGCCTGCATGCAAGACCCGTGTTCCTGGCAGTGTGGGACTCAGGGCTGGCTTCCCTGGCTCCCCAAAAGTGGGAACTTGGGGAAGGGGTGACTTTCTCCTGTCTAATGGATGAGATGAGATGAGATGAGATGAGATGAGATGAGATGAGATGAGATGAGATGAGATGAGATGAGATGAGATGAGATGAGCACAGCCTCCCACTGATGCCCACACAGGAATGGCAGCTGTTTCATTCATGGGCAGCACTGCTGTGGCCCAGGGTGGTTTCTGTGTCTGGCAGCTCTGAATTTCCTCTTCAGGTGGTGTTGGTCACCCCTGAAACATCCTCCACAAAGGACACAAAAAGTGTTAACCATGAGCATTGCAGAGCTTTTTCCATAAAAACTGGAAAGCATCTTTTCTTAGAAATAATCTGTGAGTGTGCAGCTTCACATCCATGCAGAGGAAGTGCCTTTTTTAGGTGGAAAAAAATCCCAGCTATTTTCCTGCTCATAAAAGGGTTTCCAGTCAGGACTGGCTGTCCCAGGAAGAGCTGTTTGACACCTGTGTCTCTCTCTGCTATGTCCATCTCTCTACCTCCTTCTTCACTCTTTGTTCTCTCCCAGAAACTTGCTGATGTCTCCAGCAATGACTCCAGCGACTCCCTGGAGACCCGATTCCTCAGCATCCTCTGCACCCGCAGCTACCCCCACCTCCGCAGAGGTAGGATCACGTTTCTCCATCCGTGGCAACACAAGTGCTTGGATTTGGGCTGGACAGGAGATGGGGAGATGGGGGCCCCCTTAAGGCTAAGGCTGAGCCCTGTCTCCCCAGCTGTGGTGGGGATGAGGCAGTGAGAAGAGATGGTATGGCTCGGCATTTGAGGTGCCTTGTTGAAGGTACCCAAGCCTGCTGTGGTCCCACCTGGTCCAGAAGTCTCCACAGCTGAGGCTCGAGTCTCCCTGGTGCCGAGGGCCGGGATGGAACAGCTCTGCAGTGACCCTTTCCTCTCCCCCATCCCCAGTGTTCCAGGAGTTCATCAAAATGACCAACCACGACGTGGAGCACGCCATCAAGAAGCGGATGTCGGGGGATGTGAGGGACGCCTTCGTGGCCATCGGTCAGTGCTCCCTCTGGACAGGGCTCCCCTCAGGGCAGGCAGCTCCTTCAGCTGTCGCTGCCAAGGCAGTGTGGCAGCAGATTCCTGCTGCCATTGGGCCATGGAGACTCCCAGTGGGGCATGGGCTTGGGGCACTTACAGAGTCCCTAGAGAGGGTCAGGCCTGCACCTTTGTACTGAGGAGGGCTCCTGGCTGAGACAGTGGTGCCACAGCACCTTGAGATGTGTCCCCTGGGTGCCATGAACCCACTTTCTGTCCCCTCGGTGTGCTGCAGTCCGCAGTGTGAAGAACAAGCCGGCTTTCTTCGCTGACAAGCTCTACAAGTCCATGAAGGTGAGGACAGACCCTCCTGGGGCTGGGCTGTGGGAGAGGGCTGTGCTGGGATGCTTTGGGACTGCTTTAACTCCCTGAAAGGGACGGGCTTTGTCCTCTGGCTGTCCCCTGGGGAGCAGGGAGGGCTGAGCTCAAACCAGCACCTGGGGTTACCAGATGTGTCAGGCTGATGTCTTGCTGGCAGCAAGTCCAGCATATGTCCAAGGAGAGATCCTACAACAGTTAGGGTTGGAAGGGACCTTTAAAGGACATCTAGTCCAATTCCCTGCAATTAGCAGGGACATCTTCAAAACTGCTTAAGGCCCCATCCAGCCTGGCCATGAATGGAGGGGCAATTCACCACCTTTCTGGGCAACTTATGCCAGTTTCACCACCCCCATCGTAAACAGCTTCTTCCTTGTAACTAGTCTGAATTTTCTCTTTTAACTTAAACCATCACCCCTTGTCCTATCACTACGGACCCTGCTAAAAAACCTGTCCCCATCTTTCTAAAGCCCCTTTTAAATATTAAAAGACTGCAATAAGGTTTCTCCAGAGCATTCTCTTCTTCAGGCTGAACAACCCCAGTTCCCTCAGCCTTTCCTCACAGGAGAGGTGTTCCAGTCTCATTTTTGTGGCCCTCCTGTGGGCCTGGTCCTCAGCTTGTACTGCGCTGGAGATACCAGGAGCATCTGTGAGCCCCAGTCCCTGCAGGGCTTTTTGTTCAAGCTCCTCCTTGCAGGGCGCTGGCACAGACGAGAGGACCCTGACCCGGATCATGATTTCTCGGAGCGAGATTGACCTATTCAACATCCGGGGCGAGTTCATAGACCTGTTTGACAAATCGCTGCACCACATGATTGAGGTGAGGGGACAGGGACATCCCTTCCTGGCTCATCACCTTGTCTGGCTGAGTCCTGGCCCTGAGCCCTGAGGGGACCTGAGCCATGAGCGGCACAAGGGCTGAGCATCACCTGGGGAGGGGGAACCCCAGTGCTGGCTGCTCTGGCTGTGGAGAGCACGTGCTGGCATCTTCCACTGCTGCAGGGATACCTGCAGGGTGTCCAGGACATGGAGCTGTGCCTTCCCTGTGCCCAGCACCTTGAACCAGGCTTCCCCAGGGCTGGTTGTGTGACTTGGATCTCCCTCTTGCAGAAGGACACCTCTGGCGACTACCGCAAGGCTCTGCTGGCCCTGTGTGGCGGGGAGGACTAGGTGGCAGCTGGCGCCCTTTGTGTCTGAGCCAGCACACAGCCACTGCCTTGATGTCACCGCAGCTTCGGGGGCTTCAGGGGATGCTCAGTCCCCTCCGGAGAACAACTCACTTTGCGCTGGAAAGCAGCACCACATCGCAAGCAGGGGAGTCTCGGGGAGGGGAGCAGAGGGGTCTGGGTAGGGAGATTGTCTTGAAGCGAAATAATTCATACCCGAACATGCCACTAAACCAAGGAATTTACCCAGATGGAAAAGACAATTTTAAATCTGATAAATAAAACCTCACTGTTGCTCACCCTGGGGCAAGAGCAGTTGACTTACTGGGGCAGGTTTGGGTGGGACTGAGAAGCCTTGGTGTCTCCTTGCTCCCGTAGGCAAACTCAGCTAAGATCCCAGCCCCAGCTCCAGGGAGGGCCCTGAAGACACCACAAAACCTCTCCGAGCAATGCTTCTGCTGAGAAAGGGGCTGAAAATGCACGTAGGGCTGGCAGCGGTGCAGGGACTTCACCAAGGGCTTCACTTCATGCCTCTGAAAATCCCCGGCAGGGTTCGTGCCATTGTGTGGATGATGCTTTCATAAACCAGAGATACAAATCAGACCTGATGGCATCCACCCGTCCTCGCACGCGGTTTCCTGTGCTTTCAAGCTGCTGAAGAAGCAGTCGAGAGGCACATGCCATAGAGGCTACACCCCCAAACAGTCTGTTTGCACTTCCCCCAACACTCAGGAGAAAAGAACTGGAATTTCCAAAAGCGGGAAATTCCAGCACTTTCAATTGTTTCCAAGTCAGAACAAAAAGATGTGAATACCCTAGTCTTCCTCAGAACAGCTGGGTGAGGAAAGCTTCACCTTCAAAATATCAAAGCACTGTTAGGAATAATAACACAGTATTATTACAACACTTCAAAACCAGCTGAGGTCAAGAAGCAGCAACATGTAGAGACAAACCAGGGAAGCTGAAACAACTCAGCTGGGTATTATCCCACTAAAAATTCCCTTGTTGCCTTCCTGTAAAACATCCCCTTGTAACAAAATAACCTTTCTTGGGAGAAAACAGTCCGGTCCAAGCTTTTTCACCCTCCCCATACTCCCCACAGAGATTTGGGTTCCTCTGTCTAGCCCTTGTGTGTAAGTAGGATTGGGCATCAGTGTCCAGACCGTATCTGAGAGACTCAACATACCCCACGCCTGCAGCAGCCTACGGGTCACCTGCTTGGCCAGGAACCTGCTGCAAAGACTCTGAGCAGCTGCAGAAGTTGTTTTGAAGGGAGGATGTAACCCCCCATCTTCATCTGCCAGTCTCTTCCTGCTCCACATGGCAGCTCCGAGCATTGCAGCACTTTCTGGAGACAAAGGTGGCACAGAGACTGCAGGGAGCAGAGCCGGCCACCTCCCTGCAGCTGGGAACAGGGCTCAGGAGTGAGGAAGGCCCAAGGAAGTTTTGAGGCTTAGGTGACAGCCCATCACCCCTGGGAGAGCCAGATTTAGGGCATTGGAGCCCTGTTCCTCCAGAGCAGGGGGAAACCCTGCTCAGCATTAGCACAGGGCCACGACACGTGAGCCACCATCTGCTCCATTCTTGTTGCCAACACAGACACTCGAGGGGTTTGTATGGGGAGAGGTGTTCCCTGGGCGCAGGTGTAAACGCTCCGGTGAATTTTCTCGCTGTACCATGATTGCTGTCCGCCAATGGCCAGGGATTTCACCACCCACAGCCTGGATGTCTTGGAGTGGCACAGGACCACAAGTCAGCCCCTCAGGGCCAGTCCCCGGCCCAGCTCAGGGTGATGCCACCACCAGGAAGACTGGCTGACCAGAGCACACTGGTCCCAAGGCCAGGAATTTCTCTGGCACCTGCTGCATGCTGCTCCTGCAATGCAGACAAGATAGCAGAGTCACACAATGTTTGGGGATAGGAAGGGAGAGTGAGATGGGGTTTCCTCCTTGAGCAACTCCCTCCTCTGGAAAAGTCCTGCTGCCAAGAAGCCTCTGTCTTGCCCCAGTGCCATAGTAATCAACCTCCTGCAGCAGCTGCTGCTTCAGCTAGAGTAGAAAACAGGAGGTGGTATTTTAATTGCTGCAAACACTAGGCACAGTCAGTACCACATTTGGGCACAGCTTATTTCAGCACCTGCCCCATGCTGGGGTTGGGTCTGCCCTACAAAGAACCACAAACTGGCCTGAGCTCAGCAGAGCAGCCTATCCTAAGGCAATGCCAAGAGGGCGACGGGACCTTGGGAAGCACTAGCATGGCCTCTGGGACTCACTCATTAAGCAGCTTCTACCCCTCTAGCACCCCAATCTCCAGAGAAAATACACTTCTAGTACCACTGTCCAGGAACACCTCTGCTCCCTCCGCTGGCTCCAACCCACCCAACCTGAGAGCAGTCAGTGACAAATCTCATGCCTAACCTCTGTGATCAACGGGGAGGTGAGCATTTCAAGGAAGGCTAGGAAAGGAAGGGGGAAAAATTAGCAAGGCTGTGAGCAGGGTAAGGGCTGGAGGCAGGTTTGTGCTGGCCCATCCACACTTCATCTCTCAGGGCTACTGCAGGGAAGAGTCTGGGATTTACACTTTGCTTGTTAACCAGCAATGTCGGGGGCAAGGGCTCACTTCCAGGCAAAGCCAAGGCCAGATTTCATAGGTTGCAACACCCAGAAAACCCCAGGAGCCTGGGGTTTGCTGCGCAGAGAGGGCCGGACCTCTGCTCTGAGTCAGCCACTGCAGATCCTCTCTGCTGCCAGGCCCTGGAGAGGAGGAGCCACAAACGCAGATGGGATGTTGGTCTTAATCCCTAACACAATTCGAGCCACCTCCATCCCACCTGCCGTCCTCCCCTTCCTCTGAGGGGAGAAACCCAGCCTTCAGTCTTGGGAAGTGGCAAGCTGGGGCTGAGGAAACAGCTGAGCTCTCCAGGACCATTCCCATATCTCTGGGGCAGCCCTACAGGACACGATGACTGCTGCTGAGCCCTGTTCTCAGGCATTGCAACTGGGTGAGGCACGGCCTGGGGAGAGAGGAAGAGGGGAAAATCCCCTCTGTGCCATTGCTGCTTTTGTACATTGAGACTCCAAATGATTCAAAGCTTAAGGCATGCAAGGAAATCCTCTGAGCAATTGCAGACCTGGTTCCCACAGGTTTTGACCCCAGTATGAGACGGCACCAGGTCCCACCACAACCCATCCCCTGCTGACTCTGGAGAAGGGCAAGGAGGGCAGGAGCTGGTGATCTCCTGTGAAATGGGTGACACTGAGTCCAGCCTCACATGCCAGACGTAGAGGAAGAAGGGAGCCCTCCTTCAGTGAGAGGGTAAACCCAGCAAAGTGAGCGCAGCCCAGCATCCCTGGAAAGCCACGGTGTGATCCAACCCCCTGTGAAGGGAGGGTACAGCAGAGGCTTGGTGGAGCAGGAATGCTCCCCAATACCTCCCTTTTCTCCTATCTTGATCCCTTCCACACTCCCTTCTGCCCTCCCAGCAGCCGCCTATCCCAGGCTCCCTCCCCTGCTTCTCCCGTGCCCTCCATCCCAGAGCCCTCCCATCCTGCCAGGTTAATTTGAGTTTCTGATTTGCATAAGCAGCAGATCACAATGTTCTGGAAATCCCCTCCTGCAGCCAAAGCTTCCTCCCCACTCTCACAGCGTCACTCTTGGCCTTCTGCTTCCTTTCGCTGCCGGAGCACTGGGATGTATCCGAGCGGCACGGCACAAACAGCAGGTCCCAGCTGTTGATGCCAAGAGGGATCCATCAGCAGCCCCCTGCACAGCTGAGCCCACGAGTGGCCCTGGAATGCTGTGCCAAGCCAGCTGCATCTGCTGCCTGCTTCGCTCCCACCTTGCTCCAGGGCCAGCTCCAGGCACAGCCATCCATGACAGCCAGGTCCCTGGCTGGCCCCATTGCCCCATCAGGGTTCAAGTGAGCACCGTTTGCCCAGCAGCACAGAGGGCAGGGGGCGGTTTTGGGCAATAAGAGCTGTTGAGCCAATGCCACTTTGAATCCACACCACTGGGCCCACCCTGCTCACTCCGGAGTGGGACCAACTTGAAGGAAGTCAGGCCTGATCGGAGACAAGCAGGACCTGAGGACAGGGGAATTCCACCACCCCCCATCCACAGCCTGTGCTCCTCAGCCATTTTCCACAGCACAGCAGCAATCAGGGCACGTTCACATAAGTAAGCTGCAACTGAAGGTGCTGAACCCAACTCTCTATGCCAAAAAAAAAAACCCCTAGTGTGTCAACGTGTCAGCTGTGAACACACCCTCACAGCCACACAGGCGTGCTCATAAACCACAGCTACCATCAGGAGAGTTTTCTCCCCTGAGAGCGTGGTGGGACCAAAGGAATGAGGAAGGACCAGCAGGACCAAAAGCCTTTCATTTTCATAGTGAAATTCATGCTGGTGTTTGGGCCAGCCTGAGCTGGCAACTTCAAGTAAAAACACAAAGAGCAGCTGGCTAGAGAGGTGGAGAGGCACGGAGTGAGGGCGTGCCAACCACTGGTTCCCACATGCAGGCAGACCCCAGACCCACAGCTTCTCACCCTCCTGCCCAGCACTCACGCTCCTGCCATCCAAACCAGATGGACTAAAGCCGGGCCCTCTTCAGGCTTTGCAGTTCACATCTGGCAAGTGTAGACCAAACACCTTACCAGGTACAACCATACCTCCTGGCAAGGAGCTGGGGAGCTGGAATCAGCCTCTATAAAACAGAAACATTTAAAGCCTTGGTGTTTCTTCCAGCACCAGCTGGCTCCAGCCTTGGTGCTGACCACCAGTTCTCCTGGTGGATGGTTTCCAGGGATTCTCCGCAACCCAGGAAAACCATCACCTATACACCTCCATCAACAGACACAGCTCTTCCCTGCTCCCCCAAGAAGATGCATCCTGTTCTGCTTCCAGACAGGAACAAGGATGAGATGGAACAACAATGCCTCTTGCCAGATGCAGCAGTTTCTCTAAGGAAAAGCATATGTTTGCAATCCCAGTGAAGTTGCCCAGAAACCAGGCAAGGAAAATGATGTAACAAGGCTCTCCAGTTGTCCAAAAGTGAATCACAGCCTCCACGACAGCTCCCCCCCTCCTCTTTTTGCTGACTAATACCTGACATGACGGGCCCCTGGGAGGAACGGCACAGGAGAGCCCTTTAAGTGGTGCCTGGCTCCCTATCAAAACCACACAGAGGCTGTCTGGGACCTCCATCATGGGGAATTCCCCTTCTCCATGCCTAAAAGTAAGCTCAGCTGGGCCAGCCTTCCTGCAACTGGGGGATTGCAGGCACAGAGCTCCTGCTCTGAAGGGCTCTGACTTCCCCCCAGCCCCTCCGGGACCCAGCCTGGTGAGTAGTGCGATGATTTTTTCGGTGTGAGAGTGCCTGGGATGGAGCGAGGGGGAGGCAGGCAGCTTTTGGGGCGCTGCAAAACCAAACCACTCCTTTTGCTCCTCACAGAAATAAGCAGGGTTTCGTTCTTTTTATGCAGGCTGAGGCATTAATTTATAAATGAGGTGTTTTCTGGTTCTGTGGAACTACATTTAGCTTTGAAGACAGGTTTTCTGAGGGTTTACAGAACAGCACTGGGCCTTTCATTGGGGTAAAACAAGACTTTCAGGGAACAAAAGGGAAGATATTGGGCATGTGTGGGGTCCTGCTGTCTCATCTTCAGCTGAGACTTCAGACACGAGCACAAACAACACACCAGAGTCCCACCAGTGCTGCGCTCTCATAACCCAGCCAGGCCAGGGTGATGTCCTGCCGCCAGGGAAGGACAGTCAGGAAAAGGAGTTTCTGGGGTTTTAATTTTTACGACCCAAAACATCAAATTCCCAAGAAGTGGTGGAGCTGTGTGAATACAGCTGAGTGAGAAGCCAGGACTGGGGCAGCTGGAAACAGCTGGATCTCCAGTGAAGGACCCTGATGAACCCAGCACCAGGCCACCTAAGGAGGACACTTCTGGAGTACGGGCAAAGAGCAGCACAGCTGCTTATAGCGGGATTTCTTCATTTCTGGTTCGTTGCTTTTATTTACACATATATTTAATAAAAACCCATGGCCTTCTCTTTGTGGCAAAACCAACAGAAGAAAGAAAATCAGGCAGCTGTTGAGCGAGTCCCAAAGAGCAGAGTGAACCCAGGTGTTCCCTGTGCTTGGTGCTCCTCTGGCTGATTTCAGTGGTTCACCACGGCGCGATTCCAGCAGCAGCACGGAGGAAAAGGATCCCTGGAATGCACGCTCCGGTTAGAGGGTGGAATTTCCCCCTTTATCATTAACCTGGAGGCTCGGTGGGGAATTCTCCCCGCCTCAGAGGAACGTCAGCCTCGGCCGGCCGGCAGCACCACCCTCCTCCTTGGCGGGGCCGAGGCCGCCAGAGAGCTCCAGCGCAGCCTCCCCTCAGCCGCTGCTCCTCCACGCCGGGGGTACGCGGGGAGCCCCCCTCGGCCCCGCCATTTTGTGTCTGCACAAGCCGGGGGAGCCGCTGCAGGGCTCGGCGTCACCGCTCCCCTACCAGCGCAACCTCCCGCAGGAAGAAGGCGCAGGCCGGCTGATGCCGCCCCTCAAAGCCGGGCGAGACATCCGCGCAGCCCCAGGGACCCCACGGGATACAAAGCCGGCGACGGCGGCTCCGCCATGACGGGCGCCTTCCCCTCGTCTCCCCGCCCGCCCCTTTATAGCCCCCGCCGCGCGGCGATTGGCTGCTCCGCCTGTCCGTCAGGCTGGGAATTTCCCGGGGGCGGAACCAGCCCCGGTGCTGGTGGCGGAGCGGAGGGGCCCGGACCGCGACCCCCATCCCGATCCCGACCCCGACCCCGATCCCGATCCCGGCGGCGGCCCCGCCGTGGGGCGCACGGCAGGTGAGCTCGGAGCGCTGCGGCCGCCCTCGCGGACAGGATCCCTGCCCGGGGCACCGGGGTCTTACCGGGCACCGGGGTCGCGCCGCCCCAGCGAAGGGGCCCGGGCCGGAGGGAACTGCCGGGATCGGGGCTGCGCGTTGCCCGTATCTGGCCGGTTCCCGGTCTCTCGGGCCGCTCGGGTGGTCGGGGTGAGACCCCGCAGGGGGCCAGGGCCGCGCCGTCCCCCGGGGACTCGTCCCGGAGCCGCCCGGTGTCGCGGGCTGTCGCGGTAACCGTGCCGTGCCTCAGTTTCCCCTCTCCCGGCCAGGGCGGGGGCTGCCGCCGCCCCCCGCGGGGGACAGGCTGGGTGTCGGTGTTCCCGGCGGTGCCCGGGGGCAGAGGAGGAGGCTCGGCGGGGTGCGGGTGGGGGTCCCGCAGCCCCCCGGGCGGTGCTGCCCCGCTCCTCCCTCGGCCCGCCTTGCACAACCCCGGCGTTTCCCCGGGCCCACGCATCTGCCTCCCGACTGCCCCTGGTGTGCGATCTCCCCCGGGCAGGGCCCCCGCGGGGGGCTCAAGGACCCTCCTGTCCGTGCTGTTGTCCTTTCCCTTTGGCTCTTTACCTCTGGTCCAACCGTGTGTGTGTCCACGTCGGATGCTGATCCAGCGTCTGGAATAGCTGGAGCAGGGATGGCAGCATCCTCCTCTTTTGGGAGGGAGGCACAGCTTGTCTCTCCCTTTTCCCTCTCTCAGTTCCAGGCTAAGACCCTCACGGAGGGCAGAGAGAAAAAAATATAAAAGATGCTGCCTGTCACTGCTGCTTTTAGGTGAGAATAGCTCCAGATGGGACTCGTGAGGGTCTGCATCCTCTCAGAGATCTGGCTATCCTATTCCTGTGTCCCTGGCACACAGGTTGCCCCCTGTATCAAGAAGCCAAATGCAGCCTTTTCCCTTGAGCTGGTCATTCCCATCACTTGGGTGGGTCATTCCCATCACTTGGGTGGGTCATTCCCATCACTTGGGTGGGTTATTCCCGCCATTTGGGGGAATGGGGGCTGTTCTGCTGGCACAAGCTCTTTTGGAGTGCACATTTCATGGAGAGCGCTGTCAGCTGAAGCGTTCCGGAGACTGGACTTTGGGCACTGGGATGAGTTCTGGAGACAGGAAGGTTCCAAACAGGCACGTCCTTGAGAGCTGTCTCCGTGGTGAAGTGAAGTAAGCAAGAAGAAAACAGGAGAGCCTTTTTGCTGCCTTTGGCATTGTTCCTGGCTCTGCAAGAAATCCCACGACGCCCTTTCGGCCCAGCCTACACCAGGCAGACCTATTTAGCACAGGGCCATGGGTTGTTGCTTGCCAGCAGCTGGTACAAAACTCCCTTGGGTGGAGGAAACAGAACCATCTACTCTTGTGGCATTGCAGATTTTGTTTTAAAGCAGCAGCTCTTACTTGGCTGGTGTAGCTTTGTGGTGCTGCTGTCTGCTGCCGGCTTGGATGTTGCCAGCTGAAGCACACCAAGTTGGACAGGAGTAGCTTGGAAGCGAGGAAAAGGCTACAAGGAAAGGGGTGGCTGTGCCTTGTTGTGCTTTGGAGCGCTGTCACAAGCAGCCATGCTGCTGCTGAGCCCTGCAGGGAGGAGTGGAGCAGGCAGGATGAGGCAGATGTCTTTGCAGCAGAAGACGGGGTCTCGCATAAATCCGCCCCCCGTGCTGCCACTAGAGCACCAGCACCGTGCCTGGCTGCTTGTCCTGCCTGCACTGAAGCTTGGGCCCATCCCAAGGAGCTCTGCAGCTGTGCATGGTTTACCTGTGTTTGTAAACCTGGCAGGCTCAGGGAAATGCTTTATTTTCTTTGTGAGCAGCCTCATCAGAAGCAGGTTGTTTTGTGAAGTCTCTTCGGGAGGTGGATTTTTTTCAGGCGAGGGTGGGCTTTCTTGCTGGGGGACATCTTTAATACCTGCTGTGTTTTGGGTAGGGCTCTTGCCTCTCCCACCCTCTCTTTGTGGCTAAACTGGCTGGAAAGGAACACACTGCAAGTGGAGGTTCAGACCTTTCCCTTTGAGACCTGAGCCTCGCAATGCCTGCTTTCCTCTTCTTTTATTACTCCCAGCTCAGTGGACTGCAGTGCCCAAAAAGTCTCATTATTGCTGCCTCCTAAGGCTATCTCTACTTCACTTTCCTGCAAATGAGACCAGTCCATCAGTCCAGGAATTGTTGTCCCTTTTTTGAGAAGCTGCTGGAGCCCTGTAGAAGAAATCCAGTCTGGGGGCTGCAGTGTTTTCCAGTAAAATGATCAAACGAACAAACAAAAAAATCATTCCATGGTGTCTGTCTGAGTGGCTTTTGCTTTCCCTCTAAGGAGGCATGCCGGGGACCCAGCAGCCCCAGTCATGGGAAAATTATTCTGGCAGCCTGCAGGGATTTGCTTTTACCTTCTGTGATCCTGGTGCGGAGGAGGCTTCCTGTGAATGTTGTGCACTGGAGTAAGGAAAACCCCCTTCTCCTTAGGGCTGGGCCATCACAGGGTAAGAATTGAAGGGCTGCCAAGCCTGCAGCTCTGGAAGGCTGCTCCCCACCCTGGGTTCAGTGCCCAGAGCAAACCCTCAGCAGTGCCAGCCCCCTCCTGCACAGGCTTCGCATCCTAAGCCTGGGTATCTTCAGCGTTCAGTGATTTTGAAGCAGGAATCACATCCTTCTGCATGGCTGGTACAGTGATGGCTGTGGCAGCGGTGTGTGTTGTTCTGGGTGACAGCAGTGACAGCTCCAGCTCACTCCCAAGCCACAACACAGCTATTTAAACACCACTCTGCTTTCATCTTTGCCCGTGAGCCTCCCCTGCCTGCTCACACTCTCATTCTCTGCTTTTGCTGAGTTGCCATAAAAATTTGCTACCCAAAGGTCTCGGTGTCCCACATGGAACCAGCAACGCCCACGGGTGCCCGTCTGGCAGTCTCTGACAGCGGCTGGGCATGGGGCCAGTGAGCTGCAGACGGGCAGCCACGGTCTGAGCCTGGTCCTCAGGGCTGTGAAATACTGTCAGATCATCTTAGGAACTGTTGACGGGCAAAGAGGGAAGTGCTTTCTGGTGGTTTGGTGGTTTCTGCTGGCGTTGGTTGTAGTCCCTGTTTTCTTTGTGTATCTAACCACTGTTAGGTGCTGGTGTATGGCCCCCTCTCTCCTCCCTGTGTGTTTTTATTGAAATGAGATTTTTCACTGTGAGTCTCACCTGTCAGAACTCTTAAGGAAAAAAAAAACCCAAAAAACACAACAAACCAAGACTGATCCGTGGGGTCAGTGACTTGGTCTCTGGTCCCCAGGGTGGCCTCTCTGTTTCAGCGGCACTTTGCAGAAATTGGACTGTGCCTCCACTCCAGGAAAACCCACCCTGTCCCCAGTGATGGTCTGGAATGCTGTGGAAACCCCTCCCTCTTTCCCTCTTGCTGGCTATTGTTTGCTGGTGAATTTGCGGCTGGTCTGCGCTTCCGTCAGCTGGAGATAGTCCAGTTCCTCTCCCCAGCTGTTGTGTGAAAACAGCTCCTGTGGTCCCTTTGCTACAATCTCGCTGGTAGGGTACAGACCTTGAGTAGAAAAGCTCTTGATAGAATCTTGAGAATAGGGAATAGCAGAGGCTTGCAGTGGCTCCATCCATCTGTGAGAATATGGGATCACTGTGAGTGAGCTCTGCTGTTTGGCAGGGTGGTCAGTGCAGCAGGACGCTGAGGGATTCCTGCAGGGGTGCGCAGGGGACAGGTACCTCCCATGTGCTATGGGACAAGGCAGAAAACCTCCAGGTTTGGGGTCTGGCATTAAGAGAATGAGGACTGGTATTTCAGGCTGCTTCCAAGCCACATGGGGAGATGGTACTGCAGGATAGGGCAGCTCTTCCCTCTTCTTCCTCCTCTCCCTACCTTCCCTGACACACACCTGCTCATCCCAGTGCAGGATGCAGATGCCCCACAAGATGGTCACTGAAGGGTGGGTGTGATGACTGGACAGCAGTGAGAAGCAGGCTCAGGTCCCCAGCCAGCCTGTGACACCATCCCCATCCTGTGCCAGGCTGGCCAGGCAGGTAGTGTGGCCACAGGTGATGGCATTTCCCAGCTTCGAGGGTCCCACTGGGCTGCGTGCTGGGCTCATCCAACCTGGCCTTGATCACTTCCAGGGATGGGGCATCCACAGCTGCTCTGGGCACCCTGTTCTGGTGCCTCACACCCTCACAGTAAAGAATCTCTCCTTAGTACCTAATCCAAACCTGCCCTCTCTTTAAGACTGGCTGTGACAGTGCTGCCATCGCTGGGACTCACAGCTCGGAAGTGGCCCTGGTTCTTCCACAGCTTCCTGTCAGTTGCTCTGGGCTCCAGGAATAGCCTCTCCTCAGCTCACCCCACACCACCACAGTTGGGCAGTTCCAGCTGCTTGGGACGAGGTCACTGGCTCCCCATGGGGGGCTTGGCAGCACCCACAGAGCAGGAGGGTGATGAGACACCCCAATGCATCCCCCAGAAGCAGAGTGCTGCTGAGGTCAGGCCTGATTCCCTGTCGCTGAGGCAGGTGCTAATTGCTGCTCCAGTTGTGGATGCTGCCAGGTGGCAGCTGTCATCTGGAAAGTCCCTGCCGCTCCCTGGCAGGCAGGTCAATCCAAGCTGGAGATCAGCCTGCATCGCTCATGGCATAAGCATTAGTCTGAGGTTGAGACAGTTTCGGGTACAGGCTACCCCCTTCCCCTTTCTGAATGCCTCCTCTCAGCCCCATCCTGCTCACCAGCTGTCTTGGCTGGCAGAAGAGCACTCTGGGCTGTGCTCCTGTTGTGCCCCCAGGGAGCATCCCAGCTTCAGCTGGCACCAGGACCTTCTCAGCAGCTGCTCTGCTCCATGGAACAAGCTGGCATCAGGGGGCAGAGTTCTGAGAAGTTGTGCTGTGATTCACAGCTGCTGCTTTATCCCCCCAGGAGATGGGTGAGACCTGGAACCAGGATCCTGCCAGCTGTCCCCAGGCCAGACTTCAGCAAAGGGAAGGCCTTAGGCCACCAGAAAGTGCAAGGAATTGTAAAAGCAATTAGCATACTGCTTGTGGGTGTTTTGTCTCCTTGGGCTTTGCTCTCAGCCGGGCACATGCCCAGATGTTTCCTGTCCCCAATTCAGGAAGCTGTACTTCTGGCAGACAGTTTTTCTGGCTGAGCAGAAGGACAGAGTGAATCCCTGCCTGGCTCCTGGGGCTCATCCCCCAATACAGCCCAAACTTCCCCCCAGCTGCTGGTTAAGGCTTTTGGAGTTGCAGATGCTGCCCCTCCCCAAACAGCCCCTCGCAAGCCTTTATGCACCCCAGAAGTAGCATATGTTGACAGGATGCCCTGGTGACAGTGCCCGGGTTTGCTCCTGGGCCGCGTCTCCGTCTCTCCAGGGGTTGCAGCGTTCTCTGTGACTCCAGTGCCCTTCACGGGTGAGAGCCAGCCCCAAGTGGGGATGCTGGTGATGCCTCCTCGTGTGACAGTTCTCATGGCCGTGAGTCACCCCGACACGTTCGCCCCAAGCAGGGCTGGAGGGGGAAGTGCCTTCACCTGGGTCACTTGTTGGCTGGCTGGCGAGCAGTGAGGCACCAGCACAGCACCCTAGACCCCCGCACGCTTGGGAGCAGGGGACTGTGGCACCGTCTGGAGCCAGAGGAGGGTGACACCGTGCTCCATTGCCTTGCAGGGATGCCTGGCTGGGAGGTAGGCGACTGAACAGCAGGCATGGAAGGGAGAGGACCCTATCATATCTATGACCCCGGTGGGGGCTCAGAGGAGAATGGATCCACGGCCTTGGAGCGGCTGGTGGAGGAGAACGCCCGGCTGAAGGAGAAGATGCAAGGGATCAAGTCTATCGGTAACTGCTGCGTGCCAGGGGGATGAGATTTGCCTTGGGAGCAGCCCAGCCTGTGCCCACAGAGCCAGGGGTTTCTTGCTTGGTTGAGGAAGGGTGCTGGTAGAAGCTGGGGGTCTTGGCACTGGGGCAGCAGCAAAGCTCTCCCTGTCCTGGAGGGTTGAGCAGGATGTCTGAGCTTTTTCACGTGGCAATGCAGAGGGCGCAAGAATTTTGCTGAACTCCTGCGGTGTTTTATGGTGGAATAAATGGCTGGAAAGAGAAAACAAGTGGTGGAGCAAGGACAGCTCCTTGGAGTTATTAGGTGCTGGGATCTGTTCTGCTTTTGATAAAAATCCCCACCTCCTGCAAGCCCTGTTGGGCCAAGGGCTTTTCCCAGGTGTTTCTCAAGGAACCTGATGTTGAGTGCTCCCTGCGGCAGCAGGAACATGCCAATGTTGAAATGTTCCAGCTGAGTTGTGCCACCCTCTTTCTTCTCCTTGTCAGCCTTCCCCCGCTCCCGCCCCCAGTTTTGCTTTCTGTCTCATGAGCCAGCTTCCTCCTTTGAGTCCTGCTTCTGCAGCCGAATTTCCACCTGTCTCGTGATTCCGTTGTGTCACCATGCCCTTACCTGGGACAGGGACTCTCTGGTGTGACAGCAGCTCCCTCTCATCGGGGGAGGATTGCACTGTTCATGTCAGACCCCAGAGTGGGAAGGTTGGACCTGTAAGTCCACCACCCAGGCTTAAATCTGTCTCCTCTGGGAAGCAGAGGAGACCTCTGAGAGCCACAGAGGTGCTTTCTGCCTCCTGTAACCAGTCCTCTATGTGTCAGCATGAGGATTTCGGAAACCAGTGAGCCACTGATCCAGCTTTGCTGTTGGATTTATCCCAGAATAGTTGTTTCCAGATGAAGGAGGACTATTCTGGTCACTGCTCCAGCCAGACAGGGTTTTTGGTGCTGGTGGATGGGGCTACAGCAGGACAGGCCCTCGGGGAAGGAGGCTGAGCATCTTTCTGTTGCCTACAACAGGGGAGCTTCTGGAGGAGTCCCATGTGGAGGCATCCAAGCTGCGGCAGAAGGCAGAGGACCTTGTGAAGGACAACAAAATGCTGATTGGATCATCTTCCTTGGAGGACTTGGTGGAAACCGGAGGTAAGAGATGTGAGGCTCCTGGGGGAGGAATAACCTGATGGCTCAGAATCCTGAGCGTGGGGGAAGGGAAAGGCTGTGCAAGAGACTTTAATGAAGTCGTGTCATCTCTGGAATGTATCAAACCACTGCCATCCTTCCTTCTAAAAGGAGGTCTCTGTCCCATCGCCGTAGGTGGGGGTAGAAATCATCCATCAGTGCTTGACCTTGCAGGGGTCTGCTGTCTGCATCCCTGTGCCAGCTGGAGAGAGGCTCTGCTCTCCAAAAGGCTCATGGCTGCGTCTCTCCCCTCTCCGCAGCCGTCGGCCCCGACCCCAGCTTCACACGGGCAGCCCCGGGCAGTGCCCAGCCGGACCTGGAAGCACAGAAATCACCTCCCACTGTGAGTCTGCTGAATGTGGAAGCTGCTGCTGGCGTGGCTGGAGAGGGAGGCACTGTCCATCTAATTAAAGCAAAAGGAGGCAGGCTTTAGCCTTTAGAAATGGGGATGAACCTGAAAGGAACGGGTTCAGCTCCCCTGCTGTACTCGTGGTGCTCCGTCTCTTTGTGTGGTGGGCACCTTGGGCTGCCATTCCCTGGGGAGCTCTGACCTGGCTGCCTCCCCCTGCAGGGATCCTCCTCAGAGTTTGAGATCGTTGCCATCGAAGCGCAGGGGTTTCCCCAGGAGGGCAGGAGAGCGGTGAGTGGCCCCGCAGGACTTGCTGTTGGCAAGTGGGGAGTCGAGCCAGTGTCAGAGGTCTGAGGGTGTGTAGGGCTGCAGTTCTGTGCCCAGGCAGGCACCAGCAGGGCTGGCTGACCCATGTCAAGGCAGCCCTTGGGCAAACCACAGAGGAGGGATAAACTGGGCAAATGTCTTCCCCCAAACATATCTGGCCTGGCTGGGCCTGGGGCCAGTGGAGCAGCCCCAGCCAGATGGGGATGCCAATGTCTGCAGATGACAGTGACAACCCAAGGAGCTGTCAGTGATGCTCTCATATTCAGCTGGTGCCCACACTGGGTGGAAGGACCAGGCCTCCAAGCCCTTTAATTGCTGACAGGGTCTGCCCTAGCCAAAACACCTCTGTGCTCCATTTGCTGCCACCTGAATTGTCATTGCCCCATCCTGTCCTGCTCTGGTTTTTTGTGTGCTGGAATGGAGGGGTGAAAGGAATGGGGAGCCCAAGGAGAATGAACATCAGCTGGCACCACATAGTACCAGTAAGAGGGCATGCTCTCACTGCACATCCCTGTTCACATGGGCCAGAGAGGCTCTTGGAGGAGTTGAGTCTTACTGGACACTCCTGGGGCACAGCCATGAGGTGATGGAGAATGGAATGGGATCTGCTTGGCCACCAGCTGCTAGTTCCTGAGCGAAGTCCAGGTCCTGTGCTCACAGCCAGCTTGAGTCCTCACTGCCCTCCCTTGGCAGCAGACATGGGTGGGAGGAGCTGGCTGTTTTGTGCCCCGCACACCCCCTCCCACAGTAGGTTTGGGGCTGTAAACTCTGGGGTCAGGGTGCTGGGGACACACTGAGCTGTTCTGTCGTGCAATCTGGGACATTCTCAGAGGCAGCAGGTGAGTCAGCAGGGCTGGGAGCAGAGCAGGTGTAGGTGTGCCAGGACTTCCCCAACTCCTCCCAGCAGAGCCATGTATGCCAGCTGTTGTGCCAGCGGCACGTCCTAGGCTATGGAGGAGTTAACCAACCACACCAGAGGAGCATAAACCTCCTGGGGACACTCCCCATGGGCAGGGTACACCCTGACACTGGTGGGTGTGCCCTGACCTGGACTTTCCCAGCCACTTGGCTGTCACCTGTCAAAGGGCTCGGGTTCCTGGTCCCTGGCGTGCCACAGCAGCAGGGAGCACGGAAACAGGACAGGTGGACGGAGAGCATGGGAGTTGGGGTAAGACCACCACCCCTTCCAGCACAGACCAGGGTGTTCATAGAGAGGACAATCTCGGGAGCAGGGATATTTAGTCTTGGTGCAGATGGGAAGAGCTCAGGTGGAGAAGAGACCAAGAGTGGAGATGCCTCCATTGCTGTCAGCAATTTGAGAGTGTGTTCTGCTCAGACTGCCAAGGGGCACAGGGAATCCATGAGCTGCTGCCACGTCCTCCTCCACCTGAGGACACGGTGTGCCATACCCAGCAGCTGGGAATCAGACCTTTGCAAAGCTGACACAGTTTTTCAGCATACTGAGAGGTGCTGCAGAGTGTCTTGGTGCTGGCCCAGCTCCCAACCACTGCCACGGATGGGACGTGAAGTTGATCTGCCCCAAGAGGAACTTTACGATTCTCCTTTAACTGGTCTGACCACACCTGATCCCCTCCACATTCCCAGGACTTGGAGCAGGCACCGAACGAGGAAGCCAACCTGCTGCCCCAGCTGCAGCAACTGGAGAACACGCTGAGTGGCTGTGCCAAGGAGGCCAGCAAGGACCAGGTCTTTGTGCGCATGGGCTACATGGCCTCTGAGCTCAAGCGCTTGGCCTCCAAGGTGCACAAGAACGAGCAGAGAACATCGTTCCTGCAGGTGAGTGAGGGCTGGCCTGGCTCTTCATGGAGATTTCCCCGCTCCTGTTTTTTCCCACCAAACCCCTCCTGCCTATCCCGAGGTGGACACCCACCTCCTTAGCATGGCTTGGTGGGAGGCATGGGTGGCCAAGGGCTGGCCGTGGTCCTCACGCTGCCAGTGTTCACCCTCCAGACGCTGTGTGAGACGCTGCACAGTGAGAACAAGGAGCTGCGCACCAAGCTGGAACATGACCTGGAGCAGAGAAACCAGGCTCTGGAGAAGCTCAGGTGAGGGTGGGCTGTGTGGATGGGGACAGGGCTGCCCTGGAAGCTGCTTCCTGCTGACCCATCTCTTCCTGCCCGCAGGTGTGAGAACCAGGAGCTCCGGAGGATGGTGACGCTCAGCAGCCAGGACAGCGGGAAGAGGGAAGTCGCTGAACAGGTGAGGCGGCAGCATCTCTTTGGAGAGGGCTGGGAAGGAGGCAGGGAGCCTGCTGACACATCAGCAAAGATGGCCTCATTTTAATTGAGCCCCCAGTTTGTCCCAGTATGACCAGCAGGATTACTCAGGGTCTCAGGGGGATGGGGGAGGCAGTGGGAGGGGAACTGGCTCGAGTTTAGCCGGCCTTGGGCACAGCCTCCACAAAAGCCCTGAGGGTGCCCCCCGTGCGCGTCCAGCAGAGCGGGGCCATGGTGGAGAAGGCGCCGGGCAGAGAAGAGCTGGAGGCCAAGGAAAAGAAGGTGAAGATCCTGGAGCACCAGCGCAGGGAGGTGAGGACCAGGCTGGGAGGGAGGCACCACTAAGGAGGCGGGGAGCGGGCAGAGGGGGCACAGGGCTGGGATGGCACTGAGACTGGGGCAGGGCTTCAGAGCTGCAGGGAAGCACTGCTGGAGCTGGGACCTCCATCCAGCTGGTCCCCAAAGTGCTTTCATGACAGGATTCTGCTGGGGACCACCATAGCTGGTTCATAGCAGGGTTTGGGCTCCTGTTCAGCCATCCCTCTCTCCCTGCAGCTGCTGGAGGTGAATAAACAGTGGGATCAGCATTTCCGCTCCATGAAGCAGAAGTATGAGCAGAAGGTAGGGCTGGGTACTCAGGGCTGGGTGCTTAGGGGACACATTCCTGCTGGGTGCTGGCTGTGGGGGCTCAGAGGAGGCGGTGTAGGGAGGTTTGGGGGCTGCCTGTGCCTCCTTGCCCCCATTGTGGGTCCTTCCAGGCCAACACCCCCATTCCTTCCCGGCAGGTCACGGATCTACACCAGGAGCTGGCTGAGGCCCGCAGGGCAGTGACCGAGCTGGAGTCAGAGCGGGAGCAAAAGCAACGGGATTTTGACCGCAAGCTGCTCTTGGCCAAGTCCCGGATTGAAACAGAGGAGGCAAGTCCCTTGGGAAGGGTGGCAGGGAGCTGCCAGCCCTGTTGCCCTGCCCTGGCTGATCGCCCCCAACCCTGGGTCCTGCAGGCAGAGAAGGAGAGGCTGGCCATGGAGGTGAGGGACCTGCAGCAGAGGATGCGGTTCCTGCAGGAGCAGCTGGCTCCGGTCACCAGGCAGCGGGAATACCAGGAAAAGGAGATCCAAAGACTGAACAAGGTGGGGGCCAGGGCACAGCCCCTCACTGCAAAATGTCTTTAATGTTCTCCAGTCTCTTCACCTCTCTCAAATCCAAAACTGACCCTGATAACCCACTCTTGCCCAGGCAGAGACTTGTGTCAGGCCCACCGCATCCCTCTGGGCTTCAAGGAAGGGGGGTTCAAGAAGGGTCTGTTGTCCCTCTTGGCCCTGCCCAGTTATACCCACTTCCACTCTGGGCACTTGCCTGGGTTCCTCCAGTGCCGTCATGAGCACTGAATTGCTCTGACCCTGCTCCCTGCTCTTCCTCTGTAGGCACTAGAAGAGGCCCTGAATGTCCAAGCCTCTCCACCACCCATCTTTGCCATGGAGCCGGCAGGGAAGCTGCCACAGCAGGAGCTGCTGACCCAGAACGAGCTACTCAAGCAGCAGGTAGGGCAGGACATGGAGCCATTGGGGACGGGCAAGGGAATGCATGTCCTGAATCTCCACTGCAAAGAGCCCTGTGTGCCAATAGCAGCCGGGCAGGTGGCAGTGCTGGGGTGGTGGAGGTTGGGGACACAGCTCAGCATCCTCCAGGCATTCATCTGAAAGGACCACAGCCATGGGCCATATGCCTGGGGCTTGGAATGGCTGCTGGGCTCAAGGATGGCAGCACAGTGTTGGTGTTGCTTAGGGGAGGTGTCTGCCCTCAGCCAGGTGCACCCACATTCTTCCTTCCTGCCAGGTGAAAATTTTTGAGGAAGACTTCCAGCGGGAACGAAGTGACAGGGAGAGGATGAATGAGGAGAAGGAAGAGCTGAAGCAGCAGCTGGAAAAGCTGCAGAAGCAGTTGGTCCTCTCCAACAACCAGGTGAGCAGCGCTGGGTGCTACTGGCAGCACTCTGGGAGCCCTGTGTCAACCTCATGTGTCTTGGGAAATGCTAGCCCCGTGTCACAGTCCCTGTACATACCTAAGAGTAGAGGCTGGAGGAGAGCAGGAGAGCCAGAGGGGTGTTTTTGCTGCTGCTTGTCACTGCCAGAGCATCTCCTTTCATTAATCTCCTCTTTCTGCACCCCTCCTGGGGAATTGGGGGAGACTGGTGCAGGCATTCCCTCAGCAACCCTAACCCGTGAAGATGGGAGGTGGCAGGGTGGGCTCTGCACTAACCCCTCTTCCTCCCAGCTGCGAGCCTCCAAGGACGACTGCCAGAGGGAGAAGGAGGAGAAGGAGAAGCTGAAGAAGCTGCTGAAACAGCATAAACAGGTAGGGATGGGAGGAAGCCCTCTTTGGGCAGAGGGGCTGGGGGTTGCAGGCTGGTGGGGGTGGTGGTGGGCTGCCATTGAGATCTCCCCAGCATCTGTCTTGGCTCCTTGCAGGCTTCTGGAGAGAGGCTGCACCCCGAGCCAGGGCCGGGGCCGCTGGGCCCAGCCTGCCCCATGTACCAGTACCAGTACAGCCCCCCCATGGCTCACCCCATGTACCACGGCTACGACGAGTGGCAGCAGATCCGGTACCCGCCGGCCGTGCCGGGCGAGCACACTCAAGGACAGAACTTCCACCATTTTCCCCCGGTGAGACTCCACCTGTGCCCGCAGGAGGGGGAGCAGAGGGGGACGTGGGTGGGTCTGGGACTCGCTGCCCTCCAAGACCACCGAGTCCCAGAGCAGGGAGCTGAGCACCTGTGTCCTATTGGCACGTGACTGCTCAGTCCCTTTCTTCCCCTTCCTTCTCCTCCTCACACTGTCAGTCAGTCACAGAGTGTAGCCTCATGATTCACATCCAGGTAATTCCCTGTCTCTGTTCCACCTCCTCCTGCAGCCCGAGTACCCCTGGCGCCCGCCCTGTGCCATGGCTCACAGCCAGAACACCCAACCAGTGGCTGGGGTGAAACCAGTCCCCAAGGACTTGGGTAAGGCTCAGACCCTCCCTGACAGGGGTGCCCATCCTTCACCCTGAGACTTGGGGCACTTGGCTAAACACATGGGGGAGGGATGGGGGCACAACTTGCCAGGCAGTGGCCATTTTCCCTTAGCCCCCACCTCTCATCAGCTGAGGGGACAATTTTGCCATGGGGTTGGTCCCTGCTGCATCCCTGCCAGCATCCCCACAGCACCTAAAGTCAGGCTGAGCCCATACAGCTCGTGGAGTTACGGCAGTTGGTGCTCAGGGGTAGTAACCATGCCATGGCTGGCACCCCTTCTGTGGGCCTTGTGTGAGAATGAAGAGCTGTGCTTACCCTGTGCCACCCCTCTCTTGTGTTTCAGAACAGGCAGGTCCCGGATTGCCCTAATGCCAAGGACCGGCCACGCTCCAGCACCGGTGGAAGAGGAGTAGGGTGTGTGTGTGTGCCCGTGTGTGTGTGTCCAGGAGCTTCCTCCGGCGGCCGATGCCTGTGCAAGGACATGTGCTGCACGTGGGGGGCTCAGCAGCGCCTTCCCCCAGGGAGATCATGAAGGAGGGACTAAAGGTGCCATCGTGGTGGCAGCCAGCATGGGGCCATCCCCTTCCCCACGAGGAGCCAGGCCTGGCATCGCTGTAGACCTGAGCCAGGGAAGAGGAGCCAGTGTTTCCCAGGAGCTGTCCCAATCCAGAGCCCCTGGAGGAGCGGGTAACAGCGGGGACTCTCCCGGTGGTGGGAGACCCCACACTCGCAGGCAGGTGCTGGCCGCAGCCGTGGCCCAGCCCAAGGGTGGTTGGTGTCTTCGTATTTATTTAAGGACTGAAGTGTGGCTGAGTCTCTCTGGTTTTGTCCTGAAAGCTGCCTCCTGTGGGGCAGCCTCTGCGTGGGGACGGGGAGAGGGAGGGATTCCAGGGCTGTTGGTCCCCATGTGCTCGGGTATAATCATAGGGACAGACTGAGTGCAAGGGGACCCCAACCCTTGCTTGGGCACCCCAGGATGTGTTGTCCCAAGTGTGTGTCCCCCACCTCACTCGGTGTGCTGAGCTCAGCCCCTCACCCTCCCCTCTTCTGCCTCCACCCCTGCCAGAGCAGGGAAGCCCTCTGCCTTCCCTTGCCGCAGTAGCCTTGGGGACAGTCGTTGACATTGCACATAGCAAGTCTTGCTCCACGAAATAGGTCTGGAGGGGAAAAAAACAAACACAACCCAGTTTCTGTAAGCATGGCTGTCACAGGTATGACACCAGGAGGCACAAGATTCCAGCTCCTCACTGGGGGTTGTCCCTGGTCCCAACCCCTTTTGCCCTCCTGTCCTCTTCACTCGCTCCCCATCCTGTGCCCAAATGCTGGGCTGTGGTGGTAAGTCCATGTTTGCAGTTACTGTGGAAAAACTGAGTTTCTCTAGTCAGGAAACTCTCAGTTTCTCCCCCAGGCTGGCCACACTACCCACTGTGCCCCCCACTCTACCACTCCTACCCCTGGCCAACAAGTGGGGCTTCACATTTACAAAGCCTTTATTCGGTGTTTCTATGGTGGGTGGTGAGGGGCTGGCCACCCCTGTCCAGGAGAGCAGCACATCTCCGTGCCAGGACCACGGGCAGCCTGAATGCACTGAAGAGCTGCTCCGTGCTCAGCACGGTCAGGCCAGACCCGCCCCAGCCGGGGCTTTCGGGCCGAGCCTTCATGGAGAGGTGGTCTCCTGCTCCAGGGACAGCCAGCCCCTGCATCCTCCCACTGCCCGCAATGGTGGAGAGGAGGAGGCAAGCTGGAGGCCAGGAGATGTCACCACCGGGGTGGAGGTGGGACACAGGGATATTGGAAGTACCCCACTGCCATCGCTGAGGTCTCTGCCACGAGGTTGCCCAGCCCAGCATCCTGACTGGGGGGTGCCAGAGACGGGAGCAATGGAGGAGACAGTGCGTGATTCCTGCTGCGGGGGAACATCTGGGGAGGGAGTGCAATGGGAAGCAGCTGGGGAGAGGCCCGAGGCTCTAGTGGCCCTGCTATTCATCGTGTTTCCCCTGCTGCCGCTGCCTCAGGTAGGTCACGATGTGATTCTTGACGGCAGCGATGTTGGTGCGATGGTACCAGCGCATGATGGGCACGCCCTCGGGGCTCACCAGGAACTTCTCAAAGTTCCACTTGATGTCATGGTTCCGCAGAGGCTCCCAGAAGAGCTTGTTGGGGTTCCCAAACTCCTCCGCCACCGGGGGACAGGCGTTCTGCAATGGGGAGCCAGTGCATCACTGCCTTGCCCCTCCAAAAAGCAAGCTGGGTGTGTCCCATTCATCTCCCCTTGCCATAGCACCCACCTTCAGGAAGGTGAAGATCTTCTGCTCCTTGGCCCCGTTCACGTCCCCTTTCTTGAACAGCTGGAAGTTGGGAACAAAGCCACCTCCTGGCCGGACATACCTACAAGGCGGGGGAACAGGATGTGCAATGGACAGCTCTGAGTGCTTGCACGAGGGTGGTGACAGGACCCCAAACCCCTTATTTGGGGCCACAGCCAGGAGCAGCTGCAGCCTGCGCTCCCAGACCCTGGCTGGGACCCCAGCAGAGCTGGGGGAGTCCCACAGCCCCCACCACAGTACTCACTTAAGTGCAGGGAGGATCTCTGAGTTCTGGCCAGGTTCCTGCTTCCCAAATTGGTTGGAGGGGAAGCCGAGGACCACCAGCCCCTGGCTTCTCAACTCATCTTGTAGTGCATTCAGTTCTGCATGCAAGGAGAGGCAGAAGTGGGTTAGCAGAGGACCAGGCACAACCTCCACACCTGCACTCTGTCCCTTGGGACCATTCCAGTCAGGCCGGGCCCTGAGGAGCAGGCATTTAACCCTTTCCCCAGCTCCCTGAAGCAGAATGGACCATGGGAACATGCCAAAGGCCGCACTCCTGGGCCCTGCCCTAACCCGAGGCACCCATGCCCCCGGACCCTTACCAACATACTGCAGGGTCAGGCCTCAGTACGTGGCTACGTTGACGAAGAGCACTGTCTTCCCCTTGTACCTCTCAAAGGGGATGTACTCGTCCCCATCGAGGGTCAGGGCCCCGTAGCTGTAGATGGTGTCATTCACCGTGGGGTAGCAGTCCACCTGTGGGGCGAGGAGCGTCCCGTGGGAGCGGGCTGGGGGCTGCCGGCCCCCCTGCTCCCCATCCCCACGGCCAGCAGGGCAGTGGGGCCAGCCCTGCTGCTGGCCGCCAGCCTGGTGTCCCCTGCCCCGAATGCCGCTGGCAGCAGGAAGGCTCCGGCGTGCCAAGATCTGGTGGGACAGGCTGACTTGGGGCGTGCGGGTGCACACGGGTCCGGCTGCAGCTGGGGGAATGTTTACAGAACTGGGAGCAGCAGGAAGGCGAGCGGCTGCAAAACAGCCGGAGCGCAAGGGGAAGCCAGCACCAGAATCTTGTGGGCAGTGAGCAGGACTCAGCACCCCTGGAACCCCTGGGGGGCAGGGGCGGTGCAGGGGATTCCGGGCGGGACGGGGGAAGGGTCGGGCTGGAGCAGCCCCGGCATCGGGGGCCACAGGGGTTAACCCAGAGGAGCCCACCTCCTGTCCCCACCAGGGTCCCCGGGCTCGGCCAAGTGCCACCGAGGGGCTATTTTGGGAGCTGGCAAGAGGGGAAGTCGCAGGGGCTGCGCTCGAGGAATGAGGGCTCCGTGGGACTGTGGGGTGCCGATGGCGAGGTGGGGAGCCTGGCTGGGGGGTGACGGTGTCCCTGCCCTCTGGGCTTCGGGGACACGGTGGGTTCCACACCTTCCAAACACGGGGGAACCCTCCCGGACACTGCATGGGAAAAAGCCCCCGTGCTCTGCCCCTGGGGAGGTCACTTGGAGACCACATGGCTCTGTCCCCCTCTGTCCCCAACCCCAGGACAGCGATTGTTGGCGCTTGGCAAGAACTCAGAAAATCCCCCCGTGATCCAGGCACCGGGATTGTAGGGGGAAGGAGGGGGGCCACGGCGCCACCGTGCCCCACCGCTGCCCCGGGGAGTCCTGCGGAAAGCCTTGGGAACAGGCGCGTCCCCAGGGTGTCACACAGCCCCTAGACCCCCCAGAAAACGCCGTGGGGGTGTCCCCCTCCTCTTACCTTCTCCCTCTCCTCACTTCGCCCCAGCTGGACGAGCCCAGCCAAGAAAAGGGGCAAAATCCAGCTGCTGCGGGAGCAGCCCCCCATGGCTGGGAGCGGGGTGCGGGGTGCCGGCACCCCCTGACAGCCCGGGACGAGCGCCGCTGTCGCCCGCTGTCACCTCGGAGCCCGGCGGCCGAGAAATAGCGGCGGGGCTGCGAGGGGGGAGCCAATGGCCGGGGGGGGGCCGGGCCGGGGCCGCGTTAACCGTGTGGGCTCTGGGACGGACACACGGACACACGGACGGACACCGCCCGGGGGTGGCACCACGGCCTGGCGGGCACCTGGGGCACCCGTGGGGACACGGGGCAGCGGCATGTGCCGAGGGTTTATGCAACGCGTTACCCGAGCCGGGATTAAACCCGCAGGGTGGGGGGAGACATATCGGGGGGAGGGGGAAAAGAGGTGACGGGGGATGGAGAGGGGCCAGGGTGGGAGAGGGGACCGGGGACGGAGCTGTGGCGGCGGAGAGGTGCCCCATCCTGTGCAGGTCACCCAGCCAGGGTGACATTTCCCCCCCAAGTGGGGTGTTGGCACCCGAGGAGCAGGGATCAAACCCCCCCAGCAGGAGCCTCGGGGGGCCGGGCTGGGGTTGGGTGGGTGCCCGGGCTGGGCTGGGGAAGGTCGATCCTGCTGCTCTCCTTCGTGCCCGGTAAATGAAGGTGCCGCTAGAGGCAGCTCTGGAGGAGGATCCCTCCTGCCAGGGGCCGTTCTGCAGCTCGTGGACTGTGGCTCCATGGTGACCCTGCTGGGGTCAAGGGCAGGGCACTGCTGTCCCTCAGCCCTTGGTGTCCCCAGGGGCAGGAGTTTCCAGGGTCCTGTTTGCTTAGCCAAGGAATGTGAACATTTACCCTGGGCTGTCTCCAAGGAAAATATCCGTGGTGAGGTGTAAATTCCCCGAAATCCCCCAACAAAATTATTCAGAGGGAGAATTAACTGACTAGAGAGGAGCTGGGGCAGCTGTGGTTTTGGGGGGAGGCTGGCCTGGGGTGGAGGACAGTATGGGGTGGCAGTGGGTGAGCCCTGGGGGGACCATGAGTGCCAGCATGAGGTTTGCCTTTACTAGAAAGCAAGGTCAGCCCTGCCACGATGCTGTCACTGAGCCAGCTGCTGGAGATGCCACCAAGGAAGGGAACTGTGGCCATGGGTTAAGAGGAAGCTGGAGGCTATCTCCAAATCCGTGTTCTTCACCAGAAGGAACACCATGTCCTGGGAAAGGCTGATGTTGTGAGGCTCCAATTGCAGCCTCAGCTGACGTGGGAGGGCTGGGGGTTGGGTACAACTCCCAGGCACAGAAAAGCCAAGGAGCAGGGGGGCTGTGGGTCTCTCTGTCACTGTCAGCATTTCCCAGAGCTTTAAACCTGCAATGCTACTGGGGGAATGGCTTAGCCCTGCCCTGGCTGGACCCCAAGCAGTGTAAGGTGTTTGCCCAGGTCCAGGCAAACCCCCACGATGCTCAGCCGCTGCCTGGGGACTGCACAGAGCCCATCACAACATGCCAAGAGCCAGGCCAGCCACAGGGATGCTCCGGTCTATTCTCACAGATAAGGCTGTGAGTGGAGCGAGGTGGCTCCTTGCCAAAACCTGTAGGAGCCAATATCTGGGGTTTGACCCTCCCCACCCACTTCCTAGACTCTAGGGAGATTTGAGGCCATGGGGCTGCAGTTCCTGGTCTGCACGCTGCCTGCACGTCTCTGCATCCTGTGGCCAACAAAGACCTGTGCTGCGCTCCCTAGCACAGCTCACACTTCTGACCCTGACCAGGGCTTGAGCCACCTCCTGCGACAGAGCTGGGACTGATCTGGGCTGCTCAGGACTGTGCTCCCTGCCCACTATTTCCCACCACAGCAACAGCCACCCACATCTAGTTACAGTGGTGTGTGGCACAGTGTGGTTGTGTCTCTTCCACGTGTCCTTGATCTCTGCCACGAGCAGTGAAAGTCTGAGTCACTCCTGAACTCAGTTTTCCTAAAACCAAAATAAAAATAAAGGACCCGTTTATCCAAGTCCCATCTCCTTTGGTCCCAGTGCCAAATCAGCCTGGGTGGAGGTTGGGAATGGGGAAGGAGGTAATGAGACACAGCAATGGACTCCCTCTCTGCCACTGAGCTTCCATGGCACCCTGGGCATGTCCCCCAGTGTCCCCAGCGTGCTGTGCCATGCCATGCTGGAGGCTGCATGGCAGAGCCAAGGGGCCCGGGGGCAGTGCTGCTGCACCCTGCAGGACTGGGGTCCCCCACCTCAAAAAGCAGCCATGCAGGATGGGCTGACCCTCACACGAACCTTCCTGCTCGGTTGTTTTTCCACCAGAGCCGGGTGGGAGCCAGCTCCCGCCTGCTGCAGATGTTTGGCAGGAGTCCGGGGCGGGAGGCCAGGCGCTTGCAGCTCCCCTGACGCCATGCTGCCGCAGCCACCAGCCTCCCTGGCTGTCCCCTGAGCCACGTGCCGGGGCTGCAGAGACCTTGTGCCAGGCTGCAGGGCCCCAGCTGAGCAGAGGAAATGTGAAAACAGAGGTGGGGACCATCTAGTGCTGCCTGCTGAGCTTGTCGCAGAGCTGACCGAGGAGTATTTTCATGCAGAGGGACAAGGATGGTGCCAGCAGCGGGGCAGGACAGTGGCAGGGAGTTTGGGCAGCAGCAGGCAGCATTGCACTGGCTAGCAGCACTGCAGCTTGCCTCTGGCAGCCTGGCCTGGCATCGAACCCAGGGCAATCTCTGAACCTTTGTTCTAAGTGTGCGACAGGAAGCAAAAGCAAAGCAAAGCTCTGCCAGGCAAGAGGCCCCAGCTTTTTGAGCACCGGGCTTCCCCAGGCTGCCAGCCCACAGTTTGCCCAACCCTCGCTGCTCTGCCCCAGCCCGTGTGCTCCCACGCACTGCCCTGCTTCAGCAGCAGCCTCCTTGCTCGGCATGTTGCCCAGCACCCTTTGGAGTGGGGGTCCCCCTTCCCGAGTGCCCCCACAGCCCCCAGGCTAAGTGCTCAGCCCCCTCCAGCACTGCTATCCCTTCCTTTTCCAGGGGAAGAATTGCTCCCTGTAGAAATGTCCCTGCAAAGGGAGGCTGCCCAGAGGCAAGGTGAGAGCCAGCATCCTGCATCCCCTTCTCCTTTCTGGGACTGCCCCATCTGCCTCCCCCAGCAGCAGCCCCCACGGGCCAGCAGCCAGCTCCTGCCACACACCAGCACTTCCAGGGAAGCATCCCAGTGGGTGCTGAATCACTTCAGTGCCCGTATCGCCCTGCCTGCTACAGCGTCACCGGAGCAGGACACACTTCTCAACAGAAAAGCATTTTTCCTTGGCAAAACTCCATGGAAACACTGCCGCCAAGCTCCAGCACTGTTCAGGCACTGAAGCCAGGGCCACAGCGGGGTTTGGTTATCTCGAAGAAGGAATTTCCAACTTGACAGTGTTGGAAATCCAGTTTAAATCCATTCTCCGCCATCTTAATGTTTTAAAAAATGTCGTGGCTTCTCCCTGCTTTACCTCCGCTGCCATTTAGCTCCATGTTTGTTGTTGTTACGAGCAAACCCATCTTTCCATTTCCTGGAAATGTTTGCCAGGGGTTTGAAACTTCCCAGAAAATTTATACCAAGAAAGGAAATCTCTCACTGCCCTCCGCTGCTCTTGACAAAGGGAATGCAAAGGGAACAGCCATCATATATGGTTGCATGGATGGGGGGGAGGTGTTCCATACTTTTCCTCGTGTTTTGCTCCAAACCACGCTTCCTTCCCAAACCACTCCAATGTTCGTGGCTTCTCCCCTATTCTCCTTATTGCAAAACTGCTCAGCTTTTATTCCTGGTGCCACTGGCCACCCCCACAGTGCCTCCAGGGAAGCAATGGTGGGGTGGAGCATGGGGGAGAGCAGAGCCAGGGCTGCTCCCACCCTGCACATCTGCAATGTCCTCCAGCTGCCGCTGCACTGTGCCAGCAAGGGAGGGAGAGAGGAAGAAAAACAGGAAAATAACTCTGGTTATTTGCCTCAAACTCTGCAAATCGAGAGAGGAAGAGAGAGTTGACAGCTCAAAACAGAAATATATTTTTTGGCTAAGCAAGGAATAAATATCTTCTCCATCCCAGCACAATCACAGCCAGAGGCTCCAGTGCAGGCACTTCTGCAGCCCAGGGTCTGCATCCCTGTGCTAGGCTCTCTCCCCAAGGTGTTTGTCTGAGGTCCTGCTTCCCTGGGGACCTCCTGCACCTCTGGCCCCACCACCCAATGCAAACCCCAATCTGGCTGTTGTGGATCAAGCCACACAGGGATAGCACACATGGTTTCCAACACTGCAGGGCTGCTTGCTCTTCTCAGCAGAGAAAATAGGATTTAAACAATTCCCACCAGCATCACCATAGTGTTTCCCCACATCCTTGCCTGATTCATCCTGTCAGCTCAGTGACCTTTCTTGCTGTGAGTCACCAAGATGTGGTTTCAGCCCCGGGGCTCCTGCCACACTGACCCGACACGAGGCTGGTGCGAGGGAACTGGTGCTGATCACCCGAGTGGGAGAAAAACAGCCACAACAACTGTTAGAAAGTCCTGAGGGATCCTTCCCACCCACTGTGTCCAGACTGAGGTTTGCCCTCCTGGAGCATGGGGCTGGGCTGGCAGTGAGCTTCCTGCTGGGCTCCAAGGCCAGACAGAACCCCAGGGACCTTGAGGCAAGGCAGAGAAGGAGGTCAGAGCAGGGAGGGTTTCTAGAGAGGCTGCAAAGTATCCCAGGTCCTGCTGAGCCAGACACCACCTGTAGTGTGGACAGAGCTCCACGACACACTCACATGAAGGATAAAGTCCATTTATTTCATAACAAAGGGCAATACAGGAGTTTACATGATCCCTTGCCAGTGGCTGGGCACAAACCCGCTCCTCCCGCTTTACCTGCCCAGGTGAGGCATGCACAGGCTCCCCAGCAGGGCTGGTGTGCTGGGCAAACAGTGAGAGCTCTCACTATCAGGAGTGGGGATTGTGCAGACAGGAGGGCTGGTAGGAACTGCACACACTCCTCTGCCCCACAAGACCCAGAGGAACCAAGAGTGCTGCAGGATTTTCCTACCATTTCAGCAGATAATGGATAGAAGAGAAGCCAGTGCCAGCTGCACGTCTGCTGTGCAGCCAGCACAAGCTCTGTCATTGATGCTTTTAGCCAAGTGCTAAATGCACAACCAGAAGCCACATCCATCTTGCTTTGACTCTTTTTTCCCCATCAACCTTGACAGCTGGGACTCCAAAGAAGAAATAACTTTGTCAGGCATTTCCACTCCTCGCTGCTTGCCTGGAAGGAGATGGTGTCACCAGTGAAGGCAAGACCAGCCTGCCTCCCTCACAGGAGCGAGATATTTCCAGCTGGACATGTCCGCAAAGTCACGTCTCTCCTGACTGCTGCCCACGCTGTCCTTTCCCCCACAGTCCCCGTGAGCTCAGTGGGCAAAATGAGCAGTGGGTACCCAGCGAGAGCCAGGTACAGGAGCCGGTCTGGGTGCTGGCCCACCTCAGCTCCTGCCCAGGCTCCAGCTCTCAGGGTGCCCCATCAAGGTCCCTGGCACAGGGTCCCATGGCTGTAGCCCTCCAGCCCAGCGAGCCGGCCGTCCCCTGCTGCCCGTGCCTCACACGATGCCGTTGCGCGTGGGGTGTGTTCGTATTCGGTAGATGATGACGGCAGTGGCGGGGCACAGCAACAGCGCTGTCATGATGAGGATGGTGGCCAGGATGATCAAGACGATGACCCAGATATCCAGGATGTGCTTGGGAAGGTTGGTAGGACTCATGAGGTGAGGGAGGTCCATCCTGCAAGGAAAAGGCAGAGTGGTGGTGGGGCAGCCCTCTCCATCCCTCCCGTAGCCAGAGTCCCCCCCAGTCCCCTGCTGCCCTCTCCAGGGACACCCCTGTGGCCAGGTCCAGCTTTCACCTTGGGCTCCTTTGAGAGCCTTTGGTAAAAGCTCCTTAATTACCCTCAGGATTCATAGAGTGCTTTGAAAGCACTGGATAAAAGCCCAGGGAAAAACTTCCCTATTAATTGCTACTGGTTTTTACGGGAGCTGATAAAGGAAAGCTACCGCCCGGTGTCCCGCTGGTCACTCACCGGTGTATCATCACCTGGGGAAACGGTGGGCTCAGGTCAGCCAGGAGCCCCCTCCCTTCTGGGGAGCCTCGTGTGTGTCCCCCCCACCCGCACCTCGCGCTGAGTCACGGAGTTATCCATCAGCTGAAGGGACGGAGGGGCCGGGGAGCGGGGACCCCCTCCACGGGGACCGCGGCTGTGCCCCCGTCCTGCCCCGGCACCTCGGGGGTGGGGAACACGATGCCGTGGGGGAGAAGCGGCAGCTGCCTGTGCCCCCTGTCTGTGCCCTGTCGTCCCTGCCCGTGCCCTGCCTGCCGTGTCTGTGCCCTGCCTGCCGCGTCTGTGCCCCGCCTGCCCTGCCCGTGCCCTGCCTGCCCTGCCCGTGCCCTATCTGTGCCCTGCCCGTCCTACCTGCCCGCATCCCCTTACCTGCGGCGCTGCCAGGCTCCGGAACCCACGCCGAATCCGGCTCCCGCTCCAGCTCCTGCGAGAAGCGACGGCAGCAGCAGATCCCGCCGGGAACGAAAGACTCCCGCCGGGCGAAAAAGACTCCGCCTGGCCCCGCCCGGCCCGGCCCGGCCCGGCCCGCGGGGGACGGCAGGGGAGGAGAAGAAGGGGAAGGGGATAGAAGGAAGGGGAAGGAAGGAAGGAAAGACAAGGCACTGCAAGACGTTTTTTCTACGCCAGGATAAAATAAGAACACACTCCATCTCATCCCACCCCTCCACTGGGGGAGAACATCTGGAGCTGAAGCCGAAGGTCTCAGGGAAGGACCGTGGGGGCATTTTCACTTCATAGTCCTTAACAAAGGGTCTTCCCTACCCCATCCCCCTCCTGCCTCAGCAGGGCTCACAGGCACCCACCTGCCCCCGAGACACAGGGCAAGACCAACCAGAGACTCCACTGCCACCCTCAGCGAGGTGCCCGCACTCCCCCGGGGTTCGGGCAAGGTGATTTACAGAGACAACGGGCAGAGAGCATCGCCAGGGAGGGGACAGACCTCAGCCCGCCGGCTGGGAACGGTATTTCTGCTGCCCAGCGGAATATTCCACTCCACTGGTGACGCTGAATGCCAAAAGCAAGATGGGATGCTCCGACTTTCCTTCTGGGACACAAGCTCAGGGTCAGTCACAGTGGGAGCCACACAGTGCACCTCTCACTCCTGTCTCTTCCCATCGGATTTCTGGTGGTGGAAAGCTCTACTGCATGCTCTCAACACACTCCTGGCCTCCAGGCACCCCCTGAACACGCAGATCAGAGCACAGGCAGCCTCCTCCCTGCCCTCCCTGCAGTGCTCCCCTCCAGCTGCTGCAGGCAGATAAAAAGTGTGTGGGATTTTATACTGCGAGCAGCAGCAGGGCCTCATGGACAGGGGTTTCCTGTGGAGCTGCAAGCAGCGGGCAGAGAACAGGGACTGACTCCAGGCACTGTGTGGGGATGGATACCGGGGTGAGGATGGGGATTCATGCCACAGGCCAGGCTGGCACTGGTGCTTGTTTGGGATATCCAGCAGCAAACTGCGTGTGGCTTGCTGATGGGAGCGCTGCCCTCCGCACACACAGCACAGCATCCACAGACCTCGTGCTTTCCTGCTGATCCCATACACGGGCACGTTCATTCTTGTCAGGATCCTGCCTTAGTGGACGTGAGGCTGAAGTGAAACCACCCTTGGGGTGTGAAAAGATCACCTCCTCTACTCTGCTCTGGTGAGACCCACCTGGAGCCGTGTCCAGCTCTGGGCCCCTAGTGTAAGAAGGGCACAGAGCTGCTGGGGTGACTCCAGAGGTGGCCATGGAGATGTTTTGAGAGCTGAGCCCCTCTGCCCTGGAGCCAGGCTGGGAAAACTGGGGATGTTCACCTGGAGAAGGCAATGCTCCAGGAGAACTCAGAGCCCCTTCCAGTGCCTAAAGAGGCTCTAAGAGAGCTGGAGAGCGACTTAGGACAAGGGCTTGGACAGGATAAGATGGAACTGCTTCCCACTGCCAGAGGGCTGGGAGAAATGGGATATTGGGAAGAAACCCTTCTCTGCGTGGGTGTGAGGCACTGGCACAGACCAGCTGTCCAAAGCCAGGCTGGAGGGGCCCGAAGCTCCGGGACGCAAGGACAGCGTCCGTGCCCACGGCAGGGGCGGCACTGAGAGGCGCTGCCTGTCACTGAGGGGCCGTCTGGAGGCACGCGCTCACGCCGGCGCGGTGACGTCAGACGGCGGCGCGGTGGCGTCAGGCGGCGGCGCGGCGGAGCCCGCCCGCTCCCAAGATGGCGTCGCTGCTGCAGTCGGAGCGGGTGCTGTACCTGGTGCGCGGCGAGAAGGAGCTGCGGGCGCCGCTGCCGCAGCTGTACTTCTGCCGCTACTGTAGCGAGCTCCGCTCGCTCGAGTGTGTCTCGCACGAGGTAACGGCGGACCGGCCGCGCCGCACCCGCGCACCGGGCGGGACGGGGCGGGACGGTGTTCTCTCTGCGCGCAGCGATTGGGTCGCTCTCCCGCCAGTCGCTCTTTTCTTGCTTTGCTATTGGCTGTTGGCGCGGCTGGCGGGTGGGCGCAGCGCTGCACGGGGCGCGCGGATTGGCCGCGAGTGACGGCTGGGGCAGTGCTGCTCGCTGGATTGGCTGTGCGCTCCTGTCCGTCGGCGGAGCTCGGGCTATCATTGGCTGGGGCGAGCGCACAGAGGAGGCTTCCCCTCCTGGGGGTCGTGTCCCCCTAAACGGCCCTGGCCGGGGGAGCGGGGAGCCCCCAAACCTCGGCGGGACCCGGTCGGGGCCGCGGGGACCCCTCACCCCTCGGTGGGACCCGACCGTTGGGTCAAGACCCCCCCTTCCCACACCCATCCCCATCGGGCCCGGCCGTGGAGGGGCAAGGACCACCACCCCCCCACACACACACCCCCCTCCTCGTTATACGCTACGGTTTTTGCTGGGTGGGGGGCGGGGGGGAGGACTTCATAAATTGAAGTTGAATTGAAACAAATATGATATGTTAAAATCGCTGAGACTGGTTTTGCGGAAGCCTGGTTGAATGAATAAATTGAGATAGATTTGGAAAGCCTTGAAAGAATGACTGTGCAGCCCTCAGATCTCAGAAGAGGCATCTTTAAGGAAATGTTAAGGCCTCTGAAGAGTGGATTTGTGGCCTGGCTGTATCCGTCATGAATTCCCTGTGGTGTGAACAGTGTAGTCATTGTGCGTGGCCATGCTTAATAATCAGTTTGAATTGCTCTTCAAAGAGGGCCTCCAGTCTTGTTGCTGTTGTTTCAACTGGCAAAATACACTGTGACAACAGAAAGATACAAAGCATCTTCTGAAATATGCACGTATCTGACCAGTGTAATGGCGAGGACAGAATAAATTTAGGTCTAAATAGAAAATAAAATGTTAAAACTGTTGTTCAAGCTGAAAAATGAGATTCTGGTAACTGCTAAAGGTCAACACCTAGCTGATCTTTTCCCGTGTACAAAGTGGAGTAGTTTAATCCACTCTAACTTAAGAAACCTTATAATTTATGTTATTAAAGATCAAAATTTGTCTGAGATGGGCTAAGGTTTTGCATACCAAAAAATATCTCAAGCCTTCCCTGTCTTCACCCTGCTGTTGCAAGACACGAATCCTTGTTGGATCATGTGGCAGTTTGGGGCTTTTTGGACAAAGGTGAGCCAGGGAACATGTGTGATGTGACTGTGTTCTTTAGGTGGACTCTCACTACTGCCCCAGCTGCCTGGAAAACATGCCTTCAGCTGAAGCCAAGCTGAAAAAGAACAGGTGAAGTTGCTTTGTTTTGTTTTTTTTTCCATCAAGGCTCCCTATTTAAAACAGTCCCTTCCCATGTCTGTCTGAAACTCTTCAAAAATTACATGACAGCTTGTTATATTTGAGTCTCTTTGGGGAATAAGTGTATTTCCATGATGTATCATGTGCTGTTCATGACTTTGGGTTTTTGGGTTTGTTTTTTTTTTTTATGACCTGGGTTTTTTAGTATCCCATTATGTTTCTCACTGCTCTTATGCTGACTCTGAATCCCCCAAGTTCCTGTGACAGCTCTGCTGCTCCTTACCTCTGGTGCTGTTCCCTAGGAATTAATGATCTGTTGGTTTAATGCTGATGTGGCTGTTGGGAACATTTCTCTCAGCCTGGGACCCTTCTCAGAGCCCTGCCTTGTTGTTTGCAGGTGTGCCAACTGCTTTGACTGCCCCTGCTGCATGCACACCCTTTCCACACGAGCCACGAGCATCCCTGCGCCGCTGCCCGACGACCCGGCCAAGACCACCATGAAGAAAGCCTATTACCTGGCCTGTGGCTTCTGCCGCTGGACTTCCCGGGACGTTGGCATGGCAGACAAGTCTGTCGGTAAGGGGCTGTTAAAAGACAGAAAACTGAGCTGCAGCACGAGCCCAGTTTGTGTTTTAAAGGTAACAGATAATCCAGTTAGTTCCTGACTGTACTATAGACTTGATATCTTCAATCTCTAGGATTGGAGTCATAGTTGGAAATTCACAGGAAATACTTTGTTGCTGAAGACTCCTCTGAAGAGCTGAGCTGAGTTAGTGGAATATGTGACCCACTTCCATGCCTGTGTTACCTGAGTAGTGAGAAAACTGTCAAACTGTTTTAGTCAGTGCGCTCTCCCCACAGCTGAGATCTTGTTTGTGTGCTTTCACAGTCTTTGAAGCCACTCAGTCTGACAGCATAAACATCTAATTTATTTTCCATCACTTTTATTCGCTTAGACTTATTCCAGAATTGCTAGTCAGTGTTTGAACTCGGGTTTTCTCTTCACAAGAGCACTAGAACAAAGCTTTCATCTCTTTTTTTTTGTACATGAGATGTACAGAAAATATCTGTCAGGCTCCAGAAATGGGATTGAGTAGGCCAAGTAGATCCTCTGACTTCCAGTGCTAATGTGACTGAAAATGGAGCTGAGGATGCAGAGATAGCAACAGCCAGTAATAAGAGACACATACATAAACACATGTACCTGCTGCTGAAGTGACTCCTGGGTGCTGTCCTGAGTATGTCTCCAGCAACATTTGTTTAAAAACCCAATATAAAAGCTGTCAGAGCTCCCTCATTCCAAACCTGCCTGTGCAACGCTTTCAGAGGTGTATATTTGCACAGACATCAACTTAAACAATTGTAATAGTAGGTGTAGCAAAAATAGGTAATGTCATATTTTATAATAACACCAAGATTGTTGAGTGTTGGGTGTGATTTCTGTGTGGCATCTGGAAACCTCCTGCGGACTTTGCTTTTTCTCTTCTCTTGTGCAGCAAGTGGTGGCTGGCAGGAGCCGGAGAATCCTCACACACAGAGGGTGAGTGAGCAGGAAAGCTGTGCTTGGGCTGAAATGCATCAGCCAGAAAGAACTGTTAGAGTGTCAGGCCCTCTCACTTTTTTTGCATCTATATAATTCTTCAGATACCAGTTCCAGTTCCTAATCTGCACCTTGACTGAATTCAATGGAGGGAAGGCCTCTTAGAGGCTCCCCTGAGGATATCGCAGTAAAAAATCTCCTTTTGAGAAGAAGCTCAGTTGAAATCAACCTATCTAATGGTGCTGTTAAGGTGAATGTGCTGCGTATGTATGTGAAAAAAAGCTGTTTTCCAATCAAAAATGTGTCTAGGATCTGGAAAACACAACTGCACCTTTAACACCCTTCCCTGTTACCCATTAGGGCTCCACTTAAAATGTGACCAGGCTTGAGGAGGGGGGAAAAGATGCTAAAGATGCTGTTTGCTCTTCCAATCCAAATTGCTTAGAGTTGGCCACATGACATTACTCTCTGCAATCATGACAAATTCGTGAACAAAGTCTCAGTTGCTGAATTGCAAAGTGAGAATTGGACAGTGCCCTCCAACACACATCACCCAAGAAGGGTCAGTTTGTCACCCACAGCGTGGGTTAAGGCATGTTAAGGTACACAGGCTTCTTCAAGTACATCCTGCATAGTACAGCTGGTACTAGGAACAGAGTGAAACAATAGCAACAACCCCATCTAGTTCACGGGCAAATGTTGCAGCTGAGGTGACAGTCCTCCCTGTTCCTTTTCCTCCCTCCAGATTAACAAGCTGGTGGAGTACTACCAGCAGCTGGCTCAGAAGGAGAAGATCGAGCGGGACAGGAAGAAGCTGGTGCGACGCCGCAACTACGTTCCGCTGGCCTTCTCGGTGAGCTGGTTGTGCTGTCCTCTGAGAGCAGGAAAAGTGATCCACAGCAGCCTCAGCCTGGAGAGTTAGATAGCTGGTAGCACAATAGGGCTGCCCAGCTTTGGCTAATTGAGGACAACATGAAGAAAGAGGCTTTCTTTAGGGATGAATACTCATTACTGTGTATTACACTGCCACTCTCTGATAGTCCAACCCAGCAGTGCCAGAAGGGTTTATACTTGCCGTGCCAAGGACTGTGTTCTCCAGCAGTGAACTGCAGTGCAACTGCAGCCACAGTGCCAGTGGCAGCACTTTCTCAGGACAGTCCATCCCACAGCTCAGTGACAGATAGATCAGCATTGTCTGACACTTCTCTGCATGAAATCTCTACTGAAGTTAACCTTAAGACTGGGCTGTGGCTTTAACGACTTGTTTATTGTAGCTGGCAGGTAAATGCTCACTTTGTTTAGCTGGGTGACTGCATATGCTTGCAACTTCAATGAATTGTGCTTGCTCTGTGCCCTTGCTTGTGTCTTATGGCTGCATTTTTTGTCTCCGTTGCTACCTGCTGCTATTTTGGGCGCTCTCCACAGCAACACACTATACACGTAGTGGTAAGTCTTTTCTTCTGCTGGTGTTAAAGCTCTCACGGTACCAACTGAAGGGGAGTAACAGATCCTACGCCCTGCCTCAGGGTCTCTGGCTTAGGTGTGCCTAGAACAAACAACAGGTGAAGCCGAACTCTTCAGAGGGTGACATTTGTTACAAAAAATATTTTGTGTTAGTTTAGAAACAGGGCAGTACTTTCAGTAAGTAATGTACACCTGAAAAGCAGTCATTCACCAAGCTTGGCTGAGACACAGCTTGGCCAAGGCAAGTGCCACTAACATTAATAATCTCATCCTTGAAAAATCACCAGAGTAGGCTGATGCTCACATTTCTCATTTGGTGAGAATTCAGGTTTTCAGCCCTGCCCAGGAGGAAGATGTCTGCCTCCAAGCATCCTGGGTACAGCTGAGCTGTAGAAGTCAGAGGAGTAGCTCAGCTATTTCTGGTGAGAGAGACTTGTAGGTGATGAGGCCTGTAGGAGTTTGAACTTTTCAGCTGCTTCAAGTAGTGCTACAGAGCCTTTCAGATGGATGCATAACCACATCAACCCACTTTTTTGGCAGCTGAGCTCTCATTCTACACTGCTTGACATGGAGTTGCTCTGAAGAGAATATCCAGGGTAAATGTGTCAGTTGTACAGGCTGGTGATTTGAGAAAGGAGCAAAAAGCATTATAAGCAGTAGCCACACACATCTGTCTTTCCCCATCTGCAGTGCAGTGGGAATTGTTTTCTCCTTGCTCACAGTTTAAGCAGAAAAATGTATCTTAGGAAGCATTGAATACCTTTTCCTTTTTGCTTTCCTTTGCTTGTACCCCCATGCTTGTCATGCAGCTCAAAGGATGAGTTTGCAGCAGGTTTTTTTGTCCCATCAGGAAGCAGACCTGAGGGTGACAGTTCCTTTTTTCCTTGCAGGACAAATATGGCCTTGGAACAAGGCTTCAGCGCCAGAGGCCCGGAGCTCCCATCAGTGCCCTCGCTGGACTCTCGTGAGTCTCAGGGTTGGGGTTACCTTTGTGGGGAGGATTGGAGGTGTAGGTAAGAGAGGAGTAAAGCAACTCTAGAAAGATGATAGATAATTAGCAGATAGCAGTGAGAGGAGATTTCTGCTTTACCCAAGAGGAACAAGTGACTGCTTACACCCTTGTTACAATTATTGTTGTGCAATCTCAGCTCTCGCTGCCTTCTGTGCTAAAATGCAGTTACTGCTCTGACAGCAACAGCAGTAACTGCATTTTTTTCAGAGGATGCTCTGTTTCATGACTGAGGTGCCCCTTGTTTTGCTTTAGACTGAAAGAAGGAGAAGACCAGAAGGAGATCAAGATCGAGCCAGCTGATGCAGTAGAAGAAGTGGAGCCTCTTCCTGAGGATTACTACACAAGACCAATCAATCTGACAGAAGGTAAAACCTTAGTGTTCTGTCACTTTTTGGCCTTACATTTTGTAACATGGGCATTGCCTAAATGCTTGTGACGTCCCTCATGACCCAAGTTTCTGATCTTTTTTATGCTGGGATTGAAATACTGGGAAATACATTGACCTTTTCAATGGTAACTTTGAATGCAACTTCGTGTTGTACATGGAAAGCTCAGAGCCAGAAGGCTTGAAGGGTTATTTAATTTTCTTGCTGGCCTTAATTTCTGTGTGTGAAGCATCAAGTTTTGGATGGAGAAAAAAGCTAATGTCCTTTTTTCAAATAATAGCAGGAAATAAGGAAATAGCAGCTGCTGGGGAGCCGGAACCAAAAGTGGGCTGTTGAGTAACAATTGCGCATTGCTTTGACATCAGTCTGGAACAGCCTGTGTACACTTGCCAGTTCTTTAGCTGACTCATAAATTTAATCCACAAATACTGTAAATTGATCAGTAAGACTTGGTGTGAACAGGATAAACCAGCAGGTACAGGAGTGATGTGGGCTTCCAGCTGAGGTGGCTCCAAGTTGAACGGACATTGTTGGTAGTTCTGCAGGCCTACAAAGCCTGCCAGTATCAATTAATTCATGAAAGGTTTATGGGAGGGGGTAGATCTTCTTGGTCTCCTTTTCTCACGAGGCTGTTGGCATTGTGAGTTTGGTGCTGGTGGAGAACACAGCTTTCCTGGTTCCCCACAGTGAGGGAAAGGCTGCCAGGTGGCTCTTTTGCCTCTTAGGCACTGGAACAGTGAGGAGCCTGCATTTTGAGAGAAACCCATGGGAGGTTTTGGCTGCTGGGGGTTTCTTGCTTTGGCAACCATGTTTTCTCTAATTCTTTGTGTGAGTCTGAGTTATGCAAACTCCTTGCTAAGAAGCTGTGTATTGTACTCATGCAGCACCCAGCTGTGAGGATAACAAAGCTGTGAAACTCATTTGCTGTGGTGAGGGAAAGAACCATGTTCTGGATGATTACAAAACTCTTGTTTCCATCCCAGCTCAGCTTTGAAGAAAGATGTGAGTCCCTTGTTTGTCCCGGGGCTAGCACTGATATTGCTCTCATGTTACTGTGCCCAGTCAGGGCAGCCTTTTATTCAGCTTTTGCCTTTCTGTTTATTTCTAGAAATGTGATAGTTGCCAGTGGCTTCTGAATTATGGGGTGCAGGTGAAATTAGGTGCCTTAGAGATGGTGGCAGGTCACCACACAGTGCAAGGTGCAAATGTAGAATCCAGCTCGAGTTTCAGTTGCTGAGACGTTTCTTTGTCTTGCTTTCTGTTGTGCTCCCAGTGACGACTCTGCGCCAGCGCCTGCTGCAGCCTGACTTCCAGCCCATCTGTGCTTCCCAGCTCTACCCACGTCACAAGCACCTCCTGATCAAACGCTCGCTGCGCTGCCGGGTAGGGAATGCAATCCAGAGAGGTGCCTTTTCCAGGCTCTCAGGACTTGGGTGCTGGGAAATGGGCTGTGTGTTTCTCTTTTGAAAGAAATGGCTCAAATGCTTCTGGTTGTTCAGTGTTCTCAGCCAAGTTAGTGGTGACAGCACTAAGGGGGCGAGGGAGGCTGTCACGTCTCTGGTGTGATGACAGGTGTGAAAGGGGGACAACACTGTCAAAGATGCATAAAGATACAAAGGTGGTTTGTGCTTGTACCCTTCGTAGCCGAGGAGTCAAAGAAGACTGACAGGACAGTTGAAAGATTTTTTTTTTTTTTTATGTTACTAAGGATTAAAGTCAACAAACAAAATATTAGGGAGTGGCAGTGCAGAATACTGAAGATGTCCCTAGGGTGAAGGCAGGAAAAGGGTATTTCAGAGAAGCAGAGACCTGGCAAGTGAAGACAGGCAAGAGCTAAATCCAAGTTCTTCTGTTGGCTTTCTACATGGCCTTCACTATAAGATTTGTTTTCTCAGTCATACAAGGGTATTTATTTATCTAGTTCCTAAAGTAATAGAGCAATATTCTTGTAAGTATTTAAGATTCAGAAAGCTTTGCAAATGCAGAATATTTTCTCAGAAAGAAGTAATGTCAGGCTGATCCTTTATTTGAAGAGTAGCCTATGAGGAGATCAGGACTCTTTAATGGATTCTGGAGCATAGGTCAGAGGGCTTACAGTTGTTTGTGCTGCAGTCAGTGTCCAGGTGTTTTCAAGACTGGTTCCAAGCCTTGTGTTTCTGAGGTTGCATTGGTAGTGCTGGATATAATGTTTTGGAGTGTCAATAGCTGAACACATTGATGGCTACATGCACCCCAGATGGTTTTTGTGTGTGGTGCTGGAGGCTGTAATATGGCTGGTGACACGGTACTTGTGGCTTTGATCCTTCAGTGTATTACTGCACACTGTCTTTTGGTGCTGACTTAAGTATCTTTCTCTCTAGAAATGTGAACATAACCTGAGCAAACCAGAATTCAATCCAACATCTATCAAATTCAAGATCCAGCTGGTTGCTGTGTAAGTACGAAATGGGGACTGAGGGCAGCAACTCCCTGCTCATGCTTAGTTAATGCCTTCTATTTTAATTTCCTTTGACCTCTTGTGGGATTGTGTCATCCCTTAGGATGATGTAATCACCTTTTTAAATATATTTACCTTATCTGTAATAGGTTTGCTTGCTGATCTACTAAAGATTTCAGCAGTTTGACAAAAAAACTGCATGCTGTGCCAGCCCCAGACTGTAGCAGGAGTTTATAGGATTAGGATTATACAGCAAAAGAACATTTAATTTTTCCTTTTAGGAAAGCTCTAATAGCTCTACAGGCAGCAACACAGTCCCTCACAGTCATTTGCTCTGTTATTTTGTAGTAACTACATCCCTGAAGTGAGAATCATGTCTATTCCCAACCTGCGCTACATGAAGGTCAGTAGCTTTTCCAGAAATGTCTTGGGCTGAGACATAGCCAGGAGCTGTGAATGTGGGATCTTTTTGGAAGATGACGTGGTGTGATGATTGTTCCCTGAGGGCTCCACTCACTCCATTTAGAGGATGCAGGGTTTAAGGGAGTGGCCAGAGTAACACTGCACGTACTTGTCTCTGCTGCAGTCGATTGCTGTGCAGTGTGACATCTGGCATCATAAGCACTTGCCAGTGTCTGAAGAATAAGAGGTGTGGAACTGAGATCTCAACTACACTCCCAAAATACCTATTTCTTATATTAAGAGTTTTGCTTGGCATTGGTGCCTTTCTTACGGGCAGGGGGTGGTCACTGTCCATCCATTGAGAGAATGTGATGCAATTTTTGAATGTGTTGATCAGTCAGAGAATATGGAGGTGCTTACAGTAACAATGAATTTTAGCACAATTGCTTCCTGAACTGTGATCCCTGAATCTCCCCAGGAGAGCCAAGTCCTCCTGACTCTGACTAATCCTGTGGAGAACGTCACACATGTCACATTGCTGGAGTGTGAGGAGGGAGACCCTGATAACATCAACAGCACTGCCAAGGTATTGATTGTACCCTCCTGCTGTGTAAGGCTCTTCCAGGATTTACCACTCCCATTTGTCCTTTCACAGGCCACACTTCCCATGTGTCCTTCAACCCCTGCCAACTGTGCTGCATATCCCTTCTTGGAGCTTAAATGACTGTCACCAATGTCAACAGCAGCTCATGAAGTATTTTGAAATTGTGTCTGTTTATTGATATCAAAAACCCAAGGGAGAAATATTATTTCACTGGCAGGGTGGTAATCAGGTGGTCCTGGAGCAGAGAAAAGCTGGGGATGAATCACTTTTCTGTTAAACTGCCGTGAAGCACACCTCAGAAGAGGAGAGCCCTCTTCTGCTTGCAGTGTAGCTGGTGATCAGTGCTGAAAGGCTTCTTTCTCTCCATGCTCTGTTTCAGGTGGCAGTTCCTCCCAAGGAGCTTATTCTGGCTGGCAAAGATGCTGCAGCAGAATATGATGAACTGGCAGAGCCTCAAGACTTCCAGGATGACCCTGAGTGAGTATCCTGTGGGGCTCCTCTGCCTTAAAAACTCGGCTCTTTGAGTAACTCACTCTCCTCATGTCTGTTTTCGGTGTGGTTTGAATTCCTTTGAGAGCATTGTTCCACTTGGAACAATGCTTTGACAACTTGGCTGACCCAGTGTTCCTCTGTGTTCTGCCTTGCAGCGTTATTGCCTTTAGAAAAGCCAATAAGGTGGGAGTTTTCATCAAGGTCACCCCACAGAAAGAAGAGGGCGAAGTGACCGTGAGTTTCAAGATGAAGCATGAGTTTAAAAACCTCACTGCTCCCATCCGACCCAGCGAGGAGGGCGACCACACCTCTGAGGTGATCTGGCTCACCCATCACGTGGAGCTCAGCCTCGGCCCCGTGCTCCCGTAGCGGCTCCCAGCGCTCGCTCCCGACGGCTGGATGGACTGGCACCCTGAGAAAGCAGCTGGTGAAAGCTTCTGCCAGAGCTCCTTTGTGATGTGTGGGTGTGCCACGGGCCAGGCCGGCCGCCAGGAGGGGGCTGAGGCTGCCGTGGTTTGGGCTGGTTTGTTCTCTCTCCCCTTGTCGTAGTGCCCACTAACCACCAATCCACTTCCCCTCACTGCCACAGGCTAGATTAACTTGCAGCACGTCTTAGAGCACAGAAAATTAGCTCCCTCCAGGTTTACACTGAATTTGGCTTTATTTACAGATAATTAGGGCTGAATTTGGATTTATCAGCAGAAAAGAACCCATACTCCATGTCAGCCCACAAACCTGATGTTCCGTACCCGATAATAATCAACTTCTCTTTCACACAGAGCAATGCTCTTCCCAGACAGACATTTTAAGGAGCGTCCCTGCCTTCTGCATTCTGGCAAGTTACTCCCAGCTGCACGATCTTTTCTTTTGGTTTTCTGCTTCCTCATAGGATACCTCAACTGTGGGGACTGGGCTGTCGAGCCCTACCCCTCTGGCATATGTAGCTTGCTTAGCTGAGGTGGCAGATGCGTTTTCACAAAGGAGTTGATCAGTTTGCCTTTAAAATTTAAACATAGTGTACTGTAGTGTTCATGGATCTGACTGGCAATGAAGCCTGCCATCAGCCCGCTGCTTCTCAGCTGGATGTGGCAGCAGGATGTGCTGCAAGCAGGGAATTCAGGTTCTGCTGCGGCTCTTGACTGTGGCAGGAATTCTCTGGAGAGGCAGGGATGCTCCAGAGAGGTTCCCTGGGAGACTTGAGCTCAGTAAATGTTGTGTTGCTAGGGATTGTAGTGATGAGGGTATGAAACCTGGAGAGTTAAGATTAGTTCTGGTGATTATAAAGCTACAGCGGTGATTTGGGTTCATAATATTTGTTTTTCCAGTTAGGGTGGGTGGGAGGGAGGTGTAAAGGTGAAAACTCACTATATGTTAACTACACTCACTACCAGAAGGTCATTTACCCGGAGTGTAATTTGGCTGCAGTCCAAGCTAAAATGGGTGATTAAGAGCTGTGTATCCAGGAGACTGAATTACCAGTAAGTGCATGGCTAGTGCAGGCAGGTGAGATGGCTCTTCCTGCAGAGCATTCCCACTTCAGACGTTGACCTTTGTTAAACATTTCTGAGGGGCTTTGACATGCTGCTGTGCTGGGAAAGGCTTGAATACCAGCCAGCCGTGGCCCTGTCATGATGCTTGTGCCATGGCTCTGCCAGCCTGGATCTGCGAATCCTCTGCATGGAGGGGCAGGATGAGGCTGCCAGCTCTCTGAGGGGGTGGTGCAGCGCCCCAAAACATCTCCCTTAGCGCAAGGACCCTGCCCTGGTGTGCTGGAGGGGCTCACACCACACAGGCCCCGGTTGGCAGCGGGTCTCAGAATGGCGAGGCATCACGTTTACAACTCTGTGTAGGTGACACACAGATGTACAGCATGAGTTTGAGACTTGTCCTTAGTAGTTAATGTGTAATGCTAGTGCCTGCTGCGGCTTTCCCTGTCCAGATAACAAAGCACTTCACCTCTGGCCACAACTTCTCCTGTTCGGTAGCCAAAACAGCTGCTGCACTTGCAACATGACCACAGAAAAACCTCCCAGGACCCAGGTTTTGAGCTGTGCCTGGGGCTGGGGTTTGCTGCAGGCAATGTGACCTGCGCCCTTCTCACTGAAAACAAAAGGTGCATCGGGCTATGGCGTTCTGAGCGCTCTGATGAGCTCGGCGAGCTGTTTTCTCCCCTCCTTGTAGGTGCTGTAGGCGGTAGGAAAGGTATTGGCGTGTCCCTGCCTCTGTCCCCACTCCCCGACAGGCGCCTCTTGCCTTATGCTTGACGTCGTGTAGTGACCTTCAATAAAAACACACGTGGCTCTCGGATTCTCTGCGCTGGCTCTTATTCCAAAACAATCATTATTTAAATCAAAGAGCGGAGCTCCCCCGTCTTTTCCCAATGTTCTCGTCCCCGTCCTCCGCCCCCCCTCTCTTTGCCCGTGGTCTCGCCGGTTGAGCTCCGCCTGGAGCGCCCCGCGCGGCCGCGGCGCTGTGACGTCACCGCTCCCGGAGCCCGCCTTTTCCGTCACGGCGCTGGTGGAAGTGGCGTCACTTCCGGCCGGCGCCTGCCGGCAGCGGAGCGGAGCCGCCATGTCCACATCGCTGGGCTCCAACACCTACAACCGGCAGAACTGGGAGGATGCGGTGAGCGGGGACGGCCGCGCAGGGCCGGGAGAGCCGGGAAGAGCGGGCCCGGGCCGGCGGGGCGCTGCTCCGCCGGGGGAGCGTGTGGGGCGGCAAGGCCGCGAGGTGTGGAGAGTGCGGGGTGGCGGCCCCGGGGCTGGGACCTTCCGTGAGGACCCGCCACCTGCCTTGGGGACTCATCACCTGCCCTAGGGAAGTGCCTCCTGCCTTAGGGAAATGCCACCTGTCCTGGGGACCCGCCACCTGCGGTTGAGCCGCCCGGGAGGGCTCTGCCGCGGTTTCCCGGCGCTCCTTACGGCGCAAAGGGAGCGAGCTGCCCCGCCGCTCCTTCATCAGCGCCGCGGTTCAGGGCCTGTAGCAGCCGGGAACCGAGCTGGGTCCCTCGTGTGCCCGCGGCCGCGTCCCTTCGAGCCGAAGCCTCTCTCGAGTGGGCCCAGTGCAGACAGTCGCTGCTGAGGGATAGCGGGGATTATTAACCTGCTGCAGTCCAGCCACTGACAGGTTCAGATCTCTGGAATACGCTTTTTATTTGGTTATTCTAAGTTTTACTCCAAGCTGCAATAGCCAGCAGATTATCGTTCTTTAATAATTTGGGCCTGGGTCGTGGCTTGCAGCTCTCCCGGTGTCTCTGAATCCATTTGCGTCTTTTAATTTGTCTGATGAGTTAAACTAGATCATTTTTTCAGAGTGTGACTTGAAAGCTGTTGTGATGGCAGAGCTTGTCACAAATTCCCATTTTTCTTCTTGCTCAATTCAGGACTTCCCTATCCTGTGCCAGACATGTCTTGGAGAAAATCCCTATATTCGGATGGTATGTTCCTATTGGACCCTGCACTCCTTCCCTCTCTCTGTGGTGCCCCTAAAACTGTGGGTTTGGGGACTAAAGTAGGACTGGGTACAGGAGGAGATGCTGAAGTCAACACGCACTCCTGAACAGCTGGTTCTGCACAACAGGGTCTGGTCCCAGCCATTGTTGGTGTGTAATGTCATGGTTAGGGGTGTGAATTAAGAACAAATCAGTCAAAAAGGAGAAGAAGACGTTGCTGTCCAGTGTCTGGAGTGCAGGAAATAGTAGAAAATTAGGTTTTAGGACTGGCAAACTCCAGCAAGGAGAGCTGTGAGCTGCTTAAATTCTAACTAGCGCAGTTTCTAAAATGTGATAAACGTGCACCTCTAAAATTAAGTGAAAGGTGACTTTTGAAGGTAGTTTAAGTTCCTGTTTGTTTTCCTTGGTTTGCTCTGTGCAATGTGAGTCAGTCCATGTTGTGTTTCTTTTCTCTGCTTGGCCTGATTGCCCATGACATACACTGACATTATTTCCTTCACATTCGTGTTCCACAAAGTTTGCTGAGAGAGATTGGGTTGTTCTTATGAAACATGACCCTAATGCTGGTATAGAGCATATTTCAGAACCTGTTTGTTTTCGTGGGCTGATTTCATGTAACATCATCTTTCCTTCAAAAGAACTGTTAATGCTCCTTTTCATTCTCACCTTTCATCAGTACAGGAGGTGGAACTTAAAATACTCTGTTTTTAATGAGAGTTTCTAAACCAAAAGTGTATTGAGAATATTTAGGATTTATATTTTTTGTCCTGTTGACTTCCCAAGGTGTAAGCCAGATACACCGGAGTGAGTGTGTCTAAATGCAGCATAATTATGAAAAAACCCTACTGTCTTATAGCATCAATGATATGTTTTATGTTGAATTGATATTTCATGTTTTCTTTTATCATTTTTATTATATTTCAGACCAAAGAAAAATATGGAAAAGAATGCAAGGTATGTTTGTGTGTTTTGAAGAAAGAATGTCAAAATGGGTGCAGATCTAGGAATAATACATTTTAATGATTAAAAACCTGTCAGCTTCAGAAGAGTGCTTATCTGGGTTAACGTAAAATGTTTATGTAACTGCATAAATTTTTAGGTCAGTCTGCTGTGGTTGTTAGACAGCCAGTTGGTCCTAAAATAATAAAATTATTGAGCAAATCCTAAGTCTGTCTAAAAAGGTCTTCATGTTTTGCAAATACTGTTGTACTGTATTCAAAGTTTTTGCAGCCTTTTAAATGATCCATGTTTTCTTGTGTGGGTTTGTTGTTTTTGCTGAGAAGTGCAAAATACCTGGAGTTTGGGTTTTACTGCATTTCTTATTCATGGCTGTTTGGTAATTTGTGTTGGCTGTCCAAGAAATAAGCCACGAATATTTCCAAGAGCAAGAAATACTCAGTGTTGCCTGGACTGAGGGAAATTAAAGGAGGTCTTTGCTCTTTTATCAGTTTTCATCTGAAGTAGAGAAAAGGTATAATTTGGAATTTTTACAGATTGAGATTGTATTATGTACTCAAGCTGTACATGCAGAGGAACCAAATGCATCATTCCATGAGATGAGGGAACATCACTCTTCTGCACCAAATAACCTCTCCCAGGTTGCTGCTGTGCTGGTGCCTGATGTACCCATCACTGCAGTTCATCTCTAGGAGCTCCATACTGACATCACCTGGAATCAGAGAGTATTTCCATGTCTTTGAATAGATCTGCACTCTGGTTATTGTCATAAAAAACACCAAGAAAAAAAAAACTTCCCTAAAACTTCCTCCCATCAAAGTAAAACCTCAAATAGAAACAAATATTTCTTGAGTGTTAGCTTTAGGACAAAGAAGTTGTATTTATGGTTTGAAGAAGCCAGATAAGTTTGGGGTTTGTTTCCATGCAAGAAGCAGAGTGGTAGCTCTGTGCAGAGTGAACCAGGTGCCACCTTTCTGTCCCAGATTTGTGCCAGGCCGTTCACCGTGTTCCGCTGGTGCCCCGGGGTGCGGATGCGCTTCAAGAAGACAGAAGTGTGCCAGACCTGCAGCAAGCTGAAGAATGTCTGTCAGACCTGCCTGCTCGACCTGGAATATGGTATGTACCCAAAAACCTGAGACAAGGAGCTGCCCTCTGAATTGGGGGTTGGTGAAGGCTCTTTAAATGTGTGCTTGTAAGTGGCACTGGACAGTCTTTGATGGTCATGTCTCTTCAGAGGTTCAAGGACAGGGTGGTTTCCCTGGGCAGCAGATGAGTTTGGTCATTGCAGGTTGCAGAAATCACTATTTCTGCTCTTTCAACTTGTTCTTCATATGGATTGGTTGTGGGTTTTTTGTTTCATTTTAGGTTTGCCTATCCAAGTCCGGGATGCAGGACTCTCCCTTAAGGATGAAATGCCTAAATCTGACGTCAACAAAGAATACTACACCCAGAACATGGAGCGAGAAGTACGTGTAGCCAGCCATGATCGTGCTTTTTGGGTAACTGTGTGTGGGGAGGAAGAGGCAGCAACGACCAAGCTTCTCTTAAAACCACTTGCTTGCTCTGATTCTGTGCATTAGTGTTCAGTGCTGATATACACATAATTGTTTGTGTTCTGCCTCATTTTAGATAGCCAATTCTGATGGCACTAGACCAGTCGGTGCACTAGGAAAAGCTACTTCTACCAGCGACATGCTGCTGAAGCTGGCCCGAACCACTCCATACTACAAACGCAACCGTCCTCACATCTGTTCCTTCTGGGTCAAAGGAGAGTGCAAGAGAGGAGAGGAGTGTCCCTACAGGTAGAGACAGCTTGAGCAGTCACTCTGTTCACCACGGTCAGATGCAGCTTCCCTTGGAGATGGTGCAGTGTGCAGGAGACGCTACAGTGATTTGGGTCAGGGCAAAACTTGCATCCAGTGCCAGCAAATGAATCTCTGTAGTAGCAGCTTGGTTTGTGAGAAGTTGGCTGTGTTCTCTGCCAAAGCAGTGACTGCAGCTCTCCTCTTGTCTAGTCAGTTCTTCCCCTTCGTGGCATCAGTCCCCTCAAGCACAGATCTTTGTATTTGAACAAGAGGCTGTTTCAAACCCAGCTCTTGTGTTTTGTAGTGCTGAGTGTTGAGCTGTCAGAAGGACCATTCATTCAGAGCTTGACGCAGTCCTGGCTGCAGTTGAAGTGTTCAGGGCTTTGTTCCATTTTGGCATTTTTATGTGGACAGGGTTAAGAATCTAATTGACCTGAGGGCTTGAGAAGGGAAACTGTCAGCTGCAGTAATTTTAATCCATTCAGTCATCCCTGATGTTATAAAATGCTTTGTTTGCTGAACCTTAGGCATGAGAAACCTACAGATCCAGACGATCCTCTGGCTGACCAGAACATCAAAGATCGTTACTATGGAATTAACGATCCCGTGGCTGACAAACTTCTGAAACGAGCATCAACCATGCCTCGTCTAGATCCTCCTGAAGACAAGACTATTACTACACTGTATGTTGGAGGCCTCGGAGATACCATCACTGAATCAGATCTCAGGTGTGTTGGTGAATTTGTATTGCCCTTGCCTTTTTGTTTAACGCTTTGATAATGGCACTTCAAAAGAGGAACAGAAATAAATCTGGCTTTCAGATTCTTTTAATGGGGAAGTGGTTGGTGGGTAAGTGCAGAGGAGTGCCAGCTTGTTGGAGAACAAACAGGCACATTTCAAATGCTTTGATTAAAAGTTATCTCTTTAAAGATGAGTCATCCCTTTGAGCTGTGTAGCCCTTTTTACAATGGGCTACATTTTACAAATCCTCTAGCTAGCTTCTGAGAGAAGCTGCTGCAGAGCTTTTATTGCTCCATAATTGCACGGAATGCTAATTACGATTAACTGATTATTGATTTCTAATGATTACTTTGAACAGGGGATGGAGAAGAGAAAGTTTCTGAGCATACCTATTTCACCTGCCCTATACCCTGTGACTAGGAGGAGTGGCGTATCGTAATAATTTTTTTTTGATCCCGTACAGAAATCACTTCTACCAGTTTGGGGAGATCCGGACGATAACAGTAGTGCAGAGGCAGCAATGTGCTTTCATCCAGTTTGCCACCAGACAGGCTGCAGAGGTGGCTGCTGAGAAATCCTTCAACAAACTCATTGTCAACGGCCGCAGGCTCAACGTCAAATGGGGAAGGTAAGTGTGGGGGCAGGGGAAGCCTGGAAGATCTGCAAGGTTCTTCTATCAGTTGACAGCAGGATTGGGTATTATGCAGAAGTAGATAGTTTTTTGGTAAATAGTTTGGGTCCTCTTGCATTTTGGTTTTCTTTTAACAGTGGGATCTGGCCTGGAGATGACACAAGTAGGATAAGGGATTTCTTGGTTGAGGATTATGGATGAGTTTTGGTGGCTTTGCTCCTAGTCCATCTCATGTAAACACTGTTTGCAAACTTGGTACTGTCTGTCTGATGTTCTGAAGAAACATCTTTGGCCTGAAGAAATGGAGCTGGAATAGATAATGTGAAGCCACTGTGATGTAAATAACTCCTTATCCTGCTTTTCTCATCCTTGTTCTCAAACTTTTGTCTGGCTTTCAGGTCCCAGGCAGCAAGAGGAAAAGAAAAGGACAAGGAAGGCACTACAGAATCGGGGATAAAGCTGGAGCCAGTTCCAGGACTTCCTGGAGGTGAGGGAGTTGTGTTCATCTCTGAAACACTTAAGGCTGACGCATTTCCCTGAGTGAGGCTGCTGTTAAACTCCTGGGAGCAGTGATAGTTCAGGATGGCAGAGGCAGTGGTGAGCCCAGAGCAGCTATAGTAGGTTTGCAGCAGATCCAGCTGGATGGGAGATGAGCTTTGTCTAGGAGCAAATCCATGATGAAAAGTGTGTTCTTTATGTGATGAGTGAGAAGTTAAAGCTGAATTCAACCTACTTAGGTCAGAGATACTGACAGCCCACGCTTCTAATATTTTCTTAGTCCACTGAGTGTGAAGCAAAGCTGGTTTCAGATGGAGGAGATTGGTGACTGGGGTTTCAGGGCAGTTCTGCTTCTCAGTCTAGTTCATACATGCAGTAGTAGCAATAGTTTGCCCTTGTGAAAGCATAGGTTGTGCTCCATCTCTGAAGGCAGACACTTCTGCTTGTCTTGCCTGAGAGATTTTCCATAACCATGTGTACTTTTTCTGCAGCCCTCCCTCCTCCTCCAGCTGCAGAAGAGGAGGCTTCTGCAAATTACTTCAATCTACCTCCAAGTGGCCCTTCAGCCGTGGTGAACATTGCCCTGCCACCTCCTCCTGGCATCGCTCCACCGCCGCCTCCAGGTACGTGTGTTTCCCCCTCAGGTGTGGCTGTGAAATTCAGTGTTAGACAGTCTCTTCCTCCTTGCCAGGCCATGCTGCAGCACTGATGCATGCCCTGAGCTGATTTTTCTCATCCCTGATCACACAGTGTAAACGGATGATCTAAACTGAGCTGTCAGCGCAGTTTAATTAAACTGAGCTGCCTGTTGTGGTTGGTATTTGCTTGCAAATTCCCAGGCATGTTGGAGATCCATGTTACTGGTACTGAGACCTACTCAGTGCTTTTGCTGGCTTTGTAAATGCCACATTAACCTGAACTTCAAAGGGTAAATTTGCTGCTGGTTGAAAGCCAGCGTATCCTTGGCTCTCTATATTTCTATCCAGAGATGCTTTTTTTCTTTTAATGGAATTTTGGACTCTTGTAGATGTATTTTCTCTGCTCTGTGGTTGAGTAGAAAATATTTAGATGGGTATTACAGACACCTGCCCGGTCCCCCAGCAGCTTTTATTTGTAAAGATGTGTGTTGGGGTAGGGATTGGCCCTAGCTGTACTGAAAAGAGGGGGCAGGAGTTTGGGGAGATGGGAGAGGTGCACATCTGTGAGACACAGCTGTCAGCCAGCTGTGGTGTGAGTACTTTGAAGCAGGAGTGCACACACATCAGGTTTTCTGTTGCTTTGCCTGAAGCTGCCAACTTTTGTTTCTGCAGGTTTCGGACCACACATGTTCCACGCCATGGGGCCCCCACCTCCCTTCATGAGAGCCCCAGGCCCCATCCACTACCCATCCCAGGATCCCCAGAGGATGGGTGCCCACGCAGGAAAGCACAGCAACCCCTAGCACGTCCTGCCCCCCTCATCCTCGAAGTAAATGTTATTTTCTAGTTACCATGGTAGCACCATATGTTGAGCAGTGGGTGAGCTAGAGACGCCTTATTTCCCTGCTTGCAGCCCCAGGGCAAGCTGAGCTCCGTGTCTCCACTTATAATCGGGTTCTTGATACATCCCAGGTCTTTTGTTAGTGTGGGGGGTGGGTGGGGACAGATGGAAGGGCTGTCGGGGGTCTGTGGGTCTGGGGTACCAGAATTACAGTGCTGTCTGTGTATCCCGTTGGCACACTTTTGAAATAAACTTCTGGAAAAACGAAACCAAACCCTTTTCAAGCCCTTTTGATATCCTCTGTTGGAATGTTAATGGACTGTTAAATTGTAACCAGAGACTCTTCTGTTAGGTAACTAATGATGTATTATTCTAATGAGGTATTAAACCAGGACTGATTAAGAGTTGAAAAACGAGTTCATCAGAGCTGCCAAAACCATGGCTTGGCCTTAACCACTACACAGAATTTTCTTCCCTCCTTTTTTCCTGACTTCTTGATAAAAAAAAAAAAGACAAGAAAACAAAGGTTTTCTAAGTGCATCACTTCTAATCCTGCAGATCCTGAGCAAGACAAGTTCTGGGTCAGGCGAGCAGCCCCCAGGCAGTGTGGGCTGGACATGGAGTGACAGGTCAGCAGCTGTTGATTTAGCCAGGTGTCAGCCCCCTCGGCCCCAGAACCTGGGCTTGTGCTGCCTGCAGCTGCAGGGCAGGTCAGGATGCAATTGCAGCTCTCTTGGGGAGATTTGGGGCTCTCAAGGCCTGTGAAACAGCATCCCCTTAAGCTGTGACATGAGTCCCACTTCATCTTGCTTTGATAAGATGTGAAACTTTTCTTTCTGTGCTCCAAGTGTAGTGGTTGCCACGGAGCAACTGCATCCTGCCCGGAGCCTGTAGCTGGGCGAGGTCTGTGTACACGTGGCTGGAGGATTTTAGGTTTATCTCCATATTAGCTGCTTTCATGTGTGTAATTATGTCAGCTTTTGTCAGGGGAGAGCTGTCCCAGGGTGGTGTTGGGCAGCAGAGGCTGCTGGTGGATGGGAGAGGGCTGTGGCATTTGCCTCTGCTCTGGCCCAGATGGTCCATAGCCAGGAGCTGTCACTGCTGTGACAGATTTGTAATGCAGGAGGCTTCACATCATCCCGATTTATTTATTATTTCCAGCCAGTTTCCCGGAGTGCCTAGGTTCTGCAGATGATGGACAAAAAGGAGGGAAATGGAATTGGAACAGGGCAGCAGTTAAGCATCACAGATTTATTGTTTCTAAGGAACAAACCATTTTTCTTTCCATTTGCTTGCCTCCTCCTGCTTCTGTGGGAAACAGTAATGAAAGCTTCCCACCTGAATGATACGTTGTGGCAGCAGAATCCTTGCGTGGGGTTTGCTCTGCACAGTGTTACAAACCTCACAAATGAGGCAGCTGCTAACTGCATTTTTACCACAACATTTTCTTGCCCATTTAACCACAGTGGTGGAAAAAGGAATTTTATCCTGATGCTTTTGGGAGTATGAGAAAGGGTAACATTAAGAACCTGACAAAAGCAATTGAAGGAAGCCAGTTTTGAGTCAGCTGTTTGTGAGTGGAGTTCCCCAGATGTTCTGGTGACTGTAGGCTGTTGTTAGCTGCGTGTCCCTCTGTGTGTCACTGCTGAAAATGGTGTAGCTGGATCTTCACTGCTGATTTTCACATTCCCAGGGAAGCCCCTGCTTGTTTTTTGCAGGCCGTGCTGCTTTTCCTTCCCACTGGTGCTGACGTTACCAGAACACCACAGCAAGCATCCTCACACCGGTGTGGTTCTGCAGGGCAGTGGGTCCAGGCAGGGCCTGATCCTTCACCAACCACATCAAGCAAATCTGCCATGTCACCCAGAGAGCCTACATTACATGTTCAAGCAAGACATGCAAAGAGCAGTAGGAAGGGGAAAATAGTTGCCAAGTGCTAGCCAGTAGCTTGTGGAAAACAGGGCACAAGTTTCCAGCTCCCAGTGTTCTCTCCCCCCTGTCGTGGCTGTGCTGTGTTGGTAAGCAGGTAGAGTCCCACTCCTTCATTTGGTTTTGTTGTCCAGCCAAGCTCAAGGTGGCTGCTTTAAACATGCCAATGCCTCAAGTAACTTGTTTTGCTTCTGCTCTTCCATTATCGCCTCCTCTCTGCGTCCTGTCTGGAATGACAGGTGCAGGGTTGTCCTGAGGGTGGAATTTCTCTGCAAAAGCACCAGCTGTCCGAGCTGGTCTCGCGTGTCAGCGAGGATGCAGTGAGGCAGCTTGGTGTGTTGCAGCTGGTGCTGCTGCTGTTTTCCATGAGGCAGGGAGGAGGGCAGGCTGTATGGGGTGTTTTGTACGGGAGCTTGCGGGGATCTGCTGGATTAACAGCGAGGACTTGGCTGGTTGGCTTGGCACTGACAGCGAGGGGAAGTCAGAACGGCCCCACACTCGAGCTCATTCAAACCCCGTTCGAAGATGACAACCCGAGCCCACCAGCACCTTTCACAAAGGATACCTGCCCCCCTGCCCTCCCCTTCCCTGTGAGTGTGTCTGAGTCCAGTGAGGGAACCATCCGTGGCCGTGGGGAAGGGAGCGCACCTCCTACAGCTCTTCGCTCTCCGGCAGGATCCGCACCCAGCCTTGGGCCACCCTGTTGAAGTTGGGCCTGTGGGAAATCACCTCCAGCACGCTCAGGTTGTCCAGCTCTACGGTGGGCAAAGAGTACAGCTCACCAACCAACGTCCTGTCAAACGGGGCCGGAGTCCTGCAGCACAAGGAGAAGTACGTTGTGAAGGTGTTAGAAAAAATACTGAGTCCAGCACAATGTAGTACTGCCTGTTAGAAATGACAACCCTCCTCTTCCTACCCACTGTTAGAGCCCTGCCAGTGAGGTGGTGCTCTGAGCCCACCTCAACTCAAGCTTTGGCAAGCCTGGAGCGTGGGGTTTGGTGCCTGGGTGCTGGTGGAGGTGTTCTGCACGTGGAAGATCTTGGATTCAGAGGCTAATGACAGTGAGAAACCCGTTGTTGAGAGTGCCTCATCTGCAGCTCCTGTGTCCTGCAGAGGGCCGAGGCTGACGGCGCTGCTCCGGATCTCTCCGGCACACGCAGCTCCATTGGCCCTGGCTCCATCCCGCCTTTTGGGACGGCTCCTCATGAACAATGACTAAATAGGAGGAGCAGTGGGGGGGCAAGAGCTGTCATCTCTTTCTGGAGAAATGTGGAAAGGGACTGGGGAAGAGTGTGCCAGCCCCCAAAAAGCCAAGAATGTTGGTTTTGGAGCAGCACATAGGGGCTGAGTATCAGTGAGGCAAAACTGGGAATGTTTGCTTTGGGAAGCACTGCTAGAACATGAATAACGTGGCACTGTTTTGCAATACAGGAGAAATAAGAGGGGGAAAGGCAAATGAGAGAAGTTTGTTCTAGGAACTTTCTTCTGGAGAAAGAGAGTCTTTGTCGAAGTTTGGTTTTCACTCTCTCTTAAGGCAGCACACCTTAGCAAGGTGGCCCAGGATTTTGCATCACAGTCTGTTGAAAATCGGGGATAAATCAGCCTCCTTTAACACAGTTGCTGTGGAGATGGTGGATTACCCTTGCTCTGTGACCCATGAGAGCTGTGCTGGCATTCAGCTAGCCTTAGGCAAGACCACTGGCTTTTCAATAGCCGGTTTATTCCAAAAAGTTTGTTTTTCTGTGGTTTGGTCTTTGAATTGAGAAGTGATTTAAAAGCCAACAGCTTGGAAGATCATAAAAAGCCCAGTTAAAAGCAGATTGGCTTTCTGAATCTTCCTGCCTCACTGAAGAATTAGAGGAGGTGGCAAGAGGCTTGGAGTTAAATTAGCATCCATCTGTATTAAATTACAGTTGAAGACTTTAAATAGAAAGGCAGCGTGTGAGAGGGGAGAAATGGTACAGGGTAGAGTATTATTCAGAAACATGCCCTTGCTTCAGTCGCTGTCCATAAATAAATCCTGAGGCAGGAACATGGCTAAATGTTGAAAGAAAAGAGCCAAGTGTCTGCAGCAGCTCCTTGTTCTCCCCCTGCAGCAGCTCCTTGGCTCTCACACCTCAAGGAGAGCCACATGGCAAAGCCCCAGGGCTGAGGGGGAGAAGAGCAGCAAAGGGACGGTGGTGGCCAGGCTCTCTCTGCCCTTCAGGATGGCTTTTTCCCCAAGGAAGGGTTGTGGCCCCCCACAGCCCCGTTCTGCCATGTGCTGAAAGCACAGCAGTCGTGTCCCCCACGCCTCAAATCCAGCCCTGGGGTGGGTGCAGGGGAGCTGCTGCTGGCACAAGGTCTGCTGGGGAGCAGTGCTGTGTCCAGGGGGGAAACTCCAGTGGGAACTTGCCTACTGGAAGGTGACTTTGGCCAGGCCACCAAAGCCATTGTAATTCCATCCTCCTGACAGAGGCTTTCAGGAGGAAAGACAGACAGGACTCATTTTACTGAATGCCTGGGATGCTGTTCAGCTTAAATTGTTCAGTTCTCATTATTCTGCCATGGGCTGCTGGTGCTTTGCTACCACCAGATCTCCATCTCCTGGATCCCCACGAAACACCTTTCCAGAAAGGAGATCTCTCTTGGCAGTCTTTGCTCCAGGGTCCCACCCTTGACCTTGTAATTTGGAGGTGTGAGGAGGCATCAGCCGTGCTCCATCAGAAGCAGCCACAGGGCACGGAGCTTGCCAGGCTGAGCCACCAGAAACCCCCTGGCCTGCAGGCTTTGGGCTCAGGCAGGTGTTTGGAAGGAATCTGGTGACCTCTTAGCACTCTGTGGGAAGATTAACCTTATACCCCCACTGCTTCCAGCAGCTGCTTGAATACCTTAACGAAATTAGGAAAGAGACTTAGCACTGTTGGCACTGTGTCATTCCTTCACCCAGTCCAGAGCTGAGCCCAGCTGGGAACAGGAGTGATTCCTTCTCCAGAACCATCTGTGTAAGAATTGGTCCTCCCAAATTTCATCCCTGAGGTTACCCAGTGAGATCAAACTGCTTAAGGCTGTGTGAGCCCAGTAGTGGAGCTGAGAGGAGATGTGGGGGAGAGCTGCTGGAGGCAGGAACCTTTGCAGGAAACAGCAGGGGAGCCCCTGAGTAGGAAAAGAGCATCCTGAGCCCTTGCTGTGTCCCTGTGGGTTATAAAGAGGGCGTGAATCGTTGTTTCCCAGGCAGGATAGCGGGTGCTCCTCGAGGCTGAGGGGCTTGGCTGAGGGCTGGCGTGGCTGGTGCTGTCTGCCCGTTACCTGTTGAAGCTCCTGAAGTCCCATGCAGCAGGTCTCATGGGTGGTGCGTTCTTGGCAGACACGGCATTGTCCCTGTCACCAAAGAGCTCCTGCCATGGGGACCGGTAGCCCTTGGGGATGGCGGTGACATTGAACTTCTCGTGGGGGATTTCTTTGAGGGGGCTCGAGTACCCTGTGCAAGGGAGAGACAGTGTGGGCTGCTGGGGGCCACAGCCAGGCTGAGGCAGGGGGCTGGGGACAGCCTGGCCTCTGCATGGCCACGGAAGTGGAATGTGTATCTATAACATGTATGTATTTGTACATTTAAAATCTCTGGGAGAGGGTTGGGCAGACCCCTCAGCAGCATCTCACTGCCTCCAGACCCACGTTGCTGAGATCACAGCAGTGTTGGGTTCAGGTGCAGGAAGCATTGACTCACCTGGGGCCAGGGCACTGGGGTTCAGGACTTTGCTCATGTGCAAGACCTTCTCTGACTTCTTGGGTACTTCTGGGGGGCCACCTTGGGGTGATGCTGCTACGTGGAGCTCGGAGTGATAATTCTCCTGGCCCCCAGCATTCTCCCCTGCCTGTGGAGGGCAGAGTTAACAGGCAGAGGGGGAGCGCCCCCCTGCCCCATTTGAGACTCAGGGGCAGGGTTTGAAAGCATCTCAGAGCTTCCTCCACCTACTCACCATCTGATCATTTGCTGTTCCCTCTGGACCACCCTTCCTAGTGTGGTGTGAGCCACCTGCCCCTTGTCCTGGGAGCTGCAGGAGACAATGAGTGGGTGCAGAGAGGGATCAGCACCACCCCCCTCCTCTTCGGTGGATATTGAACTCCACGTTTACCCATCTCCGTGCCCAGCCCACCAGCACATCTCTCGTCTCCCTTCCCCTCTGCGTATCAGTCAGCCAGCCATGGCTGCCCTGTGGAGAGAGCACTGACCCCGGAAATTCCTTCCCCGGAAAGGCTGCAAGAGGCAGGGAAGGGCTGTCCTCAGACCCACCTGCCTGGAGCCGCTGGGATACTCAAAGACAAAGCGCTGCACCCGCTTCTGACGCTGCTGGAAGAGCCGGGACCCGCGGTTGTTCGGCAGGGAGAGCTCCTCGACCATCAGGTCGTGTGTTGTGCTCATCTTCTTCCCCAGGTCCAGATGGGGCTCTGGGGAGGCTGGGAGAGCACAGCTACAGCTGAGGATGATGCAGCGTTGCGGACCCCCAAGGCAGCACAGACCATGTATTCCCCCCCCTCATTGGGGTCTCTGTTTTGTGTCTGGGCCATTTGCCCACGCCAGGAACTGGCATTTCCTCAGTGTGAGGAATTGTCAGGGAGCTCGAGAGGTTCAAGCAGCCTCTCCCACCCTGTGCATGGACTGTTCTAGCAAAAGCAAGGCAAGTCAGACCCAGCAGGAGCTGGGTCTGGCCCCTAGGCAGGGAGGGCAGCACTGTCCTGGGGCTGGTGACACACCTGCACCCCCTTACCATCTTCAGGGCCCGGTCTCATGATGGCCATGGCTTGCTGCCGTGCTCCTGAGGCAGCTCTCTGGGAGGCGGATGGATCCTGTCTGGATGGAAGAGAGGGGCTCTCCAGGAGTGACAGCAAACACGGGAACATGTCAGCCCCAGGCACGTCCCAGAGAGACGCTAGGATACAGCTGAGCATTCCCCCTGTTCAACATCATCCCTAAGCATCTCTTTGCACCGCTCTCTGTGCCCTTCAACAGACATAGGGAATGTTCAAATCACGCTGCCCCTCAGCCCCTGCCAGTCATTCTTCCTCTCTGCCTTTCTTTAGGGCAGAAACTCTCCTTGCCCGTCTTTGCCCACAGTGAGCCGCTGTCCTTGTGCCCCAAGTGCCCTCGGAGCAGCAGCTGCTGGCTGAGCAGGGGCCCTGGCTACTGCCCCCCCAGCACCTCCGCTTTAGCAGAGCTATTTTCAGCTGCTGGCTCCGAGGGTGCAGGAGCTGCAGCCCTGAACCTGCAGGGAGCTGGTGAGCCCAGCCGGCAGCAAGAAGGGTCATGGGACCACTCAGCTGGGTTGCTCCATTGTGGAGAGGTGTCTGGAAACCAGCCCCAGCCTGAACCCCCTGAGCTGCCCACCTGCAGCAGAGCTCTCCTGTGCTCCGCAAGTGCTGTTCGACCCTGCTCGGTGCATCTGGCATCCCTCAGCTCAGGGTGATGCTGGGCATCTTCCCCAAAGGGCCCTGCAGTTCTGGGGCTCCCATGGGGCCAGGGTGCCTGGCACACAGATCCCTGCCAGCTCTGAGTCCAGCACTGACCACCCACACGAGCCAGGGACCTGCACCCCATCCTTCCCCCTGTCCCCTCCATGGAGACCGCACCCTGACCCCCACAGTGCTGGTGTCCCCTTTTCCAAGGACATCCCCAAGCCCTGTGCACTCACCCACCTGCTGACCCCCACGTGGGACCTCACCTTCCCTACCTGGCCAGGGGGTACCCCAGATGCTGGGAACTGAAGATGCTTCTCCGCTGCACTGGGGATGAGGCCGAAGGCAAGCTGCAGCCACCAGCGCTCGGTGGCCTCTGCTGGCCCTTCAGGGCACCCCTGGGCTCCTGCTGCTCGCCCCAGCCCGTGCTGGGCTCCAGCCCAGATGCCAAGGTCCAGCCACGGGACAGAAGTTATTTCTGGCTGAGAAAGGGGGCGGAGCAGGGCTGTGACCCTTGGGGACTGGGATGCCGTCACCCCAGCACGCAACAGGTCTGACTCACAGGGATGGGGATGCCACAATCCTGGCATGGAGCAGGGCTCTGACCCCTGGGGACCATCAACCCAGCATGAAGCAGGGCTCACCCACACCGACGCAGATGCTGTCACTTGGTGTGGAGCAGGGCTGACCCCTGGGGACATGTGGCAGCAGCAGGAGGTGGCCAAGTGTCACGTGTGCCCTGGCCACCTCGGGGACAGATCAGAGCCAGCCGGGGTGGAGTAACGGTGGTTTATTTCTGAGCTGGGGGTACAGCGGTGTGGTGAAGGCAGGTTTGTGGTGGCTGCTGGAGCGAGGGTGGGAGGTGTGTCCTGGGAATGGGGGCTGTGTTCCAGGAGGGGCAGCCTGCAGTGTGGGGGTACGCCAGGGAACAGGGGTGGGCTGGCTTCAGCAGCGTGTCCTGGGGAAAGGGAAGGGGTGACGGGCTCCATGAATGGGAACATGCTAGAGCCCCGGCAGCCCAAATACATCCTCTTTTCCAGTGCTGGTCTCACTGGCCCCAAGGTGTGGGGACACCGACATTCTTGGAATTGCCTTCTGTGCCAACACCTCCTTCAAGCCCTCTGCAACTTCTACCATTTCCTTCAGCCCCTACAGCTCCCCACCTGCCCCAGCTGTCACATCACCCCTTGGTTCCTGTGTGTGCCTCCATCCCACCAGAGTGGGGATGGGGATGTCATGAACTTAGGGAAGGGGACAGTGACAGGTACAGCATGGAACTGTCCCTCTTGCTCTGGGCAGGACGGGAGGGCACCAGCAAACAGTCCCCTTAACATGGCAATAAATAACTTTGGCTCTTTTTGGTCTCCAGGGAAAGAAGGATTTGGGAGAATTTCTTTGAGAAGGGGTCAAAAGTTTAAAATAAAAAGAGAAGGCAGTGAAGAACTGGGGGCTGGAATTAAAAATTAAATTTTCCTCTCCAAAATCTGGTTTCAATTGACACCAGCCAGATCTAGAGGCTGGGGGAGGCTGGGGAAGGCTGGGGGAGGGAGCCTGGTCATGGCATCCTATGGATGCAGCCCACCCGCAGCAGATGTGCAACCCCGGGGAAGCAGAGCCGCAGGGTAACACCTGGAGCTGGGGACAAGGGCTCACTGGGGAGCACCGAGCCCATCCCACGCTGGCTGTGCGGGATGGGGCTGGCTGGCAAGCAGGGACCGCCGAGGGAAGGGCCGTGGGGGGCCCGGCTCCCCCCCTCCGCCTGCCCCCGCCTGCTGACCAGGCAGTCCTGCCCCGAAAGGTTAGGGTGGTAAAAATAGAGCAGGGCCATGGGATGGCGGGCGGGCGGGAGGCACCTGACCCCTCTGGCGCACAGAGGGGCCGTGGCAGCTCCGAAGGGACGCGGTTTTTTGGGGACCTCAGCCCGGGGGTTGGTGTGTTCCCGGTGCGGGGTGAGCGGGTGGTGTCACCCGGGCTGACGGGTCGAGGGAAAGGATTTTTTGGCGGGGGCTGGCTTGTCTAGGAGGTGCAGGGAGCCCCCGAGGGCAGAACCCCCGTCTTCAGCCGCAGGCTGCTGCTCCAGCCCCGGGGACAGAGGTTGAAGCTGTGGATTCCCGGGCTCTTGGTCCCCGAGTCTTCGGAGTCCAGGGAGACGTCCGAGTCCGTCGGGGACCGGGAGGTGCAGCGCTTGGCCGGGGACCGCCCACCCACCACGGGGGATGGCAGGGGGCTCTTGGGGATGGGGGACAGCCCGGGCACGGCGCAGGAGGACGCGCTGGACGGCAGCAGGAGCCGGCGACCCTCTGCCCAGGCGGCTCGGGGCATCCCGGGGGAGGCACAGAACTGCGGGCTGCCCGCCCGGGGCGATCGCAGCGGGCTCCTGTGGGTGGGCGAGGGGCTGCCCAGGCCGCCCAGCGCGCTGCTGGCGGCCTGCAGCGCCGGAGCTCTTGGGCCCAGCCGGGGCGACTGGGGCAGGCTGGGGGGGCCGGCAGAGATGGGGGTGAAGGGCCGGGAGTTTTCCAGCCCCACGGCTTTGGGAGAGGAGCTCTTCCTGCGGGCCGCGTTGATGATGTTCCTGGCCAGCCGCGCTTGCATCTGCCGGCTGGCCCGGGGGTCCGCGTCCTGCCGCAGCGGGGACAGGGACCTCTCGCTCCACGGAGGGGACGTGGGGGGTCCCTCATCCAGCTCGGGCACCGAGGCCGGGCTGACCCAGCCGTCCAGGCTGCCCGGGCGCCGCGCCAGCCGGGGCGTCCAGGTGGGCGATGCGGGGAGGGACGAGCGCCTGTCCTGGAGAGGGACAGAGAGCGGGTTAGTGACCCCCGCTCGGGGGGACGCGGGGACGGAGAAGGGGTACAGCGGCAGGAGGGTGCCAAGGGAAGGTTCATGCTGGCACGACCCCCCCGCAGGAGCTGGGGGTGTCTCCTCGTGCATTGCACCCCTGCAAGGGGTCCCCAAAACGCATCTGACCCTGCACCCCCTCACCCTCCAAGGAGATCGGGGCACGCTGAGCCTGCCGTTAATCATCCTTGCCCAGAATATGTCCCGGGACCTCTCTCTACCTGCAGCTTGGTAAAGTCTCCCTCTGGGGCATGCTCGGAGCCCCCTTGCACTGTGCCGGGATCCATCACCCAGCGCTGCTCCCCAGACGGCAGGGAAGAGAAGAGCCACGTGTGACAGCGCAGAGAGTGTATTCAGAAAGAGGGGGGAAAAGAAAAACGCAGAAGAAATAAAGCACAGTCAAAAGGCAACTTGGCACCATGGGGAAAGTGGCGAGAGGGCGTGGGCAGAGGCACAGCCGGATGACAAACTTTGGGCTGAGCATCACCCGAGCCTGCCCTCGGCACCCTCCTCATCCCAGCGCATCCCTCGCTTCCAGCCGTGCTGCAGAGCACTGCCCATTCCAGCTGCAGCACTGAGCCAGGCAGGGACAGGGACCCCACTGTCCGTAGGCTCAGCACCACTGCACTCTGCCATTCCCCGAGGGATGCAGTTCTTTCTCCGGAGTGAGGAAGGAAATGAGGACAGATCCTGAAGGAACAGCAGAAGAGCCAGGAGCAGGCACAGAGAGGCAGAAAGGCAGCGTGTCCCCTCCAGGTTTGCTTTGGTAGGAGGCTGAGAAGAGCCGCAGGACAGAGGGGATGTGGAGGAGCAGAGAGATCTCTGAGAGCTGGAAAAGCCGGAGGTGAGGAAAGGAGGGAGCCAGAGGTGCGATGCTCCATGCAGCGTCCAGACAAGAAGAGCAAGGGCAGCTCTGTGGGACAGGCAGGCTCCTGCCGACTCTTTGGGAACCCTGCAGGCTCTGTGCTCGGTTCCTGCCTCCCTGGGACTCCTCAGCTCCTGTTGCACTGGGGGCTCAGCAGCGCCTGTCACCCACTGTAGCCTCACCATCGCCTCTTGTTTCTATTTTCTTTTCTTTCCTCCTCCCCACTCCTTTTTTTTTTTTTTTTTTTTTTTTTTGTGTGTGTGTGTGTGTGGTTGGTTTGGCTTTTGGCACTCCCATGAGCAGCTAGGGAGGACTGAGCCTAGCACCCCTGTGTTTTTTCTCTCTGCCACCACTACTTGTAGTAAAAAGAAGGTTTCCACACCTGCGGCTCGATGCCGGCATTCCTGGTGGAGTAGGAGGGCCGGGGTGCCTGGAATCCTGCCTTTGCCCGGGGCGGCAGCAGGCGGCACGGGGAGGCCAGCAGCACCTCGGCCGGGGCTCCGGGACCGGCACGGCTGTCATGAGTCGGGGGCAGAGCGCCCGCAGCACCGGGGAAGGGGCTGGCAGCGGTCTGGCTGGCGCTGGGCACCACCGGGGGATGCCAAACCGGGGAAGGAGGCAACGGAGAGGCCGGGCAGGAGGCTTGCTGGGGACAGGGGTAGGAGTCAGGAAGAGAGGGTCTGGGTGGGGGCACCTCCTGGGGCATGGACCTTGCTGGCCCCTTGGATGGGGAGAGGATGAAGAGAGAAGACTGGAGCTGGTAAGGCTGGTGCTTGGAGATCTCCAGCTCCTTCTGGGACGCCTCGTTCTCCATTAGGTTGCTGCCGTACAGCGATGCAGGAGGGGTTTTGGAGGGCCTGCAGGGACTCTTGGAGGGGCGTCTGGAGACCATGGGTGACAGATAAGCATTGTTGTCATACTTCCAGGAGGGAGGCAGGGACATGGTGGGCGATGGGGACCGCAGCAGCTCAGGCTGGGAGGGAGCCTCGATGATGAACTTCTCCATCCTGGACTGTCGGCGGGCAAAGAGCTCAGCCCCCTTCCCTCTCGCTTCAGTGAGGATGTGGCTGGGCTGTGGCTTCTTCTTGGGCTGGATGGTGGGAGACTTGAGGCAGGAGGACCATGCTGGAGCATCTTCAGCTGGTGGGAGGTGCTGCACAGCCCTTGCTGCGCTGTTGGGGACAAAGTTCGAAGCTTCAGCCCCGAGGGCGAAAGGCTCATCCTCAGCACTGGGCTCCCCCTGCTCCTTCTGCTTCTTCCTGTTGTCTGCACTCTGAACCAGGTCCAGCAGGTCGGGGTTGGGGCCCAGCTTTGGTTTCTCCACGAAGGTGAACATGGACTTTCTGCTGGCTCTCCGGGCAGCCGACTCCTCCAGGATCCCTGTTTTGGGCAAGGGGTTCGGTCCGCTCACCCCACAGCCCAGGAGGGGATCTGGCAGCACCTTCTGCTCCTGGGCGGGGTACAGGGCCGAGTAGGCAGGGGGGGAGCGGACACGGGTGAGAGGCGGGGGGCTGCTGAGGGTCTCTGCGTAGGTTGGCGGTGGGGGCAGCTCGGGGGCAGGGGGCTCCTCAGCCGGCTGGGCACTGCTAGAGGACGCCTGGGTGCCGAAGGGTCTGGCTGTCCTGTTCTTCACAGGCTTGGGCTTGGCCAGGGTGAGATGCACCTCGTAATACTGCCGGCCCTGTGTCCCGTTGTGCTGCTGCCCGGCTGGGGATGCCATCCCCGTGGCTGTCCCTGCTGGGGCGCTGGGCGCCTCGCTGGGCACCTCACCGGGCACCTCACCGGGCTTCTTCTCCTCCTCGGGGCTCTGCGGCAGGACAAGAGCTGCAGTGTTCGGCCCCGCAGGGGCTCCTGCAATTCCGAGCCCCTCCACCGCTCTCTGCATCCCGCTGGCTGTCTGCTCCTGCACGCCGTTGGTGGCGGCCGATGCCATGTTCTCCTTCAGATAAACGCTGAGTGGGACCTGCTGGGCTTCAGCAGGAAGCTCCTGGCACGGGGAGGCGTTTGCCAGCATCCCTTCTCCTGGATTGCCAGGCTGGCCAGGCTCCGACTTCATCTCCGGGCCCTGGCTCTCCTCCATGGCCCCTTGGCGAGGCTGGGGTGGGGGGCTCAGCGGCAGCCCCCCGCCATGCCCGGCCCCCGTGAGCCCCTCAACGCGCTGCCTGCGCCGGTGGAACAGCAGCACGCCCTTGGAGCTGGGGCCGGGCGCCGTGGTGAGCTGAGCCGCGATCCTCTGGCTCCGCGCCTTCGCCTCCTTCAGCTCCTTCTCCGAGAGGCTGGCGCTGCGGGAGAGACCTGGGCAGAGGGGAGAGGGGGGTTAGAGAACGTGGGGTGTCGGTCCTCCCTGCCCGGGACTGGCAGCCCTTCCTCCAGGTATCCCCCGGCACTCCAGCTCTTTCCCCGGCCGGTGGAAGAAGGCAGGAGAGACGCACCGGGGCTGGGTGCACGGTCCGGGCGCAGCGGGGATCCAGCACAGCCGTCACGAGGGTGCTGGGACAGATGGAAAAGCCCAGGAGACACCAAGTGACGCTCAGGACGTTTCCAGCACCCCAGCCCCTATTTCGGCCGGGTTCTGCGCACTCCTGACCATTTGGGAAAGGAATTCATCCGAGCAGCTCTCCGTTTGCAGCTCACATGGCTTCGCCCCCCCCCTCAAAGAGGCAGCGGCAGGGGAGGGGCAGGCGGGTGTCCCCCAGCCCCTCATCCTTAATCCCGGATGCTCAGCCCCGAGAGGACAGGACATAAACACGAGGACAGCGGAGAGATGCCAACCCAGCCCGGCCTCACGCAGGGACGGTGGGCAGGCTCGTGTACGGAGCAACACGAGATGGCAGCAGCCGACAGAGGCTGTGCAGCTCCTGCCCAGCTGGACACAGACACCGACACGGCGAGGAGCCACCCTCACGCCTCGGGACTCGCTAAAAGCAAAGTGCTAAAAGCCTGGAGCGAGCCCCGCGGCGAGCTGGGCTTCTCCCGTGCCGGACAAAGGTCAGGGCACCAGCCCTTCCCTAAGACAAGAAAGGATGTGGAGCTGCCGGGAACTCATTTTCTCAGGGTGAGCAATTTCCTATGAGTTTGCCCCCCCCCCCCCCCGAAAGCACCCGTGGGAAGGGCAGTGTCCCCCACCCTGCCGAGGTCACTGCTGGGCACAGACCGACCATCAGCATCACCCCCTCAGCCAGCAAGGCTGCAGCCCCTCTCCGAAGGCACTGCCAGACGGCTCTGATGGGTGGCTCTGCTCTGGCCCCAGCAGGGAGGTGGGTGGCCAAGAATGCCTGCTCCCAGCCCTGCTCCTCTTTCCTTCCCATCCCTTCCCTTCCCGTCCTCCCTTCCTTCATGTGTTCCTCATTTTCTTGCCTTCTGTGCTGCTTGGGACTCTTCCAGGATATTTTCAGCAATGGCTCAGCCTACCAGCGAGGGAAAGGGATGGATGACTAAACCAAATCCTTCCAGCGAGCCCACGGTAAGCAGGAGGGCTGCTGCAAGCTGGGCAACTCCTCTTCCTCACCCTTCATCCCTCTCAGCACCCCTCAAGTCCTTGCACACGGCTGAGGCGTGCGGAATGCCCTGGATGAAGTCTTCAGGCTGCCCGACAGGAGGGTTTTGTCCGGGCAGGGGGCAGAGCAGGCAGGGCTGCCAGTGGAAACTCTCCTGGAGACGAGGAGCCCGTCGGCAGCGGCGACGCCGGCGGCCGGTCCCCCCCCGGTCCCCCCGATCCCCCCCGGTTCTCGCCCGGCATTGTTTAACGCCCCGTTTCTATTTGCCTTGGCCGCGGCACAGAGCGGGGCCGCTGCTTCCTCCGGCCGGGCTGGCTGGAGGGCGGCCAGCGCCGCGGCTCCCGCTCCGCGGGGTCACCCTCGCCGCCTTTATCTCCGAAACGGAGGAGAAACACGGCCAAGGAGCCGTTGAGAAACAAGCCACAGGCTCCAGATGTCTGCGGGTTTCGTGCTCCGAGCGGAGCATCCCCGCTTCCGAGGAGGCCGGGGCTGCCGAAGAAGCCGAGCTCTCGGCGGAGCCATTTCGCAGCCTCTTGCTCTTGCTACTGCCTTTTAACAGCAAACGAGGGGCCCTGGGGGATCTCCTCCGTGCTGGAGGGATGACTCAGCTCTTGGCCAGCCCGTTCCTGCTTGCACTAGCCGCCAGATACGCTCCCACGTAGCCGGGACCAATACTGGGATTTGCCCACCCGGATTTTGTCCCTGGGTGTCTCCATCCCTTGCTGCCGCCACAGGCATGGGCATCACTCTGTGCCAGGGCGCACTGCCCCACCTAAAATCCCCCACCTGGAATCCATTTCCATCCATACCCATCCCCTGCACTCTTCCAGAAGCCGCTCTGCCCCAGCCCACCCAGCACCCACCATTTCCACCTGGGTCCACTGGAAATGAATCCCTCAGGGTTCTACTTGGGATGCTGAGGGTAAGAATTGCTCTTCACATCCGATTTTTATGACAAAGACGAAGAGCACTGAATCCTCTGGCAGTCCAGAAGAAGCTGCTGCTGCCTGAGCCATGGGATGAGATTATTCACCCAGTGCAAGAGCCTTTATCCATCTGCCACGGCATCTGGAGGGATTCTGCCACCTGGGGCAGTTTCTGCACCACACACTCTCCTCCCAGCCACAGGGAACATTCCATCATCCTTCCCTGCCATCTCCTGCCAGCTGGCAGCCCAGGGTGGGCTCTTCTTGGTCCTTTTCCACATCCCCAGACAGGCGGGAGGAGCTGAATGCACTGAGAATGTCCAGGTGCTGGGGAGGAGAAGGAAAATGGGTGTGGGGCTGGACGCAGCCAAAGCAGTGCAGGGAGGAGGCCAAAATAAAACTACTTGTGTCCAAGGGCACTGCAAACTGGTTTCCACCCATTACCCTGAGGCCAGTCCAAAATCCAACGGGTGACGGCTTCTCCTTCCTTCCTTCCTTCCTTCCTTCCTTCCTTCCTTCCTTCCTTCCTTCCTTCCTTCCTTCCTTCCTTCCTTCCTTCCTTCCTTCCTTCCTTCCTTCCTTCCTTCCTTCCTTCCTTCCTTCCTTCCTTCCTTCCTTCCTGCCTGCCTTCCTGCCTTCCTGCCTTCCTTCCTTCCTACACCATACTCTGCCTTCCCATGATGCTGTCTCTCAGGAAGGAAACATCTCCCCTCCCTGAGTGTCCCATCTTCTCCCAAGACAATGAGCTCCACCAGCCCTCTCCACTGCCATGTGCCGTCTCTTGGGCCCACCTTGTGTCCCCTGTGGTCCAGGGATGCTGGAGAAGGAGATGCTCCCTGTGCATCCATGGAACTGCCGGAGTCCTGGCACACACAAGCAGCTCCAAGTGCTGTTCTGGTTTAACACACTTCAGCTCTGGCCACAGAAGCCTATAGATCTCTATCTATATATTTATATAGGCACTCGCTCTGTAGGTTTTCCGTTGCTCCAGGGGTGATTTCCTGAACATCCCCCAAGTGCAGGGCTTAACAGCTTCTTGCCGAGCTGCCAGTCATCCTTCCCATGGCATGCACAGTGCTCTCTCCTCCAAAGCGAGGATGACGAAGGTGATGAAAGGCATTTTTGTTACTCTTACTTCCTGGACAGATGGGGGAAAAAAATTCCTTCCATCTCAGCTTTCCATGCAAAGGATGGATCCCCCTGAAGGGTGTTAAAGCAGGATGTCTGAAATCCAGCCAGGAAAGACTGGAATCGCCATCTGACCCTAAATGAAGGTGAAGGATGTGTCAGACTTGGCTTGTGACCCATCCTGCCCTAAGACAGATTCTGAGAGCTTAAATGGGATGAGAATTTGGGCCCTAATTGCAGTTTTGCTGAACAGACAAATTCAGTGACAGTTGATGGTCTTGACGTGGCTGGGATGTCACAGGAAGGAAAACGGTGACTTGGAAGCTGTTCCTGGTGAGAAATCCTTGGATGCAGAAGACAAGAGGTACCCAAGCCTTAATGGGACCTGCAGGGTGCAACAGGTCATGTGAAATTCTGGAGTCAGAACTGGCAGGTGACTCCAAAGTCTTCAGTTTGGGCTCTGTCCCTGGCCTGCTCCAAGTTTGGATGCTCAGCCATCCTGGTGCTGCAGCCCAGCTTGGCCATGCTCAGGGTGTCCTACCCGACCACCCCCTGACCATCCATAACCAGCAGGCACTTTTCTCCATTTCCAAACATTTCTTGGGCTTCTGTGGTCAATCCAAATGGTGCCTCTTGCTGGCAAAATCCCACTGGCAAAACCAAGAGTGAAACCGGGACAAACCCCATTTCCAGAGGGACAATGCTGTGTGCCACCTGCCATGAACCCCGGTGCGCATCCAGAGCCAGGGAATGCTGGGGAGAGCAGATCCAGTGTTTTCACCCAAACACTGAGGACTTTGGACACTGAGGAAATGTAAGCAGGTTTTTTGGCAGAGCAGTTAGCTGGCCCCTTGCCCCAGCTACAGCTGTGCAGGATTTTTTGCAACGCGTACCAACTCACATTTAAGTCCGTGCACACATTTCCCTCCAGCTCCCAATTATCCCAAATAATCTGCAGCTAGGAAAACACAGAGGGTAGCACAGACAGGCAGCTGAGCTAGCTAGAAACGGATATGATTCAAACATATGGATAGAAAGACGACAATTTTCTGCCTCATTCCCAGCTTCCAACACTCCTATGCCCCAGATACGAAACCTCCATGAAGTTCTTATCCATGCTGGCCCTGCAGCCCCAAAAAGATCTGACTCAAGTGGGTGCTGTGGTGGGATCAACCTCGCTTGCCTGGCAGACGCTCTGTGCTGGGCCTCTCCAGACGGGCGCCTTTGCCAGTGACAAAATGTGGCACAGCGAGAAAATTCGTTGCGCTTGCAAGTTTTCCCTGTGCTCTGTTCACAGGGGCTTTGCTGGATTTGGAGCTGTTTGCCTCCCCACGCTCGTCCTGGCTCGCAGCCCTGCCCAGCACTCAGCACCCAAATCCTGCTGAAATGGCCCCACAGTCTCCAAGCAACAAGTCCTGGGGCACCCAATTCCCACAGAGCGGGAGGAGAAGGGGGTGATGAGGACTGAGTTCGAACGGGGGCTGTCTGCCCCTGCCCATCCCCAGTTCCCAGGGGGGTGCAGTGAGCAGCCCCACGTGTCCACACTGGGCAAGAAGAAGCTGTTGCCACCACACAGGTGGAGGCAGCACCTTTCCCCAGCTGGCTAAAATCAAGTTTTTATCTTTGGAAAAGGCGCCTGGAGCCGGGCAGACCTCCCCCAGGAGCCCTGCCATCCATCCACCCCGAAGGCAAGCAGAGCCAGCCCGTGCCAGGCCGGGTACCACGGGGACTCCATCCTGCCTGGAAAGCGCGTCCCAGCCCCATCGTGCCCAAAGCTGCTGGAACTCGCTGCGACCCATCCCGGGCTGCAAGGTCCCGGGGACAGCCCCGCCGGGCCGGTGCCCCGAGGCAGCGGCGCTGGCCCGGCGAGAGAAGGTCAAACGGCTCGGAGTGTCCCTGTGGGGTGGGCAGAGCGGGGAGGGCAGCGCAGCGAAAGGCGGCTTTGCCCGTCCCTTGCACAACCCGTAAAGGATCCATCCTGCTGGCTGCCAAGCCGAGGGACAGACCTCGTGTCCCCGGCACGGGTGGCACGGCCAGGGGAGGTCATGTGCCTGGCGCAGGGAACAGGGGACATCGCCTCTGCCGTTCTGCGGAGCTGGGAGGTGAGACCCTGCGAGCCCCGAGGAGGACCCGCGACCCTCCACGTCCCCGCCGTGTGTCCTCGCCGTGCCTCCCGCGCCCCACATCGGACACCCGGGTGTCGGCAGAGGGAATCGACACCTGCCCCGCTCGTTCCTGGAGACGAACCCCGCTCAGCCCCGGCTGTGTGCGCCCCATCGCCCACCCTTCACCCACCATCGCACCCACGGGACCTCTGGGCATGCACTCCCGGCCCGCGCCCCCGTGCGCCCCGGACCCCTGTGCACCCCCTGCCATCCCCCGGCACCCCCAGATCACAACACCCCCGCTGCAGCCCCCTCTGCGTGCCCACACAGCCTCCTTCCCCGGTCACTTGTGCGCTGGCACCCCCCGGCCCCCGCCCGGCGCCCCCCGGTCCCTGCCCTCCCTACCCCTGCAGCCCCGCCGTACCCGCGGTGCCGGGTGCCGGTGCCGCCTCCCCGCGCAGCCCGACTGCACCGGGGAGGAGGCGGCGGGCAGGAAAGTTGCGGCAGCTCCGCCCTCGGAGCGGGCCCGGGGGGGCGGCGGGCGGGGGCCGGGGCCGGGGAGTGGCGGGTCCCGCCGGCGCTGCCCCTGCCCCTGTCCGCCCCCACACACCGACCGACCGGACGGGACGGGTCCCCCCTGCCCCGCGACTCTGGCAACAGCCCCGCCGCCCCCGATGCTCCTGCTCCGCCGCTTCTCGTCCCGGCTGGGTCAGCCCTGAGCCCCCTGCGGCGGGGGGAGAAGCCTGGACAGCCCCTCACTCAGCCCGGGACATCCCCTCACCCAGCCCGGGACATCCCCTCACCCAGACCGGGATGTCCCCTCACCCAGACCGGGGTGTCCCCTCACTCAGCCCGGGACATCCCCTCACCCAGACCGGGGTGTCCCCTCACCCAGACCGGGGCATCCCCTCACCCAGCCCGGGACATCCCCTCACCCAGCTCTCCGCATCCCCTTCCCAGTCCGGGACATCGCCTTATCCCATTCTGAGGCATCCCTCTCTCCCAGCCCGGCACATTCCCCTTAACAGTCCCGAGCATCCTCTCACCGATCCCGGGACACCCCCTTCACCCTTTTTCCTTCCTCCCGCCTCGGCACCTTACGTTTCAGACGCTGCTGGGGCTGCAGGGCCTCGCCTTTCCGCAGGTTTCCCCAGCACCTAAAGTTTTGAGGCACTTGGAGAGAGGCAAAAACCCAGAGACAAAAATCCAGCACCGGTGTTGCTGCTCTGGGGACCTCCTGGAAACAGCACTGAATCCCCTCTGCCTGGGGTGGTCTGTTCCCGGTCACAAGGGAATCACAGTCCTGGGCAAGATGATCCCTGGGGAGCCAGCATCACCTCCCACCTCCACCACCCGGCTGGGGCTGCAGAGCTCCCTGGCTGCGGCTGGGACCGGCCTCACGCCCTTCCCATGCCTGTCCACACCTCAGGATGAGCTCTTGGCTTGAATTTTTGCCTTTCTAATTTCCTTTCTTCCTGCCCCTCTGTGCTTTTTTGTGCTTTCCTGGTTTTTGAGGGAGCCTGGCGCTGGCTCCGCAGCCCCCGGGGAGCGAAACCTTCCGTTTATTTGCACACCAGACAGAGAAACCAGTCCTGCCTCCTGCATCTCCGAGCCACTGCCTCTACCCGGGGCTCCTGCGCTCCCCAGCCTGCCCTGAGAGGTGCCAGCCAGCCCGGGCCGCCGTGCCGGATACCCAGGAGCAGCCAGCCTGGCCTTGGGCTGCTGGATGGGGACCAAAGGGGCACCTGGGACCCGCCTGGGTGGGTCCACACTGCTCAAGGTGGGGCACCCGTTTGGCTCCCGGCTCCCAGGGCCAGCCCTGCACCACTCCGGGTGTGGATGGATGCACCCTCTTCTCCTGAAGAAGCTGGAAGAGGTGTGGGGGTTCTTGTACCCCTAGACAGGTAAAGAGAAGAGGAGCAAACCCCTGACATCTCCCAGGGATGCTCCTGCACACAGCCTGCTGCAGGAACAGCCCTAGCGCCACTTGTGAGGGCACCTGCCCTTTCCTCTCACCTGCACTGAACCAAACCTCCCTTTCCCAACCCTGCAGGCTTTTTGCAAGGTCCCAGAGCTGCTCCCAGCTCTCAGGACCCTCGGTGACATCCTGCCTGAAGGCTCTGGAAAGTCTGACGGGTCCTGCAGGCAGCGGCTGGCGGTGATCTCACTTGGAGGGGGAGGAAACGGGACAGACAAACTCTTTCCAACAAACCTGTTGAGTTACTTTAAAATTCCAGGCTGGCAGCAAAAGTGCTGGATGGCGGCGCAGATTAGGAAAATGCTGAGCCTGGACAGAGTCAGGCCTGACCTTTCCCCACCGCAGATCTGCCATCCCGGAGCAGTGAGAAATGGGAAGACTATTTGGGTCCATCTGGTTTGTGTGCTGAGCCCTGAAACACGATGCTGCTGGGGCAGCTGTGAGCCAAAGGGCTTGGCTGAGCTTCCCAGCCTGTGTCCCATCCAGGAGCCGCTGGTTTGGAGGATGTCTGACGCTGCAAAAAGGCAGGGAGCGGATTCTGGACGCCGAACTCGTGTCAGGCATCCCCAGTGGGTCCCACCCCATCCCACCCAGTCCTGGGGGCTGCCTCGGGAAAAGCAGGCTCTGAGCTGAGCAGCAGAGTCCGATGAGGACATCAGTGGGGACAGGGACACACCTGCCTTGGCGCTGTGTGGCAGCTGACATAACAGCTGGGCAGGAGCAAAATAGAAAGGAGGCTGGAAGCGGGGTTTAAAAATGGGTCCGGTGCCTGTAAGAGGATGGGTTCTGTAGGAGCATCTCCCGCAGGGAGGTGGGGCAGTGCAGGCACGGCAGCAGCCCCAGTAACCCTAGATATGAAGCTGTATTTGTGTCACTGTGGCTGAAGGGACAGTCATGGGCGGAGGGGAGTAGCTGTGCCACGAGGCTGTGAAGGGAGGCGATGGCAGAGAGCTCTGTAGGAACCAACCAGCCTGAAATAAAGTGCTTAGTTTTTAAACCAGGGGCTGACAAAAATGGCCCAAAGGCATGTGAGGAGTGCTTGGTCATCCCCAGTCAATGGAGGAGAGGTGTCCCTGTCCCAGACGGTGCCACAGGAACCGGTCCTGATCACTGTTGGGCAGGAGCCCAGCAGGCCCCATGGCCAGGGTGAGGGCTGGGAATTCCATCCTGTTCGTGCCCCGCTGAGGGATGGGTTGAGTTCCTGGAGACAGTGGGAACCCGCCTGCTGCCTTCCCACCCCCCTCCCGAGAAAAGCCACAGATTCCTCCTTATTTTTAAGGCCAGAGAGATCATCTCAAGCTAAATTAGTCCCAGCAGTTCTGCTGGAAGCCTGGGACCTCTAACCCAGGGAAAGTCCTGCCCTGGAAAGAGCTGGGTGTTCCCACCAGGAGCACAGTAGTGCCTTTCCAAGGGGGATAGTGGCCAAAGGGGGTTTCTCTTACCTGTTTTCCTTGGCTCAAAGTCAGGGTTGATGAGGACCCGCTGGATCTTCACCACTTTCCACTCCTGGCTGGGGTTGCTCGTGGGGCTGTCTGCTGTGGGGGGCAGCTCTGGGGCAGAGCCAGGGCACTCGGGGGGGGCTGCAGGCTCCTCTGCCAAAGCCAGGCTGCTGCCATTCAATGGGGGCTGTGGTGCATCCCCACTGAGCCCCCTGGGGTCCCTCTGGCAGCTTCCACTTGGTTTCCCTCCCTGCAGTCCCGTCCTTGCCTCCTGCTCGCCTGGCTCAGAGGCTGGAGCATCCCAGAGCTGATGGCAGCTCTGCCCCCCTCTGCTCCCCTTCTCCTGCCAACAGCCACTGTGCCCCTCAGTGTCCCCCTTGGCTGTCCCACAGACACAGGGCGGCTGCTCAGCCTGGCCAGGCATGGGGCAGCTGGGCTGGGGGTGCAGGCAGAACTGCTGGAGCCTTGTCTTCAGCATCCTTCTTCACTGATTTCCTTCACTGGCACTCCACGGCCTTTCCAAACACCTCTGCATGGCCAGGGGGGTGGATCCTCCCTCAGAGCACAGGCAGCATGAGAGGGAGCAGCCGCGTGCCAGGCAGGAGCTCAGCTTTACCACTCTTGCAGGCGGGAAGACCGGACACGATGCCACTGGAGCAGGCAGGTTTTGGAGACCCAGATGGACAGACGTGTCCAGAGCAGGCAGGCCAGCAAGGAGGATTTTGCAGGAATTTCTCTTTTCCAGGCAGAGGAGCAGCACCCAAAGCCCTGTGCAAAGGGAAGGAGGAGCGTTGAGGATGCTTGTGCTTGCACTGATTTCCTATGGCCACAGAGGAAATCACTGCTGCCATCGGAGCAGCTCCTGGCAACCCCAGCCTGAGCTCCAGCTCCAGCACCGCTTCCCATGAGGAAAGACCCCCTGAGATGCAAAGCCCATTTGGAAATTCCCCAACCCCAAAACCGTGCTCACCACCCTCATCCGTCCTCACCCTGGGGACAGCACCCGTGGCCAGAGCCCTGTGCCCTCGCTTCGTCAGCCCAGGTGAGGCTGGGGATACCCCTGTTAGTGGAGAGGTTGGGGCATCCTTGGTCTGGAGCTGGGGGTGTTCAGTGAAGAAGCAAATCCCTGAGGATGTTGCTCAGGGTTATCAGGAACAAAAAAAAAGAGGAAAATTTCCAGCTTCCAGCTAAACTGTGTTTAACCATTGAGTGACTCATGCGGCGTCAGGACAAGCGCAGACAGACCCACTTCCCTCCTGCCAAGCATAAATCCTGTGGGGATGACGAATCCACGCACTAACACAGACCAGTTATCAGCTGGGAGAGGGGGATGTCATCACTCCCAGGACAGGATATGGGTTATAGTGTACGGAAATTCCTGTGAGTCCTTCGCTCGCACAGCATCACCCAGCCCCGCTCACGGCAAGGCTGGTCCCGGGAAAGCGCCTCTTGGGAGATCCACAGCACCCATGGCACACGGACTGTGATGGATTTCCCAATCTAAGAGCCAGCTGAGGAGGAAAAGGGGTTTCAGCTCATCCCAAACCCCTCCCTGAGTTATTGCGAGGTTTTTCAGTGAAATAAGAAAAAGCAGTAAGTCGGCATGGCAGGTTCAGCTCCGGCAGAAATACACCCTGCAGCTTCCTCAAGGCTCACAGCTTCTCTGCAAATCTTTTCCTGTCCTTAGCAGGGTTATTTTGGAAAAGAAGACAGATTAGAAAGCAGGCGCTCGGGCATTTCCCAAACACAAGGCTGCATTTTTTGGAGAACGCCCAACGGAAATCTTCTGCCCCTTTCTGAAATCCTTCCTCCTGCCTCTCTCTGCTGCAATTATTCAGCACAGTTTTGCAAAGAGAACCTGAGGAGAAAATGTCAATGTTTCTCTCAAAAAAAGAAATTTCACCCTCCTCTTTACGTAATTTAGGGGCTCAATAGTGGCAGGAAGCCACCCACATCTTTCCTTAGAAATATGGCAAGTTGTTGGAGCTGGCTTATCTCAGACGAGGACAAAAAGAAAGTGTCCCCAGCCCAGCCTGAGTGGGCAGAGACCCTCCCAGGGTGGATCTGCATCTCCCCACTCCCATTTCCTCGCCCTAGCCCTCGGGAGCAGGTTTCTGGGGCAGCACAGCTCGTGTCCATCCTACACCAGAGCTGCTCTGACAATTTGCTGGGGGGGCTGGTACCTCCCTGAGAACCATCTTCCAGAGCTGCCCCCTTCCATTCGGGAGCGCTTTCCACACACGGGCATCTCCTGGGAGTGACGCCCACGGCCTCGGTGTTCCCCAGGCAAACCCTTCCTTGGTGAGACCCGAGCAGTGGTGTTCCCTGAGGACACACTGCTGGGACGGGGCCGCCCACAGCACCGAAATACCGAGCCAGGCATCTGCTGCCTCGCTGGGGGCCAGTCTGGGCCCGGCACAGTGGTGGGGGAATGGCAGGGGAGCTACAGAGAGCAGCCTCCTTCCCCCGGGACACAGCAGCAGCACGGGAATGTTTATGAGCACCACGGCTCTCTAGCAAAAGCTGCCGGGCTGATCCCGATTGTTGGAATACCAGTCAGGTAGGATGTGTGGATGTGCCTCAGGTGCACTGGCGGTGACAAGCAGCACCACCAGCCACAGCCACAAAACCAGGCTGAGACAACCCCACCTGCGAACAGAGGCGGTAAAGAGGGATCTATTTATCTTTCTCTATTTATGCATGAAGGGTCATGTCAGGCACCATTTCAGGCACCATTTCAGGGGTGCAGGTCCAGAGGATGCCCAAGCGGGGCACCGGTGCCCAGCTCACAGTCCTGAGAAGCAGCTGCTCACCATGCCCATCCCAGAGGCTCCTCACACTTCCTGATGGCGACAAGTCCCTACGAGAAGCTGCAAAATGGTGCTGGGGAGGGAATAATAACAACAACAACAACAAAAAATCCTTCAATTCACAAAGTGCTGAAATCTGGCAGCAAAGAGACCTTTTGCTCAACTTCTCTTCCTGCCCACTCGCTGGCGAGTGATGCACAGCCCCCCCACCTGCCTTTCTCACACCCTGTCACCCTCCCCACACCACCCTCCCCCGCTATTGAAAAAAGGAAAACTAAAGTTAACTTTCCACGTCCCACACAAATATTTTTGGCAGGCGTTGCTGGCATTCAGGCTGCTGAGCCCGGGAGAGACGGGGTCTGCAGAAAGTCTTCGTCTCCATCTGCTCCCGGCACCCGGCTGGGGGTCCGCAGTGCCGGGGCTGCTCTGCCCCAGACACAGCGCAGGGGCAGGAGGTGGCACGGCTGTGAAAAAAACCGGGGCCACCTCCAGGACAGCCCTGGGGACCGCGAGTGGCCCAGCCACGGGAGTGCCACGAAGTGGAGGGAGGCAGATTCACACCCAATCTTTGGCTCTGTCTCCGCTTTCCCGTGTTGTTCTCAGCCGCGTCCCTGCCCCACGCTGGGTTCTCATCACCACGAAACAAGGCGGGAAGGGGTGTGAAAGCTGTCCCCAGCACAGCGGGGCTCTCGGGTTTCCCGGGTCAGGCAGCGGGTCGCTGTCACTCAGGCAGGACCCTGCTGCCCAGACTTGCAGTCCCCAGCTCCAGTCACAAGATCGGCCCGGTCCCTTTCCAAAATAGCCCGGCCGCAATGTATGTATCTGGGGAGCTTTACACCTCCCCGGTGCCAGCAGCTGAATGTCCCCTCAGGGGAGCTGGGCACCTTCCTTCCCCACGTGGCGCCTTCTTCCCGTGGCCCTTTCCCTCAGGGGCAGCACAGGCACGGAGACTGGGCGGCCGCATCCCCCGCGGGCAGCCCCGCATCCCTGCGCGTCTGTAAGGGAGCGCTGCCCTCGCAGCCGACACCGGAGACACCTCGGGTGTCACCCAGCAGCGCTGGGCTGCCCTGTGCACGGACGCTGTCCCATCTGCCGCAATCCAATATCCCTCACTGCTCCTGGATACCTGGCCAGGGCGGCGGAGCTGTGTGCTGGGGGAAGGCACCGCCGAGCTGCCTGCGGGGTGATCTCCCTTGCGCTGCTAAACCCCAAAACTCTGCACGGCCGGGGCCGGTGTGGGGTCACCTGTGCCACCCCGATGTCCTTCCACGAGAGAGCTTCAGCTTGCAGCCAGGAGGGGATGGCAACAGCAGGGACACAGCTGGGCTCTGCGGGATGGAGGGAGGGAAGCCGGGCTCCAACGCTCAGGGGAAGGGGCACGAGTGAAGGTGGGATGGATGTGATTGTCTTTCATAGCATGAGAAGGGATGCTGCTCCCTGAGGAGCAAGACCTGGGGGTGTGGACGGGGATGGCTCCGTCCCGGGGCTGGCAGGCACAGCAGCCCGCAGCGTGCTGGGGAAAACAAAAGCCTTTTTGCAGCTCTGATTTACTACCTTGACGGAAACCGGGATGGAAAAAACAACATTCCTGAATGGCTGTCCCCGTGCAACCCCTGCCGTCCCCAGCACCCCGGCCTGCCTGCGGGCACACGGGCCCCGGCAGGTGGGTGCCCTGTGCCCTCATTCCCTGCCCACAGCTGGCGGGGAGAGGCAGCAGAAGGAATGCTGGGGATGGGCACGGGGGCTGCGGGGCGCCAGGGCAGCGGTCGTGATTAAACAGTGAGCAAAGCAAGGGAGGAGGAGGAGGAGGATGACAGTGGCATCCCGGCCAGCTGGACCATGTCCCCTCCCTCTCCACCCCACGCTGGAAGGAAGGGCTGGATGTGGGCTGATCGTATCCCTCTGAACTGCGGCACGGCTCCTCACGCCAGCCCTGAGCTTGCTCCTCCGGGTTCGGGGAGGAGTGGAGCTCCCCCTGGACAGATCCCCTGGGAGCAGAGACTTCCAGGCACTGAGGAGGGCTGGGGAGCAGGATGGGGAGCTGAGGAAAGGGATCCCGGTCCCTTGGAGGGCAGCACGGTGCAGGCTGGGTGGGACTCAGGGTGAAATGTATTTTGTATCCCGGCAAAGCCATCCCGACCCAGCCCCAGAGGGTGCTTGTCCCGCTCTGCCACCCGCTGTTCCCGTGGGGGTTTTGGTCGGGTTTTGGTGCTCAGCACACCCACCCCACTCCTCCCACTGCTCAGCCCACGTTCCAGCCCCAGTCTCCAAGAAACTCCACGATGCTCCACGGGGATTTGCACCCATCAAACATCGGTCTGTGCACTCCAGCCAAGCAGCACTGATCCTGCTCTGCCCTCCTGCCTGGGTTCAGCCTTCCTGTCATCCCTCAGGGGCCCATCTGACCTGGGGGTCCCAGCCAGACAATCCTGGGAGCTGCCCATGCCCTGGCTGCAGGACAGCCCCACGCAGGGCAGGTCCCAGCCTGTCCTGCCCTTTGCTCAGCTTGAACCCTGACCCCAGCTCCAGCTGCTGCATTCCAGGGAATGAGGACAACCCCAGGCTGGCTCTTACAGCTGCCTCGAGCCCTTCTCAGTGCAGTTCTGGGGAGTGAAGTACCAGGTTTGCCATGTCCCACCAGCTCAGCCCAAGGTGTCACCAGAGTGGTGGCATCCTCAGGGACCTCTGACCCCAATTGCTATGGGACAGAGTGGTCAGATGGAGCCTCAGCAGATCACTACAGGAAAACAGGGGTGAAACTGCAGCTCAGCCTTTTCAAAGCTCAAATGAAATGTAAAAACCAGAGAAGTCCAAGCGAGAAGATGAACCGAAAAATCCAGCTCTGGTCAGTGCGACACAGCTGCCCCCAGGACTGGCACCACCACGGCTGCAAAGTGAGCTGGATTGGCAAGCCAGGCTCTGGCAGCTTTTGGCTCCACAAATCCCTGTCTGCCCGAGGCAGCTCACCTCCATCACCCACCCTGCAGGAACACCCCGGCTGTGCAGCCACCGGCTCTCTGGCACAGCAGGTCCCACACCCAAATTTCCCCTCAGAGCTCCAGCAGCAGCTGCCAGAAGGAGAGAAGGGAGGGCGGGCTGGCACAGCGGCGCCTTCACGCATTTCCCGAGCAATACCAGCGCACATTTCCTGGGAGAGGAATGAAGGAACTCCCACCAAACTAAACCCTGCTCCTGCAGGCCAGCACTGTGGGGATGGGGTCACCTCTGGGTATCAGATGCCTGTTGGGGGTTGTGCCAAAAACCCTGTTGGGTGGGGAGGACAGGGCAGCCTCTGAGGTGGGGTTGGGGTTCACCCTGCACTGGGGTTGGAACTCATCCCACAGCCGTGAGATGAGTGGGATGAACGTGCTGGCAGTGGAGTTACGGCTCATCCTGCAGCCTCACTGGCCCCAGGGAGCTCAGCCTCAGCAGATACAAAGCACAAGACAGCAACTAAACAGAAAACCCCACAGGGGCTCGAAAATCCAGTTTAAGCAACCTCTGAGCATTCAGGGCTGCCCGAGCTGGGACCGCTGACAGTCTGATCATCTCAGCTCCCCAGGGTCCAAGCCAGGCTGCAAAACTTCCCAGGTAATCCTGGGTGCTGGCACAGCCACCGCTGGATTGCACAGCCGTGTTTGACATTGTCACAACCTGCCCAGGTCCTTCTGGACAGACAAACGAGGGGCTGTGACCTGGGGCTGTCAGGATCAGGGCACACGACCTGCCAGCACAGAGAGCCAAGGTCAATAGCAGGCCTGACAGCTCAGCCAAGGTTTGCTGAGCCCAGCAGCTCTGTCCTCCCCTGTGAACCCCCCACTGTCACCTCCAGGCATCCCCGAAGCCCTAAAGCTGCCTGAAGAACAGAACTGTGCTGCTAAAACCAGGGAGCAGCTCCCTCCTGCCTCCCAAACCTGCAGCCCCAACCAGTGTCTTGGCCCCCAGCTCTGATCCCAGGCAGGCAGGATGGGGACTGAGAGGAGACATGGGTGCACAGAGCCTGGGAACTGCCAGGGCCAGGATAAAGGACATTCAACCAGCACAGTGACAGAGCACACACAAGTACAGGCTTTGGCCCCTCAGAGCCCCACGGGCAGCGCTCGGGTCTGTCCATGGGAAACAAAGAGCATCCCGGGGAAGGGAGTGTTTTCTTTCCAGACCAGGAAAGCAGCCAAACCCCAGCACATGCCCATTCCCAGGCCTTGGCCCCAGCAGCACAGCAGGCTGGTGGCCTTGGGACATGAGGTCCTTTCCCATTTAGCTGGCCCAAGGCTGAGAGCCCGGCCAGTCCAGGGAGGCAGGAGAGCAGCCCTGCTCCTTGCCGGGGCTCCAGGGACCCCTGTGGCCAGGGCACGACCACCACCTCACTGTTCAGAGGGGTCCCCAAGGGGTTTGGGATGGGGCTGTGTGTGTGTGCTCAGCAGTCTGGCTCTCCCTCTGGCAGCACCGCTTGTGCAGTAGGAATAAACATGCCGAGGACACATCCAAGCCAGTGCAAACAGCCCCTGACCGAGCTGCTCTCTCCCAACGCTCTGTTTTTCTTTCTCTGCTTTTCCTCTCCTCTCTTAACCCCTTCAGGAGCCCGGGGGACCTGTGCCGGCAGCCCTAGGAGCTACTGGAGCCAAATCCCATGAAACCCTGGGAGTCAGACCACAAGGAAGGGCTGGGACACCAGTGAGGTTCCAGGGTCCCCCCAGGACACAGAGCTGGTTTTGCTGCCCTCGAGTCCCCTGGCTGTCGTTCCCTTCCCTCTTCTCCCCCTCCCGCCTCCTTTCTCCCGACCACAGCTCATCCTTTCCCCAACAGCTCCGGAGGGTCCTGGGGAAAAGAGCTGCTCCCCCTTCCAGCGCCCAGTTCACCCAGCCAAGCACAGGCTGGATGCTGGGCAGGACAGAGGAGCCAGGAGACTCCCATGGTGAGGAGAGCGCTCTCGGGGAGCCCACATCCACCCTCCGCTCTGCCGGGAGCGCCCTCCACCCTGGAGGTTTCCCCGTTCGTCTCCTGTGCCACCGCTCCGCCCCGCGGTCACCCAGAGCCATGCCCAGCGGGGCCGGCCACGGAGCTCAGAGCGCCTCCGGGGAGCCCAGGGATGCTCGCACTCGCCACGCTCACCTCTTTCCCTTCCCCTTTTCTCCCGTGGGGAAGTGAAGCTGGCTGCTTTCCGTGCGCCGCAGCTGAGCCCGGAGGAGGTCACGTCCTCGCTGCCCCCGCGGTGGCCGGAGCCCGGGGTCCCGGCCGGGAGCTGGGGCCGGCAGCGCCCGGGTCCCCTCGCCTGCTCTGCTCCAGCCGTGCGCGCAGGGCAGGGTGAACGGGGGGGAGAGGGGAGGGAGGAGGGGAGGGGGGAAATGAAACTTTAATAGCACAGAGCCCCTTTTGTTTCCCAGCATATGGGATATTTCATACATGCTGAAGGCATTAACCACCTATATTCTTCAAGCGCTCGCGGCGGCTGGGAGCACAGCCCCGCGCTCAGCTCGGGGCACAGGGTCTGTCCTGGGGGGCTGCAGGCTGCGGCAAGCAGCCCCTCTGCCCCGGCACCCCTCCCTGGAAGCAGAGACGCCCGAAATTACAGCCTGGAAAACTGCTCTGCTTCACCCAGGGTCACCCCCTGCATGGTTTTGTCCCCCCAAAAAGTGCGAGCAAGACCCCAGACTCGAGGCCAGGAAAGGGATGTCCCTTTCCCTGTTTTGTGGCTGTGCTGTGAAGTGGGGGAAACTAACCCCAGCACCCCCGAGGGTCTGAGACCCCAAACACTCCTCGTGTCCCCGGGACATGGCAGAGCCCAAAGGTCCCGTGGAGCTGTGACTAACAGTGGCAGAGAGGAGGGCTGGTGGCATTGTCCCCTCCCTGCCCCGATCCCAGGAACACAAGAACATCCCCGGAGCAGCAAGCAGGCAAGGTGCTGACAGGGAAGGGCTGGGAAATATCCACATGGGATATCCTCGTGCTGTGTTCCCAACTTCTCCCCTCTGTCTCCCTTGGTGGCACCTGGGGACAGAGCACGGTGCCCGTAGAATGAGTGACACCATCTGCACGAGTAGGGAAGGGACATCTCCAGGTCCTGAGCACAGACGGTGGCTGCCACTGCCCCCCACAGCCCCCACCAGCCACCTCAGTGTCAGATGGGAACATCTAGAGTCCTTGCCACTGCATCCCTCCCTTATTCCTGTAAAAAGGATGCTGGTTTCAACCTTCTGGGCAGGAGAGGACGTCCACTGCTGGCAAAACTCCAAGCGTGGTCTGAGATGGAAGGGACCACGTGTGCGCTCTGCTTTCCATATTGGGTGGATTCCTCAGTGCCGGGGCTCTTCTTTGGTGCCCCCCCGACTGGCACCATCAGGGCTCCCAAAGTGGGTTCCCCTTCACCAGCCCTCGTGTTCTTGGCCGGCCAGGGGAAGTGAGTCCACTCACCCAGGGAGAAGGGATGTGTTTTCCATCCAACAGAGCCACAGCTCCACTTGTCCCTGAGCCCCCAGCCCTGCACTACACAGGATGCCCAGTAAATCCGTACTTTGTCCAGTGTTTATCCAGTCACACTCTAATTTGAAATAAAAAACGCAGCCAGTAAAAGGCCTTTATAGCTCTTCAGAGCTCATAAACCGGCAGTGCTGGCGGACGGGGGCCAGATGATTGGGGGCTGCTAGGAAAATTTATTGCAGATTTTGGTAACTTAAACATTACAGCTCTGTGAGCCCCGGGACTGGTTTGCTGAGCAGCTCCCAGTGGCAGGGATGGAACAAGGGATGCTTTATTGGGGAAGGGAAGGGGGGGCTGACAGGTCTCACCCGGCCCCACAGTTAACATCCACCCAGATTTAGACTGGCTCGTTTTTAAGGCAAGGCTTTGCCCAGACTGAATTCGTCCTCGTGCCAGGAGGGAGTGCATGTCCAGGATCCTATCCTCGTGTCCAGGGCTGCTGGACGCAATTCTGCCCTCAGCAGCATCCCAGGGAGAGGGTGAACGGGACTGTGCCAGCACCTCCCTGTGCCAAATCCCCTGGCTCGGTGGGTGACCTTGCACCAAGCCCTGCCGTGGGGCAGGAAGAGCTGGGATGGGCTGGCCAAGCTTGCCGTGGGAGTCTGTAGAATTTGGAGAGAATGAGAGGAAGCGGCCGGGGTGGGGAGCGTGTGAGGGAAGGCGGGTAGCAGGAGGGAAGGCATTTTTTCCTTGCCAGTGTCTTGGCTGATTCGGTGTGAACTGCTATAAATTTGTTCCTTATCTCTCAGGCCATTTAATGTTTTCATGAAAAGAAAATAGTCTGCAGGAAAAAAAACCCGCTGATAAAAGATCCCTTTGGCATTGGGAGGAATGTTAAACCTCTCTAATCAGCAGGGTCTGGGGCTTGGAGTGCTCCCGGAGCTGGCAGGGAGCTGAGAAGTTGTGGAGACCGGGCAATGCTTGGAGCAGACTCTCCCAGCACCCTCCCAGGTCTGGGGGAGTTGGTTTCTGCACCCCTGGGTGCCCCTTGCACTAAGAGAGGCTCCAGAGAGACCTACGCAGGGGATGTCCTGTGTGGGATAGCAGTGGCTGTGGCTGGGACGGCTCCAGCCACTTCACCCTGCAGGCTTCAACGTAAATTAAATCAAATACCGCCAGAGAGGATAAGAAGTGGGAATACGAGGTGCAAATTCTAAGGGAGAAAAGATATGGATCCAAATCCTTCTTTGACTGCTTCCCAGGGCCAGGCAGGAGCATGGGCTGTGCCAGGGACCCCCTCGGGTCTTTGCACCTCCAGGACTTGCATCCCTCACTCGTGCCTGCACCCATGGGGAGGCCAGGGGGAAGCCCCAGAGTCCCATGTGGCTGGAAGCATTCTTCCCAAGAAAGCTGGCCCACAGACCAGCTGCTGCTTGGATTTACAGCTACAAAAGCAAATCCTGCATGAGTCTTCCTTGGAACAAACCTCCCGGCCCCTATTGACCATGCCCTTGCTCCTGCTGAGGACTGGGATTCGAGGCTGGGGCACAGGGGTCACGAGCACCGTTCTCTGCAGGGTCAGGTGCTGCCTGGTTGTGCTTCCCATGACTTGTGGGCACTGAGCTGTATCCCTGAGGCTCCTTCCTTTCTCCGAACGCTGGGTGATGCAACTGCCGGCATACCACATGCTGGTGCATCTCTGACTGGGAGCATCCCCACCGTGTGGCTCTCTGAAGGCCATCGCACCCAGCAGCCCAAAGCCAGCAGAGCCAGGGCACAGGGACACAAGAGCCTCTGAGCTGCAGCTTCACGTCCAGGCTGGAAAACAAGCAAGGCAGCAAAAATGTGACTGCAAAGGGGAATTTTCAGGGTGGGAAGGAACAGTTACTGATGACTTTCCCCCCACCCCCTCTGCCTTTTTTTCCCCCTTTTGGTAACGTTTCATTTTATACTCCAAGGGAGCAGAAATGCCATTTCAAATGAAAAAAAAAAAAAAAAAAAAAAATCAAACCCTTCTGTTTCAAGGCACTCCCCAGCTCAATGTTCTCACGCACCTACATACCAGCTTTTCTCCCAGACACAGCCCTGGCCCAGCAGAGCCCATTTCCAGGCAGCATCCCCCCTTGGCCGGTCCAGCCTGCCCCCCCTGCCAGCCCCACTCCCAGCCCCATCCCGCCATCCCCTCTCCACAGGCAAACACATTTTCTTCCACATCCATCACGTGGAAGTAGGACGTGCGTTCCGGTGCCAGAACACGCACGGCCGGCTGCGCCAGCAGTGCCTGCACGGCTGCACAGAGCTGCTGCTGTGCTGGTGGATCGCAGTTGGCTTTTGTGAGATGGTTTTGGCTGTGCCTGGAGTGGTGGGGAGGAGCCAGGAGCTCCTTGCCATCAGTACTGACCTGCTGAGATTGTGTGCTGACCCCTGAGGTGTGGTGCCAGGGGTCTCACTCTTCTCTTGGACATCTCTCTGTGTGCCCATTCCGGCCTTGCTGTGGGGCATTTCTGTGCCATTCAGAGGCAAAACCATAGGTATTTTGTAAAGCCGGGGTTGCTTGGCAGACTGGCAGCACCACCGGCATCACGATGGCATCGTGGGATGAAGACAGTGACGGTGCATCAGGTCTGGGCACCCAGCATCCTCCTGCCAGGGGATGTGGGCACCAGGGTCCCAGGCTGTCGTCTCTGAAGTGCCCAGTGGCAGCTCCCCTCGGGCTCCAGCGCAGCCCCACTGCCACTGCCTTTCCTGCCCTGGGGAAGACCCCTCCACCCCGCCGCCGTCTGCCTCTGACGCAGGCAGCTTCACTTCCAGACGGGTCGTGCTCACCCCAAGCCCCAGCCAAAAGAAAGCCCCTTTGTTCAGCTCAGCAAGCGGGCTGACCCCACCGACCTCCACCACCCGAAAACACAGTCCCTGCTGTCCCATGGCTTAGGGCAGGCATGAGGGCAGGGGCAGGGACAGCCCCCGACATCCCTCCTCGGGTCAGGGTCAGCGCCCAGGGACACGGGCATGGGTCACAGAGGGTGCAAGGGTATGGAGCTGCTCTGTGCTGCCAGGAGGGATGGATGGATGGATGGAGGGAGGGATGGAGGGATGCTCTACAGCCAAACCTCTCATCTCATGGCTTTCTGACACGGGCAGAATTCACTGGGAAATATTGGAGCTGCCAAGCTCACCAGGGTGGGATGGGGAGCGAGGCTGGCGCTGAACAAGCTGCTGCTAATGAGAAGCAGGTGGAGAGCCTGGCGTCACACACCCCCCAGTCCTCTCTCAGCCCTCGGGGTCAGCCTGTATTTTCTTAACTCCTGATTGCAGAGAAATTGGAGGCTTGTGTGCCGGTGGGTTCTGGTGTGCTCCAAAGCAAAGGGAACTTGACAGGACCTGGGTTTAGGTTTGGGAATGATTGGAGGCTGTTTTGGCGCTTTGCACCCTGGCTGAGCAGGGCACAGGACCCAGGGGATGCTGCCTGCCCTGATCCTGCTCCAGCAGGAGCATCCCAGCAGAGAATGGCAGCAACCCATCCGACAGCGCTCAGCTCATCCCCGATTTGCATGCAGGAGAAGAGGAACCCTGATCTCCCGAGCCAGAGAGGAAACGAGAGCAGAAAAATGTGATAAACAGCTGTAAAGCCCAGCCCTGGCTCTGTGCTGCTCCCGCCGTCGCGGGTCGGCCCCTCAGACTGTTTATGGAAAGCCCGGTTTGCCGAGAAATCCATCTCCCGTTTCCTGTTGATCGCTGGGAGCCAAGGTCCCTCAGCCAAGGGCTGCCGCCGCCCGCGCACGTCTCGCTGCGAGACAGAGGAAGGGGCTGAGCACGGGGCGGTTCGTGAGCCCTCGGGAGCGAGGAATCGGTCCTGGGGGCCTGGAGTATCCCCTGGGAGCTGATCAAAGCTCTCTGGCGAGACAGGGCAACCCCAGCACTTCTGGGACCTCTGGGCACGGAGGGATTGGGTAGCTCGGGCTACTCAGCACCGAGGGGGTGTGGGTGGGATGCTCACACCCACCTGCGGAGATCCAGGGCTGGGGATGTCCACGAGTTCAGCAATCACACGGGAGCCCCCGGTGTGGGGATGAGTGCTGGGTCCCCACCTTGGCTCCCTTCCTGCTCCTGTGACCCCGCCGCGGGCCCTGCAGGGAGCTGCCGCTCCGTGTCCGCTCGCTCAAGGCCAGCACCATTGTTGGTGAAGCCGCGCCGGGGGGAGCGGGGCCGGGGCTGCAGATCCTGCCGCTCCGGACTGAGTCATCCGCCCGCAGGAGCTGAGCGAGGCAGAGCCGGGTGCCGACCTGAAATCCAGCCGATTTTCTCTGAATCAGGGCAGGGAGGAAGGGAAAAAGGTTGTGGGAAAGGGGGAGCAATGAGTGGGGTTTGGCTGCTCCAAACTTCCCTTTTTCCAAGTGCTCCAGAGAGAGATGGGGCCAAGGCAGTGCCAGGGGGATGGAGGGAGGCTGCAGAGAGCCACGATGGGGACAGACACAGGGAGATGAGAGTCTGCAAGGAGAAGGACGGGGCTGGGAGATGCCAGGCGTATGTGTGCCCGTGTTTTCACTGGGCTCATCCCAACTAACCCTTGGAGGAAGAGGAAGGAGAGAAAGAAACAGAAAGAGCTTTCCACCCCCTCTGCCAGGTCCCCCGCCGGAGCTGCAGTTCCCGCTGGGCGGGGACGGGGATGCTCGCCCGGCATGTGCCTGGTCCAGCCCCGAGCGCGCGGCCAAATCCGAGACAGCCCCCGGGGACAGCCCCATTCCAGCAGAGCGGGGGGCCAAGGACAGATCTGGATCCTGCTGGCTGGGGAGGATGGCTGCACACCAAAAGTCATCGCTGAGTGGTCAAATGGGTAAAACAAGCCCATCCCATGGGCAGCTGAACCTCCCTACCCCGTCCCCTCCTCAAACCCCAGCAGCGTTCGCTGCTGCAGGAAATCCTGCCTCCAGCCCTTCCGTGGGGCTTCACAGAACCCCCAGCAAGCCAGCAGCAGAGCCAGGGAGAACACCCAGCCCAGACCCAGCCCATCCCTACCCCTGGGCCGCTCCCCACGAGCGGGGGGGTCCATCAGCCCAGCTGGGGAACTGGGGGACCGTCACCCATGTGGTCACCAGCTGCTCGGAAACGTTTCCCTGGCTCCGGGTTATATGAACAGATTTTTATAATTATTAGCCTTGGTAATTTACCGTAAAATATTTATTCTGGCTCATTCCAAGGCGTTTGATTCGTGTTGGGTCCGTACGGCTTTGGGGGGGTGCGGGGCGGTGCGTGGGGAGCCACGCGGCCGCGCAGGGCTGGATGCTCGCTCCCATCCTGTACAAATATCCATATGCATGTGTGTGGCCCCGGGAAGAGACCCCGGTGGCAGCCAGTACTGGGGGTCCAGCTCGCAGTGCGGCTCCTCGTTCCCCCCTCCTGCAACCCCGACCACCCCGGCCCTGCGGGACACGGGCAGGGGAGGGCGGAGGAGATGTTCTGCATGGAGAAATGTGGGGGGGAAGCACCCCGGCAAACGCCGGTGAGGGCAGGTGGATGGAGGTGGCAGGGAGGGACGAGGAGGAGGAGGGTCCCTGGGGTGGCAGTGGCCGTGCCAGCACGCCTGGGTGGTCGGCAGGGCTGGGCTGCTGGCTCCTGGCTGCAGAGGATGGGCTGGGGAGATGGGAGCTGAGCTGGGCTCTGTGCCGGGCCGAGCCCCCAGGGCGAGGGGAGAGGACAGCCCCGAGCACCCTTCCCTGCCCGCCCCGGCGCTGGGACCCACGGCACGGCTCTCCAAACCCCGGCGGCTCCGGCAGCGGCGACCCCCGTGATGCGCGGGGCGGCTCCAGCGATGAAACTCAACCCAGATGTGCAACAGCGGGAAGGTTTAACATTTCCCTGCTCTGGAGCTGGAAAGACCCTCCAACAGCCCTGGCTCCCGAGTTTCTCCTCTCTCACTGCCCAAGTGTGCCCTGAAAAGGAGCTGCAGATGTTGATCCTGGGAGGAACCAGGGCAGGGACCCACGCGGGATGCTCCAGCAGCTCTGGGCTCTGCCAGGATCACTTGGGAAGGCAGCAACCTGAAAGCAACAGCAAACAAACAGCACCGAGTCCCCACGGGGCTTAAAATGACAAGGAGAAGTATTAAAACTGTTGAAAATTACAGATTGTGTGGGCTGAGTTCCACCCCCACAGCAGTGCCAGCCCCTTGGCAGTGGGAATGTGCTGGCACCAGCATGGGATTTGCCTCTCCCTGAGCTCAGACGAGTTCCATCTGCATTGACATGGCCAGAAGCTGGATCCGCTCAAGGAAAAGTTGCCAGGACAGCCAGAATCACACACATCTTGTCACCCTTTGCCCCCCTCAGAGTCTGGAGCCTTGTTCGGTGTCTGCCTTCACTTTTGTCTAGGGCTCAGCATCCCCTCACAGCCCTTCCTCATCCTCAGCCTCCTGAGGTGAGAGGACACTCCAGCTTGCCTCCCAGCCTACCTCCCAGCTGGCCCCTGCATTATTAAACCAGATCCTCCTTATCAGCCTTTATCTTTTTCCACTCATGCAAAACCCTCCTGGCTCTAGCTTTGCCAGCCGTCCGTACTTCCACCAGGAGCCCGAGGACACTGGGACACCCCTTCAGTTCATCCCCTCGTGCCCCTGCTACCCCTCTGGGGTGAATAACCCCTGCTTCCCTGCCTCCAGAGCCCTGGGAAGCAGCCCCCACAGCCCCGGGCTCGGAGCTGCTCCGACACCTGGTTTCAATAATAAACGGCGCGGGAAGGGACAAAGGCGCCTGGCAGGAGGGCAGAGGGATGCAGGATGAGGGGCTGGCAGGTGGGGAAGGAGGGGGGCTGAGGGGCATGCTGAGGCACCAGCCCGGGAGCTCTGTCAGGCTGGAGGGGCCCAGCTGCCCATCACCACATCTCTGAAAAAACAGCACTCACAGAACGGGGTTAACTGCAGGCACCGGAAAGCTGGGATTAATGGAAACTGGTTATAAGAATTTTCCCAGATGGAAGAAACATCTTTTCGTCATCTGTCCTTTGACATTTCAAGTCTATTTTGCATCCCCAGCATTTTCTGATTTGGGCTGTGACATTTAAACGGGCAGTTTGTGTTTACAGTCTTAGGCGTTGTAAATATATATAAATGTCTTTGCGTGTATAGGAGACATTCTATACATTTGTACCTTTGAAAAAAGAGATATAAATCATTACAGGAAAATGTAGATCTACAAAAACATTTATATCAGCTTTGTAGGCACAGGGTAGATGAACACGCCACAGAAATACATCGACTGTTTCAGGCACCGGGATTTAGTATTATTTTATCACAAAGTGTAAATATGTCACTTCAAAATCATGAGAGGCATTAAAAGAAATATTTTGCATGGCATTTATTAAAGGACTTGCTGCCTTGCACTGTTCCCCCCTCCAAGGCATCACCCTCTCCAGTCACAGGTCCCATGACAAGGATGCAGCAGAGTCAGGGCTGCAGAGCCAAGGTCACATCCCAGCAGCTGAGGGGGGGGATGCACAGGGACACAGCTCTCCAGCGGGGCCTGGCATAGCCACAGCCCCCTCCCAGCACACAGCACTGTGTGACACCACGTGGGGCCCCAGGAGGCTTTTGACTGCCCCAAATCTGACCTTCCATGGGGGTCCCACCATCCCAGCAGGAGCATGGCCACAGCCAGAGCCTCACCAGCAGCACCTCTGTCCCCTCCTTGCCCATGACAAGGTTCCCTGGGAGGCCCCCAGCTCGGAGAAGAGGAGTGTGGAAGGTGAAGCCATTGCTGTGTTCACAGTCCTGCCACAGAATGAAATATTTGCGATTATCTGCTTTTACCCTCACCTGGGCTGGGGACACCTTTCTCAGGGGAGCAGGGAGCCCCTCCATGGTCAGGGATCTCTGTTATTTTTAGGGTGCAAACACAGACTGCTTCTCCCTGTGAGAGAGCAGTTTCCATGTGCATCCTGACTCCTCCACGGATTTCAGAGCCAAGGTCTTGGACAGGTCAGTGCTTGCTGGGCTCTGGCCCCTCTGTGTGCCTCTTTGCAGGAGCAGAGATGGGAGGTGGTTACAGAGATGGGGGGTGACAGTGAGATTCCTTCAACCTAAATCCACGGCAGAGACATTCTTTGATGGAAATAATTCTCATTTTTACAAAGTCTCATTGTAAAGCTTGATTTGAATGTCGAGGCTCAGCAGGCTGTGAAGGCTGGGGACAGCACAGAGTGCTTGGAGGAGGAACCCATCCCACCCATAAACTGCTGAGCACCCCCACCTCCATCTGCTTTGGGGAGCCAGCACAGGAGATGGCTTCCAAGTCATCCAAGAGTTTTTTCTCTTGTCCCCCCCCCGCCCACTCTGTTCACCAGATGATGGAAGGCACCACATCCCTCTGCAGGGGTTTGCATCCCAGCAATTGCGTGAAGCCGGGGCACTGCTGGCAGCAGGGCAGGAAGAGCTGCCTGGGGTGTACGTGCACCCCAACTGCTGGCACTGCCACCTCATTCCCTGGCAAAACCCCTCTCCAACCCCTCCTTCCCAGCGCTGGGGGTCTTAAATCAAGTGAGGCACCCAGGGGTAGGATCCAGGCCTGGTCTGTACAGCTCTGCTGGGGACAAAGGAAGGGTTAGGGGACCATGCATTCAGTGGACATCCCCATGAGTTACCCCACTGCCTGTGGCCAGCAGCCTCCAGCCCTGTGCCCAGCCAGGCCAGCCCTGCACCCTGCTGCCAGCATCTCTCCTTCCCTGTATCCCTCCTGCACACATCTCCTTCCCTGCATCCCTCCTGGCAGCTGGGTGGGCTGTGGCACAACCAGCATTGCCTGACCCCATACAAAGAGCAGCCCAGGCAAGGCTGGGCTTCATTTCTCTTCTGCAGACATTTCCAGCAGGGATTCACTGGCACATCCCCAACAGCCAAGAGGATACAGGACATGTTGGGGCACGGAGGTGGGATGTGTCAGGACAAGGATACAGGATGTGTCAGTGCATGCTGCAGGATGAATCAAGGTGCAGAAAGCAGCCATCAGGGATGGATCCAACCCCACAGCAGCTTGTGGGCCGGAAAGCCAGCCCTCACCACGGCCACCGTGGTCCTGCCTGCAGGCTGGGGCTGCCAAGGGCTTGGAGCATCCTCACCTGCCCCTCTGGGCACCCCAGGAAGCCCTGACAACCCCTGGCCACAGCAGGGGAGCAGTCCAGGGGCAGCAAGAGTTTGAGCCCCAAGCAGGGATGGGGTGCTTCTACTCCTGGGGCCCTGCTGGCTGCAGCTGCCCAGCCTCCGGCCCTTGCCCAGCCCAGAAAGGATTTCACCAACTTTGCACATTTTTGGCAGAAGCTAGAAAACATCCCCGGTGCCAAGGCTGGTGACAGGCAAGAACGGATCCTCCCTCACACAGGGCTCTCCTGTGGCCGTGGGAGGGCAGCGACCTTCTCATCCTCTCACAGCCATTGCCATGGCATGGGGCTGAGCTGTGCTTATGACCCGGTTAATTGACAAGCAATTAATTCGGGACTAAACTGAGCACCAGCTGGGCCCACCTGGGGCAGTCCAGGGCCAAGAAGGAGTTTTCCTTGCACATCTCCTGGGGCTGGAGGCCAGCCCCAAACACTGCTTCTCCCTGGGCTTGGGGACATGAGAAGGGAACCGTGGTGGGTGCACGGCCGGGCATCAGCAGCCTCCTCTTCTGGGCAAGCAGCTCCATCGTTCCCCCGGTTCTCCCCCTGCAGCCCCCTCTCCATCAGGCGGCTCCTTCGGCACCACACATCGTTTGTCACTCCGACAGGTTCAAACAAACCCGTCTGGGATTAATTAGGCTCCGTCTTCGTTTCCTGCAGCGATCCACAGGGGCCGGGCGGCAGAAGGCGGAGGGGAGGCAGCAGACGGGCGGGCAGGCTGGGGCAGGCAGGGAATGGATAATGGGGTGGGGGGGAAGGCAAGCAGAGACCCCCCAGCCCCCCAAATCCCTCCCCAGCGCTAACGCAGTCGGTGCTGGATGCTGTCCCGGGAAGAGGAGGCTGCGGGCGCTGCGCAGTGTGGATGGATCCAGGACTAGAGAGCTGCTGCCACCTCGTGCATGGAGAGCTGCTCCCACACACCCCCTTCCAAAACCCCCCAAAGACGGGCCCAAAGGCAGCCAGGACCCCCAGGGGCAGGACCAGATCATGCCAGCGAGGAGAGACACAGGCAACAACCAGCAGGTAAAACCAGAGCCCCCCATTTATTAGCAGTTGGTTCAAGAGGACCTTACACCAGCGCTTGGTGCAGCACAGCCTCCACGGCCCCACGTGCTGCTACAGGGGCTCCTGTGAAACATCCACGTGGGAACGCCACTGCCAGCGGGGCCCCTCACGTGGGGAGTGAAACACACTCACCCCACTGCCCTGGCCCCACTCCGGCAGCATCCCGGGCATTGCACCCCCTCCCACGGAACCGCTGCCATCCCACATCCTGCGGGGCAGCTCCATCCAAGGGGAAATCCTGGCAAACCCGTGACGGCTCAGTCTCCTCTGCCAACAAATCCCAGGGCGTGGGAGAGGCTGCAGCTCTGTATGGCACCACAGGCACAAAGACGTGTCTCCCACTGGGAAACCGTCCCGTTTCCCCACTGACCTTTGTCCGTGTCACACCTAACAACCGAAGAGACCACGTAAAACCCTCGGGGTTTAGGTACAAATTCTGGCACTGAAGAAAAAACACCTCCCTGCAAAAAGGCGAACCAAATGAACGCCCCTCCCACCCCGCCCCCGTAAAACCCAACATTATTAAAATACTTTTGTTTTTAATATTCAAGAGGTTTGAAGTTCTCAGAATTCTTCTGATTGCCGTTATCCCAATGTCTGTTCTGTCCCCGAGCTCTCCTCCATGCCAGGGTGTGCTGGGCACCACTTGGCTTTACCACAGGAAATACCACATGTGTACAAGATTGCAGGATGGGCTCGAGCATACTGGGACGATGAGCATACTGGGACCAGTATGCCCAGAGCAGCATGCTAGCCCCTTCTCCTGCTAGGCCACATTCCCACCACACTGCCCATGGAGTGAGAGCCAGAGGCTGAGGAGCTTGAACATGATGACAGAGATGACAAAGAAATTGTGCCCCAGTCTTTGAAAGAAAAATCCACCTTGTTCTCAGCTTTTCCAAGTCGGTGCTGGGGGGATCCAGCAAACTCTCCTGTTTACTGCCATGGGGCTGGTGGCAGGAGTGGGACTGGGTTCCTCTGTGCTTTGGGTTTTCACCAGCTCCATCCCTCTGCTCCAGCTCAGCAAAGTCACCACCAGTGCACCCAGAACAGCTCCTCCACCCTCAGACCAGGAAGTGAGGGACAGCTCTGGTGCTGCCCTTGGGCCCAAGGCAGTTGGAACTCACTTTGGGCAGAGAAAGGGGGAATTCGTGCCACCTCCCTATGCCAGAGCAGGGCAGGAAGGGACGAGGAATTAAAAAGGAAAAATAAAAGAGATACAGGTGTGGTGCAGGCAGAGAGGTGAGAGCACAGGGATTGCAGAGTCGGATCACAGCTCAGACAGCCTCCAGTGGAGCCCTGTGCTCCAGGGGGTCCTCTCCAAGCCTCTGGTGCAGCCAAACGCTCCTGGGGGTCCCCTCCAAGCCTCCAGTGATGCTGTGCACTCCTGGGGTCCCCTCCAAGGCCAGGTATTGCTGAGAAGGTCCTGCTGGCACAGGGTCAGCCCCGCTCAGGTATTGCTGGAGGGTGGCAGCAGCAGCTACCTGGTGCTCTGCAGCTCCTCCCGCAGCCAGGTGGGCAACGTCTGCCCCATTTTGTACAGGAGCTTGGAGAGCTCTATGTTGTGGTCCCTGTAATAGTCCCGCAGGAAGGAGCGTGACTGCAATGGGAGAGTAAAGAGGAGCATCAGAGGACCAGCCCAGAGCCCACCACCCCAGCATAGCCCTGCTCAGGACCAGCCCAGGAGGCTTTCTGCATACTCACATCTGAATCCATCTCGGGGTACTTCCTGCCTTTGCTCTTTCCCAAGCATTTCGTTTTCCCTCCATCCAGAAGCTGACACCAGAATCCTTTCTTTGGATCAAACCTGCGAAGCGAGAGCTCTGCCTCAGCCCTTTTATCCCCCTCACACCTTCTACAGAGATCCTGTCCAGCAGGTCCCACTGCTGTCCAGCCCTGCACAGGGCACTTCTCCACCTCTAGAATCCACAGCCCAGCTAACACCTTGTCATCAACCCCCTGGAACAACCCCTTGCAATAAGCACTCCACCAAGGCTCATTCATTGCCCTGTTGAGGAAGCACAGGGTATACCTGGGTTTAATTACCATTTTCTGTGGCACTTTTGTCCCTGGATGCCCTCAAGTACCCCACAGCATTTGGGTGGACACATATAGGCAAGCCCTGGCAGAGGTAAATTATTATTTCTTGAGGAGCCCTGGAGGCTCCCACAGTGGGGTTTAATGGAACGCTCGGAGCAAGGAGACACCCGCAGCCAGCAGCTGCTCTCAGGAATGCACGAGGAGATGGAGTGCCAGGGCTCAATACCATCATCTGTGTCACAAATGCACTCCTGAATTCTGCTCCAGGAGCCCAGGGCTGCTCTTGGACCTCGCTGTGGTGTCTGGATAAGCCCCAGGCAAAAGCTCAGCCTCATCAAAATCAACAGCAGCTCTGTGGAGAGGCCCAAGGCTGGAAGATGCTCTTGAACAATGCTGGGTGTCCCCAGGGTAACCCTCTGCATGGGAGCAATGGCAGGTGGAGGAAGGAGAAGCTGGGGGAAGGACTCACGCCAGGGTCTTGTGATAATCGATGAAGTTGGTCACGCCAAGGAACTTCTGGACCGTCTCCATCACTTTGGCGGGTTCAGTTCGGAGCAGCTTGCCATCCAGCACCAGGATCTGAAGGGAGCAAGGCAGAGTGGTGAGGTGTCACTGGCTCCCAGCCCTGCTCCCCTGAGGCAAGAGGACATCTTTACCACTCCTTTGGTCATCTCAGAGCCAAATCTGCCACCAGCCTGCACAAGAACACCTGCTAAATACCAATGTGCCCCGGTGCTCCCTGACACTGGATGGTGGAAAATGAAATGCAGCTAAAGCCAGAGCCAGGACCCACCCAGGACAACATCAGAGCTTCTGCTGAGGGCTACAGCCAACAGGCAGCTGAGATTGCAACACAGCAATTACACTAGCAGCAGGCAACTAATAAGACTTTATAAGGTTAATTGACAGTGGAAAAATCATTCAGGGATTGATCCCATATTCCCCAGCAGTGCTGCACTGTGCGGGTCACAGCAGGGCTGGCAACCAGCTCCCATCTTCCCTGCAGACAGCTTGAACTATGGGCAGCTTCACCTGCTATTTTTGTCCTGTTCAATGCTGTGGTGACACCAGACAGGGCAGCCCCAGGGGGCTGTGGCCAAGACTGAGGGTGAGTGCCAGGTGACCCTGCAGAGCCACCCAAAGCCTCTGCCCCCACTCCCTTTCAACCCTGCTGTGACAACCCACACAAGGACATCTTCATGTGCTATCCATCACCAGGTTCCCTTCTTGCACAGTATCTCCCCTCTGCCCCTTCTCCAAGTACTTTTACTCCCCTCCCTGTGGTTTAGAGGGTGTAAGAAAAAACAGCTCCCACGGGAACAACTCCACAGTGAACCTTGGACCCAAGATCTCTTTCCCCCACATCCTTGCTTGGCTGAGGGCTCTCCCCGGGTGCTGCCACTGCAGGGTTGGGGTGCTGCCATCCCTACCTGGTTGGCGTGGTAGCTGTTGAGCCAGCGCTCAATGTGGGTGGCGTACCAGCCCGGCACCAGGCAGCGGTTCTGCAGGGCCCGCAGCCTCGGGGCGGCCTCGGGCCCCGCCGTGATCACCTCGTGGAAGGTGTACCTCAGGGCAACCGGGTCATCGTGAGCCCGCTGGTGCTGTCAGGAGGGAGCAAGGCACGTTTGTCCCCGGGGGAACCCGAATCCTGGGCTGCCCACGAGGCGCAGCAGCTCCCAGGCCACCGCAACGTGTCCCCGTGCATCACGTTCAGCCAACTAGCACGGCATGGCCCCACATCCCAAACCAGGCCTCCTGCCACCGTCCCACAGGACTGCCCGAGCCAGGGGAGAGGCAGAGGCTCACCTGATACCAGGAGTAGGCTCTGTCTGCAGGGTTGATGAGGATGGTGATGATTTTGGCCTTGGACAGCAGGGCTGCAGCTCGCCGGGGAGCCACTTCAGAGTCAAAGTAGTTGGCACTTTTCTCAAAGTAGAAGTCAGAGGTGGTGTTGGAGGGGATGGGGAAGAATTCCATGTACCTGGGGGAGGCACAGTGTGAGGCTGGCAGACAGGCACCACAAGATGGCCCCAGCGCTGCCCTCACAGGTGACAGCTCACAAGGGAAGCCCTGCAGCACCACAGGTCCCCTGCCCGAAATTATGGGCAGCCCCAGCACAGTCCCCACAATACAGAGACCCACCAGTCGATGCCCTTGTGGTAGTTGTGTCCATTGAAGAACTGTATCTCCTCAAAGGTCTCTGAGCTGGGGTAGTTGCTGCTCAGGTCCGGGTGCATCCCCAGGAAGAGATAAAGGGCAGTTGTTCCTTTGGACAGACAGAAGGAGGGAGCTGACACAGGCCAAACCTCCCTCCAAGCTCTGCTTCAGGGCAGGAGGGCTGAAAAAGGTTCTTTGGGAACCTGGGGGTCCTGCCAAGCCTCCCAGCATGCTCACAGCACTGAGGGTGAAGGGAAGCACCTGTTTTCTGAGGCCCAATGATGAGAAGCTTCGGGAATCTGTCACAGGTCTTTTCTTTGGACCAAATGTCTTTGTGTCGTTTGTCTTCACAGGGATCCTGAAACACAGTGTGGAGGGTCAGAGACAGAGCAGCCTGATGGGAGCCCACACCACTGCTCAGCCCCTCCAGCCTGAGGGACACACGGGGAGGCCACCCTGCTCAGCAGGCAGGACAAAGACCGGGCTTATCTCCAGGTCTACAGGACAAACTCCGTTCTAGCACTTCCTGCAGAACCAACCAGAGGAGAAAAAACACCGCTTATCCAGGAAACCAGAAGGAAATCCAGGCTGGAAGCTCTGAGCTTCCAAACTGAGGCTCAGAGCAAGGCCAGCTATTCCCCACTACCCTCTCCCAGCACAATAAACAGGGTCACTCCCCCTGTTATAGGCACAGGGGTACCTGCCACAGTGGGTCCTTCTCCTCAGAAAAGATCTGGAAGTATTTCTGTGCCAGCTGCACCGGGGGCAACGTCTGCAGCTTCAAGTTGGTCCAGGAGTTGAGGAAGCGGACCAGATGCTTGAAGGTGTACAAGCCCAGGCGGTCATTGCCGTAGTTGGACAGATGGGTCATGAAGATGCTGATCTGGAGCCGAGAGGACAGAGCAGGGGTTACTGGAGCCTCACCCAGGCTGAGGACATTGGGACATCTCCCGCAGCAGTGCCAGGACAGCTCTGCAGGACACCTGCCTGTCTCTCCCTGGGCAGTACTTACGGGGTTCAGGAGGACAGTCAGGAACAGTTCACCCCCGTTGATGATTTTGTCCAGCTCACTGGAGCCACCAGGGTATTCATTGTAGAAAATGGTGTGTGTGAACAGGCCACAGGTTTGTCGGGGGAGTACCTGGGGCGGGAAAAAAGATATGGATGGAATGGGTGAAAGAGCCAGGGCAATGAAATGACCACATGGCCTCCTCCAGGCTTTGAGGGCCGGGTCTACTTCCCTTCCCAACAAAAAGAGGGAACCTGCTCTCAACCCCTCAGAGGCCAGGACCAGTTCCACTGCCCCACACCACCCATGACTTGAATCCATACACAGAAGGGAAGGATGTGGACAGATGAAAAAGCCAAAACCTGTCCTCACACAAGCTTCACCCATGCAGGATGAGCAAGTGGAAACGTGCCCCTCAAACTGGAGCTGCACAGAAACCACCTCCCGAGGTTCTGGTTTTGGTGGGGGAGGCAGGAGAAGAGAAGCACCAGAGACAAAGCCCAGCACCCACCATGATGCCGTTGTGGATGAAGCCGCGGCGGTAGCGAGCGGGTTTCAGGTGTGGATATTCCTCCGTGCTCGTCACCCTGATGGACCAAACCTGCTTCCAAGCCTCGTACAGCTGCACGTGGACAGGGTACACGCCTGAGTGATGGGGGGCCACAGCGTACCCCATGTCAGTGGGGATGCCATGCTCCTGCAGAGAAGAGAGTGTGGAATGGGTGACTGTTGAGACCCCAAAATCACAAACCAATCCTTCTCCATTCCCAGTCACAACCTGTCTAGCTGTGCTTCTGGGGAGCAACCAGGGCGAGGCTGTGCCTCTGCATCCTCTCCTAAGCCTGGCTGTCTCCACAAAGGGAGCCAAGGAGCAGCCACGCTGGGTGGACACCCACTCCTCTGCTTCATTCAGACCATCCTCATATCCCTGTCTTCTGCTCTCACCCATAGAACAGCCACGGCCAAGCTGTTGTGAGGAGTGAGGAGATACAGTTATATAGGACTGTAGATTGGTTTGTATCAGTAGGTACAAAAAAGCCTGGAAATTCTGAGCTGGAACACTGCCCACCCTAAGTAGGAAAGGTCTGGTCTCTCTCTAATTAAGCACTTGTAATTATCAGATAATAAATTCAAATTAGGTTGAAGATCCCTCTTTCATTGGCCATAGGATCCAATTATTAATAGGTCTGGCTTTACCAGTCTGGATTCAAGACAAATGTCAGTCAATCACAGCATGAACTGGTGTCAGTGCCACACAAAGGACAGCCCAAGAGGTCGGAGAACCCCGACCAAGCTGAAGGACAGAGCCTGCCTTTACAACCAAACTTGTCCCTGACAGTTCAGCCTGCAGAGGGAGTTTCCATCAGCATAGCCACAGCTCCTGGATCTCACGGCATCACCCAGCACAGATTCACAGGTCCCAGGCTTAGCATCCCCCTGGGCTGCACCTCTGCATCCCCATGGGCACGGCTGCAGGGCACAGATAGGGTCTCCCCTTGAACAGCCACTGGGGCAGCTCACTGCCACAGCAAGTTGGCCACTGCAGATAAATCCTTTAGCTCTAGGTCCTAGAGTATAAACGGATTTGCCCACATAGCTGAAATGTGGGGGACATAACTTAGCGTCACCAGCTCCCTCTGCATCAGCAAGCAAGGGCCATGCCCTGGGAATCTTCTTTGCTCCTCTTCCACCATCCTCCCCTCACCACAAGCAACCCCACCGGCAGCATCTTACTCACGACAGCGAATTTCTTGTTTAGGGTCATCTGCTCGGCGAGAACCGATTGGTTATGGAAGAGGTGAGGCTGCATGTGGCTCCACATGTGGGGGAACCACCAGAACTCCTTCACGTAGGACAGCAGCAGGTCATCACCTTCGTCCTCAGCATCAGTACCTGTGGCATGACACTTGCTGTCACCACTGAGCACGGAGAGCTGTGTGAGCAGCTGGGGCAGAGGGAGGGGTGGCCCCTCTTGGTGGCCAGGTGATGGAAGAGTAGGGTGGGATGCCTGAGGACTCTCCTACAACCCCAACAGCACCCTCTCTGAGCACCAACTGGTGCCCCAGCACCAGCTGTACGGCACCCACAGGAGAAGCAGTGCCCTCACCCTCCTCACCTGTGTGGAAGAATTTCCCTGAGTATCCCAGGTTGAAGGTGAAGTTTGGGATGTGGGTGCGCAGCTCGTTCTGCGTGTCAAACAGCGCCTGGGGGAAGGGGAGAGAAAGCAAGGTGTCCTCAGCACGTGGCCTCAGGGATAGCTGCCACATCAGGGCAGAGGGGCTCTCAGAGGGGCAAGGGGAATTCTGAGGACAGGAAAGTTCATCTCTGGAGCACCCCTGAGCAAGCACAAGTGTCCAGCCCTGCCCACCCAGCCAGGAGAGCACAGACGCACCTTGACATCTTCCACCTTCATGCGTGTGCCCTCCTTGCCCACAAAGATGTCATCGATGTCCACCAGGATGTAGCGATCAAGGGGCAGAGACAACCTCTTGCCCGTCAGGAAGGAGACGGAGTCCACAAAGACCAACTTGTGCAGCCAGAAGTTGAGGTTGTTGCCGAAAAGCACCCTCTGAATGCCATCGTGGAGGCCCAGGTCCTGCATCACAGTGGTGTGCAGGGCAGCGTCCACGCTCATGTGCGGGATGGACTCGGCTGACTTGGTCTTGGCCAGGAGGACAGGCTCGTAGGTGGAGTGGTTGGACTGGAAGACGGTCCAGTCCTCCCCGGGGAGCACACCCTTCTCCACCTCGCTGGGGCGCGTGATGTACAGCAGGGGCGACTTGGGGTTGATGCTGCAGTCCTTCAGCGCCAGGTTGGAGTGCAGGAAGAGTGGGAAGCCCTTCAGCTGGGCACTCAGAAGGCTGTTCTCGTTGGCCTGCATGGGGAAAATGGGAGCTACAGGAGATGGTACACTGGGGACAAGGCAGGGGCTCACAAGGAACACCAACAGCCACAGCAACAGAGGCCGCCGCTCACCAACCGTAGAGACCCAGGTTCCGGGTTCCCTCCTTCCTCTCTGGAGCATGGGGTGCCCTCATCCCCCTCACACACTCAATCCTGCTCATGTCCTATGTACAAAGTGCCCCAAGGCTAGGAGTCCTGGGCAGGAGAAGGGCTGCTGTGCAAAACAGCTGTTCATGCTCTTGGCAAACCCCTGCAAGGGTCACTGCTGGAAAACAAGCGCTAGAAACAACTGGACTGATCTAAGAAGTGTGGTTTTTTTCCCCTCAAAATCTCCAAAGGCCACACAGCCTTTCCAAAAGGAGAGAGCTAAGATGGTGCCCTCTGCTAGAAGCCTGCCCCCACACCAACTCATGCTGCTCGCAGAAAGCACGGGGTGAGCAAAGTCCCTGTGGGGCAGCAGGACACCAGGGCTCCCACCTGGCCTGGCCATGGGATCTTAGTTTGCCCCATGCACCCCCTTACCTTGAAGAAGCCGATGATGCCCACGCCATACTCCACACAGTACTTGTCCAGCAGCTCCCGGTTCCAGGCGTCCAGGTTGACATACTTGAGGATGTTCTCGTAGATAATGAGCGCAAAGCGTCCCCGGTCCTTGTCGGTCAGCGTGGGCATGTCCCCCTTCCCCGGGGCAATCTCTGTCCTGTATTTGAAGCGACTCGACTCCAAAATGGCCACAATCTCCTGGCCCAGCTGGGAGTAGAGGCTCTCCACGAAGACCAGCACCAAGGGGTCCGTGCGGGAGGAGTCGGCCACCTTGAGGGTCTTCAGTGGCAGCAAGCGGGAAGGGGCGACCTTGGGCTCGTCGCAGTCCGGCCCCGCCACATCCCCAGAGGGCTCCAAGCCCCTTTTCCACCCATATAAATAATAAGCAGAGACAAAAACACTGAGCAGGCAGAAGGCAAAGAGCAGGAGCAACACCACCTGCGGAGAGAGCTGCCAGATACCCCGCCTGGCCCTGGCCAGCACAGTCATCCTTGCATCCGCTGGGTGAGGTGGGGTCCCTCTCCCCTGCCCGCCCCCTCCCCTCACGAGCCCTGGGGAGGGGAAGAAGCAACCAGCCAACCGACAAAAAATTAGGTAAAATCAAATTGAATACTACGAATAAATTAAAATACTAGCAGGCCGCCTGTGCAGGCTCTCTCCCCTCCAGCAGCCGGGCGTCCCTCGCCGTCTGCTTCATGTCACCATGGCAGAGGCACCAAGAGTCCCCTTGCCGAGCCAAAATTCCTGTGGTGATGGCGGCAGCGGCAGCGGCAGCAGCAGCTCCATGGGCTCAGCGGGGCGAGGGGGCGGCGGGCGGTCTCGGCGTGGTTGGTGGTGGGAATGTGGGCATGGCTGATCCCCGCTTCCCCGGCTCCGCACGGCACCCTGAGAGACAGAGGTGGGATCAGAGGGCAGGGACGGTGCCAACGCTGCCGCTGGTATTTCTGCCAGCCTGACAGCCCCAGCAGAGTCCTCACGAGCTTGCCGGCGTGCCAGGGCTTGCCACGAGAACGCCGTGAGCTCCCGATGGCGCCAGGGATGCGGCGAGAGCGTGGCGCGCAGCCGTGCCACGGGACCCCGGCTGTTGGGTGCACCTGGAGTGCAGGTGCATCACCAGGGCTGATGGAGGGGAGCCCTCAGCCCCCTGTGAACCTCTGGTACCTCAAGCAGCCCCGTTCCTCCCTGTGCCCAGCAGGAGCTGCACTCTCCTGAGGAGAATGGGCGGTGGTCTGAGCCTCCCATGGCCCAGCTCGGCTGGCAGGGAGGGACACGGGAGGGACAAGGGCAGCCTGCCAGCCGGGCAGCTCAAGGCCGAGCCAGGAGCCGCCAGCCAAGGTCACCGAGACGGGCATGCGGGATTGTCCACATGGAGCCAAAGGGACCTTGGGAATATTTTTGTCTTTCCTGTGAAAGGCCCATTTGAAGAAAGAAAAGGAAGACAATGAGCACTGCTTGCCAGAAGGTGAAGCCACCTGGGGGACAGACCAATGAGGCCAATGTGTTTAAAGAAAAAAAGTGACTCACAGCGCTGTCCCCAAACTATCACTATCAGTGTTGGGGACAAGGGCAGGAGTCCCTGTTCCTCCCAAGGAGAGCTCCCTGTGCCCTGCCAGCACCGTGGCTGAGCACCCTCCCTGCTGACACCAGCCGGGCTCCTAACAGGATTAAACGTGGCCGGCTGAGCGGCACTGTGGATTACAGGCTGGGGCTTGGCAGGGTAATCCTGTCATCCCTGCCCTTCCCGGCAGCAAGTCCTGCTCCAGACAGCGCTTCCCAAGCCTGTCGACATGGCACTGCTTCAGCCAGGCCCCGTAGGCGCTGCTGGCAGCCAGTCTCCTTCCAGCCTCCATCACTGTCTCCTTCCTCACCATCTCTGCGACACATCACCAACCTCCCTCTGCTGGCTGTGCTGGGCACGGCGGAACAGCTGGGTTTATTGATTTGTAATTTATCTTTGCGCACATGGATGATCTCCAGGCATGACAAAGAGAGATGCACTTTCTCTCCTGAGCCCCCCTGAGGTGTGTCCTGCCTGTTCCACCTCATTCCTTCTGCCCTTCCAGCATCCCTGAGACAACAGCCCCGCTGGGGTTTTGGGACGGGGCACTTCTCCAGGTCTGTTGATTTTAGGGATGTGCTTGTGCAGAGGGATTCTCCCCGCCTAGGGATGCAGAGAGCTTGGAATGCATTATCCACCCTGGCTGTGCCATCCAACTCCCTCTCCATTTCTTCCATCTGCCAGGAGCAGTGGGTGCTGGCAGCTGCATTCCCACAGTGACAGGTGGGCAAATGGCAGCAGTGGGTTTGATGCCAAGCGCCGGAACCAGCAGCTGATGGACAGGACCGTGTGTCCACCCTTGCCTCCCTGAAACAGGGAAGAGAGCTCAGCACCTACATCACCTGCCATTTCCAAGGGCGCTTCATTAGTTCATTTTCTCCTAAGAGCTTTTCATTACTGCTACTTAATGACCAGGCTTTGGAGACAGCATCTCCGGCCAGACGCCAGCTGAGTGTCCCCAGGCTGCCATGTCACCGCCTGCCCAGGCAGGGGGTGCAGCCACCACCGGATCCCCGGAGCAGCCAGGTGTGAGCAGGGACCGGGATGGGCAGCATCCCGCCCCAAGCACCTGCCAGTGTGGCAGGAAGCAGGCAGGAATCCTGCTCTGCCGGTTCACTGCCAGAGCAAACCCTCCATGGGGAGGATGCCAAGGGCTTTGGGGTGATGCTGTAGGGTGGGGATGCTCCTGCCCAGGGATCTCCCGGTGCAAGTGGGTGCTGGTTGCATCCTGCACAGCAAACCCCTGCACAGCCCCGGCAGAGGTGGGAGAGCTGACAGCTCACTTCCAGAGAAGAAAGCAGGTTCATGCCCAAAAGCACAAAACAAGTCCTTGAGACCAACAGCTTTTCTAAAACAAAAACGGAAACAAGATGGTAAAATTTAAAAAACCACAAGACCTGGCAAGGTGACAGCTGGGGTCAAACTTCCTTTTAACCTGATTTTTAGATGCTGCTCAGGTGCCTTTTAAAACCACAGTGGTTATTTAAAAGGCACCAGCTGGAAATGTCAGCCTGAGTCCCACACACAGACCTCAGGCCCCCAAAATCAGTGCTGGCAGGCTCCCATCACCGGGTGGGTGCTCAGCCACAGCCGCACACCAAGGACCCCGGGAGAAAGAACCCTGGAAAATGCTCTTTTCTCGTGGGCTTCTGAGCAATGCCCTGGCAAAGACTCCACTGGAGACGAGGCTCACTGAGGAGACTTAGCCACTGTGCTCTTAATCCGGCTGCCCTGACAAACACAATCAGCATCCAAGCAGCTTCCCAGTGTGGCTGGGAGCCCGGAGCGCCCTGCAGAGCCGGATCTGACCCAAGGACGGGCAGGGAGTGCAAACAGGGGACAGGGATGCCCTTTACTATCAGTGCTTCAAATCAAAGAGAGCTGCAGGAAGAAGGGAAAAACATTTGAAAGGCTTTTCAAAACCCACCCCCTGGTGCAGTTTGGGGATGGTGGTTTCCCCCTGCCTAGAGTTATTTTCCACAAATATTGCCCGGGGAACCACTGCACCCCAGAAAGTCAGAGAGGCACCAGATGAGATGAGAGGGAATGAAACCACCTCCATTAGTGGCTGACAGCACTCTTCCTTTAAATACCAGTGAGATTTTGCAGAGAGGCAATGGAAGGATTAAATATAAGCAAGGAAGCGCAAACAGATCCGGACGAGAGGGAAGGGTCAGTGATCCCAGAAGACAACCACAGCAGGGTTTGATTTATTGAGGGGTGGAATAGGTCTGGCTGCAGGTGCAAGCAGTGAAGACCAGGCAGTTCACAAGTCCCATCTGTTGGATAAATCAACTGTCCCAAGACCATGACCCAGAGACAAGAGGTGAGTTCAAAACCACTGGTGTGACAGAGCAAGAAACTGCTCTCACATTTCCCTTGCACCACTTTGGAAAGGGTGGAAGGGGAGGAGCAGGCATCCACTGTCATGCAGAAGACACTCCACGATTTGGTGCAAGAACCTCGGTCCCCAATTCTAGTAGCTCTCATACCTCCAACATTCAACCCACAGAGATGAAGCCACATCCTAAACGTGACAGCCAGATGGGTGACCCTGCTCCCCTCCTGCTGGAGCCCTTTGGGTGGGCACCCCTGCTTCTCACCCCTCATCACCGCAGAGACCCACCGCTGCTGGGGAATCACCTCGTCACCACCATGCCAGCTCCACTTCTCCATGTGAGCCAGCCCTGGGGGTTAAGCATGGATGGAGGGGGATTTAGAGGCAGGATGCTAAATTGCATTGCACAGCTCAGCGGTTTGCAATCACCTCCTGCTCGCTCCAACACTTCCCTTCCCCTAACCGACCACTGCAGGGAATGTGGATGGATCAGCCCCACCCACACATCTGCTGCATCTCCCACTTGAAAGCAAAAGGCTACTGGAAGGTCTAAATTTGGCCAGGCTGAGACTCAGGCCCCCAGCAGGCGGACAGTGCTCATCCAACTCCACCTTCTGTCTCTCCCACACCTCAGGCACCCTCACCAGCATCCCCAGCGAACACCAAGTGGTGCCCTGCAGCCCTGGGAATCAGCACTACCTGTAAAAGATGCACAAAAGGCAGCCAAATTATTATTAATAGGTTTAAGTTCCCTCTAGAGGGAATCCCCTTCACTCACTGGTAATATTTAGAGGGCTACAGATCTAAAACCACTGAGCTAAGCATGTCCTTAGAGAGGAGATTAATGCCATCACATTATTCAAGAGACAACTGCAAGCTCAAGACAGGGGAGGTTGCTTTGAAAATGAAAAAGTAACTGGCATGAAAAAATGGCCTTTAAACACCCACCTCTGCACCGCTGCGTTTATCAGCTCTAAATGACAGAGATCCCAGCTACGACTGGAAATATCTGCAGTCAGCTGGAAGCACTGCCAAGAGAAAAGAGCTATCTCAGGGTGTGAAGGACCACTGTCTGTCCCTGTCTCCATCTCCTCCCTCCCCAGCCACAGCTGCACCCACCGACCAAGAGAAGGCACAATCAGGAGATGATCTCCTTTACTGTGGTGCGTGGTGGTGTGATGATCCCATCAGGATGCTCCTGGAGCTGGGCACATGCCCTGTGCCACAGGAGACAAAGCCATACAGCCCAGGAAGAGAAACCCAGCTTAAAAACTTCAGCCACTGCAAAACCAAGAGTTTCTCCTGGTGATTGATCCCCATGTCCTGACAGCCAGAGTGAGCTTTTAGGATGGGCCCAAGACACTTGGACAGAGGGATGAGCTGCAGGGACACCCATTTGCCTCCTGCCAAGCTGCAAAGCCTGGGTGCAGGGGCAGGGGAGAGGGATGTGGAGCAGACAGAGAGGGGAAAACACAGAGAAGGACACAGAGGAGCAGAAAGGAGCTTGTCCCAGTCACCCACTTGCCGGAGGTTTTGTAATGCCAGATAAGGAGCATCTTAGTGGTAGATTACATAGGCTGCTTAAGTGCTTTGCAAACAGTAGTTACAACCTACCAGGGAGAAAAACACCCTGCTCTGGGAGAGGGACAATCCCAGTGCTCCTTTCCTGAGGACACCAGCCTTCCGACGGTGCCCAAGAGGTGCCAAGTTAAAAATGGACAAGAGCCCCGGCAGCTGACCTCGAGACAGGCAGTGACAGGCAGCCACTGGTGCTGCTCCCATTGCACACCCACCTGGCTCAGCTTCTCCCCTTCATGCACAGGCTTGGATATGACCAAACACAAGGGAGTATCAGGAAAACTCATCCGTGATTTATAAGGCCTGGAGAATTTCCACCCCAGGAGGCCCACAGCAGGAAAATCCTCCCCTCTTCTCAGCTCTTTTTTGTTACGATCTGATTTATAGAGCCTGGCCAGAAATGAGCAGTTGGAGCATTCACCTGGATTGCTGAACCAAGCTTCCCCTTGACACCTTACCCCCCTCTGGAAATAAACCTCTGGCTCTGCCTGCCCGCCACCTTCCCACTCATTGGGAAAATAAACCAATATGAGCAATGGGACCAGTGAAAGTGGTTAAGAATTTTCACTTTAAAAAAGTTATTTTTAGTCAAAGTGTCCAGCTCTGGAACTGGCATTTTTTCACCCAGAAAGCCCTGTTAGCTCTTCAGTTTTACTGCAAAAGACAAAAGTAATGTTTTTCTCAAGTTTTCTTCAAAAAAACAACCACGAGAACACTCATTGCCTGCAAAGGGATGAAAAAGCAAGGTCCCGTGATGAAAAAGCAAGGTTCAGTGTGTGGAATGTATATGCTGAATTTTTAGGGGAGAAAAACCTGAATAAATTAAAAAAAAAAATCTAAATCCCTAAAACCTGAGTGAGGGTTCTGGAAGCCCATAATTAAAACTTTTCACGGCAGAGCAGCTGCCAAGCCCAACCGGTGGGTTTCTAAGACGAGTTCTAGCAAACTCATCTCAAAAGCACATCCCAAGCTCCTGTCCCTGCTAATCCCCATCTCCCACCCCATTCCCCAGCCCCATCAGTGAGGCTGTATAGAGGAACCCTCTGCAGGGGTCACCCCATTTCTGATCCTGGGGCACCAGTGCCTCCCATCCTCCTTGTCCTCAGCATCCTGATGTGGAAGAGCACCTCGCCATCTCCCAATACCCACATGAAATCAGCCTCCTCCACAAACTAGGCCAGTAATTAGCAGCAGTCATTAGTTTTCTGATGCCCCAGGGACACTGGGGTCGGGCAACTGATCCCTCAGCACCGATGATCCCCAACACCATCCCAACAAAACACCCCAAAACCCCACAGCCAGGTGATGGTTTGGGTTGTGTCACTGCAGCCCCCCCAAAATAGCTGAAGCCCTTGACAGGTGACTCTTCCACAGGGGTACTTTTTGTCCTTGAATCCTTGGGAACAGGCTCGGAGCAGAGCTTGGGGAATTCTCCCAAACCTTAATTGAAAGAGGCGCTTAACGAGGAGAGCTTCTTTTGTCTGTTAATTGAAACAGGTTCTTACCGACAAAACTCTCCATGAATTTTAAGTGGGTTCACAGGGGGAAAAAAATCCACTCAATGAATTGGGTTTTCCTGCTTCGAAATGTGCCGTGTCGGTTCCTGTGGCTTTCCAAGCACCCAAGAGCCTTTCTGGATAATCAGAGCCTGAATCCCGAGTATTTTAAAAAGGAAAAGGATGAGGGGAAAACAATCTCACATGCATTTTTATATTTCACTGGAGTGGCAGCCTCCCCTCTCACAAGCAGGTCGCACGAGGACTCCTGCCCAAAAAACCATGGACTGAAAGCCTCTCGATGCCACCTTTTGCTGCCTCTGACACTTGGATTGGCCAGACTTTCCCCGCAGAGATGCTGGTCCTGCCACGAGTGTGAGGGTGGCATTGGATCTCAGAGGGCCTTGAGGCAGCAGCGATTCCCTGTGCTCAGCCATGGCAGCACTGCGAGCCCCGTGGGATGGGCCAGCTGCTTCCTCTGCTTGACAGCTTCCCAAGTGGGCAGGAGAGCAGAGCCATCCTGCCACAGCACTGCCAGCTGTTCTGGGCAGCGCAGGCTGCCCTGCGAGTGCTAACCTGGCCCCAAACCAGCACTTTCGCAAAGCAGAATCCATAAAACCGCATCATGAACCAGCTCACACAGAGCAACAGACCCCCCAACAGTGCCAACGTTCCAGAGAAATCCCTGCAAGGATGGAGCCGCTCCCTCCTCGCAGGAGCTCCCTGGGATGCTCCTGTCAGATCACATCCATCCTGCCTGATGCCCCAGCGCTTTGCTGAGCTGCCTCTGACCCCCACTTCCCTGCAGCCTGCCAGGACAGACGCTGCCAGGAGCCCAAAGCACCCACAGGACCAGGTGCTGGCAGCCAGTGTTGAATCTGAAGTCAGAGCAGCCCCTGCCGTGGCGTGGGTGTGTTCCCGCACGGCTCCCGGGGTGGCAGGTCCTTTGGGAAGGGCTGGGCAGCACACACTGACGCACAGGCAGGACACTTCCAGGGCCAGCATGCTCCAAGGTCATGGCCGGGACAGGCTGGAGGTCAGATCTTTTATTAGACCAATGGACACAGTTGGAACAAGAGACACGTTTTGGCCGCGCAGGCATTTCTCAGGCCCAAGAGCACATCTGGTTTTTCCTAAAGGTATTAGTTAGGCTAATAAAAGACATTACCTCTGCGTGTAAACTTTGTCACCCTTAAAATGTACCAGAGGCTGCAAGGCTCAGCAGCCCAGGGAAAACACAGGGAGCAGGAACAGGCACAGAGCACAGGGGACACTTGCACGATTTGTTTGAGAATTTGTTTTCATCACTGGCAAAGACCACACGTGCCCCAATAAGCACAGCTGCTGGCATCTGAGCTGCCTCTTGCCTCCCCTATTTCCAGATCTGGATCTGAGGCTGCAGGAACCTAATGGCATATCCAGGGGAAGTATGTTGCTTTGGTTTACCTGCTCCAGCATCAGCTCTGTCCTCTCCCTCTCCTCTGCAGGGGCTCCAAGGCAAGCAAATGCTCGAGGAACCAACCTGTCACACCCCACCTGCACCAACTCCTTCCCTCCTGGCCTCAATCCCACTCTGTGAGTAAATCCATGAGACCAGCAGTGCACCAGCTCAGCAAGGGATGGATCAAGGCCAGTGGAGGACACTGAAGATGGCCTGAGCCAAGTGTCCAGACACTGATAGCACTCACAGGCGTATTTCAGGACTGTGCAATCAACACTTTTTAATGCATCCCCCTTCTTTAAGAGCTCCAAACCCTGGGGCTGCAGGGCTGTACGAGGCCGTGAAGGTGCAGACAGTGTTGGGAAGGAAGGGGAATACTTGCTGGGGTGCTGACAAGTACCTAGAAGGTAGCCGGGTTTTGCCAAGAGATGGGAAGCAGAGCCAGGAGAGCAGCAGGCTACCCTGAGGAGCAGCAACATCCTAGGAGCTGTCATCCTTCCTAGGCATACCCAGAGCTTTGGGGTGAGACACAAATCTCCCTGTGTGGCAGAGGGAGCTGAGCTGGACATCCCTCATTGTACATCCAACCCTCAACATGCCCAAGCTCAGAGACAGAAAACACTTCTTCCCTGCCTTACATCAGTGAATGTAAATTCCAAGATATTTTTGGTTCCCTGGCAGAAGCAGGACAACAGGGCAGAGGTCCCAGAAGAGAGTCTTGATCTCTCCAAGACAATCTCCATTTCCACAGCTTTGACCAGATCAGTAGCAGGGCTGAACTGAGGACATGCCCACCATAAATACCAGGGCAGTTCCTCTTGGGATACCGCTGATTTAGGGATCTCTTGACCTTCTTAAACCCCTTTAGGAAGGCTTGTGCCACCTGAAGGTAGTGCAGAGGATCCTGTCCCCTTCCAGGGGCAAAAGGCTGCGGCAAGGTCCTGCTGGTTTTGGGGAGGATGTGGGAAGTGAGGTGCTCCCAATCCCAGCGCCCTGGCTGCAGCCACACACAGGATTTATAGCTCGATATTGATTAGTCTTCTGCAAGCTCTGCCATTACAGTCGGTGACTTTTGCAGGAAAACAACATGAATCATAAGCTACAGGCCACAAACTTTCCGTGTCCGCAGGGTGTGGCTCCAGCCCTTCCAGGGGTCCAGCACGAGGGCCGTCCTGCTCCTCCACGCCTGGGGACAGGCACAGAGAGGGCACAGGGGGCACCATCTCCCACTGGCACCTGCAGACTGGTCACAGCCCCCAAGGTTTGTAGGATGGTCTCCAGGAAAGCAGCATCCCACTTCCCCTCCACCCAGGTCCTCCTGCCCCTGTGTCAAGCTCCAGTACCACCAACATACATGTGACAATGGCACAAAGCAATGCCACCACCTCAGCCAAAACCACACAGGGAAGTCAAGGGCTGTCATGAGGTCCTGAAGTTGGAAAGGTTAGAAACATCAGTGAGACTGACTGGTAGCCCCTGTCCTCTGAAGCCATGAACCAAACACAAGACACAGGAACTTAGTATCTTGCTTCTCTTGTCTTGAGTCTTAACTTTATTCTGGCAAGCTCTACCTCAACAGGCAAAAAATAAAAACACAACTCATTAAGGTACATCTACAAGGTGGAATTACACACACACACATATTAAATAAAAAACAAAAAACCCTTTTACGCAAAATCCTCCATGACTCTATCCCAGAGTACAAAGAACCAAGAGAGCAGGCCAAGATAGTGGGACAACAGCCCTCCATCCTCAGCCCAGCACTCACATACCCCCAAATCAAAGCTGCTTATAAAAGCCTGTGGAAGGAGACAGACAGGTGACACTCTGCAGCAGGAACACACTTGGCTGTGGCATACTTCACCGTGACATGCTACTGAAGAAAATATTAATCATTCCCTCCTCATTCCAGCCTGGCTTTTGACTTATGAGGTGTCTTCTTCCTTCAGTTTAAATTACCACCAACAGCGTATTAAATATGTCCTGTTCTACAGTACTGGCAGAGAAGGGGGGGGAAACCCAAAACAACCTGTCAGGAAATGTCTGTTTGCTTGTATGTTGGTGGGATGGATTTTCCAACCCAAATCCAAACAAAATCATACCAGACCCACCTGCTTCCCAAAGGCACAGGAAGCACGAAGGGCTTTGTGAGTTTGAGCTTCCCTACCAGCATCTGTGTCCTGTGCCAGCAGCTCCAGGTTGGAAGGGCCAAATTTGGGGGCTGCAGCTGGCGGGGTGTCATGGCATGGGCAAGGTGACCCTGATGGGTGGCATGGGGAGGTCTTGGCTTCCCCATACCCACACAGGGGTGCCCCAGCCATGGAGGGGCACTGGGAAACACGAGCTTTGCCTTCACTGTCCATGCCCAAAATGAACACAGACACAAGCAAAGGGAAGATGCTCGGCCATTCTGCCAGAAGCCAACAGCACTGGGGTTTATTTTCCTGCCATATCAAGCCCTGCACGTTTCTTCTATTGTTTAATTTCCTTCTTCTCCACCCACAGCAAGTTCACTCAGAAGAGAGGAACTTATTTCCTATTGAATTTGTCCTGGTTGTTTTATTTGGAAAAGGACAGCTTCCTCTGCTGTGGTCCCCATGTGCAGCCGAAGGGAGCAGGCACAGGGCTGCTCACCTCCCCATCTTCACCAGCCCAGCCCCAGTAAAAACCACTCTGGAGATACGAGTTAACAAAGATGCTGCTTTGCCGCAGGAAGAGCTGCTGTTCCAAGGCTGCCGGTGACAAAGGGGCACTGCAAGGCACCGGTTTCCCAGCCCTGCAACCCTGTTAGCGGGAAGACAATCATCCCCATAGTGTGCTGTGGCAGCAGCTGGCTGGGATCACGAGATGGGAGAGTCCCGGTGCTGGGATATGACTGCAGTACTGGGAGGAAGCACCAGCCTCGATGGAAAGCAAAGTCTTCCAGGTGATGCCAAAGGTCGCTCAAGCTGGTGCGGCTTCTGCGCCGCCGGGCATCGAGGGCTGCCCCCATCTGCAGGGGACAGCTTGCCTGCGCGGCGGTGGAGGCAAACCCAAAAGTCTTGGGGAGATAATACACACAGTCATGCACGAGAGGCCCAGGAGCTCACCAGCGGCGGAGAAAACGCCAGGACCTCTTCCAGAGGGGGTGGCGAGGCGCAGCACGGGAACGCCAGCCAGGCCGGGCGAGCCGTGCCACGCGCAAGCTGAGCACCTCCGGGTGCCCCGGCCGCGCTGCCCGGGCTGCTCCGGTCCCGCAGGATTTTGGTTACCACCACTCGCGCCCCTCGGCAGCGGGGCCGCCCCAGGCCCGGCACCCCGCGCCTGGCGCCGCGCTGCAGCTTGGCCTCGGCCGCGCCTCGGCGGTGCCCGGGAGCGGCGGGGCCAGGGCATCCCCGGGCACGGCGCGACCTCGCCGCCTCCTCCGAGCCCCGTGCTCCGAGACCCCTCGGGCCTGGCGGGACCGCGGGCCGGCTCGGGGCCGGACCCCAGCTCCACCCGGGCCGGCTCCTCCCGAGGGCGGGGGGCCGTTCCGCCGCGCGGACGGGCGGGGGGGCGCCGCCGTTCCCGGGGGACGGGAGGAGCCGCCGGGCCCGGTCGCCGGCGCAGCGCGGCCGGGGCGGTGCGAGGCCCGGCGGCCCCGGCGCCCGCTGCCGCCCGCCCGGCTCCCCCGCCCGCTCGCCCTTTGTGCGCGCCGCCGCCCCGCTCGGGCCGTACCTGCCGCCGCCGGGCCCGCTGCGCTCCCCTCCGCTCCGCTCTGCCAGGCCGCCGCCGCCCCGCTCCGCCCCGCCCGGCCCCGCTCGGCGCGTCCCCGCCCGCCGCCCGGGCAGGCACCGCCCCCCGCCGCCCCCCGCCAGCACCGCCCCGGGGGCCGCGCGGGGCTCCGCGCCTCGGCCGGGGCCGCGGCGGGGCCGGGACGGCGCTGACCGCAGCGCCGGGGGCAGCGCGGGGCTCGGGGCTGCCCCCGCTCCTCGCCCCCTCCGGCCCCCGGGGTGACCGTGAGCCGGGCGATAATCCCCCGGCGGGAGGGCTCAGATCCCGGCGCCCGGGGCGCCTGTGATGATCCTCGTGCTCGGCGATGCTCCCACCGGGCCCCCACATTCCCGCTGTTTCCCGGGATGAGCACGATGGAGTGTCCAAAGAGTGCGGCCCGGGCTGTGTGTTTGGTGTAACTGGGGGGTTAGGTTCCTACACAGAGCCTTTTCATCCTTCCCCCCGAGTGGGCGCACCCTTCGTGTCGGATATTTAAAGCCAGTCAAACCCGAGGTCTTCCCCAGCCTCCTCCCCCCTATCTGCAGAACCCAGGTGTCATTTCAGGGTCCTGGAAATCACATAGTTTCGGTTTTTCCGTCCTGACTTCAAGATAAGCTCAAGGGCCACATCCAAGTTTCTGGCTGGCTGCCCCCAGCCTGCATGCACACACACAGAATTCCCTTCATTCCTCAGAGAGGGAGAAAATGAGCTGCTCCACTCCTGCCCTGCCCTCGGAGGCTGCTGGGGACTGTGCCGGCATGTGGAGACACGCTCCCGTCCAGAGTTAACCACCCACACGACCTGCCCAGGTCTGTCTCACTGTCCATGTTAGAAGGGATGTGGTGCATTAAGACAACCCCGCCAGGCTTCGTGTCCAGCCCACGGAGACAAGCTTCATGCCCAGCCCGAGGGGATGAGATGTGGCAGAAGGTCTGCTGGGTTTGGTTTAGGAAAGCTTCCGATTGAACAATAGTTGAGGAAGCAATTTCAATCAAATGGAACAAGCAGATAAACAAACAAAAGGAAAACAAGAAAGGAAATTGCAGGGAAAGAGACACAAAGAATGGCAGACTATTAGGGCTGCAAATTTTCTAAGTGTTCACTGAAGTCAAAGACTTCTTATCCTTAAACATTTCACTTTCCTCACAAGCATTTTCTCTGAAGATCCCTGAATATTTTGCAAATGCCAAAGTTACTTGAAAGCACAGAAAACGAAATAGGACAAACAGCAAGTTTTTCAGCTGTGAACTGCTGTAAAGGGTATTAAAGGGATTATTTTTTTCAGCCTTAAATGATTTGCAAACTCAGCCTGAAAAAAAAGTCTTTCTCCTGGGAACAGTGTTCTGAGGCCATGCTAACCTCTGCCAGAGGAGATTCATGCACAAATCATTGAGCAAAAAGCCAGCAATGAGTAATCAAAGGCACACACCAAACTCCAAGAACAATCTGCAGAATCCACAATCTCAAGCAGTAAACTTTTCCACTGAATAATTTCTTCTGAGAAAAAGGAATTTGTTGAATTCTAGGTCTGGCATTTGTGAATACTTTTTTTTTTTTTTTTTAAAAGAAAAAAACTACTCACTGGAAACAGCTGCTCAGAAAGGCACTGGGATTTATTAATACCAGCTCTGCCATTTTACATGAGTATCAGGTAGCTTTTTTTCTTGCCTGTCTTCTGTTTGCAAACACAAAGGAAACCAATTCCTTTCCTGCGTGCTTTAAGCTACAGGCTCTTCTTCAGCACATCTGTCAGAAAGCAGTTCAGTGGCTTTTCTCCGCATTGTTTCCAATTTATTAATCAACACTTCCAGCTCCCTACTGAGTTACAGCCACATTATGGTCCCCTTGAAGTCCATGGCAGCACTTCCACCAACTTCATTAGGACCAGAAACTCTCTCTTGAAGTCTTTGCCAATTCCTTAAGTGCTTTAACTTCAGCATTGGAGATTCCTGTTTTAATCTTCTTACGCCTGTTTCTGACACATCGTTTTACATGTGTGCATGCACCAACTGCCCTTCTTGAAACTAAAAATGGCCTTAAAAGCAAATGGAAAAGTTTGGGTTTTTTGTTTTTTGGGTTTACCTGTGAATGGTGCATTTGGGACCCCAAATGTCTCTTTGCCATGGCTGTTAGAGGAGAGATTTCATTTTGAGAGGTCCATTAGAGTGCCTCAACTGCAGACCCTGCTCTGTATCAGGCAGACAGCTGGGATTCAGCCCACTGCAGGGGGAATTTTGGTCTCTTCCAGTTCCAGTCTCTATTTCAAGGCCACCAGTAAGGCCATTGGTCCATGGCTCGTGGGAGCAAGTCACAGTCATGAAAACAGCAATATTTGAGCACCAAAAATTCCGTCTTGTAGAAAGCTTGGAGCTGGGGCCTTTGCAGGTCAGGCCAGTGACTTCCCACTGAACCCTCTCAGCCTGAACCACTTTACTCCAGGGCCAAATCCCGGCAGGAGATGTTAGGAGCAGCATTCCCATTTGCCTGGTCTTTTTGTTTAGTCACCGGCTGAGTTATGAAATCTGCCTGCAGCGTCACCGTGTCTGTGGGTTTCCCATGGGCTGGAGAGGCTATTACCAAAGAGCAGCTGGAATGTTAATTACCCATTAAGGAACTAAATCTGGGGGATTTCTCAAAGCAAATACACATCATCTCTGGCACTGACCCCACAGTGGCCTGAGCATCCTTCCCAGCCAGGCTGGAGGATGCAATCCTTGCGGCCCCTGCTGGGTGCCTCCCTTCTTATCCCAGCCAGGGCAGGCTCTCAGCTCTGTCCTCAGCAGTAGGACAGCCTAGCTGGAGCTGGTATTCAAGCCGCAGGAACATTTTGCAGGGCAGGCAGCTCCCTTGCAGACACGCCAGGACTAGTGCAGGGCAAAGTGAAAGGGAAGAATGTGTCCCAGGGAGTGGAGAAAGCTCCATCCTGCTCAGAGGCTGGAGAGACTGGGAGCACTCTGTCTCCCGGCAGCTTTGGTGCTGAGGGAAGCGCAGGATTTTGAACCAGTGGGTTAGCTCTTTTAGCAGCTCATATGGTTATTTCAGGCTGTTGCCCATAAGTGGAGGCATGTCTGTTTCCTTGCCTCTGGCTCGCATCTGTTCCAGGGGAATATCTACAGGCTCGTACAGTCCTTCTGGAGGATTGTCCCTGGCAGCGCTGCACACGTGGCTCCGGAGGGACAAACTTACCCTGCCTGGGTGCCTGTGCACTCCTCACCATCCCCGGGCTCCTCCTCAGACAGGGCACCCACAACACACAGGTCCTGATGCTCCGACCTCTGCAGCACTCCCTGCTGCTGACTCTTTCCTTCCCCTTTCCTCCAAATCAGGCCACAGCCGCTGTCACTGGAGCTCCCGGCTGGAATTACAGCAGCTCTGCCAGTGTGTATCTTAAAAGCCTCTCCTTCAATATTCAAACAGGAAGATCACTGATGCAGTGGCAAAAGTGTATCAAACACAGGGGCAACTGACGGTGTTCCACGGGGTCAAAACGCGGGTTACAGCGGCATCCCTGAGCACAGAGAGCTTTCCCAGGTAAAAATCCCAGCACGGGTGAGGGCGGCACAGGGGGACAGGGAGCCTTAAGGACCAAACTTCTTTTCCTGGTGGCAGCCCAGAGGTTTCCATCCTAGAATGCTTGGCCAGAGAAAGAAAAAGGTATGGGAGATCTGGATGGGCAATATGGGCAGTGGACGCTACCCTAAAAACACATAGCACCCCACAGCTGCAGAGGTGATGGAAGTGAGAAGGGAGGCAGAAGTTTCTGATGGGCCAGCACCAAATACTATCAGTCAAGCAGAGGCGCTAGACCCTCCCTGCAGATGTTTTCAGGCCTTTGGACCGCTCAGCCTCACTAGCAGCGCTGTTATAAGGAGCCTCCCTTGTGCAGCTGCTTCTCCTCCATCAGCCCAGCTCTGAGCACAATTGTGGGTGCAGATCTGAGGGTCAGGTGTTTCCATGTGGGGACCCACGGGTGCTCCTGCTCTGCCGCTCACACCCCAGCCACATGCGGCTCAGAGCTCTCTGTTTCCCAGAGGCAGCTCAGCACCAGCTGAAGCAGCTGGAAGCAGGGCAGGATCATGCCCAGGAAGCATCTTGTCAGCAATATAAACTCAATTTCATTGTGCCTCTCTTCTGAAGGGTTTTGGTCCTTACTCTCCTGAGCACTTTTTAAATCACTTGGAAACAGAAAATATTGCCTTGTTGGACTACCTTTATGTAAAAATTTACAAATTGACATTCTCTTCGTCGAGGTGGAACAGACCTGATCAGGGAGGTGTTTCTGCACCATCGCTCATGGTTTACAGCTGCAGTCTCTGCTTCTCCCATTAGCTGCTAGAGCTCCTGAGAGAATCGCTACAATTGAAACCTCTCCTGCTTGATGAAAATGCCCCACTTACACATATTGAACTGATTTATTAAAGAAATATGGGTATTGATCCAGTATTGATACCCAACTGTGACAGACAAAAACTCAAAACCATCACAAACACTCTCTTGTGGGTGGATTCCCAAACACCTCCTCGCAGTCAGGGCTCCCGTCTGAGCTCGGGGCAAGGACAAACAGCTGCCTGGAGACCCCCAGGACCCCTCACCGTGCTCAGCTCCGACAGCAGAGCAAGGGGGAAAGGCCTGGGCCCCATCTTGGCTCTAGCTAAGCTAGGGCAGAGCCGACAGCAGCAGCGTAGCTGGGGGGAAGCATGACGCTTGCTGGAATTACACTCATTTCCCTCCAGTTGTTTTTTAAACCGGTTCGTTTCCAAAGCTCTCCCAGACCGGCTGTGTATGCAGCGCAAACACCCACCACGCCCGCCGCCATCTTGGGGAGGGAGCCGGGGGAAGGGGGGTGGTGGTGGTGTGAGGCCGCCGCCATCTTGGGAAGGTCGGGCCGGAGGGAGACTTGTGTGAGGGGAGAGGCGGCCGCGCCGTCCTGGGGAGATCGGCCCGGTTTGGCCTCGGCAGAGACGGTCACGGTTTGGGCCGGCCCGGAGGGATCGGGATTGCCATCGGGACACAGCCCCGCGCCTGCGGCAGCGGACACACCGCCTCCCGCCATCCCTTCCGGGCCAGGCGGTGACCCCCGCCCCCTGACCCCGCCGCTTCCTTTCCGCGGCGGCTGCCGGAGCAGACGGGTAGGTGAGTCCGGGCCGCGCCGCATCCGCCGCCATCCGCCGCCATCCGCCCGCCCGCGCCTCGCCGCGGCCTCCGCGCCCGCCGCCCGCCCTCGCGGGACCGGGGCTGCGCGGGGCAGCGCGCTCGGCGCGGGGGAGGCGCGCTCGGCCGAGCGGGGCCGTGGGCCGCGGGAGAGCCGCGGGCTGGAGTAGCGGAGCGCCTGGCTGCGGGTGCCGGGCCCCGGGCCGGCCCTGCCCCGGACCCTGAGCTGTCGGGGCCGCGGTGAAACGCGGCGCGTTCGTCGCTCGGAGCTCGATGTCGGCGGTACAGCCTGTGCTGCGTCTGCCGTGTTGGCCTCGCTGGGCTGGGGACGGCGCTGTCCGTGGAGCCCGTGCGCCATGGATGTGCCGAGACGGGGATGCGGTGCTGTCGGAGTGGCCGCGCAGACGCTGATGTAAATCGGTGTTACAGTGCTCAGGGCTGTTGGTGGAGAGGGCACCGCCGAGGATGAACGTGGGTTGTTTTGGGGTCGGTTACCTCGGTACGGTGGCCGGACATCTCCCTTGTGCCGGGTGCCGGCTGTAGCAGGAGTTTGGCAGAAGAGGGCAATAGGGAACCGTTCTTCTATGCTTGGGAGCGGATGCGCAGGATCCCCGGCCATCAAACCGAGCACAGCCGAGCGCTACTGGTGCTGTCTCCCATCGCTGGGTGTGGGCTTCAGGGGCAGGAGACTTAGCTGGGCTAGTCCCAAGGATGCGGGTGGGAAACTAATAACATGGAAGAGCTCAAGCTGGTACTCGAAAAGTTTGAGGACTCGGGGCTTACTGACAGTACTGGGTCTGCAGTAATTGTTTGGTTTGGTATTTTCTTTCTATAAACCCACATAAACAAGGGGAAATGCTCAGCGTTGGTGGTTATCCAGAAAAGGAGCTCCCTTGTACACTGCTGTGGTGGAGTCTGGGGACATCAGCTGCCATGAAGTGCAGCAGGAGAGACTCCACTGAGCAGCTGTAGGTGATGACCTGTGTGCCGGGATGCAGCAAAGCTGGGAATCCTGGGGCTTATGAGGAATGTACCTGTGTTTTGCCAGTGATAACTCATTTTTCTTGCTTGGCAAAAGGTTGAAATAGCAGGAATTTCATCAAATCCTTTAACAATGCTGAGAAACTACCAACACTCATACATCTCTTTTGTCGTCGTTCAGAAATGGCACCTCGTAAGGGCAAGGAGAAGAAGGAAGAGCAGGTCATCAGCTTGGGACCACAGGTTGCTGAAGGAGAGAATGTGTTTGGAGTCTGCCACATCTTTGCCTCCTTCAATGACACTTTTGTCCACGTGACCGATTTGTCTGGCAAGTGAGTATGGGACGGGCATCGCCTCGCTGCAGTGCCCAGCTCCTTCGGGTGTGAAAGTTGAAACTGGCTTTGGCAAGAGGTTCCACCAAAATCCTTGAGTTTCTGCCGGGCTCCGTGCATGGTGCATGTACGTGAGCTGGGTGGCTTGGTGAGCTCCTCTGACCAAGATGGTGTTCAGGGTATTGCGTGGCTTATTGATCTGGTAACGTTGGGAATAACAGGTTCTGACTGCACTCAGCTTCTGCTTTGGGGGCGGAGCAAGGAATGGCTTTCCTTTTGAGCATCACCTTTTCCTTCTGTAGGGAAACCATCTGCCGTGTGACCGGGGGGATGAAGGTGAAGGCAGACAGAGACGAGTCCTCTCCCTACGCGGCCATGCTGGCAGCCCAGGACGTTGCCCAGAGGTGCAAGGAGCTGGGCATCACCGCCCTGCACATCAAGCTGCGTGCCACTGGGGGCAACAGGTACAGCAGGAGGGCTGGGGCGCCGATGGTGAATGGGTGTGGAACACGAGGAGAGTGGTTTGGCACGGGCAAAGTGTGACTTTCATATTGCTGGCTGTGTGTAAACTCTGTTCAGCTTCTGGGTCATGAAAGGGGTTGTTGATTCTGCCTCTTCTCCAGGACCAAGACTCCTGGACCCGGTGCCCAGTCAGCCCTGAGAGCTCTGGCCCGCTCTGGGATGAAGATCGGCCGCATTGGTGAGTGAGGAAAAATGGGATTATTTAGAGAAATGAACTTTGTAGGTATCTGTGCTGCTTGATCTTAGCTTTGAGATGCTCTTGGTCGCTTAGATGGCACCAGTGAAAGGATTCCATGTAAACGGATCCTTAAATTGACAGTTCACCAGTAGGGGATAAGAGCAGTACTCGGAACCCAGGTTTCTGCATGCAGGGCAAACCCCAGCTTGGAGCTGGATGCTGCTGCTCTGATGTCACATGGCTGTTCAGACACCAAAAAAACCTTGGTCTCGATGATTCAGTAATAATGGAGTTCTCCAGCTGTAGGGAGAGTCCTGAACTTCATGGGGAAGTCACAGATACCGTGGTGGTGGTTGTGCTGAAAATTCTTCAGGCCTCCTGCGGTTCTTTTGAAATGCTGTGACTCCTTGGTTTAAGTGGGGTGGAAAATGGGGATTTCTGCTTGCTAAGTGTTAAAGCCCTGGGTTCAGGGCCTGTGGCAAGTTCCCTTCACTCCACGGAGAGTTCCTTCTGCATGTGTGGCTCCTGTGGTGTCCAGGTGCTGAGGTGTTGGGTGATGTCTGTGCCCAGGTGGTTTCTGGGGGTACCTCTGGAAGGTAACTGTGTTCTGGATTTTCTCCCTGCAGAGGATGTCACCCCCATCCCCTCCGACAGCACTCGCAGGAAGGGTGGTCGCCGTGGACGTCGTCTGTAACCAGCGCAGCACCTTGTGTTATTAAAGCTCTCTTAAACCTCTGTTAGCTCTGTGTTTTCTTACTGGGGTGAACTCAGAAGTCAAGGGGCTTCAGTTTCATTCTGTCCACAGATGGCTTGTGCTCTGGAGCTGAGCCTCTGGCTTGGAGGGGAGCCAGGCTGGCTGATCCAAAGCCACAGGGGTCTTGGGCTTCATGTAGCAAAAGCTGCTTTCAAAATGAGTCATGACCCCTTGCATCTCCTGGAAAAGAAAGCTGGACTGGGAGTCAGCAACTGCTCCTGGGTTTTCTGCAAAATGTTGCTTAATGCATCACTTCCTCTTTCTGCCTGGGCTTCAGTTCCTAAGCCAGCATTTCCCTTGGCACAACTGTAGTGTTTTATTTGTTATTTTATATGTAGCCCAGAGAGTGGTGGTGAACAGTGGCAGCCAGTCACCAGTGGTGCCCCTCAGGGGTCTGTGCTGGGGCCAGTTCTGATCAATTTTTTTATTGATGACAGGGATGAGGGTATTGAGTCTTTCATTAGTAAATTTGCGGATGCCACTAAACTGGGAGTGTGTTCTTGAACTGTTGAGCAGTAGGAGGACTCCGCAGAGAGACATGGAATAGTTGGATGGACGGACTGAGTCCGAGATGAAGTTTAGTAAGTCCAAGTCCTGAGTCCTGCATTTTGGCCGCAATAACCCCCTGCAGCGTTATAGGCTGGGGACTGTGTGGTTGGACAGTGCCCAGGCAGAAAGGGACCTGAGGGTACTGGTGACAGCAGCTGGACATGAGCCAGGGTGTGCCCAGGTGGCCAAGAAGGCCAATGGCACCTGGCCTGGATCAGGAATGGTGTGGCCAGCAGGAGCAGGGAGGTCATTCTGCCCCTGTACTCGGCACTGGTGAGGCTGCACCTCGAGTGCTGTGTCCAGCTCTGTCCCCTCAGTTTAGGATGGACACTGAGTGCTGTGTCCAGCTCTGACCCCTCAGTTTAGGATGGACATTGAGTGCTGTGTCCAGCTCTGACCCCCTCAGTTTAGGATGGACACTGAGTGCTGTGTCCTGTTCTGACCCCTCAGTTTAGGATGGACACTGAGTGCTGTGTCCAGCTCTGACCCCTCAGTTTAGGATGGACACTGAGTGCTGTGTCCAGTTCTGACCCCTTAGTTTAGGAAGGACATTGAGACCCTTGAGTGCATCCAGAGGAGTCACCGGTGCTGGTGAGGGGCTTGGGACACAAACCCTGTGAGGAATGGCTGAGGGAGCCATGGTTGTTCAGCCTGGAGAAAAGGAGACTCAGAGGTGACCTTGTCACTCTCTACAACCTCCTGAAGGGTGGCTGTGGTCAGCTGGGGTTGGTCTCTTTCTCCAGGCAGCAGCTGACAGAACGACAGGACGCAGTCTTAAGCTGCACCAAGGGAAGTATAGGTTGGATATTAGCAAAAAGTTTTTCATGGAAAATGATAAAGTACTGGAATGATCTGCCTGGGGAGGTGGTGGAGTCACCATCCCTGGATGTGTTTAGAAAGGATTGGATATAACACTCGGTGCTATGATTTAGTTGAGGTGTTAGGGCATGGGTTGGACTTAATGACCTTAAAGGTCTCTTCCAACCTGGTCATTCTGTGATTCTGTGTGTTCTCTGTCCTAGGGGACATCACCGTGGCTGATTCACTGGGCACATTTGGGGAGAGCCCTACAGCAAAAATCCAACACAGGACCTTTGCTGTGGCAAAAGCTCAGCCGACTCTGCTCATCTCTTGGTGCAGGGGAAGATGTTTCCACTCACTCCCTCTGCTGCCCGCCCTGGTTCAGGCTGGTTCAGCCCTGCTGATTTATAAAGCACATGTAGAAAAGCAAAGGTGTCTGCTCCATGGGAAGGTGGATTTACTCTATTAACCCTTAATCCTTGGAAGATGGAGCCCTGCAGGTGCACACAGGGCTGGCTGAGCCGAGTCACTGTGCACCCAGCCCGTGCCATGTGCTGCCCTGGCAGTGCTGTGCCATGGGCAGGCTGGTGCCTGGGTTTGCTGCACAAATAAAGGCAAAAATTTCTTTGATTTCTTAGCCAACCTGACGTCTTTGAAGCAGCTTCCTGTGTTTATGCATAACCCCAAAGAGGAAATGATGAATGAGGAAGAGAAACCAAAGCCCCAGCATAGGGCAGCTTCCTGTCCTGGGATTTTCTGGAGGGAAAGGCTCTCCTGTCAGAGTGGCATGGATGGATCTCCTGCCTCTTGACAGTCTCTGGCCTGACCCAACTGGCTTGTCTTGAATGAGGAACTGAATCACCTGCACCCCCCTGTAGCTGGGTGATGGCTTCTGGGTTGCATGGGTGGGGGACGCTGTGCCTGCCCACGCTGTGTCACCCTGGCAGGGATGCTCATCCTGTGCAGGGCATGGGGCTGTTCGGGGCTGTGCTCCATCCCCAGACACGCTCAATGGTCACTGGTGAGAACTGTGGCTCAGCCTTTCCCTCAGGTTTGCCCAGGGCTGATCCTGTGCTGTTGAGAGTGACACCTCAGGGTGGGTGGGAAATGTGGGTCTGTTCCTCAAACCTTTGTGCCGGGTCTGGGGGCTGAGAGCTTCGAGACCAGGCCCAGCTGGTGATGAATGGCTTCCTGTGAATGCCTGCTGGCTTATTCCACCTCACTGCCTGAAATAATTGCTCTGTTGGCCTGGTCCTCATCAGAGTCTTGAAATCACTCCTCGCTCCAGATGGCTTTTTGTCCCCAAAAAAGACTTGTGAAACTTTTTGATGGGCAGCACCAAATACAAAGCCTTGGGGTAACAGGGTGGTGACAATTCATTGCCAGCCTCAGGCGATGGGAGAGTGAGGAGGGTCAGACAGGATGGAAGCTGCTCTCTGAAAGTGTCTGTGTCCTCCCTGGAAAATCCATTCACGGACTGAGCACACACCGGGTGTCACAGCCCTGGGCACAAAGCTGCGTGTGAAGCACTTAAAGAGCTGACTGGGAATGTCTGCGTGTGCAGCAGTGGCTGACTTAGGGCTGACAGTCCTCCTGGGGCTCGAGGGGCTCAGCCTGCCTGGGAAGGGGGCTGTTCCCCACCCCCAGGTTTGCACCCACGTTTGTGGTTTGCAGAGCCAGCCCAGCTCCATGGAATCGCTGGGGTTTCATTAGTGAAGTTCCTGTTCAGATTTTCTCCGGTTCCCCCTATGGCTCAGGCTACTCACCGAATGCACCAGGAGCATGGCCTCGAGGCAGGGATTGTGGCCCCAAAATAAGGAGCTGAGTGGGTGCTAGGGCTGTGAGGAAAACCTGTGGGTCCCCCAAAAGTCCCAGTGCCCATGAGGGGAGAGACAAAAAATGTATGGAAGGCATTTGTGTTCTTTCCTTTCCCCCCCTTTTTTCTTCCCCTTTGTTTTTAACTTCTCTTTTTTCCCTTTTCTCTCAATTTCCTCTCCCTTTTTATTTTCTTTTCAAACCTCTCTGTTGGTTTCTAAATACTGCTTTGTTTCAGGCCTGGGGTGAGGCTGATGGACACCCCTGGGCCGGTGCTGTGTGCATCCCTGCGTGTCCAGGCCTTTCTCAGCTGGGTTGTGGGGCTGGGACGAGGCTCCAGGCACCAAAACCGTTCCCTGTGTGGGGCTGCAGTTTCCCACCTGGAAAGCAGGAGCATCATCCCACATTTCCTCCAGGAACAGCTACTGCCAGGAGACCCTGCCCAACTTCCTGCAAGTGCTCTGAAATGATCTCTTTGTCTGCTCTCCCAGGGCTGTCCTGGGAGGCTCAGGACTGAATCAGGAAAAGAAATGTAGTTGCTGAAACAACATGTCCCTGCTCACCCCAGTGGGTTTTCCAGGTGACCAGTGGTGCCTGGTTGGGTGGGGTTAGGTAGGGTTTTAATTCCACATTCACAGTTTCACTTTTGGCTGAACTCTGCCATGGTCAAGGTGCTGCTGGAGCCAGCTTAGTGCTGGGCTCAGTGTGACCCTCGGCCCAGCGTGGGCATGGGGGTGTGTTACCCCTGGGCTGCTCTGGGACATTGTGTAAAACCACCAAAACCAGCATTACGGGGTGGATGGCTGCCCCTGCCCATGTAGCACATGCAGGGCTGTGGGGGGCCGGAGACCCTCACTGCCCCATTCCCACTGGTGCTTTGGGGTCACTCACCTTGAGGGGCTGCTCCTCCTCTCTTGGCTTTGGGGGTTCAGCCACTGGAAGCTGCTTCAGGCAAAGCAAAGAGGGTAGTGCTGAAAGGAAGGAGGGCTTGAATGCCGTTGATCCTTTAGTGATCGTCCCCTCAGCCTGAGAAGTGCTGGCCAAGAACCCCCACACAGGGAGGGTCCAAAGTGACCCTCGAGGAGGGGCTTGGGCCCAAGTGCAGCTTTTCCCCAGCAGGGGAGGAGGGGGTGTATCCTGACACTGTGTCCCCACAAAAGGTCCTGCTCAGCTTTTGGTGTGGGGGATCCTCCCCATGGCTCTGCACCCCACTTCCTTCCTCACACGTTTCCTCTCACCTCCCCCATCCCACTGCCACCTCCCTTTTCTCACCTCCTGCCCCCTCAGGGGTACCAGAGCCTCTGGGCCCATGGCACCGGTGTCACCAGGCTGGGCACCGTGACCTGCCCGTGGTGTGGTGTGGTGTGAAGCCCCCCTGAGCTGCCGTGGGGCTCACGACTGTGTCCAGCATCATTTCTGAACCGGAGACCTCTGGAGCAGTGCTCTGCCTGACAACAAGTGATGCAACTGCCAGCAGCCAATGGGACTTTCTTTTTTGGCTTCCCCCCCCGGGTGTCAGGGCAGGGTGGGGACCCGAGGGTATTTCCAGAAGCCTCTCCCCGAGTGCTCATTGCATTCGGGGAGCCCAGAGGAGCCATGGCTGACGAGCAGCGAGACCTCATCTCTGACCGCGGCAGCGGGGTGCTCAGTGTTGGGGACACCCAGAGGTGCCACTGCTGGGGACACGGGGATGGGGCACACGGGGAGGGTGGAGTGGGCACTGTGGGGACGTGGAGCAGGGGGCTGCTGCGTGGTTGTGGGGTGGAAGGGGATACAGTCGCGTCAAAGGGACGCAGAGTGGCTATGGCGCAGAAGATGGGGCGCAGGCTGTGGGAATGGGGCACTGTGGAGCTCAGAGGGCCGTGGAAGGGGCCAGGACATATCTGTGAGGCACGGGGCGGGCTGTGGGACAGGGGGGAATCGGGTGGCTGCGGGATGGGAGGCATGGAGCGGCAGTGGGATGGGGGGAATTGAGTGGCTATGGGATTGGGAGCGGCCGGGGTGACACCGCATCTCTGCTCACTGCATCTCTGAGCCGCCGGGGACCAGGCATGGCGATGGGGCGGCCGGGCTCACAGGGTGGGGCAGAGAGCCGTGGCTTGAAGCTTCGGGGGAAGCAGCTTTGTGGCAAAGAGGCTGTGGGCCAGGCAGGCTGATGACGCGACCATGGGGCAGGAGCGGACCCTGGACCCAAGAGGCTTTGTGGGGCTGCTCCCCCATGTCCCGACTCGTCCCTATATCCCACCACCCGCAGGGTGGGACACCCCCCCAAAAAAAACTTTCAGCCAATCGGAAGCCCTGAAGCCGTGACGTCAGCAGTCACCAGGCAGGCTCCCGCGCCGCGCGTCCCGTTCGGGACTTGTCCCCGGGCCGGGCGGCGCAGGCACCGCTGCGCCTCGGCAGGGCCGCTGCCACCAGCGGGGCAGGACCTGGCACTGCGTTTTAAAATATTAAGTGCAGTCCAACATCCCACGAGTCGTGTCCTCTGCCCCATGGACTAGAGAGATTCCAAGCGGCTTCATCAGCCCGCAAAAGGCGATGGCCAGAGTGATGCTGCTCCCCAAAATCCCCTGGCAGCACCCTGTCCCCACCCACGTGCCCTTCGGTCTCCCTCCCGTGTCCCCACTTCCTCCCGCCCCACCCCCCCGAGGGTTTCTGTTCCCGGTGTGGGGGCGTGAGGCTCCTGCTGAAGTTTCACTTCTGCTCTCTGCGATGGGGGAATTTGCATTTGTCTGGCTGCAAACCCCGGGACAGGAGTGTCTGGGGCCGGGACGGGGTGACAGCAAGATGTCACCTCCTGCTGCCGGTGCTTGGCTGAGCTCCCTGTCCGTGTCCCGCAGGTCTGCGCTGAGGCGCAAAGCCGCCTTCTCCACGCTCTCCATCCTGGTGGCCCTGCTCATCGCCGGCCAGGCTGTCACCATCTACTTCGTGTACCAGCAGAGCGGGCAGATCAGCAAGCTGACCAAGACCTCCCAGAACCTGCAGCTGGAGGCGCTGCAGAGGAAGCTGCCTGCCAGTCAGTACCCCCATGGGCACCGGAGTGGTGGGAGGTGGAGGGGGAGAAGGGATGAATCCCTCTTGGACCCTCCTGGACCATCCAACCCGGCTGGTGCCCCTCACAATTCTCCTTCCTCGGCAGATGCCAAACCAGTGAATAAGATGAAGATGGCCAAGGCAAACCCGCCTCTGGTCATGAGCGTCCTGCATCCTGCGCCCTTTGGAGACCTTGCGGTAAGATAAGAGATCACCACAGCCTGGCACTGCCTGCTGCCCTCAGGCCTTGCTGCCACGCTCACACTGCCCCTTTGCCTTTTCTCTTGAGATCAAGGCTCCTGCTAGCAACAAAACCGAGGACCAAGTGAAGCACCTGCTGCTGGTAAGGTCCCCTGCTCCACCCCCACCCCACAGCTGTCTCCTGCACTGCTCTGGGCTCTCTTAGGGTGCTCAGAGCTGCTGGGAGCTCCTGACCTCCTGCCGCGTGTCTGGCTGAAACCAGCAGAGCTCCAAGCCCCACCCCGTCCCCCTCATTGTTCTTTGCCCTCATGGTGGTGGTTGCTCTGCAGCAAGCAGACCCCAGCAGGATGTTCCCGGAGCTGAAGGACAACCTGATGGACAACCTGAAGAGGCTGAGGAGCACCATGACTCACGTGGACTGGAAGGTCAGTGCTTGTCACTGTCACCCTGTCCCACCTGCCTTCTGTCCAGGAGTGCTTTGGGGAGGGACTGGGGTATCTCCACCGGGATAAACAAAGCCTGGCTTTAGCCAGACTCGGCATACTCCCACCCCAAAGAAAGGGCTGGTGTTCACCACCTTCCCTGCCCAAGCCAGAGCTCATGACATGGCTCCCCTGGGGTGAACTCCCCCCATGCCCATTAACGTGCTGGACCCTCTCCCTGCAGTCCTTCGAGTCCTGGATGCACAAGTGGCTGCTGTTTGAGATGGCCAAGAACGCCGAGTCGGAGGAGCGCAAGACAATCCCAGCGGAGAAAGGTATTGGGGAATGGGACCGCTGAGCTGGGGAGGGGCATGGGGCATCTCACAGGGAACCAAGCCCTCCCTCCAGTCATGGAGCTATTTGTTCTGTGGGGAGCCCCTGTTTCGTGGCTGTTAGGACATCACAGAGCATCTCTACCCACCGTCTGTAGGGCATTTGGGGTGAACAAAAGGCTGAACGGCTGGAGCCCCACCCCAAATCCTCCATCCCTGGTTAGCCCAAGAGCTTCAGAAAGGTCACTGAGCAGGGGCTCGTTCACCTTTAACTATTCCTGGATAGAATCTCCTGCTGAAGGCAAGGGCCTGGGGGCTGATGGAGTGTCCCCTCTGTTCTATTGCCCTAGTGCTAACTAAGTGCCAAGCAGAGGCCACTTTTGGGGATGATCAGCTGGGCCGCTTCCACCCACAGTGCGATGAGAACGGTGACTACCTGCCCAAGCAGTGCCATTCCTCCACTGGCTTCTGCTGGTGCTCCTACAAAAACGGCACCAAGATTGAGGGCACTGTGACTCGGGGAAAGCTGGACTGCCCCGGTAGGTTGCCAGGGAGGGGATGGAGAGGAGAGGAGAGGAGAGGAGAGGAGAGGAGAGGAGAGGAGAGGAGAGGAGAGGAGAGGAGAGGAGAGGAGAGGAGAGGAGAGGAGAGGAGAGGAGAGGATCTAGGCTGCCCCCTCACCCATCCAGTGCCAGTATGTAAAGGCTGGAGAGGACCCCAAAACCCACAGCCTCCCCCAGGTAGCTGGAGCTGAGGTGTGCAGGCAGGGTTTTCCATGAGCCCCCCTTGCTCCCCGCTCAGCAGTGGGTGCAGGCCCGCCCCTGCAGAGGGATGGGCGTGGGTGATGGGGCAGCGCTGGGGCCAGCAGCCACATCCTGCCCTCCCTTTGCAGGCACTGCTGCTCCCAGCACTGCCACTGCCACCGCAGATCCAGAGGAGATTATCTTCTCTGGGGTGGACATGCTTAAGCTGAACGCAGGCAAAGGTGAGTGTCCAAGTGTCCCCAGAGTCCTGGGGACTGCTGGGGAGGTTGCAAGGTAGAGGAATTTTGGGAAGTCCTTGAGCTGTTTTACTGACTACCTGGTCTTGTTCCCCCACAGGAGAGTAGAAGAGGATGCCAGTAGTTGCCTTCAGCATCCCTGCCCCTCCAGCTCCTGCGTTGTTTTTTTTCCCCTCTATTTCTTTTCTGCTCTTACATTGCTTTTCCAAGGCGGTAAACAGTGGGCATCCCTTGGTACCCTTCCCTTACTGCAGAGCATCAGCCAGGGCTGAGCTGCCACCACCATCAGAGTCCCTCGGAAGGGGGGTAGAGCAGGCTGGAAAATTATTTCAACCACGTCAGATCCATAAATCCTGTTCTCTTTGGCTCGACGTCCAACAGCACCCAGGCAGCACTGCAGCTCACCCCTGCTGAAGAACCTAAGCTTCCTTGCATGAACAAATATTAAAAGCAGCAAAATAACCCCCACCAGCTTCGTGACTGATCCCTGTAGGCTGGAGCCCTGTTAGATTATTGGAGTAACGGGTTTTTATTGTGGAGTGCTCGGATTTGTACATAGAGATTCGCCTACAGCCTCAGCAGTGGGTAACCATGGGCAGAGGGGATTCTAATTTTCCTGAATCTATCTGATTGTTCCTTTATAAGTGATCTCACAAGCTAATAATCTCAAATAAACTTCTGAATAAGAAAGCCTGGTAAGCAACTCCAGCAGGGCTCCGTGTGTTGTCTGCAGCTGTCCAAGGTTATAAATAAATGAAACTTAACAAAAAAGAGATAAAGAAAAAATCTTTGCAGGCACTTGGACAGCTGTATCTCCACCCAGGACTGGCTGTGTTCCTTGTCCCACTCCTGGCCCATCCCTTGTTCCATTTCTCTTGTACCCTGGGGTCCCCCTGCCCCAGACAGGCAGACACTGGGCTCTGCTCTCCCACCCACAACATCCTCCAGAGCCAGCCAGCCTTGGCCTCCCCTGCAAGCAGCTGAAGTAAAACCCGTTGGTTGTTTTTTATTTTGTATTTCATAAAAAAAACAACACAAAATCTGACTCTGCCTTGGCTGAGAACAGCTGCTGGACACAACAGTTCAGTGCAACTCCAGGGACATGATAATCACCACTGTCAGTGTTAGAATAAAAAGGAAACTGGAGAGCTTTCTTTGTAGTAGCAAAAGGACACCACAAGTCACAGGAGGAAGGGAAAAAAGGTGAAAGTTTTTCTCAAAAATATAGCTCTGTGGTAAGAGAAAGGATGGCTGGGTATCAACAAAAGGAAAAGCAGTTTATGCTCTGCTCTGGTCAAACTGCCTCCTCCAGTTCTGTTCCATGTGGAGGGACTATAAGCACATCTCTGGGCCTCAGCAGGAGGAGGCAGAAAGTTAAACAGCTCTGCTCTAAAACTCACAGTTAAAAGAAGTTATAAATAATTATTTAAAAACAAGTTGGAATTCTCCAGGTGAGCTTCCTTTTCCTCTCTTCTCTTTGATCTTCACCCATAAATCTTTAATCACAGGACTGCGGTACCTTTGGGGAGAGGAGTTAAAAGTTAGGGATGGGGAGGAGAACAGCCTTACAGCTGAGCTGAGCAGAGCACGGGCAGAGGCATCTGGTCCACTTCCAGGTGGCTAAAACATCACCATCTAATCCCCATCACTTTTCCAAGCTCCCTGTGGTTGGCAGGGACAGACAGACACTGCCAGAGGCCGCTCATCTCTGCAGGTGACAGAGGTCAGCAACACCCAGGCTGGACATCTGGTTCTCAGCAGCTAAAGAGTTGAGGTCAGACACATCCAGAGAAGCCAGCACACGGCTGCACGACATTCCTCACACTGCTCCACTCCCTGGCCCTCTGATCCCAGGCCAGGCTGGCTTAGTGAGCTCTTAGAGGGCACATTGTCTTCCCAAAACTGGCCCAGGAGTTCTGAATGTGGCCAAGGTTATGGTGCTCAGGGTACCAATGGCCAGTCCCCACAGGCCATGTACCTTCTCACAATCCTTCAGGCTCAGCTCCTTTCTTCTTCTAAAATGGAAAGGGGAAAAAAAAAACATTAGTATCATTTGCACCACAGACATGAAGGACCCAGCAAAGCCACAGAGGCTTCCTGGGTATGCCCCTGTAGAGGTGGCAGCCACCACAAGGAACATCCTGAAGTGTCACCCTGTCACCCCTTCAAGCCCTTGGGATGGGATGGAGAAGCCTGCCAAGCCCTCAGGAACTCCAGCTTCTGCTGAGAGTGAGATGAAGAGAGCTGGAGAGCAGCACTTACTCCTTAGACAGGGCAAAGCCCTTTGCCACCAAAAGGGTCCAAGGAACCCTCCTAGGGCAGCAATACAGAACAAGCCCTTTGAGTCTAATCCCAGCCAAAGGTCAGGGTGTCTAATGACTGGCCACGGTGAACTGTAGGCTTCCCTGTACTGCTAGCAAGGCCAGGAAATGGCTCTGTTCCTCCTCCTGCTGGGATGAGCACCACAGCCCAGGGTGTGGTACAGTACATACCTTCTTCTTCTTCTTGTGAACCTCAGCAGAGCCATCTGCTACAGCAGCCTCTTCCAAAGATACCTTTTTGCTCTTCTTCTTTTCTTTTTCAGTCTTCTTCTTTTCTTTTTCAGGCTTCTTTTCTAGGAGTGGGAAAGAAAAGCACACTAACAGAGGGACTCTGGTACTGTCAGCCCCTGAGAGGGAGCACAGGCCGGTACGAGCATCTCCAGTAAGCTTTTGATCGCATCCAAACCCGAGCAAGATTTCCAGAGCAGGGACTGGGTGAAGGCAGAGCTCTGCCCACAGGCAGCTGCACCCAGGGATGTTTCCCTAATACCCCTGAGCAAGAGCAGCTTGATCCCACCATCTGTGCACACACACGGGTGGAATTACATAGAATTCCCTTCTTTCCACCTCCTGCTCCCCACCTGCTCCAAGGAACTGCTTCAGGGCTGGAGTAGATGGGCACATGCCAGAAATGAGAGCCAGGGAAGCTGCTGACACAGGGTGGACATGAGGTTCAGCTCAGCACAACTGCTCAAGAGGCTCCACTCATCCCCGTTAAACAGCTCACACAGGGGCCAACACACAAGTCTGGTATCCTCCAAAAATAAGGTCTGCACTTCAGCAAAACAGAAACACCAACAGATCTGGCCCAGCCAATCCACATCCCCTCCCCACCTTTTTCTTTAAAGCCTATCAGATCCAGCACAAAACCAGCTCTGATTTGCAAATACAGGCTGCACTGCAAAGAAAAAAAAAAAGGCCTTTGGATTAGAGGAGGAGAGGAAGGCACTACAGAACAACAAGGGTCCAAAGTGACAGGACACAAGGAAATAGCCTCAAGTTGAGCCAGGGGAAATTCAGGTTGAATATTAGGAAAAATTTGTTCACTGAAACAAGTTGTCCAGGGCAGTAGTGTGGTCACCAACCTTGGAGGCATTTAAAAGATGTGTAGATATGGTATGTGGGGACATGGTTTAGGGACGGGCCTGGGTTAATGGTTGGAGTTGTTGATCTTAGAGGCCTTTTTCAAGCCACACGACTGATTCCATGAGGGAAGCAGCCAAGCAGGAAGCCAATGGGAAAGCAGGTGCTATTTGCAAGGCCTTGCACCAGAGGCTGAAGGTGCATCAGCTGCAAGTACCCATTGCAAACTAGGCCCCCTATGAAGGATGCTTACTTTTAGCTGCTTTTTTCTTTTCCTTGCTGCCTGCCACCTTCTCCAGGTCACCATCTGCTTTCTTCTTTTTCTTTTTGGGTTCTTCTTCATTAGCTTGCCCTTTCAGTTTCTTCTCCTTGGGCTGCCCCACAGCCCCATCCTCTCCTGTCAGCTTCCGCTTCTGAGACGTTTTCTGCTTCTTCTTGTCTTTGTCTTTGCTCTTGGGTGTTTTCACAGCCTTGTCTGCTGTGGAGGACGGTTTCTTTTTCTCCTTTTCTTTTTTCTCCTTTTTCTCCTTTTTCTTCTTCTTCTTCACTTCCAACCCTTCCAGTGTCTGCACTGCAGGGATGCTGGCAGCAGTGGTGACCTCAGTTTGGCTCCCTGAGCTTGGCTGCTGTGACTGTGGGACGGAGAGCAGGGCATGCGATGATGCTGGGGTCACTTGCACCCCTGCTGCCCCAACATTGTTCTCTTTTGTTGCCAGGGTTTTCTTCAGTGAGGAAGCTTTGAGGCTGGCATGACCTGGCTCTGTTTTTCCTGCCACCTTCTCTTTGTTGGAGGCTTCTGTAGCTTCCTGCCCTGAAGGGGGGTTGTTTTCTGTGGAAAGAGACAAAAGAGAACGACAACTCAGGGAGCATTTATTACACAGACTAGTCACAGGAGGATGGAAATATGCATTTGAAGAGGAGCATTCAGTTCTTCTCCCCCAAAAAAGCTAAACTTGTTGGCATCTGTAGCAGAGTCAGAGAAAGATGCCCCAGCCTGAAGTGGGTGACAACAGCCACAACAGCTTTGGCTGTTTGGCAAGATGGGTGAGCATAGATGGAGCAGTCCTTCCCCAGTAAGCTGGGGACTTCCCATGCTGGTGGGGGTCTCCACACTGCCATGTGTCATCACCACCAACGGCCAAGCCCAGAGCCCCTGGGCCCTCTTAAGTCCATATACAGATAGTTCTGACTTTCTCAACAGATCTTTGCACAGTTTCATAATGTTCCCAAGGGACCAACAGAACCATCTGAACTTCTAGAGTGGGCCAGAGTTCATCTGAAGGTGCCAGGGTCACACCAGAGCAGAAGCAGATTCCAGCTCCAAGTTTTATGTTTTGCCAACAAACCAGGGAAATGATGGGACACTTTGTTTCTCCACAGGTCTGGCTTGCCTCCCCTCTGCTCCCCATGCAGCAGAGCCCACACAGCCCAAGGCTGAATACCAGCACTGTGCAGCAGATGTTCTTCAGGCAGTGTTTGAACCCTCCACAGAAGCCAGCAATGCAGTGTGCACTGGCTCCAGGGAGAGCCCTACCTGCTCCTGTTAATTACTGTGGTTAAAGCACATCTTGGAAGAGGCAAAGGCACTGAGCCTTGGAGGCAGCCGGCACAAGCAGGCTGTGGAGGGAGAAGGCTGTGCTGTGGCCAGGGAAGCCAGCAGACGGCAGCAGCACTCCATGCTGCAGTTCCATGGTAGAGACACACTGGGAACAGGGTCTGTGCCAGTGACACCTTCCCCAGTGTCACCCTCCCATGCCAGCACAGCTCTGCTCCCGAGCCAAGCAAATTCCCAACCGTGCCAAAGGAGACCCACCTGCTTTGTGGTTTGCAGCCACCTGGTTGTCATCTGTGTCGGAGTCACTGCTGTCACTGCTTAAGCTGTCGGCCGGGGCTGCTTTCAGGGAGCCCTTGGCGAGGGAGTTTGCAGCACTCCCAGCTGCCTTCCCCGGCCCCACCTCACCTCCAGGCTGGGGGGGAACCGTCTTTGGTGCCTGGGGTGTTACCGGGGTCTTGGAGAGGACTGGGTAGCCTGTGAGCAGGGACTGAAACAGCACAGACACGGGTGAGGAGTCACAGCAGGGCAGCCTCCCACACAGCAGACATGCAGCTCTGTCTCTGCTGCTATTGTTCTCATACTTCGAGTGAAGGGCCCACCTTGGGCCACCTGTAGAGCCAGCTCTGAGAGCCCAGCGCTACCAGGAGAGGGGCCAGCACTGACAGACACCAGCTGAGCTGACAGCCTCAGACAGAGAGCTGGCGGCCAGAGGTTCTTTGTTCTCGCCCAGCAAGGCAGGCTTGGGGGAGGCTCCTGGCCATCAGCGAGCGCCCACGCACACTTAATGCACTGCAGATGTGCTGCACGCCCTGCACGTTTCTTATAAAGGGAATTTAATGTCTTGGACACGGCTTAAGTTACAAACTAAAGAGGGGGGAAAAAAAATCCCTGCTGCTATTGGCACTGTGCACCAGTTCTCCTGGTTTAACCCTTGCAAGATACCACATCCTCCTGTCTCTCCTCCCAGGGAAGGCACCATGAAGCCAGGACCCAAGTCCTGGCTGCCTGGGGAAGCATTCCAGGTTCAAAAGATTCTCCCTCTCTGCCTCCACCAAAAGGCCTTGCTCACGCCACTGCACTGGGGAACCCCCACTTCTCTGCTGGCAAACCCACGCAGCACCCCATCTGCTATGGATGAGAACTGAGTCTCTCAGTTCTGTTTAGGAGCCAGCTGCAAGACCCAAGAGGATCCAGTACCATACCTGCGATGCTGCATCCTCCTCCTCACTGGACTCCAAGGAGGAGTTCTGGGCTGGCTGGGTCCCTCCTGGTTTCTGTAGGGAGCCTGGAAAAGCAGAGTTCCTCCTGTTAAACCACTGCTGCCTGGGGCTGAGCTCACCCTCCCAGCACAGGCTCTGCCCCTAAAGCCCTTCTGTCTCCAGGAAAAGGGGAGTGCCCTGTCAGGCTGGAGAGGAGGAATGCCTCCCCAACCCCTGCAAACCTGCCAAGTGTAACAAAAGGCTGTCCCCATCCCAGCAGCACTGAGAGCATCTTCTGGAGAGAACTGACCAGGTTTAGAAGGCTGCTTGGGTGCCTCCTCCACGTCACTGTCGGAGGAACTGCTGCTGTCTGAGGTGTCCTCCGCATGGGTGGGTGGCACGGCCTGGCTTGGGTGGGTGTCCTGTCCTGGCTGCAGGACTGGCTTCCTCGCCTTGGCAGTGGAATTTCCTGGGGCAGCAGTGGTGGCAGGAGGAGATTTTCCCACAGGAACCCTTTGCTTTTGGCTAGAGGCAGCGGGGACCTAGGGAGAGGGAGATGAAACAGGTCTGGAAGGAGGAATAACTGACTGCTCACATCCATGAACTATAAGCAGCAGCCCAGAGTAGATGGGCATGGATCACCTTGGCCCTTCTTCAGCTGTACTGCTCCAGTTTGTGTCACAGTCAGCCCAAGAACCTCTCAGAGGGCCCAGCTCGCCCCAGCCCACAGGGGAAGGGCAGCTGAGGCCAAGCAGACAACTGCTATCACAAAAGGAAAGCAGCAGCCAAGCAGCTGGGAGCCAGGAACAGCAAAAGAACCAGGATTACCCCCTGCTCCTCTGCCTCATCTCATGGCATGATAACTGTGCTTAGGATAGAGCAGCCCCTCTCTCCTGGCTTCATGAACACATCCATCCCTCAGCTGCGGACGTGGCACCAGCCCCAGAGCCCAGCAGACCCATCTACTCCCTCTCCTCAGGGAAGCTCCCCACCTTAGTCTCCTCCACCACCACCTTTCCTGCCAGCACGTTCTGCTCTGAGGCATCACTGCCCAAGCTCTCAGACACTCTGCTCACAGCAGGGGCAGCAGGAGTTTTTGTCTTCTTCCCTGATGGCAGGGTGGTATTTGCCTTTGCAGCCACCATGCTCGAAACTGAAGTTACTTTGACATTCTGCTGGGACAGAGTCTGAAAGACAAGAGAAAGAAAATCAGGACAGAGCAAACGTGGAGGGAAAAGATACGGAGGCATACACCAATCCAGCACTAACTCCTAAGCCTTTCCATCATTTTCAGCACAGCACCGAGACCTTTTGTTTTTTAATTCTCCCCTTTACAAACCAGTTCTTGCCTCCCAAGAGCGTCTAAGCAAGGCCTCTGGCACAGCCAGGAGCAGAAATGAGGGCCAGCACCCCAAGAGTGCCAAAAGCATTAGCTCAGTGCCCTAAAGGCACCTATCCTGAGGGCAGGCAGGGGAAATGTGCTGTGCTTGAAGACTGTGAATCAGTACCCACTGCAGCATCAGCAAGACGGAAGTTGTAAACCCTTGCAGAGTGGGCACTTGGATTCCTGGATGCCTTTTACACTCTAAAAATCACACACTGAGAGTTAATTGGCAACAGAGATAAACAAAGACACCAACCACAGGGAAAATCTGCCTGGAGGTCGGCAAGCCAAAAACAGATTAGGTGTCAAATTAACAAGAGCAATTTTGTTGCCTCATATTTGAAACTTCCCATCAAACTTAACATAAGAGGGGTTAAAAATAGAAAGGCCAGGGGCATGGAAACCAGGCACTGAGGACAGGTCCACGATACAAATGCCAGCAGAGGAGGGGGAAGGAGCCACGAAGAAGCACTCAACTCAGCCTCCTGGTTTGTGTTACCAACAAGGCCATGTGAGCAGCCCTCCCCCTCCAGATCCCTGACAAGCTGGGCCTTTGTGGGCTGACATTTCCCTCACACATCATCTGGCCTTGGGAAAGGAAAAGGCCCCGCTCTGCTGTGCAGAGCCGACGTGAGCTCTCGGCCCTCACACACAAAGCTCAAGTTACAGAACTGCATTATTTTATACAATCTCAGTAATATAAACATGCTTTACTCAAGGACTGCTCAGGATGGCTGCCTGCCCATCAGCTGGAGGGACAGAGCCTCTCCCCAGCCCAACATAGGGAAGGGTTCCCTGAGTGCTGATCATGTCCCCCTCCCAACAAAGGCATGTGTGGGGCAAGAAACGAGTTTGGCACCAAGCCCTGGGCTCAGAGCACCAGCCAGGCCACTAACATGTGGAAGAGTAGCCATGTTCCATAGTCAGTGGGGGTTTTTATGTGGTTTCTTGGGCTCAAACTGCAGCACAAGTGCAGACACCCCTAAGACAGCTTCACACCGAGGCAGCTCTGGCCCCAGGAAGCTCAGCCGCAACTTTGCAGGACTGGCATGGAGACACAGAGACTCCAGGGGGAGAGCTGGGATCAGCTCCATGACACTCAGGGGTGCTCCCAGCACAGATATGGGGTCACTTCCCTTCTCCAAGGCAGAAGCCTGGCTCCTCCCGCTGAAATACAGCAGGACCGCTGTGGTACCCTTCAGGGAAGATCCCGCCATCCTCCCAAGGCTTGTGGAAAAAGAAACCAAAGAAATTCAGAGGTCTGTCAGGAACAAGGCAATGGGTTGCCTTGGAGCTACACAGGTCATGGAAAGATTCCTCCTGTAAGGATTTGGCTGCTTTGCCAGCCTAAATTCCTGGAGTAGAGCAGAGGGGACAGAGTCCCAGGGAAAGTCTGGGTTTGTGTGTCTACTCATGCTCCTGTCAAAGCACTCACGCTCTCCACTGCTCTCACATGCTGCAAGATTGCTGTGGCTGAGACGTGCACCCAGAGCTGGGGTCAGCCAGACCCACGGACACAGCCAAGAAAACCTGTTCCAGCCAACGGGAGGCTCCTCTGCACTGCCCATCATCTGCACAAGTCCCACCTTCCAACTCCTGGGACCTCCTGGGCATGCAGCACTACAAGCCTAAACAGCCAGTGGCTCGGAGGCTCCTCACCTGGGAAGGGGGGACTATTTCATCCTCTGAATCTGACTCCTCACTGGAATCATCACTGCTGTCCACAGCTGGAGGGGCTGTGGCTGGTGCCGAGGCCAGTGCCTTTTTCACATTTGCTGGTTGGGGCACAGAATTGGTTTTCACTGCAGGAAAAGCAAAAGAGATTGTCTCTGTGAGAAAGGATTGCTCCCTGTAGCTGTCCAGAGCAGGAGCTGCTCCATGTGCAGGGGAGAGGAAGGATGCAGGTGAGGGATCCTGGCTACTACCAGGCAACTCACCAGCTTGTGGAGGCTGTTTCTGTGCTGCAGGAGACTCCTCTTCACTGTCAGACGAGTCACTGCTCCCGCTTTCTGAAACCTGGCTCTTCAAGGTGCTTACCACTGCTTTTTCAGGCTGCCCAGCTTTAGCAGCTGGGGTCAGGTTGGGAATAGGCTTGGGCTGGTCTGATAACCTCTTAACAAAAAAGAAACACAGGCCCAGAAATGCAGTATTAGTACAGGCGTTGTTTAGGAGTTTAAGTGCAGTTTCAGCTAAGGCTGGGTTTTGTTTTACCCTTACAGAGCTGTTACTAATACTCACACCATCTTTGGTGTGTTATGAGCGGAAGGGGCTTCAGTCACTGCCTGCGCTGAGCTGGTGCAGATACATCCCCCTGAATTTAGCAATTTCCTTCTGACAGAAAGCCCAAATACGTTTTACATGAGCACGCAGGCTAATCGTGCTTGTAACCTTCTAACAGCAATTCCTTCTTGAGACAGAGACACTGGCTGAGGACAGGAGAAGCACTGCAACCCCAAGACTCCCACTCCAAGGAAGCCATTTAAAAACGACCTACCCACAGTTCAGGGAATCAGTAGGAGTTGGGAAACATCGTGCCATAATACTTCCAAGATTCAGAGACAGCATTAGAGCAGCTACTGCCTAGATCTGCTAGAGAGCTCAGTGCAGACACAGGGCTGACACAACGGTTGAGAACACAGGGCAGGCAGAGACAGAGCGTGACTCAACTTGGAAGCAGATTTGTCAACAGGTCTAAGAATTTAGACATCTCCAGACATCAAAACATCTCTGACACTCACTTGGGCTGTGTCTTTCTGCAGCACCTGTCAATAGTCAGATGTTCCAGGACAGACCACAAGCCACCCTCCCTGCTGCATCAGCACTAGGAAGCCACAGTCACCTGTGCCCCAGATGCACAACTGCCAGGTGAGACTCTCTCTTCTGGCCCCTCTCCAAGGGCTGCAGATCCCCCTCCTGCACACTGAAGGTTAGTGGTGGCAGAGGAGAGGAAGCGCTTGTGGAATGATCTGGGAATTTCCTTCCCTGCAGATATTCCCCGGGCTGGCAGTGCTCTGCGTGCACTCATTTACTCCACTCATGGCTCATCTCCCAGATGCTCTGCCAAGGAGTACATCGTGTTTGCCAGGGCAGGCAGGCCCTCTGCACCCTGCATGTGATGCTTTGGTGCTCCATGAGAGGTCCCTGCCCGGCTGCACCACCCCTGCTATGCTGCTAATGCAGTGATATCCCCACAGCCCACAGCAGAGAGCCCCAGCGTAGCAGCCTTTTGGGAAGACCAATCCTACTGTGCTTCCTGGCACAGCCCTGCCATGGGCTGCCACTGGGGCACTGTTTATCATCTCCAAGCCAAACACTACACAGACAACAGCATCTGCATGTTTATCCCATTACAGAACAGCTCTCTGAACGCGCCAAGCACATTTTGACTCTGCTTAGAGAAACAGAAACCTCCACAAGTGCTTGGGGAGGGGGGGACCACAAACCTCACTTCTCTGTTTTGTTTTGATACCAGTGAGTCACAGTCTCCAGAAGACGGGCCAGCTTCGCAATGCTGAAGAGACACAAGTACTTGAAGCAGTCAGAAGAATTTGCACACCCTGCTCTGAACGTGCTAACTCCTCTCTGCTGTTCTGAACACTGCTGTACAAGGAAAGAACTTACCAAGATCAGAGCCCACTGAGTTTTAAGCTCACTCAGTTTAAAGCCCTTCATAGCAACGGTCTGGCTTCTCCCTCTATGTGGATGCACAGCACAGGGCTGCTCCATTTCCCAGCTTAGCAATGGAGTGGCAAAGAGCTGCCATGCAGGGGCATCACAACACAGAAAGATGACAACAGCATCCACATAGAAACAACCATAAGGTCTACACAGCCTCAGATCTTCCTGGGAGGCAGCCAAGGTCCATCCATTCACATCAGATGGATGACAGCCTCAGGTGGGATCTGGCCAACAGGACAGCCAAGTTACATCCAGGGAGCAGGTAACACAGGCAGAGAGCTCCTGACAGCTTGACAGTCAACAGGTACTGAAGTAACTCAGAGAGGAGGAAAATAACTCAAGAGGAAATAATTTTTCCTGCTCCCTCTCCAGCCCCCAAAGCAGGAGCTGCCTGTGGCTCAGCGAGTGTGATGACTCAGCTCCCTCACAACCCATCTGCCACTCGCTGGCTCCATTTGCATCCTGCAGCGCTGCATGACAAGAGGGGGAACAACACTGAGCCACGTGCTGGGCGCACGTTGTAAAATCACACTCGGGCACTGCCCGTGTGCCGTGGGAACACCGGGACCGGCAACTCAGCTGTGCCACGGCCCAGCCAAGGGGTAACTGCCACCTGCACAGGAGGGGGAACAGGATTTGAGGGGGAAGAGAGACCCTCAGTCTCTTGGGAAACCTGGCCTCCCTCCACACAGCCTGCAGTCCAAGATTAAAAGTTGCTGGCACAACTTCTGTCAGCACAACCCACGCGGGTTTTCCTGGGATGCACAGGGAAGACACGGGTTCCCAACACATGGACGCACGTGTATCTCACACCCACTCCCTGTAAACAGAAGCCAAAGCCTGTCTATAGAGGGCTCAAGTGCCACCTTTGACTCAAAACACTCAGGTAAAGAAGCAGCAGAGGAAAATATCAGCTCCAAAAGAAAAGCAGCTCGCAGCATCTTTAAGGTCAGACTGTCCCCCATCACCATTCCCCCCAAAATATGCAAACATCTTATCAACTTCTTTGACTAAATATTCCTGAGTCTTCAAGGGTAAACATACCAATTAAGCAGTTCAATTTAGGCATGATGTTCATTTTAATTGTGCTAATCCACCCCCACAGGGAAAGATGAAGCAGCTTCCAACGCTCTGTATGTGTTTGGATCTTGCACAGAAGCCAGAGGAAGTTGCAGGATACAGTAAGTCAGTGGTTAGCATATGCCCAAGTAGCAGATGGTAAGGGATGAGCTAAGAAGAGTTTGACTGGGAGGACAGGACTGTGGACACAGCTAAGCCCAATGGTTTGTCTTCAGGCTTCACTCATGGTCTCTGCCTGTAGGCTACTAACACGGGAAGAAACAGCCTGTATGGCAAAAATAGAGGTCCCTTGATGACAAGCTCTTCCTTGATGACTCTGGTGTTGACTCTGGTGTTGAGGGGTAAACGTCAGTTTGCAAGAGGGAAGGTGCCGAAGTGGTCAAATCAGCAGGTAAAACTTGCTGTTGAAAGCTTCATAGAATCAACATTGGAAGACACAAACATACCCCAGCTCATAATCCCTGCTAAAATGGATAAATCTCAATGGTTTTACAGTGGGACCTCACGGCACGCTATCAAATAGCTGCTCCTGTCACCTAGAGCTGAATCCTCACATATAATCAATCATGAAGCAAGAGAGCAGCACAGAGCCAACTGTGAGAGAAACGTCTCCCTCCACCCACGTTAGCAGACCAAGGCTATGAAGACAAAAATGCAGAGAGCTTTGTTGGCTCCTGCCTGTCAATAGTCAAAGGATGTGTTGACAAAGAGCCTCCCTGCAAGGACACGTGAGGCTCTACCCTCAGTTTCCCTTCCTCCCTGCAGACAGTACGGCTGCATCTCCAATGCTTTCAGCGCACTTTCTGAAGGGCCCTGCAGCTCACACTTGAGGCAGAATGTTCTAGCACAATGTGCCTAGGGATGCTCTCAGGAAGGGATCTGCACCCCTTTGAGTTCAGCAACCTGAGTGCAGTGTGAGCTCCCAGTCCTCCTCCTTTGGTCAGAGAACTCTGACCAAACCTCAGAGGAGAGCCAAGACTAACCTGCCTGTGCATCTGCACACAAGGCCACTGCAGAGGGGCAGGGCACGAGTGAATAGCTGGTATTAAACCATTTGCTTCCCACCTCCTCTGGTACAACTGTGTGAGAAGAGCGAGGGCTGTACGTGCTTCTACACAGAAAGCTCTTCCTTTTTGACGGACTGAGAAACAAGATAGTCCTGGTGTTTCAAGATCAGTGGCAGGAATTAAGGGATAAACACTTGTCTTGCATATCCCACCCCCTGGCACTGGGCTGAATGCAGCACCCACCTTCTGGCTGATGGGCACAGGCAGATCCTCCTCTTCACTGGCAGACGAGGCAGTGCTCTCCACCGGCATTATGCTTTCAGCAGGCTTTGTGGGAGCAGCAGTCCTTCCCAGTGAGGTTTTAGCCTGCTTTGGCACTGTTGGTTTTGGTGCTGTCTTCCCATGGGACAACGGAAGCGTTTTTGCTGGAGTTGCTTTGACAGAGAGCGATGCTGCTGGTGTAGGTTTCACTGGGGATGGGATGGCCTGGGAAGATTTTGGAGGTGGCTTTGTCTGGACAAGATACAAAGAGAATGAAATAAGGTAAATCCCACAGCAGCATAATTCATTTGCTCAGTCTGTAATAAAGGGAAGAAATTTCAGAGCCCCCTGGGAAAGGCAAACCCCAAAGGATGATTAGTGACTGGCGGGACACAAGGAATTCTTTCATCAGCCTGCTGCTACTACCATCCCCTCCAGTGAGGTACAAGGCAGCACTCTGCACTCCCCACAGCAGGGAAGCCGAGTTGCACTACAGTTTGACAAATTAGATACTATTTATTGCAATTTATACCTGAGAAGCAAATTCCACCATGATAATTTGCCTCTTCAGGTGGGAAAAGAATCACTGTTTTTTTTTTTTTTTTTTCTTTAAAAGTACTGATGGATTTTTCTAAGGCACAATGGGTTGATTAAAGCTCAGAGCAAAGACACGGAGGTGCCTTTTAACACCTCACGCCTCCTTCCTCCCACCTCCAACATGACTTTGCTACACACTGCTTGCATTTACAAAATCTTCTTTTCACTGCAGCTCCTAGCCCTGAGAGACATGCAAGCAGAGGAAGGATCTGATACGCACTTGGGTTACTAATGGACGTTCTTCATCCTCACTGTCTGATGAGCTGCTGCTCTCTGATGTGTCATCAGGCTGTACAGCCCCAGGAACCGTCGCTGATGCAGGTTTGGCCTGGCTTGCTGCCACTGCTGTTTGCTTCACTGCATTCTTAAGAGACACTGGAGCAGCAGGTGCACTTTTCACAGGTGCTGCGTTAGACTGCACTGCTTTCACAGCTGGCTTGGCCTGCGAACAGGGGGGACAAAAGGGAATAGGAGAACCACCTAACACCTTGGAAGAAAATGGTTGAAAGCTCTAACTGCATGGAATCTGTTTTAAAGCAAGCTACTTTGCTGATTTTGACCAGGACAGGGTTTTTCAGACCCAAGAGCTGTGGAATATCTGAAGCAAGCCACTTTCTCCATGGACTGCCTGACTATATCCATCAAATTGCATACTAATCACCTCCTACACATCCAAGGATCTCCCTCAGCCTCAGGCAGTGGTAGAAACTGGAATAGAATGATTCATGTCAGCAGGGTTTAACAGGGCTCTCAGCCACATAGCATGTGCTCTGGTCTTGGGTTTGGGGATCTCACACACCCAAGGTAAGGGATGTTGTTGGAATACGGCACTGCAGCATTTCCTCTCTTCTTCAAAAGAAGGGAAGTGATTTCCTAAGGATAAAGAATCTGTGTTGGAGAGGTTACCTGGATGGCTGGAGTTGCCAGCTCCTCCTCAGAGGATGTGTCCTCACTTGATTCCTCACTGCTGCTCTCAACCTCAGCTGCCAGCTCTGAAACACAAGTGAGGAGATGTCACAGCTGCTGCTTGCTCTGAGCCCCCAGAGCATGATGCTAATGTGGTTTTTGAAGTCAGGGAAGCAAAACAAGCTACAGAGAGGGCTGAAGGGATTCGCAGGGAAGGGGACCTAGCCCTGCTGAAAACATCAATGGCCTGCTGGGAACAGCTTCTCCAGACAAATGCTGGCCCACAAACACCTCTCCTCGAGTGCAGGCAGAGATCGGAAATGCTTCCAGGCCACCCTCTGACCCTGTGGGTGCTGCCCAGCCATACACAGCTCCCTGCAGGGGCACTCAGCCTGGCTGGGCCTCCTTTGGATAAGAGCCAAGGAGGATCATTTCCAGAACTTCAATGATCTATTTCTCACCTTCCTCCCCACAACACACACACACACTTCAAAGCCTTTAAAGATTTCCCTGAAGACTTCAAATCCCAAAACAAATCACTTTGCAATTGGGAATAAAGAGAAAATGCTGCAGTGCCTCTCCATAAAGCTGAAAGTATCAGCAGCATTGGTACTGCACCTCCTCCGGACACGCTACACTGTTAGCTCCAAACCCTGGGTGCTGCCAGACATCTTAGCACAGGATCTGCTGCTTGAAATGGGAGCAAGCATGCTGGATTCATCCCACGGAGCTCTGGAGCTGGCTGCTTTGCAGTGTTCTAGCAGCCTCCCCAAGGAACAAGCATCACTCTGAGCTTTCCAGCAAGGCAGCTGAAAGGAACGCGCTGAAGGCACGTCTCAGATCCAATCTGCAGCAAAGCTGGAGCTCATACACGTCTACACCACCCTGCAGGCTCCTTACCTGCTTTGGGGGCTGGGGCCTTCGCAGCCGGCGTCTCCTCTTCCTCCTCACTCTCGGATGAGGAGCTGCTGCTGCTGCTGGAACTTTCCGGTGCTTTGGTCGTTACTGGTGCTTTGCTTTGCCCTTTTTTGGCCACAGCTGCTGTGGCATGTCCAGGCTTCCCAGGACTGGGCAGTTTCTGGGCCTTGGCCGGGGATGGAGCTGCAGCTGGGGCATTGGGCTGCTGCTTGTTAGAGAGCACAGTTCTGCCAGCAGCAGAGAGCCCCCCTGCTCTGCCTGCTGGGGCAGCAGGCTTGGGAGGAGAATGCAGGGAGTTGGCAGCTTTGCCACCCACCACAGCTGCTGTCACCTATAGGAAATAAAGGAAATTAGAAGGCTACACACAGATGAGCTAAACCGGAGACAATGCACCTGCAATGTGGCAGCAAGGTAAGCCATAGAGGTCTTCAAGGCAGAGTTGGGGGGCAGGTATCTAAGAGAAGGCTTATGGCAGCATAGGAAGGTCATTTAAACATGATTTCCACCCCAGGACACAATATTTCATGTGCTGAGGAGCCTGGGACAGTCCTGGCCCCAGACTACCACCAGCCCTCAAAGCATTGCCTTACCGTCACTGCACCTTTCCCAGCCAGAGCCTCCTCTTCCGACGACGACTCATCTTCCTCACTGCTTTCTACATTCACTACCAAGTTCGTGGCCAGAGAAAGGCTGGCTGCTGCTGCACAGGAGAGAGCCACAGAGCAGCTGTGTGAGCGTGTCTCTCATACCAACACAGACTCTGGTTTGCAGGAGGGACCCAGCAGCAGGGCAGGGTCCCACCTCCACACCTGACCCAAGATCATCATCACTGCTGTCCCCGTGACACACAAGTGCTTTACTCCCCCTCCCCATCCCTCTTCCTGCCACCAAGACAGGGAACCTGTCAAGATCTGAAGTTTTCCAAAAGCTGGTCTACAGCAGATCAGACTGAGACAAGATGTATCAGACATGAGTTTTTGTTAGACTCCACAGGCCAACACCTCCTACATCAGCTGCACTCCAGATCTAGCCCCACCTCAGACAGAAGGCACTGGCTTTCCAGACCAACTGACAAGGCCTTCCCTGACCTATGAAACAGGCCTGCCTTTGCTGGCCCCACAAACACCTGGGACCAACTAGAAGGTGCTCCACAGTGGGCAGCAAGAGGTTCCCAAAGCTTCATCTGAGCAACAACACCCATCCCTCCCCAATGAATCATAACAGGTTTTTTCTAGCTTCAGCAGACATCTGTGCTCCTCAGAAACTCCACATGAGAAGGGGGTGCTAAATGAGATGTCCTATTTTTCTACGAGCACAAACAAATAGCCATCGCTTTACAAGCATTTTCTCCAGCCAAGAAAGCCGGGCTGCTCCTACACAAGTCTGCAGTCCTGCTCTGTCTACTCCAGGGAGATAAAAGGCTCCTACCATTTGCAGCTTTCGCCTTCTCCTTCTCATCCTCTTCTTTCTCTGAGCTCTCAGAGCTGCTCACGGGATCAGGAACTCTGATCTTTTCTGGGATGGCTGCCTCCTCATCACTCACGTTTTTTCTCTTGGAATTCGGTGGAGTTCTGAGGGAACACAATGAGTGTCAAAATGGGGAAAAGAATATCTTGAACAAATCAGCATAGAATTATTCATTCATTCTCAGATCAGGCTCCAGCCTAAGAATAGGCAGTGTAATTTCTCTACAGAGGAATTCCTAAGGAGGTGGGAAATACTTCTCTAACCTCCAAGGGACATCTCCAGTCCTCAGCAAACCTTCAAGAGCAACATATTCCTGCAACACTCAGGAGAAATACTGAACCTAGATGATTTTTCTGTGCTCTAGGCAGACACTTTCTCACTTTAGCAGAGAAATAAAAACACACACAGTCAGGCTGGTGCTCGATAGAAGGCAACCTACAGAACAAATTCCATCTCCATGAGGCAGTTACAGCCTCAGAGTACGTGCAGCCTCAGGGTTAGGGCAGATATCCCAAAAATACCAGGTCCTGGTATTCCACAGGGCCAGGAGAAGCCAATCTAAAGGGCACAAAAGCCATTTGAACTAGGGCTCCCAAGTCAAAAGGGCAGGAAAGTCAGCTTGCAGAAAGGTTTAAGAAAGGAGTGGCTGAACCTACAGAAGATGTGTTAGAAAAAGAGGACAAAGAGGCCACATAAGTACTAAACACTTAAGCTGCTCAGTTGGGTTAAAACATTAAGCTGGAGAAAGATTTCTCCAGGCTCTAAATCCTACCTGCACCAGAACAGATGATGTGGTTAAAGTTACTCATGTTTCCATTTGAGAATTAGAGACAACACATTTGCTTTATTACAAGGTAACACTGGGCACATGCCGGTCTCATTCACACGTGCAATGCTTCCATGCCCCAGGACACAGTCATTAGAAACAAATATCCTCACTTCTGGGCCAGCTTAGCTCATTTTATTTGTTCATCTGCTTTAAAAACAAGATTAGTTTAACAATTTGACAAGTAAAGGTTGTGCTTGGGGTCAATGTTCTGGCAGCACAGCAGTAACAGAGAGTTTTGTGTAAGCAGGCTAAGCCAAAGGCTTAGAAAGTCCTGTAACTACTCCAATAATCCTTTTAATAAAGCAACAGGGCAGCCCACAGAGGCACCTCTGATCCTGCAACACCATCCTGATCCAGTGACAGCTGCCAGCACAACACAGACTGATGTAAGAATTTGTTGTGAGTGACCAGGAGCTCAGGGATACCCTGTGAGGGGAAGACAGGGCGTCTGCTAGCACCGTCCCTGTGGCATTCCAGAACATCTGAGGGCTGCAGGGCTCAGGCTGCTCCTGGGGCTGAGCTGGTGCAGCTTTCCCCAGCTCCAAGGCACCCTTCCACCCCCTCTCTGCATACTACAAGAGTAAATGCAGCTCTGGAGGGAGGCCACCCCTGGAACTGCAAGTCTCAGCTTCAGGCTCAGTCTGGAAGGGTTTCTGGAGAACAGCACCAAGGATAGCCTTGGTGAGAAGGGCAAGAGCCACAGGGTAGATTAAGGAAGATTTTTGGGCCAAAAGCCTCTGAAGCAACAGGATGTGAATAGACAGCCCGCTCACAGGAGCACTCCAGGATGAAGATAACTACTGGCGAACACATCCCTCCTTTTCACTCTCAACCAGGCAGAACTCAGACAGACCAGGAATAACAGATGTCTTTGTGGGGTAGGACCAGAACAGAGGGGTGACGCTGAAGAAAAAGGAACTAAACCTGATGCAAATGCCCTGCTGCCCTCAAGTTTAAAAGCAACAGTGTCTGGGAGGGTTTGCTGCAGCAGGCAGGAAAACCAGCACGTGGGAAGGTCACCATCAGCACCCATGAGAGCAACAAACTCTTAGAGGGAGGAACTGCAAACCTATTTCTGCACTGTTATATCCTCATCTAGATCCAGCCTTCGTCCTGCTCAGGAATGGAGGGCAAGAGCAAGGAGCACAGAGCAGAAAACACCTTTGAAAAAACACTTCCCAAGGTTGCTGGCACGGCCATGCTACAGAGATCCTCACCCCAATGCTCCCAACTCCAAGAATTCCCAGAAAACCCAGCACTGAGGCTGCCACAGGCCTCTGCAGTACTGCACTCTAACATCCAACCAAAGCAAGCACAGGGTGGGTGCAAATATCACAGATGGGAAGGCTCCCTCCTGCAGACCTTCAAAAGGGGGATAATGATACAGGAAGGCGTTTGGAACATATAAAGACTTGAAAGGACAGGCTGAAACCAAGAGATTTCCTCTGAGTCAGATCATCTGTGAGCTATGCCAAGGTTTAAGTCCCCGGAAGAGCTCTGGCATTTCAGCATCTGCTCAACTTCTCTGTTCTCAGGTCAATAATCCTGCAATGCACGTGGCTTTAAAAAGACAGTGAAACAGAACTTGAGAACAGATTTCTTACAGTAAAGCATGACTCTTGAGCTTGACAACACTCCAGCATCAACCAGCACAAACAGCATCAGCTGCTCAAAACTAAGGTAACAACTTATCTCTAAACTCAGGAAATTTTAAACCAGCATAACCCTGAACATCTGAAATGAATTGCTCTGAAACCAGAGGTTAGGAGAAAACTCTGCTGAGCACAGTTATCATCGGAAATCCTCTGACAACATGGAATTCCAGGAAATAAAAATCACACATGCCATGCAGCCTAGACGCCAGCACAGTCTGGAATCTATTTGATACTCACTCCCTCCTTTGACTTACTTTTCCCAATGAGTAAAGATGTCCTCGAGAGAGGTCGAGAGCGAAGGGAGCAATTTCTGTGAAAGCAGAACGAACTCCAGTCAGGCACCGGCCCCGTTTCGGGACCCGGCGATTCCCTCCCACCCCCCCACCCCGCTGCACCCAGGGCCGCGTGTTCCGCTGGAGACTTCTCCCGGAGCAGCACGTGTTCGGAGAGCAGCAGCCCCCCAGTACGGGAGGCTCTACCGGGCGGGCTGCCAGCCTTCTCCCCGCCGAGAGCACCCGCTGGCTGCCGGGACACCACGTGGGTCCAGCACGGACCTGCGGGTCGGCGTGGAGCCACGGGCCCGCGGCGCACCCGGCACCCACACGGCGTTCCCGGTGGTCGGTGAGGGCGCCAAGCAGGACCGGGCCCTGCGGCCCCGCCGAGACACGCGCTCCGGGACCGCCCCCCCTCCGCGCTCCCCCGCGGCCTGGGCCCGGCCGCCAGTTACCTGCCCGCTCTGCGCCTGCAGCTCCCGGGCGGCCCGCGCGAAGCCGCCGCGGAGCAGGTGCTGGTGGATGAGGGCGAGCAGCTCCCGCCCGCCGCCGCCGTCGGCGGCCATGGCGCGGCCCGCGTGCCGCGCGGAGAGTCGCCACTTCCGCTTCCGCCGCGCGGCCCCATGGGAAACGTAGTGCCCGGAGTGGCCGGGGGGCGCCGGGTGGGGAGACCCGGCCAGGAGGGGTTATCGCACCGTGGGGGGCTCCCGCAAAGCCACGGGGGGAAAGGGGGAGACAGCAGGAGGGGATCACCCCATGGGGTCTGCCATGCCGCCGCGGTGGGAGATGGGGAGAACGGAAGGGCAGAGGGGGGGGTTCAGCCCGTGAGGTTCTCTCACACCCCCTCGGCTGGGGATGGGGGACGGAGAAGAGCGGGGGTCACTTCACGATGGTGGCAGGGAGGGCTCTGGCAGGGGATGGCTGAGCAGGGAAACCCCACGGCGGCTCCTGCACCGCCCTGGCGGGACACGGAGGAGAACGGGAGGCAGAGGGGTCACGCCATGGCCGGAGGTGGGCCCCTCACAGCCCCTAGGCGGGAGGTGGCGGCGAACAGAGGGCGGCGGCGCGGGGGGAAGGATGAGCCGCCCACCAGCGGGGGTGGCACCGCGGGGCCTGCTGCAGCAACACTGTAATTCTGTGTACTTCAGAACGGTCATCCGTAAGATTCATCCACAGTGCTCTGAAGAAGAATCTTCAGAGCTGATTTAGTGCTGAGTGGACTTTGAGCTGCTCAGGAAAACTCTGGCGTTTTGGGGGCTTAAACAAGCAAAGGGCCAGAGGGAAGAAGCTGCTCCTGATGCAGAGCAGCTGTCGGAGAGGGGCCTGTGATGGAGGGGCTGCCCTGCTACCACCCCCCACCCCGTGCTGATACTTTCCAGGAAAAATCTGGCTCCCATCATTTTGGCAGGGGTTTATTTTTGGAAGGTTTAATAATGTCCGTGGTGCGCCTGTCGCTCATTCAAAATACAGACCCTTTATTTGTATTCATAGGCAGGATTAAATATAAAACTGGCCTGGCTCCAGCTGGCTCTTGCACCAAACGTCTTTGACACCAGCATCGTCCAAGGCTGTAAAGCCACAGTCCAGGAGGCAGTTTTACAGCTCCTGTAAATGAATCACAGACCTGGACAGCCCTTTCTGGGACTGACCTCCCCCTGGTGCAGCGGTCACTGCAGCCTGGTGTAAATGTGGCCTCAGCACCCCCGTGATGGGGTGGCTGGACAGCCACAGTGTCCCAGCACAAGTGTGGCTGCTCTGAGGTGACCTGAGGCACAAAGTCTCAGCTGGTGGCCTGGTTTGCAGCCCTGGTTCTCCTGCCCAGAGAGGAAAAAGCCAGATGAGGGCAGAGAGCAGAGAAGGGGTGTCTGCTGGTGAGGCTGTGGGTGGGACTGAGCAGACAGAGGCAGCCTGAGGATGTTATTCATGGCCTCTGGAAGTGAGGCTGGGTGCAGATTGAGCCCCTGGAGCCCAGAAAGAGCTCTGTCTGCTGCAGGGATATGGATGAACAGCTTTGGACCTACTTTGACATCATCTGGAATGGCTTTATACCTCCAGGAATTGCTCAGTTTGCCTTGTTTATTTAAAGAAAAAAACCCACCCAAATCTGAACACTAACCCAGCTCCCACCAGCAGCCTGGTGGTGAGAGGAGCTGCTGCCCCGGGTTCAGGGTCTCTCCTGGGCAGCAAAGCTCCCCAAACATCTTGAAACAAATGTCAAACTATTAATGGAGGCTTGTGTGGCGCAGAGAATTGCAAAAGCACTGTTTGGAGAGGTCTGGAGGTTCGGTGGGTGGGACATTTAGAGCAGGGAGGGTGTCGAGTGACCCGAGTAGCAAGTTATCAAGATGCCAGCACAGAGACAAGGGAAGGGAGCACATCGTGGTAACCTGCAGGGGCGGGACGATGCAAGGAGACCCTCAGCCCAGGTACGGGCGGGAGAGAGGAGCACAGCCCTGCAGGGCAGGGTTGGAGGTGTTCTGCCAGCTCAGCTTTTCCAGAGCCCTCTGATCTCCGTGCCAGGGGACGATTCCTTACAGGGTGCCTGGGGAAAGCAACCCAGCAGCTGGGTGCCAGGAATGCAACAAGGCCCTGCTCTGCTGTATTTTCAGGCCTCCCCTCTTCCCCCGTGGCTCAGGGCACACATACACTAGAAAGCATAAAGGATTTGGCTTTGACCGACTTCAATAAAACATTGAAGGGAGGAGGATAGATGGGCACAGATGGGAGGGAACGCTTTCAGGAGAGACTGCTTGAGAAAGGCAAATAGAGGATGTTAAAGCTCTGAGCACACATGCACAAATGGCTTGAAAAATTGACTCAATTTTCCCCTTGCCCTCCCCAAGTATCTCTTCACCAGTCTGCCGTAGTTCAGGGTCACCCAAGTCCAAAGCTTCATACCCTCAAACCACGAATACACTCCACAAACCACAGCGCAGGACCTGGGAATAACACAGCCCACTTGAATGAAGAAATCTGAAAAAAAATGATACGTATGCTGCACCACAATTACAGGTAGGGAAGGTATTTGAGGTGGTTAGTAAACATGTCAGAAAATAAATACAGCTATTCAGTCAGCAAACAGCTGCATGATTATAACCTGGAAAATCTACCCCAGCCCAAACCCAGCCGAGACCCAACAACATGCGCTTATTAAGGAGTGGTATTTTTTTTTTTTTTTTTTTTTGTGCGCGCATTTTTTGGAAGGAGTTTGAAAATATTTTGCCCACTCTTTATTTTAGGAAGGTGAAATGTCCCTGGTGGATTTCAAAAGCCAACCTTTCGGGTATGTGTTCTCCATGCCAAGACACTGAGTCACGAAGAGATCGGAGGAAACTGTTGGAAGTCCAGACAGGGGATAAAACAGCTGTAATTGAGCAGCCAGCTCAGCTGCCTCTGCTAATAACCACACAGCCCTTCCCTGCCCTCAGCCTTCAAGCTGAGGTCTTTGCTTTCTGCCACTTTCACGGGCTCCCTGGTTATTGCTTGGGGTCAAACTTGTCCACACCTATTCCTTTCTGAATGTCTGCTTGTGTGCCAGCCAAGCCTGGGGTCAGGGAGTGTGCCTGCAGGCTGGGCAGCACTGCCCTTCCTGAGGTTTTCCCAGCGGGAGCTGGCAGCCCCCAGGCACGTCTGCAGGACCCTTGGGCTCTGCTGCTCTCCAAGCTTCAGGTCAACGTCAGTGCCCACCCTGGCATGTTGTGTTGTAGCAGTTTGGGACACGTCTCCGGTCAAGGTCTTGCCTTTATTGTGGTGCACATGAGGTTGCTGAGAGCTGTTGAGGGTTTGCAGAGTGAAGGGACTGGGATCCGTAGGGATCACGGGGCAGGGTGGTACGCAGCATGTGTGGGGTCTGGATGTGGGAAGGTCCCAGGCTGTTTGCCCAGGGGAGTTTCTGCCTCTGGCTGCTGGTGTTTACACCACAGCGGTGGAGCAGGGACAAGAGGAAAGGTGCTCTGGTTGTTCCTCAGCTGCAGCAGCTCCTCACCTGTTTCATGGCTGCTGATTCCATCCAGAACTGCAGGCATGATGCTCCTTCTCTCTCAGCTCCAGAGCAGGGTGGGATGTGTGCCCAGGGACCCTTGTGACCCCCAACAAGTAACTCTGATGTGTCTCACGGGTCAGACCATTGCTGAAAGCACAAGTCATGTTTAGAAGGATAGTCTTCATGGCCCAGTTCAGAAGCTGAGCTGAGTTTTCGAGCTGCCAAAAGAGCTTCAAGCCCTCTCCCTCCTGGAAAGAGCCCTGGGGGCACCACCTGAGCTGAGCCGAGAAAGGAATACGGAGGAGGTGGAGATGGGGTAGGACAAGATGCAAGAGGTAGATGGAGATGGAAGGTGTTAAGGGACAGTGAGGAGAGAGGCAGAGAGAGGCAAAGAGGGAGCAGTGGAGGGACAGAGAAAGGGGTTCTTATTTCCAAGGGAAGATGAGTCAGGGAAGGGAGGTAGGAAGCAAAGGAAAATCTCAGGAGGGATGGAGAAGCAGGAGGAAATGACGAAAATTAGCCTGGGGGAATTTGCTCAGTGAGGCCCCTGGTTGGGCAGCTCTGGGTCTGGAGGGGGTTGCCAGGTGCTGCTCGGCAAGGGTTTGAGTCACAGCAGATCTCACCGCGTCTGGGAAATGTCCTGGGCTGGAGCCGGGAAGCGCCGGAGGCAAAATTGTCCGGTGCCACTGTCCTCTCCCCAGCCAGTGGGCTCAGGCTTTGCAAGGACAAGGAGGTGCTTTGGGAACAGTCTGACTCAGGAATCCCGTTTCATTCTCCCCGCCTTTGTTTTGCTGTTCTCTCCCCCCTCCTCCTTTTTCTTTGTCTGCTAATGCACAGCAGATGGGAGGAAATGCCATTTTAAATGCCACAGCATCCTGATGAAATGCGATGGGTTATGGCAATCTCGGATGAATCATGGCATTGTTTTGTGCACACGGCTCTGCTGCTGCTTGGCCTCGCTTGGGCAGCTTTCTCCCTCCAGCTCTGCAAGTACACCGAAATCGATCAGGCATCCCCAGCAGCCTGGTGGCAGGTGCCTTCCCCGACCTGGGTGTCCAAGTGACATCCATTAATTTCACCATCCACATTTCTGGAGGCCAAACCAAGCCCATGACACTTTGCCAGTAGTGAAAACAGTGTTTAGTTTTGAAAGATTTACTCCACATTTCCTCTGGGGACTTCAGGGGTTATAAATGATACTCAGTCCTCCTATTATGTTCACAGGATTTTTGCACAAGGTGGAAGAACGAGATGAAGGGAGCCTGACCTGGTGAATCAAAGCCCTCCACAGCACCTCCAGTTTACCCCTTGGCCCCTCTGGAAAGCTGTGTCCCCACACCTGCCTCCTCCTTGGCCCCAGAGCTAGGATGGACTCACAGAGCCAAACCTGAGGGCTGTGATGTGGCCGCTTGCTGTTGGGGCTTTGCTTGGGGTGATCTGATAATTTCCCCGAATCTATGAGGCAGGCATCAAATAATATTGACTCACTCTCTGGCAGCTTGCTGCCAGATGAGAAGGAGCAGCTCAGAAGTGAAAAGAAAAATATTAAAAATATATATATATATACACCATATCCCAACAGCTCCATCACTGGAACTCAGAGCGACCCAGCCCTCTTAGTTTCAAACTAATTAACTGAGGGGGGAAAAAGTCACCTCTAAGCCTGTGGAATATAAAGCAGTCTTTTAAATTTGGTAGCTGAAAGAACAGATTTGCGAACTCCAACGAGCAGAAGACGTGACATTAACATTTCGTTGCAATATGCTTAACAGCCTCGATGGGAAGTGTGTCTCTGGCTGTGCCTCGCTGCCTGTGTGTCTGCTGGCGTGGCAGTTATTCAGCGCTGGCACTGAACCTCAAGGAGCATTAAGCCATTTAATTTCTCATTTTTTGAGGGGGTTAGATCCAATACACATCGATGCAGAGAGCAGAAGGGCTGTTGTTATTAATCAGCCCCCAGCCCTGCTTTCCCGCAGGCTCTTGCTCTCCTTTGTAAGCCTATCCCTGTTAAAAGGCCTGGCAGCCTCGCGTGCAGCACGGCCAACACCAACAGCCACAACAGCTCTGCTGTGTTGATCCAGGACTCAGCAGCTCTACCTGGGAGGAGAGGGAAGGGGCTCTGTTTGCCTTCGTGAAGCCAGGGATCCGGGGTATTATTTTTCTCCCATCGGGCATCCTTTGCTGCTCCAGCTGGAGTCCAAAGGCACGCGGCAGGAAAAGGAGGGGAAGGGGGCAGCAGGGGGAGGCAGGAGCTGCTTGTGCCGGGGTTGTGCTGTGGACCTGAGCCGTGGTTTGTGTCTTTCCAGCATCCTGGACTTCCTCAGCTCCATTCTGACCAGAGCAATACTCTTGCTCCTGGTTAAGTGCCACTATGTGAGACTGAGAAAGGAGGGACAATCCCTTGTTTTTCAGCACTGAGCTGCCCCACCACTGTGGCTGTATCCTAGTACTTTGCCTCAGGACAGCTGGCTCTTGCTTGTGCTCCCACCAGACCAGCAGCATTTGTCCCCCCAGCCTGGCAGCCTCTATCCCCTAGCCCCTGACCATAACCACCACCTGTGGCCAGCTGGTTTGCTCTCAGTTCCTCCCAGTGTGGAGTCTGGGAGGCTGGGAGAGAGAGGAAGCCTTGCTGGGAAGGCTCAGCAGGATGGATCATCCAGGGGTGGATCACTGTGAGGAGCATCACTGTGCAGCAGCATGTCCCACCACCCTCCCTGTGGCACCATCCTGCCACGTGCCAGCAGTGGGGATGCAGAAATCTGAAAATGGTAAAAAAAAGAGAGAGAGAAAAACAGTAAGAATTTTGGCCTCTCTTTCTGAGGGTTTCTGCTTTGTACATTAGCATCCCTTCCCGGTCCCCTTGTGCTTGAATGTGGCTGCTGGGCACGAGAGAGTGCCATTAATGGGCTCTTGATGTGTGTTTATTTCGTTTAGCACATCCTGAGAGCCGTGCTGAGAGCCTCGGAGACGTTCATTACGCTGATTGCTTTCCCTGCTTATGAAGATGGAAAAAGCCACAGCGGTTAAGGGAGCGGAGTGGACAGATGCCAGATGTATTAGTGCTCTGGGCAGCTATGGAGGACTCCTTCCTTAGGAGTTTTGCCTCAGGTGGAGGAAAGTGAGAAGAACACATCTTCCCTGGGACCTGCACTCATTGACCAAGCAGCTGTGGGTTGAGGGGGGACCCCACAAGGGACATGAGACTCTGCAAGGATCTACCCTGCTCTGGCAGGGCTCAGTCTGAAAGCAGGGGAGACATCCAGCATGAGCCCTGCCTCGTGTCACAGTGCTGCCAGCCCTTCCTGATGCTTGAGGCATGAGCAGCCATGGGCAGGCAATGGTCCTGCTCAGAGCATCCTCATCCTCTAAAAGTGTGAGTGCTGAGCCAGCCTGACTGGCTGCAGCCCAATCCCTCTGACCCTGCCCAGGCAGCCGCAGAGGGGTGGGTGGGTCACCCAGCACAACCTCTGCTCTCGGGCAGCACAAGCTCTGCCTGTTCTCTGCCAGACAGGACGGTGGGCAGGATGGAAAGTTTGTGCTCCTGGTACCCAAACCCGTCTGCTCCTGGGCTTCCCAGGTGAACTTTGCCTCTGCTCAAGCGGGACACAACGCCACGCTGGCTCCAAGCACGTTCTCCAGATTGATGTGACTTTGATGAAAAGAAAAACTCAGGTTGTTGTTTTGAGAAAAACTCAAGTTTTAAGGCAGGAGCAACCTGTACACATGTGTTTGTGAAGAAGTAACATGTGGGGGGACCAGATTTGGACCTGCACTGATGGGGACAGCCAAGATGGGCTTCTGTAGCAGCATTAGTCCCTGTTCTCCCTGCCGTGCCGAGGGGACAGCATGGCCTGAGATGCCCATTTATCTGTGTATGACAGCGATACACAGGAATTGCAAACAGATTTTTGCCTTATCTTGCTCGAGGGTTGTTGCAGTACGAGGATTTATTTTGGCTTTTCTGCCAAAAAAAAATGTATGCAGAGATCCCACCAAAGCACATGTATATATGTTTCTCTTGGAAACAGAAGAAAACCATTATCCGAAAAAGCCCTGCACTGTTATTAATCTCTGGGGCTTTATCCAAGTTCCATTAGGAATCTGGACATACTTGAAATGGCTTTCAGATAAAGCTGAATGAAACTCTCTCTCTCTCTCTCAGCGGCTGATGTGGTGTAATTTCCTAGCTGAGATTTGGGTGGGTTGGGAATTGGGTAGGAGATTTTCAGCCACCTAAAGTGGGAAGGAGGGAGTGCCTTAAAGCAACCCAATCTGAATGACTCGCAGGCACTTTCCACGGCTTGCTGGGAACATGGGGTGAGCAGGGATGTCTTGGTTGAGGGAAGCACTTCCTTCAACTTGAAATTGCCTTGGAGACTCCTGACTCATGGGGCAGGAGAGCTGGGAGAACCTCCTCCGGGGGAGGACAGCCTCCCCTAATCCCTGGGAGCAAAAGGCCAAAGCAGGGATGCTGGAACGAGTACGCTGAAGGCGCTCCCCTGCCTTCCCTGGACCAGGGGTCCGGGATGTGGCCACCTCAAAGCCACAGCAAAGCTGCCAGCCACAAGAGGGTGACAAAGTGCCATCCTGTGCTGTGGTGGCCCTGGACAAACCCAAAGGTGTCCCGGGCTGGCAGAGGACAGCAATCCCCTTTGGAGGGCAACCAGAGACTCTTGGAAAGTCCTTGATGAGAGAGAGTTCTGGCTGGAAATGGGATGCTGGTACTGAGGAGCTGGGGACGTTTTATTCCACCTAGCTTTAGTTAGCATCAGTTCTGGCATCAGCAGACCAATTTTGTTTCCAAAAGCGGGGAGAACTCCCCAGAATTACTGTAGCAGATCGGGAGAGAAGCCTTGCCCTTGCTCCCCCTTGGTGGTCTAATGCGAAACCCATGTTTTATAGTAATTTTACAAGAACAGAGAGCTGCTCCATGTCTGTCTTTTGTACTCACAGAGAGCTTGTGGCCAGCCAAACCTGCACCTCCCTGTGCTCCAACCGTGCTGGGGCTTGGAGACGCAGATTGGTGGAGGAGCCGCCTGAACTCAGACAAGGTTGGGATGGAGGCAGCTTGGTGCCACTGGAAAGGATGCTCCAGGAGCGTCTGTGCCACCTGACGTGATACTGAGAGTGAAAGATGCTCCTGTTCCTCTTCTTTCTGCCTGAGATGCCCCCAAGGTGCCAGTGTGTGGTCGCCCTGGACATGTCACACCTCACAGGCTGCAGCCTTCTGCATGTCCATGGCCCTGTACTGCTGGTTGTCTTATGGCCCTATGGGGGCTCTGTTGGGGATCCCAGTCCTTGTGGCCTTCCCTGGGGAGAAGCAGTGGTCCCTTCTGCCTCTTCTCTCTCCCTCTGAGGCGGTAGCATCACCCATGGTGTACTGTGGTCAGGGACCAGGGAGCTCCCTGCCGGATTCTGCAATTGTGCTTCTAGGAGGACACCCCGTGCTTCTGAACAGCTGCCCAGGGCCCGTCCAAGATCGAAGACTGAAGTGCTCTGGGAGGTTTCCAAGCCGGAATCTCACCCTCCCTCCATCCCAGGAGGTTGGGCCAGCGGGTGTGGGCTCGACGGCGTCTCCAGCCTGGAGCACCAGCCCGCTCCCTTGCAACTTCATCTGGGCTGGGATGGGGAGAGCCCGCAGTGCAGCAGGCAGGAGGGTGGCTCTGCCAACCTCTGATCTTATCTGCTGCTGAGAGAGGCTGGTGCAGGCTGGCCCTGCCTCCCGGGAACGTCGGGCTGCCTGGGCAGCATTTTCCCATGGGCGTGGAGTCGTTTTACCCCTCACGCTGTTGCAGGAGTGCACGTATGCATATGGCACATTGGGATGGATATTTGCAAATCCCCTCGCTCCTGACTGTTGTTTATGCTGTTACTGGTAAAAAGACAAGGGCACAAAAGGGTGATTTCCCCCTAAGTGCTCCGGGAGGTGCACGTGTGGCAGGGACATGGGGTGATGTGAGGGAGGGTGTGTGCCTGGGTAGCACGGGCTTTTTCTTGCAGCTGCAACTTCTTCACTCAGTTTACACTCCAAGGAGATTCTTCTCTGTTCTTTTTAAATACTAGAAGTAATTAGAAGCTGCTTATGAGTAATTGCTTGGACTAAGCAGTCTGGTTTCATTTAAGCGGTTGGTATGAAATGCCTGATGGTTTAGTAGGGAAAAAAAGTAAGAGAGGCTCTTTTAGACTCCCAGGAGCTGCCAGGGGGTTAAAGCCCACCTTTCCTCACCCATCTGGGACTGTGAAACCCTCCAAGAGGGAGGTGGGAGAAAACATTTTCTCCTGTGAGAAGGGTGGGGAAGGCGGAAGAGGGGCGCTGGTTATGCCAAAACTAACGGGGCCAGGGTTTTTCATTGAGAACAGCTGATCCTGTGCTTACTTTCAGTCCCACAGCAACATACAGGAACATTTTCTGCCACTCCCCAAGGCAGAACTGTGAAAGCCTAAAGCCAATGTTAACGACCGGCTTGCAACACGCTGGATTTTACCGACCTCAGTGAAAATTGTGACAATAAATCTGCCTCAGGCTCCAGTCGTTAAGTTGTCCTCAATACCACAAAAATCCCTGCAGATTCCGTGTTTACTTTGGCCCTGCAAAGGCCGTGGTCTGTTACAGTGTTAATGGGAAGAGAGATTTTCGGGGCCTTGGACGCGGCGGCGCTGGTTTGGATGAGCCGGCGGCAGGAGCGGATGGAGGGAGCGGGCTCCGTTTGGTGCCTTCAGCACATTTTATCAGCTTATCCGATCCGTAGGCAGATGAAATAGTGCAAGTCAGGCGGGGTGAGAAGAGATTTCCCAACAGGGTAAGCAGGCATTTGGAGACGGGAGGAGTGTGGGAACTGCAAGGGAGAGGAAGGTTTGGGACCTGGGGCTGGGGAAGGCTCTGTTCCCTTCTCCTGGCAGAGAGCTCGGGCTGAGGGGCAGGATCCTGTGTTCGGCACCCCTTTGCACAAGATCTGTATTTATCCCGCTCCTCATGCTGGAGGCACATCCTGATGCATCCCAGAGACCATCCTGGAGATGTGATGCTGAGGAGCTGGACCAGGGCTGACCTGCGCAGCCGTTCCCGTGTTATCCCCGCATCCCTGGGCTCTGGTCACCTAGCAACTGTGCATCAGATCGCACGGCAGCCTTAAATGAATGGTGTTCAGCAGGACTGTGAACCCTGCCGGGCCCCACATCCGCATCTCCACTGCTGCAGCCTCGGCTCTGGCAGCTCTGCAGTCGCCAGCACACAGTCTGTCATGTGCTGCCAGGGCAGCTACATAATCCGCGCTCATGCTTTCCCCTTCCCAAATCCCCTCCATCATCCCGGATCTAAGCCAGTCCTGTGGCACCTGGCACACCGGGAGCTGCTTTCAGCATTTTTGAGAATCAACTTCTCCCAGGGCGGGATCCCAACCCTGTCTTGACTTGGTTCGTGGGACTGAGTTACATCCCCTGTTTTCATTTAGCTTGGTGTTTAGGGGAGCTGAATATGGGTTATACCATTCCATTTATAATTTTAGCAAATCATGGTTGGATTTTGTTCCAGTCATTTTTTATCTCGACTAAAATGTCGGTTTTGAAGACCTATTATTAGCAATTTTGTGTATAGCTTCTGGATTACTGCGGATAATCATGAATCACCCTCTGCAGTAGTAATATAGGTACTCTAACCCTCCCAACAATCACCCTGTAAGTTATGCCTGCGATTACAAGCAGAAAATCCTCGATGGTAACGGGTGGGACTGGAATATGGGGATGATCCATATGATCTCCATACTCCAGATCCAGTGTCTGCAGAGCACATTTCTCCAACCTCCTTGTGTGTGGCAGGAGTCCTGGTACACATGCTGTGGTTCAGCTCCAGCTCCCTGTTCCAGCCTGGGACTTTGCTTCCAGCCCCTTCCAATCCCTTCCCTACATTTGTCCTGCTCGGTGCCCGTGTTGCCTTACATGGTCTCCCAGTGCTAGATTTGGTGCTTTCTGTTTAGGAAACTGCCTCTCTTCGCTTGATCTGGTGTTTTTAGTGGTGCTTGGTGGGCAGCTGCGTGCCCTGGAGTGAACAAAACTCACCCTGACCCATGGCTCCAGGAGGAGGCTGCTCCAGGCTCCTCTGCTTTGGAATGAAGTTACTAGCACCCCTCATAAAATCTTAGAATCATGAAGTTTGAAAAAGCTGTCTAAGATCATCACACCCAACCATTAACCCAGAATTGACAGTTTCACTCCTAAGCCATGTCTCTAAGCACCAAATCTACATGTTGTTTCAACACTTCCAGGGATGGTGATTCCACCACTTCCCTGGGCAGCCTGTTTCAATGCTTGACTACCCTTTCAGTGAAGAAATTTTTCTCAACATCCAATCTAAAGCTCCCCTGGCACAATCTCACCCTGCAGAGTTTGTCTGCAAATGCCATGTGCTGCCTCTGAGGAATCACTCCTGGAGTTTTCTGTTGGAGTGAAATACTCCCGTATTCTCATCAGTAAATTCAGCTGAGAGAAGCTGGGGTTTTTTTTTTCTCATTATTCTGCTCTGTTTCTCATTCAGGAGGGAGGAATACAAGCTCCAAAGTTTAATCCTAGATTCCTCTGCTGACAGAGCTCACTGCACAGCCAGGAAAGGAAGATCTGCTTGGCTTTGGGCACGGCTTTTACAGCATCATGGTTGTCCTGGACCTCTTCTCTGCTAGTTTAAGGTCCAGAGGGTATCTGGGTTTAAACCAGGACCTTCTGGTTTGACTCCTCTTGGGAAGAAATAGCAGTAACAAGGCTGCTGTGTTATAAACCCAGGGTGAAGGGAGATGTGGGTGCTCAGTGTTAAAAGCTCCATTCCCCCATTTCTTGGTTTCCACCCTGCTAAAATCTCTGTGGGCACCCTAGGCCTTCGAAGAATCTTCAAAGGAGGCAGCACACCCTCTTCTGTTAGCACTGAAGACTGATGAATAATAGAGTGGACCCACCCACTTGTACTTTAATCTGTCATGTTCTATGGAAATTAAGCCTTTCTCTTACAAGAAGGCAAACTGTGCTCTTGGCATCCTGGGTGAGAAAGAGCTCTCATCTCCTGCTGGATTATTGATTCCTTTTGTATTAAGCAACGCAGTGTCTAATTGGGCTCTTTGCCTGCTCTGAACTACTCCCCAGACAGCGCTCAACGGCACACAGACCTTTTGAAAGGGTGGGAGTGGGAGCTTCCAACACCTGTGCCCAGGGCTGGCTGCTGCCTGCAGGGATGGGGTGGGCAGAGAGGAGCTGCGGGGTCTGGCCGGACATGCTCCCCACCTTTTTCCAGCTCCAGCAGCGCGGTTTGTGGACAGCCTTGGTGTGAAACACTTTGAAATGCCCCTCCTGAGCTTTCCGACTTTGTCTCCTGCCAGGATGGAAAACAACCCTCGGTGCTGGCGAGCAGCGGCATCTCTGCCGCGGTCCCGCAGGGTGCTGAGGAAACACGTCCTGGATGGAGAGGCGTGCGTTTGCCCGGAGGGGGCACAGGTGCGAGCGCTGCTGGCACGGGCAGCTGTGTTTTCCTTGCGCTCAAGTGGGGTTGTAAACAAGCGGGGCGCTGAGGCCATCCTGCCCTGCCCTGCTGTGAGCTCAGCGGGGAGAAAGGGCTCCTTGTCCAGGGCAGGCACCTGAGCCAAGCCGGGGAGTGCTGGGCTTCGTGCTCCTCGTCCTCCTTGGCTCGGGGCAGCAAGCAGAGCTCTGGGTGGGCACCCTGCCCGCCGGCCGTCGCATCTCCTGCCAGCCCAAACCCACCGGCAGCCTTTGAAGGGGTTGCACCTGAAAGGGGAGATGGAATTTTAGGGCAGGCAGGAGCCAGGAGGCTGCCCAGCCCAGGGAGAGGATGGTCAGTCCCTTGCTCTGCTGTGGCTTGGGAGGAGAGCCAGGACCCTGGTGGGGTATTAGGAGGACATGGAGGGGCTGGGGCTGCTCCCTTGGACCCAGGAGTTCGCTGGGTCCCTGCATACCTGATGGCCGTGGCTGCTCCAGGAGGGAAGGTGCCACCAAAGGTGCCAGCTTGCAGCCTGGAATGGCTTTGGGATGGGGAGACCTTTGCCAGGCGGGTGCTGGGAAGAATTGCTCCTTCTTTCCCAGCCTGGGCGAGGCTGAAAGTGATGCCAGCATCTTGCATACTTTGAGGATTGAGGAGTTTCTGTGTCTCCCATGATAAATCGTGTCAGGAATGAAGGTGGGGGAGTCCAAAATCAATAAGCTGGGGAAGCCAGTGTCAGGGTCACATGGCAGTGCTGCCAGAAACCAGCTATGCTAAATGCTTAAATCCTTCCTTCCGCTGCCTTGGGACCTTCTCTGCTTCAAAGAGAGCCCTTGGAGGCCGGGGAACTGCTGACGGTTTTTTATACATGTTTTTTAGCAAGGCCTCAGTCCTGGAAGGTGAGTGTGCTGGGGGCAAAGTCAAGTCCACCCCAGGAGCCTGAGCCACGAGAGCCAGGCAGGACCAAGCCGTGCCCATGTGCCCACATGCTCTCTATCTTCCATCAAACACTGCCACACCTGGGCAGTTCCTCATCTCCAGCCTGTCCTGCTTGCAAAGCCAGACTTGAGCTACTTCCTGGCACCCTCTTCAAACTTGGGGATCCGCATCTGAACACATTCCTGGATCACAGCAAAGGGAATTCTCCATCCAGATTGCCAAGCCACGACGTGAGCCCTGGGGCTCTGCTGCGAAGCTCCAGTGGGGAGCACCTCGCTTCAGGGCAGAGCTGGATTTTGGGCTTGAGAAGAGGAAGCAGGATGAGGAGGGAGAGCACCCAGGCGATGTGGAAAGCTTGCCATAAGGCATGGGAAGGAGGGAGCAGTGCCAAACCCATGGGCTCCTCTCCAGCTCTTCAAAGCAAGTCGTTAGAGAGAGGAGAGAAGGCGGTGAGCTGCAGTTTCCCAGAGGGTGGAGAAAGGCAAGGGAAAGAATATTATGTGAAGGAAGGGAAGCTGATGGACTGAAGTCTCCTGAATGAAAGGGAAGGAAGAAAACAAACATGAGCAGGAAGGAGCAGAAGTCATTTCACAGGAGGATTTGCAGAATCATTGAGATGCATCATCACAGTGATCAAAAACAGAAGAAAAACCCCTTACACTAAGAGGAGCTTTTCTTATTCAAGGCTTTTATTTCCTATTTTGCTGGTACTGCAGGACCCAGAGAGGAGGAAGGGGAGCAGCAGTGTTTTGATGGGGAACAAACCCTGGCCAAGCCCAGCATGTGTTGTTAGAGGCTGTGGTTTACATTAGAAAAGACTCTAATACTGCGCTACGGCATCCAAGTGCATTTTGATGGTGATGATTATTTTCAGCTGCTCAAATGGTGTGAAATACAGGCAGGGAATTTACAAAAAAAGACCATTTGGCTTCCAGAAAAAAAAAAAAATCCAGAGCCTCTGTCAGAGGGACAGCTGATGCTCTCCTCTCTGCTCCATAACGTGCTACCCTGGCGGCTTTGGCATCCTGTGCCACGGCGGCTGCTGCACCGCTCCTCGTCCTTTCAGCAATGATCAGGGTTGCATAACCAGGAACTGATGCAGATTTGCTGTTTTCTCCTCCTCTGGCTCCAGCTCCCAGAGAGTGAATTATGGAGTGTTCAAAATCCCCAGCCCAAACCCCATCCCTGTAATCTGGTCGAAGTCTCGCCGCAGCGGTTGTCACTGGAAAATTGGTTTCTATCCACAGGGTCCATGTGGCCAGAGGCAGAGAGGTGGGCTGGGCTCTGTGTGGGAAAAATGAGGTCCTAGAGGGGGCAAAATAATATGGAGGGCTGGTGGGGAGGAGGCAGGTCCTGGTGCTGCCTGGCAGAAATGCTGCTTGCCTGAAATGCTCCGGGGAGAGAAGATGGTCCTTGGGGATGTCCCTGGAGGATAAGACACTGGGAAGCAAAGAGTGCTCATAACAGGGAGAAGTTCAGGACAGAACCATTCACCAGGTGGAGGGCATGATGTCCAGGACCACCTGGAGGCTCCCAAAGTCAGTGGAGAAGTGCTCACCTCCAGCCCCAACCTCTCCTAGGCTTGGGACTGGCGATGCCTCCAGCTTCTTTCCTTCACCACAAATTACGTGGCCAACCCCTTCTGTCAGCCTTTTCCCCCCTTTCTAGACAAAACAACCTTCCCCCATTCCTGGGGCTGCTCCCTTCTTCTCTAGACTTGCCTAGGCTCTTTCATCATGCCAATAAAAGAGTAAATACATCACACGTTGGCCAGGGAGAGTGGAAACCCTTAAACATCTGAGAGGCGACAGCGACAAGAGGTGTTTCTTCGAGGCTCCCTGATGCCCTGTTAGGTCAAATGTCTTGCTCTGAAGCAGGAGAGAGGGGACTTATTAAAAACCTTTCATTTTTCTGATTTTTAAGGTCCTGTTTCAGCAGGCCGGAGGCCGAGGCGTGAGTGGGGCTGTCGAAGGGGAAGGGCAGTGAGCTGACGGCGTGCAAACAGATTGTGCAATATTTGCCTTGCACAGAGCTCCCATTGTAAAGCCTGGGAGTTCTGCTTCCAATAAATCCCCTGCCATAATGCCCCATTGATGGCAAGAGAAAGGCAGTATTGAGGGCTGAAACAGCTATGGCCCCAGGAAGGGTTAAAAAATAAAGAAAAGGGGGGAAAAAAGTTTAAAAAAAAAAAAAAGAAAAAGAAAGATTTGAGGCTTAGTTTTAAACTTTGCTGTGTGGCCCTCGTGGCAGATCGCAGGCGCAGAGAAATATGTGGAGCCTGTTTGCATAACCCCATTTGCAGCGAGCGCTTTCGGAGCCAAAACGCAAGTGCGGCCGGAGCCGGGGGGCAGTGGGGAAGAAAAAAAGCAGGAAGGGCTGTGTTTATTTTCATTCTTGCCCCAGGCCACATAAAATTAAGAATTAAAAAGAAAATATATAAATTAATAATTAAATGTTTGGTCAGAGAACCAGCTGTGCAAATGCGAGGAGCTGTGCCAGCTGCAGGGACACGGAGGGACTTGCTCCAGGCACTGGGTAGGGTTTGATGCCTCGCAGGTCGTGTGCCTGGGTGTAAAAGCACCGAAAAGGAATGATTTTGGGCTTTGGTCGGTGACTTTACCCTGGCTGCTGAGTGATTCCTCAGCATGGGGAGTTTGGTTCCAGCCGGGAAGGGTGTGCAGGCACCTGGGAGGCTGGGTTGGGTGCGGGTGGGTGATGATGCTCTGCCCACAGCGCTGCTGCCAGCCCCACATCCAGCACCCAGCTCACCTGCTGGGCCTCCCCGTCACCCTGAACTGGTAATGCCACTGCAGACCAGGCTGGGAGGGAGATTCAGTGTCTCCTGTCACAGCAGCTGATGCGACAGGGAAGAGCGGGGCTGTCCTTGCCAGGGCAGATGCAGGACCAAAGCAGGCAGGGTCTGCTGGCTGGCTCAGCGCTCATGGCTGGGCCGGCTGCCAGGGGAAATCTCCCCATTCTGCAACACGTTGGAGCTCTCCAAGGAAGGTCCTGGCTCTTGAGGCACGTTGGAGTGAGGCTGGACGAGTCACTGCCTTGAATTAAGAGTGGTTGAGGGGTTGCCTGCAGGCCCTGAGTACTTTTTCCATCCCTAGACCTTGTGATGCATTAATCACTCTCAGAGCAGCTGTGCAGACAGCTTAAATCGTCCTGACCCCAAAACTCCAGACTTGTCATTTCTTCCTCCTCCTCCCTGCTAGCCACTCCCTCCTCCTGCCTCCTGTCATGAAAGCAGTGGGGCTGGCTGCAGGGCCCCATTGCACCCCATTTCCTGGGATTCTGGAGTATTTTCACTGTGCCCCTTTCTGCTTTTCATCCTTTTATCATTTCTTGGAGGGGCACCCAGAAAGTGTCCATATGCTGCTGAGACCCAGCCAGCTGTCCCTGAACCTTCTGAGCAGGGTCACTGCCAACAAATTCACTATTTATTCACCCTTTGGCTCTAGGAAAATCTCCCTCAGCTGAGTTAACCCTGCTGTTTCCTCCCCAGACCTGGGGCAAACCTGTGCCCGTCACTGATTTAACTGAGCTGGCTGCCCTGGCTGTCACAGAAGGTCCCCTCCCCACGTCAGCACGTGCCCATGTCCCTGCTGCCACCTCATTCCTTCCTTTCAACCCTCTGAGCTTTGGCCACTGACAGCAGCTTGAACTCAGGTTCACTATCCCAGCCTGTGCCTCCTCATCCTAAGGGTGTAAGCTGGATGTGACCCACCACACGGCTGTGGAGCAGCAAATCCACACACCCAGGAGGTGCTTGGCTCTGCTCTTGCTCCTCAGAGGTGGGATCCAGCCCTGCTCCTCGTAGGTGGGCTCCAGACCCACTCCTGTGGCCACACATCCCTTCTGCTGCCCCCTCCTGCACCTCCCTCCTGCTCATCCTCTGGCCCCAAGCAAGACATAGTTTATCAGTGATCTGTGTTGCCTTGAACACAGTTTCTCTGCCATGTCTCAGGCCTGACATCTTCAATTTCCTCTCTCATCTGTAATACTCACCCAAGTGGACCATTATTTATTGTTTGGAAAGAGCTCTGATTACAAGCCCTGGCGATAACTCTGTCTCTGCTTCGGGGTGTGTACAGAGCCATGTGCACAGGAGAACACAGGACCCTGGAGACAGGGATCCCCCGCCTCTATTTCCCTTCAGCCAGCTCCAGGTTTTTCCAAGAGGAGGATATTGTTCAAAACTAAAGGTGTTGGGGAAGAAAAGGGAGGCAAGTGGTGGGAAGGAGAGAGGAAAAGGGAGAAGAGAAGCGGGTGGAAGAAATGAGAGATGAACCCCTGGGGATTAATCAAACCTCACTGAAGGGCTTAGCCCAGCCCTTCTGAGCTGTTCACTGAGCAGGGGCTCCTGCCAGCAGGGAAAAGTACAGAACACAGTTTTCCATCCCTGCCTCCTGCTCCTGTCCCCTGCACCCCTCCCTGTGCTCCTGCAAGCCCCTGAGCCCCGAATGGAACTGGCTCTGTCCTGGTCCCTGTCCTTGACCCCAGCCTCTCTGTGTCTAAAGCTAGGAGGGAGGAGCCCATCCTCCCTTTGCTCCCTGGGAGTCCCTGGGAGTGAGGAGCTTCGTGATCCCTCCTCCCCGCTCCTCCATGATGTCCGGGGTCCTAGGGAGCAGGCTGGCGTGGGGCAGGGGGGACACTTGGGGACTGGAGGGTCAGTGGATGGACAGGGAGTGTGGGAGGAGCCCAGGGAGGGGACCTAAAGGAGGAGATATGGGAGGGGGACATGTAGTGGTCCTGGAGCTGTCTGTCTCATCTGCTCTTCTGAAGGCAGAGCCCTTGCAGACCCCCAGTGAGCCCCCACCACAGCCCTGCAGTTGTAAAGGCAGGTGGGGTGGCTGGGACGGGGCTATTGGGGTGCCCAGTGTACTGGGACCCCTCAGGTCCCCCTCATTTTGGGACTGCAAACAGCCACAGACTCAGCTCCCAGCTCTGACAGGGGTGAGCGAGGTTTTGTGCTACCAAAATCCCCCTTCCTGAGCCATGTCCTTCTCTGGGAAAGTGAGGGGGACAAGGTGCGTACCAGGCACGAGGGCCTCCTGATCCCTGCAGAGGGAATTGCACGGGGCCATTGCTCATCTCTGCCAAAACACCCCCTGAAGCATCAGGGCACTGGCTGCTTATCCCAGCACCCCAAGCTCAGATCGGTACCCCTGCACTGGCAGAAGTCTCTGCTTCCCACCAAACCTCGTCTGGCTGTGACAATGGCCCTTTGCTGCCCCAGTTTCCCCACTTGGAGAATGGGTGCAGCAGCACCCACCACTCCTTAGTGCTCTGCAGGTTCCCGGGGTGGTTTTATTAGCACTGGGGGTGTTCAAACAAGTTTTTTCTGCTTCTCTTTGATCGGGATTTATTTGGATGGTGATCCTGTCAGTGAGGGCAGTTGGTCCCAGCAATCCCTCCCAGAGATCCAGCCCTTCCTGCTGCCCTCCCGGGCTGGATGCTGCTTCAGCTGAGCATCCCACCAAGGCTCCTGATCCATGTGCCACACGCCTCGGCGCAAGCAGGAGGGAGGCATCGGTGGCTCGGGGAATGCCACACTCAGGACCCTGCGTGCTCTGGGGCTTCCCAGCTTTTTGCTGGAGCTGCTGAGCTGGGAGGGGCCAAGCCGGCAGCTCCCCATAAACCTGGCGGCTTACACCAACTCCTGGACAGATGTTGGGACTCTGCCTTGGAGCGGAGCTTGGGAAAAGAAGAGGGCGGCTCTCGCCCGCAGAGCGAGGAGGAGAGCTCGGCACCCCTGGGCTTGAACTTTAGCACCCTCTTCCGCAGGAGTTTAAAGACGAGGATCGCCGTATCCCGAGCGAGCCGCCTGCATGGGCGGGCAGGCGCGGGGCCGGAGCCGACCAGAAGCCGGCAAACTTTCTCTGACGAGGATTTCGTGGAGCCCTTCGTAAAGAAAGAACACCGGGGGAAAACTCCAGGAAGCCGGGAAGTGTTTCCAACCCTCGGGACGCTGGTGAGCGGCTCCGGGCCGCCGCCGGTCCCTGCGAGGAGCCCGTCCTGCCCTGCAGATGTGCGCGATTGGAGCAGCGATTATTTTCCTTTGACTGAAGGCAACCCAGCCCCGGCGGATTAAGCTCTTTGTGTGCACGCGAGTGTGCCTGGATGGAAGCTGCTGCCGCAAAACCAGCTGCGGGGATTGCAGGGAGCATCCCCTAGGTCAGGGAGCCCTCCTGGAGGAGGGGGAGCTCTCTTGTTTTCGTGGCTCTGAGGCGATGCTGGGACAGTAACTCACTCCCTCGGCAGCAGCACGGTGTTTCGGGATGGCCGTCTATGCCCTCACGGGCTTCTCGCTCGTCAGCCTGCTCAGCTTTGGCTATTTATCTTGGGACTGGATGAAGCCCAGTTTGGTGGCCGACGTGGCCACGGACCCCATGGAGAAACCACTGCCTCCCACCTTCGCCAGGCCACCCCACATCATCTTCATTCTGACCGATGACCAGGGCTACCACGACATCGGCTATCACGGCTCAGATATCCAGACGCCGACGCTGGACAGGCTGGCAGCAGAGGGTGTGAAGCTGGAGAACTACTACATCCAGCCCATCTGCACCCCATCCCGGAGCCAGCTGATAACTGGCAGGTAAGGCAGCGCCTGCTCACAGCCTGCTCATGTCCCTCTTTGGTTCCTTCTGTAGGTCTGAGGGGCTTAACCCCAGCTTGCTGCTAGACCGATGTGTTTGCAGAGGATGGAGATCCTCCAGCGCATCTGGATTTCTCTAGAAAGCTTCCTGGGTGAACAGTTGATTTCCACACAGGATAAACAGTAGCACGTGGCAAGAGCAAAAATGTGCATGCTGCTGGGTAATGGTTGTCACTTTGGCAGAGGGTGGTCTCTAGTCAGGAGGTGTTTGGTACTGGGCAAGGAGCTGTGTCCCCAGGTAGTCCCTGACACACTGGCCCGTGGAGATTTGCTGTGAGGCCCTTGGTCTGTGCCTTCTTTGCATGCATGTTCAGTGCTGCACTGGCCAGCACAGGCTGGATGTTTCTCCATTGCCCTCTCCCACGGCAGCACAGTCAGGTGTCCCCTTATCCTGGGCCATTATCCCCCCTAGGATAGGTGGGGTTTTCTCTGGAGCAGTGCTGTGTGGTCAGCACTCACTGGCAGGAGTAGGTAGGAGGCAGATCCCACCAGTCCACCTCCTGCTGAGGAGTGGGCCCCAGGGAGGTGCCTATAGATGTGGTCACCTACTGCCTGGAGCCCACCAGGGTCCAAACAAAGGCCTCCCTTCTCTCCTGATGGTTCTTGAGGGGTCCTAGACATCTTTGTGGTGTACAAAGCAGGGGAGGACAGGGATGGTGGGGACATTCAGATGGGGCATTATGAACCCACTTGCTTGTGCTGCCCTGACACAGCCCAGCCACCTCCCCAGGCTGGCAGCAGTGGGGACAAATGCTGGTGGCATTTTTGTGAGGTGCCTACTGAGACTCTCTCTGTGTTCTTTGCATCCGATTTTGGTTCTTACATCTGGATGAGGAGCTCCCTGTCCCTGGCTGCAGCTTACTTCATTGAGCTGGGTTGGGTGACATGGAGATCTGCATTTGTTTTGGGTCTCTAACACATAAAGCCATCACGTCCTCACTCAATGCTGCTCCTCATCACCTCTGCCTCTTCTTCCTGGCAGGTACCAGATCCACACAGGACTGCAGCACTCCATCATCCGCCCTCGGCAGCCCAACTGCCTGCCCCTCGACCAGGTCACCCTGCCACAGAAGCTGCAGGAAGCCGGCTACTCCACACACATGGTGGGCAAGTGGCACCTCGGCTTCTACAAGAAGGAGTGCCTGCCCACTCGCCGGGGCTTCGACACCTTCCTGGGCTCCCTGACAGGCAACGTGGATTACTACACCTACGACAACTGCGACGGGCCGGGCGTCTGCGGCTACGACCTGCACGAAGGGGAGGACGTGGCTTGGGACCAGAGCGGGAAGTATTCCACCTTCCTCTACGCCCAGCGTGTCAGCAAGATCCTGGCATCCCACAGCCCCAAGGAGCCCATCTTCATCTACGTGGCCTTCCAGGCGGTCCACACGCCCCTGCAGTCCCCCAAGGAGTACATCTACCGCTACCGCTCCATGGGCAACGTCGCCCGCCGCAAGTACGCGGCCATGGTGACCTGCATGGACGAGGCGGTGAAGAACATCACCTGGGCCCTCAAGAAGTATGGTTATTATGACAACAGTGTCATCGTGTTCTCCACGGACAACGGTGGGCAGACCTTCTCCGGGGGAAGCAACTGGCCGCTACGGGGTCGCAAAGGGACGTACTGGGAAGGGGGAGTGCGTGGCATCGGTTTTGTCCACAGCCCCCTGATCAAGCGCAAGCGTCGGACAAGCTGGGCACTGGTTCACATTACGGACTGGTATCCGACTCTGGTCAGCCTGGCCAGGGGCAACCTGAGCAACGTCCAAGGCCTGGATGGCTACGATGTCTGGCCTGCTATCAGTGAGGGCAAGGAGTCGCCACGCACCGAAATCCTGCACAACATCGACCCCTTGTACAACCATGCCAAGTACGGCTCCTTGGAGGACGGCTTCGGCATCTGGAACACGGCCGTGCAAGCTTCCATCCGGGTTGGGGAGTGGAAGCTCCTCACTGGCGACCCAGGGTACAGCGACTGGATACCCCCACAGACCCTGACCAACTTCCCAGGGAGCTGGTGGAACCTGGAGCGTCTCACTGATGGCCTGAGGAAGTCCGTGTGGCTCTTCAACATCACTGCTGACCCCTACGAGCGCTATGACCTCTCAGAGCAGCGCCCAGACGTGGTCAGGACCCTCCTGATGAGGTTGGTGCACTACAACCAGACGGCCATCCCAGTGCGGTACCCTGCGGAGAACCCCCGCGCTCACCCAGACTTCAACGGCGGCGCCTGGGGACCTTGGGCCAGTGAGGATGATGGGGAGGAGTGGGAAGGCGGCCGGGAGCCCCTGAAAAGCAGGAACAAGAAGAAGAAGAAGTGCAAGATCTGCAAGCTGCGCTCCTTCTTCCGCAAGCTGAACACCAGGCTCATGTCCAACCGCATCTGACAGGACACTCCCCCAGCATCCACCCATCCTGGCCAGGGTGGAGCTCTGGACTGCAGTGCCATGGGGTGGGAGCGAGGGAGAAGGACGGGCGGGGAGGCAGCGCTCTCTTGCTCTCCCTTGCTCCAGGGTTCACTCCAAAACACTTCTCCTCCCTGGATGGAGTGGTGGCCACAAAGAATTGCTCCCAGTGGGTGAGGAAGGTTGATGAGGTCTCTGCTGCGGTGCTTGGCGGTGGTGAATGACTGTGCTGAGCTGGGCTGGCCCTGCACAGCTGCTTCCAAGGAGAGAGACCCTTTCCTCAAGGATTCTGCAGCCAATCACAAGTTTAAGTGTTGGCCATTTCAAGGGCAGGAGGAAGCATGGGGGGCTCTGCCTTCACATTAACCCTTTCCATTTCCCTCTATTTACTCCCGGCTCTCAGCCTGCTGCTAAGCAGCTGCAACCTTTGCTCTTGCTCTGGGAATTTGGGGGCCTGCCCCAAGACCACATTGATTTTTTGTGGAGGGATGGATTTTTTGACCATGGATGTCAGACCTGAGCTCAACGTGGCTGGACTAAGTCATGCTGCTACAGTGACCTCATGGGGCTGTGGCTTCCTCTGCCCACTGGCCGGGGGGTCCAGGAGCAGCCCTGATGAGGAGCTGTGGCCCATGGAGGATGCTCTCAGAGGACAGGTGGTTCTCTTTGGCCTCACATTTGGGAGGCAGGTTTGCCCCAGGCTCTGGTGGTGGACTCCACATGGTTCAGCCACCCAGCAGAGCCCTTCACCCCAAATTTGCCTGGACAGCCCCCTCATGTGCAAGCCCCTAGGCACCCCTGTTCCTCCCTATGAATCCTACACATCCAGCGTGCCAAACACTTGGCACGTCTGCCCCTTCCCGGTGCTGGAGCTGTCCCTGTCCCCACATCCCATTGCTGAACCTGGGGCAGAGGGAAGACCTCAAGAAGGTCCCTGCAGAAGCCCGTCTGCTGTTTTGCAGCTGCAGGACTTTGAAGCCACAGTGGAGGACGGGGCAACGGGGACGTCTCTCGCCGGCCAGCACCGCGCCGCGTCCCCTCGCTGCAGATGGGCACTGCTCTTCCAGCAGCGCACGCGTGGGGAGGAGAACGCCTCCCCATCATCCGCTGCTGTGGGGAGCCAGCCCATCCCATCGCCAGGGGCCAGGGAAAGCTCCGGCAAAGCTCCGGGCCCCCGCGCTTCCGACGGGGTGCGAGCACATATACGTGCGCCCGCAGGAGAGCTGGCGAGGATGGAAGGGGGTAAATAGCTTTAAAATCGTTTTGGATGCATGGTGCATTTCCATTTACACAATGTGTTTTACATTTCTCCCCACAGGTTTCTCTTGGTGCAGCGTGTGTAGGCGAAGGCCCTGCTGTGAATTTTGAAAATAGTTATTTTTGTCTCGGGAAAATGAGGCCCGTTAGGACTTGTCAGCTCTTGGATGAGCAGTGTGGGCTTTCTTTTTTTTTTTTTTTTTCCTTTCCCCCCCCCCCACCCTTTTCTCCCTTGCAAAATAACATTCATTTAAGATCTGTCATTGAAAGATGTGACAATTGGCAGTGTGCACACTGAATACCTTTCACTGCGCTTTCAAGCCCTGTGTGTGAGAGAGGGATGAGGAAGGGAAGAAAACGCAATGACATGTTTGTATTTTTTTTTTTTTTTCTTACTCTTAGCTGGATTATTTGGGGGTACTGGGATTTTCTATAGAAACAAAGGAGAAAAAAAAAAAAAAAACCAGCTGACAGCAAGGCAGAAGAGAGGAGGCCTCTTCTTGTAGAGCTGGGAAGAGTTTGAAAAGCTGGAGTGTGGCGGTGTGTGCGCCAGTCCCTGCTGCTCCGTGCACGCCCATCACCGTGCCATCCCACCCCCTTGGCTCCCTGCATCCCTGCAGGCACATCCCAGGGACTGGTTTCAGAGCCCCATCTCCACCCCTGCACCCTCAGCCTGTTGCTCCAAGAGGACTGGTCCCCATGGCATCACCTGGGTGGAGGTGAGCCCCGAGAGGATGCTCCACACCTTCAAACTACCTCAAATCAGCCAGCCTGGTCCCTGGGGATGTGCACCACCGGCGGGGCTGCGGCACTGGCTGCCGTTTGGCAAAGCCAACCAGTTGCTGAAAATAAAGCAACGCTTTGCTGAAGAAGAGGAGGCTGCTGCAGGCAGAGCCAAAGCCAGGGGAGAGCAGGGGGTGATGCTGCAGGGGTTTGGGAACAAATGTTGGCTAAGGGAGAGTTGGTGCTGAAGGGAATGGGAGAGCAGGGCTGGACGTGGGGTGGTGACAAGGCTCGGAAAATGGCTTTCATTTCCATATTTATATAAATGCATCCAAGTTTAGTCCTCCTTTTATTTTTTTTCTTCAAAAATGGAAATTTCCATGAAAACACACTCGATTTTTCTCCCTTCCCTTTTACTAACATCCCCATGAAATGTTTGTCTGGTCTCACTTCCTCTTTCTAGGTTTGGATTTGCTGGGCTGATGCTGGGTTTGCAGTCAGCCTGGCTACATTGGCGGATCTGCTGTCATCGGTATTTTAATTAAAAAGGGTTGGATTCCGAATCTTTGAGAGAAGGAACAGCTGAAGGAATATCTTAGTCCCTAAAACCAAAGAGAAGTAGTCAGGAGCATCTCTGGGTGCTTGGAGAGAGCAGAGCCTCCAGCCCGAGGACAGCAGTTGTCCTTCACCGCTGATTCCAGCTGTGCTGTGTCTGAACATTGGGCTGGGAAAGGAGATGCAGCTGCTGCCACGTGTTCTCCTCATCACAGCAACGTTCATTAATGGTCTGTGCTGTGAAAAATGCAGCTGTGTGCCAAAATCCCATGTTTTCAGAGAGCTGAATTCCCCCGGGACTGTGCGTGCGCTCTGGCTGCCAGGGGGTTAAGGCAGCTGGAGAGATGCTCGGGCGGTGGAATTCCCCGCACACGGGAGATGTGTTCTCACAGACAGGCTGAGCCTCCCCTCCTTCCCAACCTCCCCTCAAAGCGCCTGGCAAGCCCCAGGCAGCTCCGAAGCCGGGCAGGAGCTGGGCAGGGGATGGGGGCCGGGGCGGGATGGGGCGGGGGGATGCACCCAGGGATGGAGGGGTGGTGGCTGCCCCTGTCGGCATGGACTGGCTCCATCCTGGCTGCTTGCGTCCTGCTGGCTGGAGCAGGAAGGGGATGGGCTGGGAATGAATGGAGTTGGGATGGGATAGAGACGGGGAGGAGGATAACAGGAGGGTGGGGCTGGGCTGGGCTGGGCTGGGAAGAGGAGGGGAGCGGGATAGGACGGGGATGGAATAGGAATGGACACGTCAGGCAGGACTGGGGGTACGTCAGAGCTTCTCCAGCCCCACAGTCAACTCCCACCGAGAGAGGGAAGCCCAGTGTCAGGACAGGGGATGGGCATCCCAGCAAACTGCCCCAGTGGGAGAGTGGCAGAGCGCCCTGAGCACCTCAGGAGTTCTGCATCGGGGGCACTTGTGTCCTTTCTCATGCCAGTGATCTGAGGACGTGTTGTTCTGCAGGTTCCCCCCACTCAGATCCAGTGCACGATGGTTCCAGGGAGCCACATGGCACCTACTGAGTGTCCCCGAGTATGATGGACATGTCCACAGGAGGGTCTTTGCCTGTGAACCCTGCTATCGGGGAGTGGGTGGCACTGAGGACGCCCTGTCTCAGCCAAGAGCAGCTTCCTGCGGTTGCAGGAGCAAGTGCTGGGCCCGTAGAGACAGGGCACGTTTGCAAACACAGCCCTAAATGTAAATCAGCTCTCCTCACCACGGTATTTATAATCTTATCTAAAAATAACCCCAAATTCAGCTTCCCAGAGGGCAGCAACTAAACATCCCCCAGACCCCAGCTTGCATGTGAAACTGTCCCAGTAATTTTGGGATCTCTGCAATATGTGACTGGCAGCCCGGCTGGTTCGGTGTGCGAGGCACTGCTGCAAGCCCCATCCCCTGCAGCCCCCCCAGCACACGTGGATCCTTCCTGAGCTGGATCCTGCCCATCCGGCGTGTTTGGGGTTCAGCGCCCAACCTTGGGTGCCCACCCTGGGGCAGCCCCGTGCTGGGATGCAGAAACCAAAGCTCTGCGGGCAGAGCTGGAGCAGGGTGTGGAGAGCTGGAGGCTTTTTTGGGGAGGCAGCCTAGCGATGGAGAGGAGCGCTGGGGATGAAGGTCTCCATCAGGTGGCCGGAGCCGAGCACGGCAGCAGGAGAGCAGCACCGCTCCTGAAGCCCTGCAGGAGCAATTCTTGGGATGGCAGGGAACAGGCACATCCTAAGAATATCCCGAGGCCTCTGGGAGAGGGCCGGGACTACTCCCCTCCACAGGGGAGCCCCCAGCCCAGAGGTGGAAGGTTCCACCCAGAGCTCCTGCTCCCCTCGGATTGTCCCCCAGGATTGGGACCACGCAGCAGTTCCTGCTTGGGAAACATTATCAGCAAAGCAGAGCATGTTCAGCACGGAGAAGTCTGACACCCCCTTACCCTCAGAAGGAAAAATGTCAAGGAAAAGGAAAAAAAAAAAACCAAAACAAAACTGAAGAGACAGAAGAGCAGAGAGGGAGAAACTTTTCCTGAAGAGCCAGGCAGGAGAACCCTGGGGAGGGAGGCAGGGTCCTCGTGGAGGGGTTTGCCATCACCCCCTGCCCGGGTGAGGGATTTGGGGTGCCAGGGGTGCAGCAGGGGCCCCGGAGCGGGGGGAGGGAAGGGACAGATCCCTCCTGCTGGCTCCCGGAGCACGCAGAGTCACGCGTGTGGGGTTGAGCACGTGTGGCAGTGTGGGGGTGGGCACGGGGAGGGGGCAGGTCACATTGCGGAGCTCACGGGGACACGAACATCAGCGTGGGAGGTGGGAGGTGGGAGTGAGGCGGGGGCACAGAGCCACCCACGGGCATCCGTGGGGTCTTGGGAGTGGGGGGCTCTTGCTCTTGCCTCTGGGGCTCCAAGGGGCTGCTGGGGGCTGGCAGCAAAACGCTGGAGGAGGAGAGCGCTCCCACAAACATCCGGATGCACCGGCTCCCTCGGCAGCCCCCCGCCTCCTGGCACAGCCCTGGGGTGGGGAATGAAAGCCCCTTTTGGTGGGAGCAACGTGGAGGGGAGGAGCTGTGCAGATGCCTGGAGGCAGTTTGGGGACCATCGTGTCCCCGGGGCACAGATGGCACGTGTGTATTGCCCGCACCCCAGGTGAGAGGGCCTGGTGTGCTCTGCCCGTGCCAGGGCATGGCCAGGTTGGGTCTGGAGCTCGCCAACCCTTGGAGACTGTGGTCCCACCTCTGTGCCCATCCACGGCTGGGAATCAGTCCCTGCTCTGCCACCAGGGTCCCCTGGATGGGACCAGACAGGAGCGGGAGGCTGGGTGCAGGGAGGCAAGGTGGGGATGAAGGCGGGTAGCGGTGCAATTAATGGAAAAGCCATTAGACCTTTCTCCTCCTCCCCCTCCTCTTCCTCACTCCGCCACTTGCTGTCCTCCTCCACTTCCACCTCCTTTCTTCTCTCCCTCTCTGCTCCTCCTCTCTCCCCTCTCAAAGATTTCTCCTTATTTTTGTCTGGTTAGAACCTTTTTTTTTTTCCTTTTAACCCTTCCATGGCAGCCTGAAAGGGAACTCAATCCATCTCCGCTGCCAAAGGCGATGCCCTCCCGGCCGGCACGGGGAGCCCCTTCTCCTGTTGTGATGAGGGGTCCTGCTGCTGCAAAATCATCCACAAACGGGACAAAAGCTTAGCAGAAAGCTCTTCTGGAGGAAGTCAGCAGGTGGAAAGTGCAAGGGGTGATGTAGATGGAGGGGGTGGTGCTGGCTCCCTAGTGAGGGCTGGTGGGGACTCAGAAGGAAACCCCTTCCCTGAGGTTTTGGACCTCACAACTCCACTTTTACTGTGCTTTTCGTGCTTTCTTGTGTTCAGCGCAGCAGAGAGGCGACCTAGCAACAAAAAGTCCAAGGACTGGGGAGCCAGACCTTCCTCCTATTCCCACTCTGAAACTCCCCCCTTTCTACCCTGGCTTGGGTACCACATAGACACAGCAGCCCAAGACACAGCCTTTTTGCTCCCCTCTAGCTGAGCTTCAGGCCAGGCTGCTCACTCCTCTCTGGGGGACACTCAGGAACTGCGCCATGGGAACCCCAGGGCTCTTGGGGGGACGCAGTGGGCAAAGGGGGGAGTGGGGAGCAGCAAGCCCCCCCTCAGTGTGACTGGGACCAGCCCCCCTGGGGACCCTGGCTGAAGGCGGGACGGTGTGGGGACCTGGGGACCTGCCATGGTTTCTCCAGCTTCTCCTGACACACTTCTGCTCCATCTGCTCCCTCCTGCCACAACGTGTGCCCATCCCACAGCCCCCGGGGCCCCCAGGAAAGGTGCTGCAGGTACCAGCAGGGCCTGCATTTTTTTTTTTTTTTTCGGGGGGGGGGGGTGGTGGGAAATAAACAGTTGCTGGGGTGACAGCATCCTCCTGCAACATGGAAACCACGGTTTCCATGGAAACCTCTTTTGCCCCAATTATTTTACCACTGCCACAGCCTTTGATTTGCCTTTAATAGCTGTACTTTAGCTATCCCCCGGCTCTGCAGCAGGTGGGTGACCCCCGGGCAGCCCCCGGGCCGGGTCCCCAGCAGGGCCCTGGTCCCCACGGAGGGCGGCGGGTTTGGGAAGCAGTTGCCCCGGCAACAGAAACAGGGCGTTTCTGGCAGCGGTGGTCACCATGGGGACGGGGATGCTGACGAAGGCTTGTGAAGCTGAGAAGACAAATTGCCCTCATCATTATCTCTGGGCTTGTCAATCAAATATATTCCCTTATTTACCTCAGCGAGGAGAGAGCCCCGGGAGCACACGGAGAGGGAGGGAGCGAGAGGAGAGCTGCTTGCCCCAAATTCCGCACCGGGAGGGAGCATTTCCAGCCCCTCGGGATGGCCACCATCACCTGCAACCGCTTCACTGAGGAGTACCAGCTCTTTGAGGAACTGGGCAAGTAAGTTGGAGATGGGGCTGGGATGCTCAGAGCGGGGCTGTGCCCTGGCTGGGAGACAGACTCGGCGATGCTGGGAGCTGCTGGAGATGAGGGAAAGGAGATGGGCACGGAGAGAATGAAGTGGGAATCGGAGAGGGCACGCGAGTGAGGATGGGGGCTCCCAGCCCCAGACCTGCTTTTCTGTCCCTACCTGAGCTCAGGGGCTGCTGATGGGTGTTTGGCTGGGGGCTTGGGACACCCCAGAGGTCTGGAGTTGCCTGGGAAGGGCTCAGCTGCCCCTCTTATGGAAAAGCTGCTCCCAGAAAAGAAGGCTGCTAGCTCCCTTGGGAAGTTCTCCAGCCAGGCGGAGGGACAGGACAGCTGAGGGGGAAAGCCCAAGCAGTGGGCACCCCTCACATTTCTTTAGGGAATTTATCTGTGTGGATTCACCGGGGCTTGACTAGACCTGCAGGAGACCCAGTCTGCCTGGCAGCCCCCGGAGAATCCTGGTGGCTTTTGGAAAGATCCAGGATATTCCCCAGCCCCGTCCCAGTGCGGGCGAGCCGTAGCCCCGTCTGACCCTGCTTTCCTGCGAGGGAGGGCTCAGCTCCTGTGCTCCAGGTGTGCCTGGATCCGTGCATGTGTGTGTGTGTGTGCAAACAGAACTGCCTCTGCACGGTGAGGGGATCCCGGGGAGCGCTGAGCACCCCAGGGTGGAGCAGGGGATGCCAGGTTCCCCGAGTGCAGGGATGCTCCGCGTCCCGCCCAGCGTGTGGCTGTAAAACGGGCGCAGGAGTGAGCAGACATGTGCCTCTGTTTTGGTTTCTGTGCCTTTTTTTGGAGCTGGGGTGTAAATCTGGGCCGTGTGGCTGCCGTCCCTTCGGAGTGGCTGGCAGTGTTGTGGTGGGCTCGGGGTGCCCGTGCTCCAGAGGGGAGGCTTTGTCCATCCACAGGCACAGGGATGCTCCAAGCCCACAGCCCTGTGTCGCCCTGGCACAGAGCAGCCCGTGCCTAGGAGTGTGCCCACAGGCACGTGGGCGAGTGAAATGAGGGTGAGGGAGAAGGGAGAGGGCAGAGATAGGGAAATGGAGAGGCTGAGACAGAGGACTTCGTGCTGGTTAGGCTGAATGCTGCTCACATTCCCCAGCAAAACTGTGGCACCAGGGTGCTGCTACCAAGTGCATCTCCCTGGAGGCAAATGGACCCCCCCTGTCACGGGACACTCACATCCATCCCGCTGGCATCAGGGTGACAGAGAGGAGCTGGTGGACAGCAGGGGATTGGGTTGGGGAGTGGGTCCCTGTAGCGGGGACAGCCCCTGCTGGCACTGCAGGCAGGGGGATGGGCACCCACCGGGGAGCTGGTGGCAAGGTGGGATGTGGGACCTGCTTTTTCCAGCCTTTTCTTGGCTTTTCAGGGCTCTAGGTCTTTGTGGTGGTGGCAGGGGCTGGGCAGGTGAGGCAGCGGCAGCTCCGTGCCTGTGGTGAGGCTGTGGGGCTCTGGCTGGGCTGAGGTGGCAGTGGGGATGTGGAGGGGAGTTCGCAGGCCGGGAGTGATGGGGGAGGACCAGGAGGGCTCCCGAAGGCATCTGGGCTGCCACGCTTTGCTGGGTGGGTGCTGACAGGAGGGCTGAGCACCCAGGCTCTGGGGATGCCTGCAGTGCCCAGCACCGTGGTGTAAAAGCACCTGGACAGACACATTTTAACAGGGATAAAGGAGCAGAGCTGGCGCAGCAGCTCACCGGCCCCTGAGAGAATCGCCCCCGACCACCCCAGCTCTGGGGTGATGCAGGGGCAGCAGCCCCAGCTCGGTGCATCCCACAGCTTCTCCATCCATCGAGAGGGCAGGTAGAACAGCAGCACGGAGCTGTTCCCGAGTTAGGGGCATCACCAGCTTAGCCAAGGTGATGTGGGGCTAGTTGGGGATTTTCCACTGGGATGGTTTCCAGCACATCCTGGCACATTCAAAAATCAGCGGCTTCCCGTGGGGAAATTTCTGCTTCATGGGCTTAGAGAGGGAAACGAGGACGAAGTGCTGCGCCTCTGCTCTGCTGCGGCAGCTGCTCGCGCTGGGAAGTGTCGTTCCTCCTCCGGAGAGATGCTCCCGGTGCCGGGCGGGGAGGGTCTGTCCTGGCGGGGCTGGGCAGGGCGGCTCTCCCCGCACCAGACCCTGCGAGGGAGCAGCGTCCTGCAAGGATTCAGAGCAGAGAGGGTCCATCCTGAGTTTGCTGTCCCCGGGGGACTGGGGGGGGGTCCTTTGCGGGGAACACGGTGTGTCCCCAGCCCGGGTGCCAGGCTGCCGCACCCACCCTGCTTCTCTGCCGTTCTCACCCATCCTGACCGCCGGGCAGGTGAGGGGCTGAGGTGCCACACACCCAATGGCAGCACCACGGCCGGGCTTTGGGGGCAGGCGGAGGAGGGGAGGGAGATCTGCGGTGTGCCCAGCAAGGCACAAGCCCTTGGCACATCCCTGCACCTCCCGAGCACGGGAGGACATCTGTCCCGAGCGGGGGACACGGAGCTGGGGAAAACCCACTCCTGCGGCGGCCCCCGCAGAGCTGAGCGAGCGAAGGGCTGCTCCGATCCCCCACGCCGGCAGCAGGGATCAGGCGGAGGGCGGGGGGCAGCGGGGGGGACAGGGAGAAGATCCTGCCCACGGCCCCCCGGAGTAGGACAAACATGAAGTGCAGCTCCATGGGCGCCTCCAAATCCGCCTCCGCAGCAGGTTCAGGGAGAGGCTGGAGACAATCACCGTGCCGAGCCGTAGGATCAGCCCCTCCGCTCCCCGAGCTGCGGGAGAGGGGGCTTATTAAAAAGGAAAAAAAAAAAAAAAAAAAAAAAGGAACAAAAAATCCCCAGCCCACACTCTTCTCTCTAGAAAGGAGATAAAATGCCTCGGAGGAGGAGGAGGTGTTGAAGAGAGGGAGGGCGGCAGCAGCACAGCCGGGCGCTGGCAGGGAAGGTGTGAAAAAGGGAGAAGAGGAGCATCCTGGTGGCAGAGCCACCGCTCGAGCTGGTGGGGCAGGCCGTGGGGAGCAGGCATGGGGTCACGCCTGGCCCGGGGACCCAGGGACAGAGACTGTAGGGCTGGGGCTCAGCAGTGCCAGGGCTCGGGGCTGCGCGTCCAACATCGCCCTGTGCTGGCAGGCAGCCGGGTGACAAGGACACGGTCTGTACCCATGGTCCTGCCGGTGATGTACCCGTCCCCTGCTCACACTGGGACGCGCTGTCTCATCCAAGCCAGGCAGAGATGGGGGTCCTCAGCTGCCACCAGGGTTGGGGTGATCCCCATCCAAAGACCCAGCACCCTGGGAGCAAAGGGACACGCTGCTGCTCATGGCCAGGGAACAGGACAGGGTTCCTTCCTTCCAGAGGGGTTTCTTGTGGCTCAGGGGGGCTGAGCTCCCTGCCTGGCACCCCCAGCACAGCCTGCAGTGCTCCATGAGCCCCTGGTGTGGAAGGGGATGCTGCCTTTGCCATGAAGATGCTCTGTTTGGATGGAGCAAAGGGAGGATTTTTTCCCCCTAGGCTGGAAAAATCCTACATGGGACTGAGTTGCAAGGGAGCAGCCTGGCACAGGGAGTAGAGCCTGGCTGAGGGTCAAACACCCAGTGTGGGGGTTCCTGGCCAGTGCAGACCTGCTGAAGGACCCAGCTGGAACAAGGATGGGAGCATGGCAAGCATGCTGTACCCCTGGGTATCCTGCACCTGCATCCAGTGTTGCATGTTCCACCCACCCTCCAGGCACATAGGGTTTTGCTTATCCTTTACAGACTACAAACAGACATTTGGTTTCTGTTAGGAAGGTCTGGAGGAGCCAAAAGCCAGGAATGCAGCTGGGGGAGTGAAACATCCATTTCCCATGGCTCCCCATTTTTCGCTGTTCAGTTCAAATAAATAGATGGGCAAGTGCCTGTGGATACTGGGACCAGGAGTGGCCATCAGTCCCCAGCTTCCAGTGGATCTGGGACACCTCCAGCCCTCCAGCCTCATGCCTCATGCTGGGTTCTGCAGTGAAACCCCAAGCTGGGGCAGAGGGACATCCCTGTTTGCTGCACTCTGGTGCAGACTGTCCTACCACTGCAGAAACATCACACACGTCTTTGGGGGAAAAAAAAATAGAGGAGATGATTCCCAGGGATCCACAGGAGCCCACAAACCCCACACAGTGTGGGGTTCCCATCAGGATGAAGAGAGGGGGACCACAGAACTGCCAAGAGCTCTGGTCTGCCTGCCTATGGCAAGCTGGATATGAAACATTTTGCCCACCCTTTCCAGTTAATTCTTCCCCAGGATTCAGGCATATTAACAACTCAGCTCTTTCAGCAGCCAGGATTAAATGGCAGGACGGGGAAGCTGGGAAGCACCAGGATGTTTTCCCCCAACTCCTGCCTAGCACGTGCCGTGAGCGATGCTCTGCGCGGCAGCACTGGGTGCGTGGGCTGCCAGCTCTGCTGGGGCTCCATCCCCATCCCTCCACACCCGCTGCTCGCCTGCTCTCCTAAAAATCACATTCAAACCCAAATTGCCCGTCTCCACCCACCCCCGCCGCTAAAATCAATTATCCGCCGCTCTCGCCAGCCCGCGGCCTTTTATTCCTCGGCAGGAGTTGGAGTGGGGTGAAGGGGAGTGGGGGGAGGTGGGGCAGGAGGTGGGATTGCTTTTGATAGTTGTTATTTTAGCGTTTGGAGAGGCTTGGTAGGAAGGGGAACCTGGCACAAAGGTTGTGCTCAGCAGGGCTGGAGCGTGCACGTGTGTGTGATTGCGGCGCTGCAGCTCCCAGCACTGCGCCGGCACTGGCAGTGCCACGAGCTGGCAGGACTTGGGCCATGGGGCACCAGGGCAGACAGGAGCCTTTGGAGCGTCCCAAGCACTCGTGCTCTCTCGCCTGCCAGACCGCAGGAGAGCTTTGCACATTGGCTCGTGCGTGTGCAAGGTGCAGCAGCATCCATCCCTCTGCAGCTGGGCTCCGTCCTCGCACGGTGCCCTGGGCCGTCCCGGCCTGGGTGACAGTTTTGGAGGGAGGAGGATCTGGCACTGCTCACAGCTGCCAAGTCCTGCTGTGACTGAAAGGTCTAGAACGGGCAGAGCCACACAGCCTGAAGTGGCCGAGAGCTACGTGGCAGCTGCAGCCATCACGGTTTCCCTTGGGAACCAGCAGCCTCTGGTCAATCACTGCCCCTTCCCTCCTGGCAACAGGTAGGGCAAAGGCAGGGGGAAGAGGAGGAAAAGTGCACGGTGCCTGGGGTGTGCCAGAGGAGCATGGAGAGGTGAAACCCACATTCATCTCTAGGTCTGCATGTGCCTCCTCTCATCATTCCTCAAGGACAGTGTGGTGCAGGGAAGCCAGCTGAGATCCCTCTGTGCTTTGCCCAAGTCCCTGCCCCAGTCAGCACCTATCCCCATCCTTGTCCCCATGCCGTGGCTGCCCCTCACCCCACAGCCACCCGAGGGCTGAGCTGTGCCCGTTCACCCCTGGCTTCTTCTGTTCCAGGGGCGCTTTCTCCATTGTCCGGAGATGCGTGAAGGTGCTGGCAGGACAGGAGTACGCGGCCAAGATCATCAACACCAAGAAGCTCTCTGCTCGAGGTAAGCACTGAGGGTGTTTTGGGGAAGGTGAGCAGGGCTCACGTACTGGGGAATTTGTCCCCTCTGCATGGCGCTGGGATGAGGCCTTTGATGTGCAATGAGGTGAGCGGGTCTTTGATCGCGATGGGGATCCCCTCATCCCACCCTGTCCTGCCTGGGGCACACACTGAGCTCCTTGATGGATGGGGTGAACATCCCAAGGAGGTGTTTTGGAGGCTGCTCACCACATCCCATCCCATCACAGGGACGCATCTGCAACCTGGCTGTGCCAAGGCTCAGGGGAACTCCCAGCCCCCCAATCTGCCTCAGGAGCCAGAGGACCCCATTTCTGTCCCTGACACCCCACCACCCTGCACACACATTGCAGCAAAATGATGGTTACAGCCTTGCAACAATTCAGACCAGTGCCAGCTTTGGGTGCAGGGTAGCACGGTTATTTTGGGAGCATAACCTTCTGAGAGGGTCCCTGCTGCCACCCCATCCCTGCTCTGGGGTCTGTAAGCTTTCTTACTCATATACCTACATCAATGAAAGGGGAAATCCCTTCAGGTGGGGTTTGACTTCATTTCTGCCTGGAAATGGGCCCTCACCCTTTGCTGCCATCTGCTCTGGTGGAGCACATTGGCTGTTTGCTGCTGGAAGAGGAGCTGCAGGTCTGTCCTGGTGGGTCTGTCCCGGCTGCTCCTCAGAGTGAGGCTGAGAAGAGCCAGCAGAGAAGTCACCACCCAGCCCTTGTCCCAAGCCAGGGACCCCTCTGCCCCCAGGCACCTGGCAGAGGAGCTGCGATGAGGCAGCAGATGCCACGTCCCTGCCCCATCTCCTCCCTGGCTGTCAGGAGTGCAGGATATGTGCTGGGAGGAAGCACCCTGCCAGGAGGGTTTAATTAACCTCCCTCGGTGTCTCTCCCAGTTCCACTGCTGACCTCTGAAGGCAAAACTGAAACGCAGAAAAGAGTGACAAGCTCCTTTCTGACCTGGAATTAAACCAGTACGTCGCAGTGTCTCTCTCCCACAGTGCTGTCAAAGCGGCACAGCACCGGCACTGAGCTCCTCAGGTCCTGCAGCACTGACTCCTGCCCCTCTTCAGGGATGTAGATCATTTTCTTCCTTCAAAGCCAAAGGCTGGGCTCTGGGCAGGGTGTGCAGTGCTGGGCTCAGCCCTTGGCTCCTGCCCGTGTTCCCCAGCTGGCAAACGCCTCCCAGTTTTCAGGGCTGCCTGGAGCAGCAGATTGAGCCACTCTCCCTTTGCTCCCTTCTGCCTCCGCGAGCCTCCTCCAGCAGTTTGCCCCTCTCCTTTCTCTCCTGGGGTCTGTGCTGTCCCTGCAGTGCCACAGTCCCCTGGAGAAGCTTCACTGGGGTTATTTTCCCTGCTCTGCCAGCTGGAATCACCAGCGACTTTGGCTAATGGTCTGGAACCCCCCATTTCTGCAGTGCTGGCAGGGAGGATGGCGCTTCCCCAGAAACAAAGGGCAGGAAGGAGAGAAGTGGGGAGAAGATGGGAGAAGCTGCAAAACATCCCCAGTCATGGTCTGTTTCTTTAGCTATCTCCTGGTGCCAACACCGGGGGGCCGGGAGGAGAGATGGTGGAGATTTTGGAGGAAAACTGGGGATTGGCTGTGTGCAAGAGCTGGGTTTGTGGGGCAGGAGAGGCTGTAACCCACCTCCCCAGAGAAGTGCTTGCCCCACTGTCCCTCCATCCCAAGCCCATCATCCACCCCACAACGGACCTTAGTTGTGAGAACAGCCTGAACTCCAGCCTCTCCTTGTCACCCTGTCCCACCCTGGGAAGGTCGTCAGCCATCGGGGGAACAACATGGGGAGCTGAATGAGGCCACCAAGGTTATCTCAGCCTTCAGCTCACAGAGTACAGGCTGCAGAACCCACCCCAAGCCCCAGGGTGCCTCTTGGACAGGATCCTGAGCCCTGGGGGAGGCTGCAGCCCCACGGAGAAGGAGCTGTGTTGCTTTCGCGTCTCAGCGGTCGGAGACGCCCAGGTTTGGTTTGATGCAGAGCGAGACTCTGGGGTGTGAACCTGCAAGGTGGCAGCGATAGCACTGAGAGACAGCAGCCCTAATTATATCCCTACTTGTCCTGGCTGCTGAGTTCCTGCACAAAATGCCTCCAGTCAGGCACCTCCACGTAGAGTGGCTGGGTCAGGTGTGAGCAAGGAGAGAAGCACAGAGGAAGAAACAAAATGATTTGCAGATTCATTCTGAGCTGTCCCAGGGTGGAGGATTTTTTGGCTTGGCTCAACTTGCTTTGCCCAGAGCTCTGTTGTCTCACATCCCAAAGCCTGCTGAAAGCTGGGGAGTGGGACCTGTGCTTCCTGTTTGGAGACAGGCACCGGTTCTGAGATAGGGTTCTGCAGTGTAGGAGAGCAAAGCCCTGGTGTGGAATGGCTGACGATGGTGAGGGGGAGTGAAGCCCATAGCCTCATTTCATCCTGACACCTCTCACTGGTTCTCTCTGCCTTCAATTGCTCAAATTGCACAATGCGGGGCCAGAAATGTCCTGGCTGAATGCCTGTGCCTGGATGAATAGGAGAAAAAGGAACAGTGCTGCCAGCAAGGATAACCCAGACAAATCCAGGGTATTTGGGAGGTGATCAGAGATTGTTCAGCAAAGAGAAGAGAGAGGGGGAGCAAGGGATCATTCCAAACCCAAGATTGCCCATGGCATCAGTGCCTGAGGGGCTTAGCCAAGGAATGCATCTGTGCAGGGATAGTGCCCACTGGGCCCCAATGCTGAACTTATCCCAAAATCCGTAACTCTTTCGCAAAAAAAAAAAAAAAAAAAAGCTGTTATGTCCCCTCAGGTCTCCTGTGCCAACATCTCCCTAGAGAGCCACTGATTCCCTTCCCCAGATCCTATTTTAGGGCCGTTGCCTCTTTCAGATCACCAGAAGCTGGAGCGAGAAGCCCGGATCTGCCGTCTCCTGAAGCACCCCAACATTGGTAAGTTGCACCCTGCACCTCCCTTGCCGGTGCTCCATACCTGGCTCTGCTGCCCAGCTGCCCTCCCGTGTCCCAGCCAGGGCTAGGGTGCCTCCATCCATGATCCAGCCCTGTCTGCAGCAGCATGGACTGTTTGTCCCAGAGGCCGAGAAGGGCTCGGTGTCGTCCTGCCTGGTTGATCTGCAGAGCCATCCCTCCTCTTCCTCAGGGGAAACACCGTCCTCAAACGGGGTCATGGGAAAAAAGGCCCCCACTGGGCACAGGGGGGCTGAAGCAGGTCCGGACTAACCCACTTGGCCATAGCTCCCTCAGGGAGAAGCGGAGCCCCAGGAGGCTGCGAGAGGCTATTTTTACTGCTCTCCCCCCGCTCGGGTGCCGCGTTGCTCTGCATGCTCCAAAAGGCGGCTGCAGCTCGGAGCAGCAGCAGCAGCAGCGCGGGGCGTGTAGGAGGAGCGATGGCGGGGGGGAAGCGAAGACTTTCCCACCGACCGTCCATCTGAAAGTAGCCTCCTTCGGAAAAGCTGTTTCAGGAAAACTCCTGAGCCCCTGCAAAAGACAAAAATAGGCCAGAAGAAGAGAGAGGGAGAGAGGGGAGGGGAAAAAACTGCAGTAAAAAAAAAAAATAAAAAAAATCCCAAACTCCATCCTGGAAGTGATGCTGATGCAGGCTCTTGCTCCCTGTGGATGATCTGGATGAATCCCCTCTTCCCTCTGCTGCACCCCAGGAGGCAGCAACCCCAATGAGATCCTGCAGCTTTGGGGAAAGCATTTGGTGGTTTCTGCAGCCCTCTCAGCCCACAGTCGGGAGCTGGGAGGGTTCCCCTGTGGCTGAGCTCCTCCCTGGCCCCCTCACTGCTCCGGTGACCTGGATCCATCCTTCCCCAGGAGCTGCTGCAGCAGATCCAGGGAGCTAGATCCAGGGCCACTGGGACGAGCCATGTGGCTCCTGTCCCATAAATATTTCAGTTCCCTAAAAGACTTTCTGCTTCCATCTGTCTCGGGCACACGGCTGCGTGTCAGGTCTCCCCTTCACTGCCGAGGTGCCGGACCCTGCAGCATTCCCCAGCCTCCGCTCCAGCAGGACCAGGAGCTGTCCTGCAGGGGTCCTTCGGGGCGTCCCGCCTCTCCTCTTTGCACCAAAATACATGCGGGGATTGCCGCGACCTGAAGGAAACAGCCTGCAAAGTGTTCGAATAGGAAGAAGTACTAAACCCGGAGGAATTCACCGCATGAGACCTGCAGGATGGCACCTGCAGGATCTCCAGGATCCCAGCCTGGTCACAGCCCTTTCCCACCAGTGTCTTCCCCCCTTCCCTCTCCATCACCTTCCCGTGGGGCTGGCAAGGTCTCCGAGGACCGGAACCCCTCACCCGTCCCTGTCCTTGTCCCCCAACCCTACACCGCCCCTGGCAGTGGCAGGTTCAGAGCTGCAAAGGCTGGAAGGGGTTAACAGCACGAGATGCTAACAAGCCCAATGTGCTGCTATTTATACCCAGGAGGCTCCTCACCACCCCACACCCCACACCCTCTTTCCTTTCACCCCCCTCCACTGCTCCTGCTGCCTGGAAACTTGGGCTTGCAGCTTCCCTTCCGCGCAGCAAAGGTGGCTCCTTACCCACGCAGGGGCCGGTGCCGCTGCACAGCAGCCCGGCGTGAGGAAGAGGAGGCACCGCTGCTGGACGAGGCAAAACTGCCCCGTCCAGCCGGGCCCGGGGAGAGGCACCCCAGCTGCCGAGGGCTTTGCTGTCCTCTGTACGTGTTCCCTGCAGCAAGGTGGGGTCTTTCCATCTCCCATGAGAATGCCGTGCTGCAGTTCCTGGCGGAACAAACCCGTGCTCTGCACCGTGCCTGCGGGAGAGCCTCACTTGGAAAGCTGTGCACGGGCAGTCAAGGGCAGGCCCGGGACCCCAGGACACCACCACATCCACAGCACTGGGTGATATACTAGGGAGAGCTGTTTCCATTCAGGGAAACTTTGCTTTATTGGGAAAGCTTTGGCTGCACCTTGCTCTGGGGTTTGAACTGAAGCTGTGTCCTGCTCCTGCCTTGGCTCTCAGCTCCGAGCTGGAGGGGTTTGGCCAGCACGGCTCTCCCTGACTATGGTCAGTAATAGATACTTGTAGGATCAGCCTATATTTAGAGCAGCTGCTCCCTCTTATACCTTCTTGGCTCCTGGCAGCCACAGGCTTTGGGACTTCCCCAAGCAGGGAACATATCCGGACCATGTGCTTATGGTTATGCTGGCCCCATCCACACCAAACTCACCTAATCCCCCTGAGAATACTTTGGCTTCCGTGGGGTCGCAGGAGTGAGACCCCCAAATCCCTCCCAGGCGAGATGAAACGGGAGGATATATGTTTCTTCCAGAAGAGGAAGGCAGAAAAGCTGGGGTTGTATGTTGGAGAAAACCGGAGCAGGCACAGATGTTGGAGCACAGGGGATGTCTGCAGAGGCCAGCGGTGGGGAGGGATAACTGGGGAATAAGATGAGCAAGCGGTGTCAGTAGACAAGACCTCAAGAGACACAGACAGAAAAGATGCTGACCAGCCCATCAGACCTTGTTTGCACTGTGCCCTGGCCAGGTGAGGTGACACTCTTGGCAGACACTGGATTGGCCCACAGAGCTTGGAGACAGGCAAAGGACCAGCAAAGTGGCGTTTGCTGGCCTGGCAGATAAGAGTGACACAGTGCAGCGTCTGCACTCAGTGCTGGGGTTGTTATCTCCCCTGGCTCACACTGAGTCTGGAGGATGTTTCCATATAGGGCTCAGCTGATTTAGATGCAGTAAAAGGGACTAGGAGTAAAAACTCCTACAAAATCTCTCACCTGAATGCTACTTTTTTCCTCCCTGATTCCTAACATTCCCAAATATGTTGGAAGTTGTATCAGGCTGAAAGCAAGTGAGAGAGAGGAGGCATTAAATATTCATAGCCCCAAGGGAATCAAACAAAATACAAGGTGGGAGACAGAGGATGCCGGACAAATCTCTGTTTATCCACACTACCTGTTTCTGTGCCTGTCCCCTTGCTGCACCCCTGCCTGCCAAGTGTGAGCAGGGGTCTGAGCCTGAATAACCGGCATGCAGCTGCGTGGTGACAGGATTGTACCTGGTAAGGGCTATGCCCAAGGGAAGAGGGTGCCGGGAGATGGGGAAATTCATCCGTGGAGATTCCCAAGGAGAAAAGGAAGGTCATGAGCAGAAAATGAAAAAGCCCCGCAGGTGCCAGAGTTGTCAGCTCAGCTCCCTGCTGAGCTCTCCCTCTGCTTGGGCAGCTCTCCTGATGGGGCTGGGGACACCCATGCCTGCAGCCTGCCCAGTGCCCAAGACAGCCCGGCAGCTGCTTGGAACCCTGGCCAGGCACAGCCCCGGGGCAGCCCCCGATTTGGAGGTGATCTTTGAGCCTCGCACAACTGCCCCAGGCTGGGGCCATGGCTGGGGTCCCCTGGTGAGCAGGGTCCCCCACCCAGCCAGTGGTAATACCAAGAGGAATAGCTCTGCTGTGCCCTTCCCCAGCTCCTGCTGGTGCCAAAAGAGGAGCAAAGGCATTCCGAGGGAGTGGGGTGGGAGGCAGGTGTACCCCATAACCCTTCTGTCTCTGCTGCAGTGAGGCTCCACGACAGCATCTCCGAAGAGGGCCACCACTACCTGATATTTGACCTGTGAGTAATGGTTCACTGCATCCCCTAAGCCACGGGCAGCTCCCTGCTTCCCCCAGGGTGACGTGATCTCCACCTCACCCGAGCCCTTCCCGCAGGCTGGGTTTGAACCAAACTCGGGTTCCCCAAGGCGGGCAGAGGGCAGCTCCCTGTGCTGCACCCCGGTTCTCCCGCCATGCACGGTGCAGTGACATTTTTGGGGGGCTTGCCAGGGCTGAGTGTGCTGTCAGTGAATCCAGCCCCCCCGTTCTCTTGCAGGGTCACCGGCGGGGAGCTGTTTGAGGACATTGTGGCCAGGGAGTACTACAGCGAAGCGGATGCCAGGTGAGCCAGGCTGTGGAGAGGACAGGGGGTGTCCCCATCTCCCACAAGCTGCTCCCTCCCAGGGTCCTGCATGACTGGCTCCCTGCAGCACCAGCTCATCCTGTACTGGGAGGTGTTTTACAGCCACTCTGCAGCACATACTCATAGACCAGGAAAAAAAAAAAAACAACCCACCCAAAACGCTCTTTCTAACTCACTCAGCTCCTGTGCCAAGAAGTGCATGTGCTGCCACAGGACTGGTTTCCAGAATGGCTCCCAGCCATTGCCCACAGCATCCTCATTCCCCAGGGTATTGGGATGGCCAACATCTGACCTCACTGTAAACGAACAGGGTGTTGGGGGCTCCCTGGTCTGGGGGCACCGGGGCTCCCCAGGCTGGCAGGGAGGAAACCCAACAGCAGGCTGGTGGCCAGTCAGGGCATGATAGCAGACACCCTGCGGATGTCACTCCTTCCCCTCGGAGCTGCATTCCAGCCATCTGCAAGTGTTTCTCTGGCATTTGCCACTTGAAAGAACTGAGGAGGAGCAGTCGAGACAGGCTGTGCTGGAGCTCTGCTCCCTCCCATACTCCCACTGGCACTTTCCAGGTACCTTCTGCAGAGCCATTTCAGCCACCCCCTGCAGTTGGTCCCTGCAGTTCATCTGGGGGACAGTATCAGTCTCATTCTTTTGAGGGGACATGATCTGGCCCTCTCCAATCTCCAGATATCACTGTGCCTCTCAGTTTTGCCCCCAGGCTAAGCATAGCCTGTATGTACGTCCAAGAGTGGGAAAAACTCTACACTACCTCTCTGCATGGAAATATCCTTTATTTCTAGGCAGAAAACGATCTCATTTAATGAGCTGCCTGCACTGAATCCACTTACAGCCCATCCACTTATTAGTGTCATACAAATAAAATAAAATACATGTAAATAAAGACCTTCTGCCTTGCACACAAGCTGCTTTAGAGCAGAAGCGATCAGTGCCTCTGTCTTTTTCCCTTCCTGTCTCACGCACACAGCAGAGCTGGAATGTAATGAACTAGATACAAAGCAAGCACACACCAGAGCCACCTGCATTAGAGGAGAGCAGGGAAATGGGGCTGGAGCAAAGGTTGCACAGAGCACATCTGCTCTGCCTGGGTTTGGAGACCAAATCTTTGCTGGTATTGTGGTTCCACTGTTGGTCCCCAGCTCCCCGTCTCCAGTGCTGCTCCTGTGGGGTTCCCACGGGCTCAGCTGTGTCCCCTAAGCTCCTGCTCACCATTACTTGGTGTCCAATAGCTCTGTTGGGTTCTCACTGGGTTAGAACTGCTCTCCACAGGTATGTGGGTTGTGTGGAGGGGGGTGCTGAGCTGTGCTGCAGGGCTGCTGATGGGAAGCGTGATGGGGAGGGCGGGAGACGGGTTAAACGCAGCAGAATAGAAATGTCTGACAAAACTCTGCCTCACCGGCCACTTGTGTGAGCTTCCTCCTCTCTCCCACAGCCACTGCATCCAGCAGATCCTGGAGGCCGTCCTGCACTGCCACCAGATGGGGGTGGTTCACCGGGATCTGAAGGTAGGAGCTGCAGGGAGAGTGCCTGTGGGAGGACAGGGGACCCCATCTGTGATGCAAAGCTCTGTGGAACAATGCCCAGAGTCCGTGGAGCTGCTGAAACAGCGGGGAGGAACGCGTGTAGGGCTGCGGGAAACCCACAGAGCACAGACCAGCTCCGGAGTGAAATGACACAAGGGAGATAGGGCGGGGAGGTCTTTGCAGTCTGAGATCCCTTACGGTTCCAGGGACAAAAGAACAAAGAGCAGGACAGAGCAGCTAGGGAGCACATCCAGAGCTTCCTCGGTGCTGTGCTGGGAAGCTCCCCTGCCACAAGCAGAGCCCCTGGGGGGTTTTCACCCCTCTCCAACCCCCGTCTCCTCCTGCAGCCCGAGAACCTGCTGCTGGCATCCAAGCTGAAGGGCGCTGCCGTCAAGCTGGCTGACTTTGGCCTCGCCATCGAGGTGGAGGGGGACCAGCAAGCGTGGTTTGGTGAGTAGGACTGGCCTGAGGTGGGGTCTCCTCCAGCCCTCCTTAGTTCAGGGGGGCTCCAGGACCCCGAGCCCAGGGTTACGGGAGAGTGCCAGCAGCACCGGCCCGGGGAGCGCTGTGGGTGGGCAGGCTGATGTGGAGCTGTTAGCCCCGCAGGGACTCTGCGGGTCACCGAGGTGACCTGGTGGGATGGACAAGCCGGCGACAGGGGCAGACCGGTAAGAGGAAAACCTCTTCCAAGCGCTCGGAGTGCACAGCAGAGCATCCCAGCCTTAGGCACCATCTGGGGTTTGGCAGTGGCAGAAAAGCAGAGTTTGCTCTGCCCTCGGGGGTCACGGAGGTTTTTGGAAGGAGGGTGTCTGCCCCAGCGGGTCGGGATGTGCCAGCTCTCGGCTCTCGCTGTGCCTGGCCGGGGAGCAGTGAGCTGTGTGGGGACGGGGGCTGCCTGACGGCGGCCGTGACGGGCTGTCTGTCCCAGGTTTCGCCGGCACCCCGGGATACCTCTCCCCCGAGGTGCTCCGGAAGGACCCTTACGGCAAAGCCGTGGATCTGTGGGCTTGCGGTAAGTCAGAGCGGGGCTGGGATGCCGGGAGCGGGCTGGGCTGGGCTGGGCTGGGCTGGGAGGGATGAGGGGCAGGCTGCTCATCCCGCATGTCCCAAGTTGCAGCGCCAGTCACATCCCAGGCAAGTCAGGGTGGAGGATTTACCCAGGCAACACCCTCTCTCCCAATCCAGTGGCATCCTTCCCCGAGGGATCACCCCCCTTGTTGTGTACCCAAAGCTGCCCCTTTTCCCCGTGGTGCTGGTGGAGTTAGGCAATGCCTCCGTGCAGTTGCAGCCGTAGGCGAGTTTTTTCCATCCACGATGGGGAGGAGGCATCGCCCACCACTGCCAGGACACCTGCTTTGGGCTCTGCAGAGCCTTGAACCTCCCCAGGTGATGATCTGGACCCACCAACAAGCCTTTTGCTCTTTAAACAGTGAGCAAATCCTCATGTTTCCCTAATTTCTTCTTCTCTGCTTGAGTTTGACCAGTCCCCAGGCTGTGTGTGCTCCTGCCTCCAGCAACGAATTCTCTCCCACTGATCCCATCTCCTCTCCTGGGCAGGTGTCATCCTCTACATCCTGCTGGTTGGGTACCCACCCTTTTGGGATGAAGACCAACACCGACTCTACCAGCAGATCAAGGCTGGAGCTTATGATGTGAGTGGGTTTGTCTTGCTGCCCCCGTTCACTGTCTCCTCTTTCTCCTGCTGTCCCTGTCTCGCAGCCTGCTGCTCTAGAAGAGCGACAAGACAAGTTCAGACAGATGGGAACAAGCACTTTCCTCTGCCCCGGTCGCAGTGTTGGCCTCGCTGCCGTGCCCAGGCACACACACTGACATATTTCAGGGCCACTCTGTGGGAGAGGCAGGTCTTGCTCCGAGCCTCCCAACTTTCCTCTTCCACTCCCGCTCCTCAGTTTTCTACCTGGCAGCTCTTTCCAGTGGCTACCATTTCTCCACCCTGTCCCAAGTTGCAGGAGGAGCAAGCCAAGTGCGGAGGGGCTCTCTGCCATCTCTCACCCTTGTCCCTTTTTTTGGCAGTTCCCCTCCCCTGAATGGGACACGGTCACTCCTGAAGCAAAAGATCTCATCAACAAAATGTTGACCATTAACCCATCCAAGCGCATCACGGCAGCAGAGGCTCTGAAGCACCCCTGGATATCGGTGAGTTGGGGCCAAAGGTAGAGAGATGTGGGGATTCTCAGGTGGGGAACATCTCGTTGGGGATCACTTGTTATCAGACACACTGGCAGCTCTTTTCTCCATCCTGGGAAGATGGTTTCCTGGCATGGTTCAGCCCAATGCTCTCACAGCAGCATTTTCTCTGAGGTTTTACAGCAGAAAAGAGCTTGTGGATGCAAACAGCATGTTCCTGGGGGACCTGGCGATGGGAGGGATGGTCCCTGCCCTGGTGGGGACAGGCTGATTTCTCAGTGTCATGCTGTGCTGGGGGGCCTTTCTTCAGAGGCAATGGGCGTAGGCTCATGTTTATCCATCCTTCCATCCACCCCAGCAGCAATCCCTCCACCCTTCACTGCATTCCGCTGTTTCAGCTGCTGGTTCTCGCACTGAATCAGATCCTAAAGGCAGGAGGAGTCTGTGGGCTTAACCACACACGTGCAAACCCCGAGCACATCGCTAAACACAGCTGGCCAGTCAAGGGGTTAACTCAGGGGGCAGCCAGGTCTCCACACACCCCCACCAGCAGAGCAGATCCTGCTGACTCCAAAGCTTCGATCTCCCACTGTCCATTAAACTTGTATCTGCTGCTGCTGCTGCAGGTGGCTCTGGCCCATGCTTCGGCCATGGGAGATCATACACGTGTGTGAATGTGTGAGAGCTGGGCTGGGGAGCCCCTTTCCCCCAGCACTGCCCTGAGCCAGGCCTCTCTCCCCCCAGCACCGTGCCACCGTGGCGTCGTGCATGCACAGGCAGGAGACCGTGGACTGTCTGAAGAAGTTCAATGCCCGGAGGAAGCTGAAGGTAACTCTGTCCAAGCTGGTTGCTAAATGAACCGTCGGGTCATTGGTGGGCTTGTTCCCTGGGTGGGAAACCACAGGGTGGTGTCTATGGGCAGTGGTGTGGGGCTGACAGACACTTGAGGACCCCCATTGTGAAGAAGGGGAAAGAGACTGAGCGGGGTGACAGCTTGCATCTGGCTGGGGTTTTCAACTGCTCAGAGAAAGCCATGTTGAAGGAAAGCACTGAGTCACAATGGACACTGGTGTGAGGACTTCCCCTGGAGCCGGTGTCAAGATAGCTTCTTTCTGGGGCTGGACATGGGCCTGAAAGGCATAGTGAGATCCTTTGCAGCCAATAAATAAAGTGATCCACAGACAGAACAAAAACTCACCCAATCCAGCAGCCCCACAGCCTTTCCTTTCTCAGATGCTGCCATGCACCACAGCCTGGACCCCTCTGAAATCACATCTCCAGCCTGAGCACCTCCCTGAGGCACCCATCTCAGCTGGCAGCAGGGTGCTGGGAATGGGCTCTGGAAATCACAATGCCTCCTGCAGAGCGGGGTGAGGCTGTTCTGTGCCACAGCCGGAGCCATCAGTGCTCCAGGCCTGAACACAGCGTGGCACAGAGCAGTACAGCTGCAGGCTACTAACAAGATTATCGAGCAAAGAAACTGGCTATTATTACTTTTCAGCTAGACAAGCAATCAAATTAGTTCAGGCATACGCTTCAAAATAGTAATCCATTACTGTAAGCAATTAGTCCAAAGTAATCTCATTATACACTTAGCAACTGGTTAGTAGACTCAGCTGGAAAAGGGGAAAGATTTTTTTTTTTTACAAATGTTGTTTTGTAGTGGTGATCTTTGCATGGCTTCCATGAGCAACTCCTGCCCTGCTGCTCTGAGCTGGCACGGCTTTAATCACAATTAAATCCAGTTCCACTCCCAGTGGGTGCCCTCGTTGCCGGCTGCCGGCCCCTGTCAGTGGGGTTCTGCTTCATCTAGGACAGGGTAGTATGAGATTGAAAAGTGCCCTGCAGATATTTAATATCCCTTTAATCTCGGAGGAAAGGCAGTTTTGGAGAATGCAACCCAATGCCATGGTGCTGGGGACGTGGAGTCAGGTATTGAGAGCTGCTTTTGATGGCAGGAGGTGAATATCAGTCCGTGGGCCAGTTTCCTTCCTTCCAGTGGCTGGGGGACAGGTGCTGAGCAGGGCTTTCCTCCCCCAGGGATGGGGGAGCAGCAGGGTGCAGGGGGCCGAGGTCCAGCACACCCTTTCCTTCTGCCTTCCTTGTCTTTCAGGGAGCCATCCTCACCACCATGCTGGCCACCAGGAACTTCTCCGGTAGGTGCTGTCTCTGGGACCCATCTCCTTATCTGACAGGATACCAGGGTGAATCTGTAGGGTCCCTGGAGAGCTGGCTTCGCCTCATGTGTCACAGAGAGGCTGAAGTTGCAGCCTTGTGCCTCTGGGGATGTGTGGGTTTGGGTGCTCCTCCAGGAGAGATCACCTGGCACCTCCAGGCTGGCTGCTGACTTAGGATGCAAGAGAAAAAGTGTGTGGTTGAGGCTCAGTGATCCACAAGGCTCTAGGGTTTTGGGGTTTGTGTGCACTCAACCATCTGGCTTGTGGAGAGATGGGGATGCGTGTGCTGGGGGCAGCCAGAACTCAAGCAGCTGGTTTTGTTGTTCTCCTGGAGATGTTTGTGGCTCAGGGAGAGCATCCTCTGCATCGGGAGTAGGGAAAGCCCGCGGTGCCACTGCAGGCAGATGGCAGCAGGATCTCACAGGTGGATGTAATCCTTGCAGGATTCCCCACTCCCTTTCTGCCTCCCTACAACCCGAGGGCTGCCATGGCAGCAGGACCGGGCATGGCAGCCCAGCCCGTGCCCTGGAGAGGTCTCAGCACAGCCAGAAACCCCTCTGCTCCAGCGCCCTCCCTGAGAGCTGTTCCCTGCGGGGATTCCTCGCTGCATATGGGATTCCACAGGCGTGGAACCATGTGGAGCCATGTGACTGCAGAGCTCATCGGCCCGCTGTCACCTCCAGCCCTCCCCAGCGCTGGGGATGGCCCTGCGGCAAAGGGCACACACCGGCCAAGCCCTGCTCGCTGCTGGCAGCTGTTTGGGGTTACTTGGGTGTTTCAGGGCGCTTTGCAGAGGCACCCCGAGTGTCAGGTGTAGCAGGCGGGCAGGGGTGCCAGTGCAGAGGGCTGTGGCCAGGGCTGGTATCTGCATTTGTCGTGGGGGGGATCGTGCTGACACATTTAGCACTTGCGGCGGGCGCTGGAGGACTCCAGCAGCTGGGGGGATCCGATGTCAGGCCCCACGCCGGGAGAGGCGGACGGGAAGCATCAAGAGGCAGGAAGTTCACAAAAAAAGCATCTCTGCCGGTGCTGCCCGTCCCCCGCACGGCCCCAGGGCTCACCGGCCTCCCCTGGCCGGCAGCACGGCAGGGCTGGTGGGCGGCGAGCACCGGGCTCTGCGCTGGGGGCTCGGGGTGTCCTGCGCAGCCGGCGGGGCTGGGGCAGTGTCGGCAGCGGTGGGTGGGCACGGGGCAAGGCGCCTGCTTTTCATCCTTGTCAAAACGCGGGCCCGCAGCTGTCGGGCCGGCGGGCCGGCAGCACATGATCCCGGCAGCATGGGGCTAAAATTAGAGGGCGGCAGGCGGGCAGCCCATTCCTCCACGCTGCACCACGCCGGGTCAGCAGCAGCGCCCGGCCGGAGCCCGCCTCTGCCGGGCAGCCCTGCCGGCCCCCTCCAGCCGCCCCAGGGACTTGGCGTGACGATAGGACACGGGTCGTGCCGCTGGCCAAGAGCCACTGGGGCAGGACGGGACAGTGGTGGCAAGGTCGCCCCTGAGCTGCCACGGGTTGCGCCGGTGTTAGCTGGAGAGAAGACGAGCCCCACCGGCGGGGCCTGGGGGTCCTGCCGCTCTGGCACCCGGCACCATGCTGCTGATCCTCGCCCTCCTGGTCTTCGTGCCCTGCCTGGCTCTGCTAATCTCCTTCCTCCTCTCTCCAGGAGGCAAGAGCGGTGGCAACAAGAAGAATGACGGCGTGAAGGTAAGCTCAGCCCCGGTGCCCTCCGCTGCCCGCCCCTCTGCTGCCGGGGCGGTGCTGGGGGTCTCGGTGCCGTGCCGGCGGTGAGCGTTCCCGCGCCCTGCTGGCGCTGGGGGTCTCCGTGCCGCGCCCGCGGTGTCCGCGGCACCCTGCGCTTTAAAGGGCAGCTGTTGAGCTGGCTCGGCTGTCCCGGTGTGTCCCCTGCCACCGGCTGGGCTCCTGCCAGGACAGGCCGTGCGCAAGAGGCTTCGCAGCGCAGCGGGCCGGGGGAGAGGGCTGGTGCCGCAGGCTGCGCTGCGGGAACTCGCCGCTGTTTCGTTGCCGGCAAGATGCGCTTGTCCCTCGCTGCCCCCAAGAAGGGGGAGAGGCAGAGGCTGGACCAGGAGAGGGGACAGGAGGAGGCAGCTTTGCAGCCCAGAACCGTGGCTCCGATAGCAGTTATCTAGCGGGATGGGTGGCCTCATCTCCGGCTCACTCAGCATGGGTGAGACTGGTCCCAATTCCTGTCCCATCCTGTCCCAAGGGCTGGTGTGCTGCAGGGTGACACATGGGTGCTTTTAACTCCCTTGGCAGTACTGCTTTTCCCCTGTGCCCAGTGCAGACGGCAAAGAAACGTGGTGACGCTTTGACAGAGTAAATGGCTTGGTGATGCTTTAAACACGGGCTGGTGCTTGGTGGATCTTGCTTCTTGGGCTGCAGAGCCTGCAGGTTCATCAGCCCCTCCGAGGTGGGGCCGCAGCTCTGCTCCAGGGCAAGGCAGCTCCAGGAGGCAGCAAAATTCTGCTGCTTCTGGTGACACAGAGATGTGATGGATAGCAGTGGTTATTGAGCTCTGTCAAGCTCCTCCTGCAGGAAGGAATGGTCCATGCGAGGGTCTTTCGCTCCTTACCTGTTCCCTTCATGAATACAATGGATCACTCAGCAAGGGAGAGCTGGCGTGGTGACATCCTTCATCGTGTGACATCCTCCATCATCAGGCAGAGCTTTGGGAGCCCGACTGCAGTGTGGCCACTCTCCTTCCTCCATAGAGGTCCTTTGTTGGGAGAACCTACAGAACCTTCTCCTGCCCTTTTGCAGGGACCCAGCTGTTGGGCTGTGGCAGGTGTAGGGTTTTGGAAGAGTAGAGCCCTCAGCCAGCTTCTTCCTTCCTCAGTACCAATGGCTGGTGAAGCGGAGTTCTAGGGATGGTGTGTGTTTCTCTCACTCTTCCCAGACCCAGCAGCTGGGACAGGAGAAGCCTGCAAGGACGGAGACCATGCACAACCCTCCAAACCCTCCCAACCCTCTGGGCTCAGCTCCACAAGAGGCCCTTCTGGCCATGCAGTGTTATTCTGCAGCATGAAGCTGGTGGCCTGGATGGGTCTGAGTGGACATTACTTTGGGCTGTCAGGGTATCATGAGACTCCCAGAACAGAATTAATAGGGCTGGTGTTGGCAGATCCCATGGTAGTCACAACGCCCCATGTGCCAGCCAATGCTGGCCTGTCCTCTGCCGCTCTGAAGTCCTGGTTGCTTCTGAGAGTCACCTAAGATGTGACACCACAGGTAGAGTTGACTTGGTACAAGTTGCTGGAGCACAGGTGAGACCGAACAGAAGCTGCATTTTTAAGCCATTAAAGGAGAGATTGCTGGATGAAGAGGCTTTGTCAGGCACAGTCCTGAATCTAATTTTCCAGCAGAAAGGGACAGCTTTTTATTTCTGTGTTGTGGTAGACAACCATTTGCCAGCCCAACTTGCTAACGATGCTCCCTGTTGGACTTCAAAGGAACTTTGAGGGCAGACATTATCCTGGGAAAAGAGGCACTTCCTCTTGTAGCAAAATAGTTTGTTTGGGTGAACAGCCTTCTAGCTCTTCGCTGAAACTCAGTGAGGAGGGTCTGGTTTCAGAGCAGGATCAGAGAGGCTGGTTTGCATCCCCAGCCCTCAGCCCTCGCTGATGAGAAGGGACCAGATCGTGAAGCTTCATTCCAAGTGCAATCTATCCACCAGCACTCATCTGAAGAGTGTGGACAAGCTCTGAGAATGAATTTGCTTTTTTACTGTCCCCTTTTTGACAAGTAAAGGGGAGACAGCTTGGCTAGATGGCCAGGAGGAGAAGACAAGGTAGAGACAAGCTCACTCCCAACAGCTTCCTTGCATTATCCACCTTCAGCATAACCATCCCCACCTCTCATTCCCATGCTCAGCCTGGGGGGACCTGCAGCATAACTCATTCAGGGGGGCACGGGGAGGCTGGGTGTTGTGGGTGAAGCTCTAATGGCCCACTGGGCAACCAGCAGATGTCAGGGCACTGCTGAGCAGTGTTAACTTCTTTAACTGGCTGGAAAAGCAAGGTAGGAATGTGGAAGCCTGCCTTGAGTGGTTGGCATGGTGGGAAGTGAATGGTCCTGCCTGCTCAGAGTGGGGCCACATGGTGTGGGTCACTGTCAGAAGAGCTGTGACCCCACTTGGAGTAACGTGCTGGACTGGCCGTCCCCACAAGAGCAGGGAGATCCCAGGCAGCCACTCCTGCCTTTCCTGCCCAAAGCTGTGCTGGTGTGTCTGCACAGCCCTCCAACACCAGCACGGTGCCAGCCCAGGCTCAGAGGGCTCGAAACTCACCCTCCTGAGGAGGTTCCTCACCTACTAAAAACATTCCTGGGACCAGAAATCCCCCCTTGAGCCCTGCTCTGGGATCTGTGGGAGGTCCTCTGGTGCCAGCAGCTATGATACTTTCACTGCCCTGTGTAGTGTCACATCTCGTCCCATTGTAAACTAATGGAATCAGTGCCCCATGTCACATCCTGTCCCGTCCTGAGCTGATGAGCTCACTGCCCCGTGTCGCATCCTGTTGCTGTATGTCCAGACTCGACGCGGTCACTGCTTTGTGTTGCATTCTGTTGCGTCTGAAATCTCTGCAGTTTGCTGCCCCGTCTCATGTCCTTGGGTAGCACAAGCTGTCCTTCCTTCCTGCAACAGCCCAGCTCCAGTGGCTCCCTTTTTCCACAAGGTTCCTGACAAAATACCGCAGCTCACTCTGCCCTTTAGGACATGGGTTTTTTGGTGAAGGAAGGGCAAGAGTTGACAGATGGCCCAGTGCCTAAAGGGGTTACAGGAGTGCTGGAGAGAGACTTTGGACAAGGACATGAAGTGATAGAACAAGGGAGAATGGCTTCACACAGATAGAGGGCAGGTTTAGATTGGATATAAGGAAGAAATTATTTCTTGTGAGAGTGTTAAGGCACTGGAACACGTTGCTCAGAGAAGCTGTGGGTGCCCCATTGCTGGAGGTGTTCAGGGCCAGGTTAGATTGGGCTCTGAGCAACCTGGTCTAGGAACTGGATGATCTTTAAGGTCCCTTCCAATCCAAACCATTCTGTGATTCCATGATTCTATGACCTAGTGAGGAAGGGGAGAGCAGCAGTAGTAGAGGGGGAAACTCACTGAGGATGCTGGTGGGACCGTTAGGATGTGAAAGGAACAACGAGGGGGAATGGATATCATCAGTTTTTATGCTGTAGGCCATCCACACACCCTAATGGGTCTCTCCATGGACTTTTTCCAGAGATTTGCACAGTGCTTGCTGCTTTTCCCTGCAGAGCAGGCACAGCTGGTGCCTTGTTAAATATGCTGGTACAGCACTTTGATATTTAGCACTGCAGATTCTGATTTCTGCACGTTGGTATTCCCTGATGCACACTGGGATTCATTCCCTGGAAGCCAGCAGAAGGGGTATGAGGTCAGCATGCATGTCCCTCCATCTCCTAGCTAAATTAAAGATGGAGACGGGGAGCAGAGCACAGTAAGGAAGGAGAGTCCGGAAGTAGTTTAGGTTTGCAAGCAGAAGTGTGGATGTGGGATGATCCAACCCAAAAACCTTAAAGCCTAGTGGTAGTGGTCAAAGATGGAGAAAAATGTGCAGGTCTTCTCTTTGGAGTCCTGATTTAAAGTACTGGAGCTGTGCTCAGGACTGCTGCCCACACTGTGGGCCTGCCTCGAGGCCTTAGCGCCTTGCTGGCCTTAAACCAGCCAGCTTAGGACTGGTCTAGTTTCAAAGCTGAAGGAGTGTCTCCACACCAGTCAGTGCTATCAGCAGATGCAGCCAGAGCGGATCCAGAGAAGTCAGTTCAGCATTCACAGGGGGCACAGGGCTGTGGTGAAGCTGCCTTAGCTTTTCAGTGTCCCGCTTCTGTTCCTGTGAACTTGCCGACCTGATCACAGGCCACCAGAGCGGTCATTGACTCCTAGGGGATTCCCTTTTGGACTAGCCAGGTTCTTGGGATGAGCAACCCCAGAGATTGTGGCAGATCAGGAGAGAAAAGTGCTGGCAGGAATGCGGGGAGGGAGCTGGCGAGTCACCACCAACCCTGCAGCCAGCGGCACATCCCCACAGGAGCAACGAGTCCTTCTGCGCCTTTCATTTGCCCATGAGGACCGAGAAGGGTGGCTCAGGAGCTGCTGCCTTTCATGTGCTGCTCTCAGCCTTTCTCACTCTGTGTCTCTTCCTGTTCCATCTCTTCTCCTTGTTTTTCCAGAAAAGAAAGTCCAGTTCCAGCGTTCAGTTAATGGTGAGTGTCCTTCGTCTTCCTAAATGCCAATATTGCTGGGCCTCTCCACGTGTTCCAGCTTCCCCCGTTTTTGGAAGTTACCTCGGGGTAGGGAAGAAGGGACAGCGGGGTTGGAGGGAACATCCTCAAAGCCGTATCACCCACAAACCCCATTAACAGGGTTGGTGCAGGCACTTGCTGGCCACCAGCTGGTGGGAAGCCAGCCCTGGTTCTTGCTGATGGGTTCTCATGCCGTTTCTCCCAGTTCTCCTGACTCAGGTCTGCAGGCTGCATCGGTCCAAGGAGCCTTGGAGAAACACCTTCCATGCCTCTGCGGGGACTGTATGGTCATGGGACACCTTGCCAACCTACATCGGGGTCTTCTGGGTAATACACAAGCAAGGCTCTGCTGGGAAGAGCTAGCAGAGCCATTGCTCTAGCTCCGCTAGCAGAGTTGCCTTGATGAGGCTCCTGGAGAGAGAAAGGGGGTCAGTACCCCTCTCCCCCCAAATCTGTGTAGTGCTCAGCTGTTTCTTGAAAGAGCTGTGTCTCAGCCTTCAGTGGTCCATGTGGGTCTTGGAAGCACTGTTTTATTGTACATTTCTCTCCCTACTCTGCGGTCAGTGTGGTCTCTCTCACTCCTGCACAGTCCCCTCTTTCTCATCCCAGCTCCTCTTCGCTGTTAATTTGTACATCTCTCTCTTTATTGTACAGTCAACATGGTGTCTTCCACCCCTGCACAGCCCCTCTCCCTGCCCTTCCGGCAACGCTCCTAGGAACCCACCACATGGCCCCTGGACCTGCCCCCCTCTCTGTCCCCACAGGTGTCGGTAGGAAGGGCAGCGCCGTTCCTACGAGACCCTCCACAGCCCACCTCTTGTGCCCTTGGCGACAAGGAGTGGAGGTCAGGAAGGGCTCTGCCAGTGCTGCCCTAGAGCTGTGGTTGAGGACAGGTTGGACCTGCTGGCGTTTTCCTTGGTTTCTGTCTGTTGGCACAGTTGAGCGCTGTGGGGTCAGACTCGGGGGGCTGTCGAACACACGAGCACCATCTGTCACGGGGAGAAGACTCTTCTCACCACCCCACGTCTCCTTTCTGTTCTTTGCTCAGGAATCATCGGAGAGCACCAACACCACCATTGAGGACGAAGACACCAAAGGTACCGGTGGGGGGCAAGTGGGAAGGTGGGCAGGTTGTTTTGGAGGGGTGCCCGTGGGTCTGGCCACCTCTCACAGCAAAACCCCCCACCATCAAGCTGCCTCAGGGTCTGTCAAAAGTTGCTTTAATTCTTCAGGTGGTTTCACTCTTGGGTTGCTGACAGCAGCAGCTGGGGCGCTGCTGGTGAGGAGTGAGGTGCTCCCATGAACAGGGATGTTCACTGAAAGCAGGTGTGGAAATGGCAGAAGTCTGCAGGGATTGCAGCCCGGCTGCTCTTTTAAAATAAGCGTCCCTTTGGGAAAAGCCTCCAGGGGAAATCCCTGTCTGCCGCCCGCCTGCCTGCCAGAGACAGCTTTCTAAGAATAACCCAGGGAATAATTTATCGGTGTTAATTTGTAAAGTCTCTCTATAAAGTGATCTCGGCACAAAGCAAGATGGACTTTAGCCTGATGTGAGAGCTGATGGGACAGCTTGTCCTCCTGGAGAGGGGCTCCTCGAGCCTGGATGTGGAGGCAGACGGTGCTCAGGATGTGATGGGATTCCCTCGCCTTTCTGAACAACTCCTAAAACATGCTCCCTCTCCTTTCATTAGTCACAAGGCAAAGAAAAAAAAAAAATTAAGCATGATGCTAATTTGCATTTGAAACAGAGCCTTGTTAAGAAGCCTGGGGTTACATCTGACAGCTCCTCCTGCATCCCTGGGAGCCCCAAAGCCGCTCTTGCAGCCCATCCCTTCCCAGATGAACCGGCAGTGCCTGGAATCTCTGGCAGCAGCTGCACAGTTCTGTGCCCTTTGCAGGGTCCCTTCTTGTATCTCCTGGGGTGGCTGCACATGTCATTCACCTGTTCTCCTCCCTTCTGAGACCCTCTCCTCCCATTCAGAGGGAGGTGAGAGCATCCTTGGTCCAACTTGCCCCAGATGGCCTCTGCTGTGAGTTCCTGGGGTAGAGGAACCCAGCTTAGCAAGGCTTTTCAGCCAGGACCAGCCTGTCCCAACTTTTGGGCTGAGGGTAGCTTCCCACTTGGTGATTAACCTTTTGGCTCTTTAGGAAATTACAGGCATTTTCAGTTTTGCCCTGACTTTCAAATCTGGAGATGAAGAGCTGTTCTCCACTTCTCCCCACCGAGTCGCTCTCCCTGCAGAGTTTCCAAAGTCCCCCCACATCCTGTGGTCTGTTTCTGATGAGATAAAGATCTCTCACTGATATGGTAACACCAGTGCTGATTTCTGGTTTGTTTTATCCTTTTATTTCCCTTTTCTCTTTAAACCAACAGTACGGAAGCAAGAAATCATTAAAGTCACAGAGCAGCTGATTGAAGCAATAAGCAATGGTGACTTCGAGTCCTACACGTGAGTGTGCCCAGTGTGTGTTTGGGCTGGGTGAGGGCTCAGCCTCCCAGATCAGGGTCTCTGGGCACCCTTACAGTGCTGCCCAGGAGATTTTACTGCTGCCCAGGGCAGGGTGACCACGTTGATGTGGTGAGGGAGAGTGGAGACCATCCAAGAGAAGAAGGAGACATCAGCTTCCAAGCCTGATGCTGCTCTTGTGCTCAGCTGATCACAGTTCTCTGGTCTCACTGTCATGGATGAGCCAAATTTTTGGTTTGCAGAAAGCAGAATAATTGTAAACATGACTTATGGTGAAAGTAGTGTTTGTATCTGTGGAATCCATTATATCCAGATTGCCACAGGCTGCTCTGAAGCATAGATGATTTCTGCTTGCTGAGCTGACACTGTTCAGAGTACACCTCTTCTGTGTCCAAGGCTGATTTAATTAGTGATGTCTGAGTGAGTGCAGGTCATCATCTCTGCCTCAGAGTATCGCAGCAGGGATATTTGGAAACAGAGCAGATAATATGAGTTTTTTTCCCTGATGTCTTCCTTTCTCATAAAGAAGATGACAATGTTTGGGGAGGTTTCATTGCAGAAGGTGACTGATGAAGGCATCCTGCTTTGGTGGGGTTCTGGCTACAGTCAGTGGGCAGGAGAGGAGGTGGTTGGGCAGAATGCAGGGTTGAGGTCAGAATTTTGCAAGCATTACCTGCTGGTGCAGATACTCCTCAGCCTCAGGCTGAGGGAGACATCCCAAGCAGGAGGTGTTTGGATTCTTCAGGCTCTCATGCCAGAAGTTGTGAGATAACCTCTTCCTTTTCTCTCCCCCTCCTGGCTCCCCAGGAAGATGTGTGACCCTGGAATGACTGCTTTTGAGCCTGAGGCTCTGGGCAACCTTGTGGAAGGCCTAGATTTCCACCGATTCTACTTTGAAAACCGTAAGCAGCTCGCTTGTTTTCTGAGGGACCCCTCCCACCTCCCCTGTGCCTGTCTTGACCTCCATCAGTTTGCTGGAGAGAATAGGGTTAGGCTTGCTGTGGGAGCATCTCTGGCTGATCTGGAAGATCCCAGCAGGAGGTGTTAGGTCAGCTGGGGCCAGGTGTCTGTAGAGGAGTTGTTGGGTTAGCTGTGTTCTAGATGGAACCAGCCTGAATCCACCTGTACAGCATTTACTCAGCCCCTTCAAGCAGGGAGCGTAAAACAAGTCTCTCCCCTTCCCACATCGCTGGCACCCTGAGCAAGAGCCACCCAAACTCCTTCCCCTGCCTAAACCCACTCGTGCTTGTCCCCTCTCCAGTGTGGTCCCGGAACAGCAAACCCGTGCACACGACAATCCTGAACCCCCACATCCACCTGATGGGAGACGAGTCTGCCTGCATTGCCTACATCCGCATCACGCAGTACGTGGACTCCGGAGGGATCCCCCGCACTGCCCAGTCCGAGGAGACCCGCATCTGGCACCGCCGGGATGGCAAATGGCAGATTGTTCACTTCCACAGATCTGGCGCGCCCTCGGTCCTACCGCAGTAAACCCTGTGAGCATCCAGGGCTGGGGCACAAGGGGTAGGGAGGGCTGGGTGTGCACTTGCTGCAGCCTGGAGGCTGGCAGGATGTGGGGTCCTGTGCTGGGGAGATGGCTGATTGCTGTGAGGTAGCGATGGGGAGAGGGATACTCTGCCCAAGGGATGGTCAAAGCAAACTCCGGCTCTTCCCGGTTTGTGTTTTGCAGCTGAAGCGTGGCCCTGCCCGTGTTGGGTTTGTCACTGACTGACTACCAAGGGGAGACCCCCTCCGACATGTTCACCTACGGGACTTTGGCTGTTGGCTCTGCTGCTTGGTTCCCGCTGGAATAACCCCTCGCTTCTCACCGCACACACACGATGGCCCGGCCAGTGCAGCACAAGCATCCCATCAAACCCCCACCCTGCCGGGTCACGGCGCTGGGCCCCCTCCCTCTGCATGAACCAGAAAAATAGAAACCATGAGCTAAAGCCCAAGCATCTGGCTGGTGTACAGGCCCCCCTCGTCAGCTGCATAGCGTTGGTGGGCCTCCTCCCTACCCAGCACATCTCCTGAACTGGGCTCAGACTCATCATCCGCTTCCATCCCCACCTCTGCTGGAAGCCTTCCGAGGAAGAGGGGGGCAGTTTTGAGCCGCTCTCCGCTGCATCCTCCCTGCGTGCTGGTGGATTTTGCTTTGCTGCTATCAAGATCCCTGTCTGCTGCCATGACTCCTGCCTGCTCCCAACCTGAGTTCCTGCTTCCTGGCAGCCTCGTCCAGGGAATTGCGATTCAATCCATTTGCCAAGTCCATTTTTCATGCATACCTGTGCAAGGAGAGCCGTGTTTGGATGGGTGAGTAAAGACTATCTGTTCGTTTTCCCTTCCCGGCGCAGGCTGGCTCCTTCCGAGGAGAGCAAGTAGATGTGCGCCCTGGCTCCAGGCAACTGCTGTGCCAAGAAGGATGCTCTCCCTCCTGCCTCCCTTCTCCCTTTGGAGCAGACTGGCGATGCTGGGAGAAGAGAGGAGGAGAATGATGACTGCTTCCCAGTACCACATCAGCACAGACGGGAGCTGGGGTTCTCCCATCCATGTCCAGGTGGTAGCATCGCCCCTGCACCCTCCTCCTCACCCACCAGCCATCCCGGATCCTTTACCCCAGCACCCATCCCTGCCTCCCACATACAGTGCTGGCATTCCCTTGCTCCCGACTCCCAGGACGGGATGGGAGCAGCCAAGCTGGCTGTTGGCTCGGGGCACAAACCTCCATGGCCCACGTGACTCCTTCCAGCGACAACAAGGAATGCAAGCTTTAGTGACAAACTGCAGAATCTGATTGTGCTTCAACAAAAACAAACAAGCCTTTCGCTGTCTTCTCCTTTGAGCGCATGCCTTTTTATAGGGAAAAGAAACCAACCTACCGTGTATTTCGTAACTTGATTTTGAGTATTTGCTGAAATGGATCTTTATGTAATAACTAGAAACATTCAACTGTTTAAGTGGGCTGGGGGAGGGAGGGGGGATTTTCGGGGGTTGCTGTTTTTCATTGCGTTTACATTTGAAGTGGGGTTGTTTTGCCACGATGCTCCTACCAGGGGTCCCACGGCTGCCAGCCTCACACCGTGGTGGCTTGTCCCGTTCTGGCAATGGCACCCATCTCCAGGGGCACCCATCTCCAGGGGCACCCATCTCCAGGGGCACCCGCATCGCCATGGCACCTTCCTGCACCCCATGGGTCTTCCTGCAGGGCAAACCACAGCGGTGGCTCCAGGAGTGCCACCAGCGTGTGGCTTTCAGGACAGAAGACGTGGCCGGGAAGGGGAATGTTGGTCTCACCTCTTTGCCATCAGGTAGAGGTCCAAGGGTGGGTGTTTCTCTGGCGATTCTTCCATTTCACGTTCTCCTTTTTCCGACTTGGAGCCTCTTCGCTCGCTGAAGTGAGGCTTCTGCAGCACTGCTGCCCCGGGGTACTTTCTATCTCCACTCTCTTCGTCTGCATGGTGTTTAACTTTCTAGACGGTGCGTGTGTTGAAAAACAAACGAACAAAAACTGCCTGTTTTGGACCTAAAAAAAAAAAAAAAAAAAAGAAAAAGAAAAGAAAAAGGAAAAAAAGAGGAAATGTTTCCTCCATGTAAATTCTGAGCGTGTATTTTGCATTTTCTGTGGTTTTGAACGCTTTGCTCTCTGTTGAGGCAGGGACAGCCACCATGCCAAATGCAGCTGCATCCTTGCAGACTGCAAAAATATTTTCCCACTGGATGGAGGGGAAGAAATCTAAACTGCTGGGGCATGGACAAGCCCTGAGAAGTGTTTTGGTGTGTTCCTCTGTGCCAGCAGAGAGGCTGCTGGTGATGTGGAGATGCCTTTTTGGGGCAAATAACAGAGCTGATTCATGGGTGCCCGTGGGGTTCCCCATGCCTTTGGTGCACCTGTGCACCATAGGCTTGCAAGAGTTCCCCAAAGCAGGGAAATCCATGCAGGGAAAGGAATAGCTTTTAAGGTAGAGTTTGGCTGTTTTTACAGATCTGTTTTTCTTCCTGTAGTCATGTAGTGCTGAAGTTTTTTTAATTTTTAAAGGAAGGACTCAGCTCTTTCACGGTTCTCTCTCTCCCTCTCCAGAGCTGGCTCTGAAGCCAGCCATAGTCGGTGTCATCCACATTCTGATGTCCAAGCTCTCCAGGTGTCAAGAGGATTTTTGGGAATTGGTTATAAGGTGGATGATGATGGAGGACATCATATCAGGGCTCTGCATGGGGGCTGAAGGGCAGATGTCATCTCAGCCTGGTTGAGAATCTGCTGATAGCTGTGGACCTTGGATGGGCTGTGAGGGTGAAGCTGCTCCAGCAGCTGCTACTGGAGAAAGGACTGGGACTGGCGGGATTCACTGGGAATAACAGATGAGATGTTGGGGTAGATACAATCTCCTTTCGCTGAGACCCCACAGTCACTTCTAGGGAGAAGCATCTTGGCTCCCAGGAAGGCTTTGAGGTGTCTTCTTGGAGGGAATTTCTCCTCCTTGAGGTTTCCCACAGGTCATCTCCCCAGGAGGCAGCTGGATGTCCTTGCAACACTCCTTTCCAAGGGAAGCAGAGTCTGAAGGTTAAACTCGTTCTAGTCTTCCAGTCAAGCTGCAGCCTGACCAAGGAAGACCCAACTTCCCAACATGCCCACGCTGGCAGCATTAAGCACCTGCACTTTAGGGGTCTGTCCTGCCTGGTGTCTCTGTCCCACCTTCCCCTGCTTCTCCAGAGCGGGTTCCTGTATCTCCAGAACATCTCAGCAAGCTCTGACGGACCACCACCTTTTCTTTCAGTATCCATGGAAAACACCTGTTTCTGTCTTCCTTCGCTTTTGCTGATTTCTCCTAAACTTGCAGGAAAGCTATATAAATAGGTTTCCACCATCCTTCTTTGGCTGGAAGAGCCAGGGATGCTGCTGTTACAGCTCTACTTTCAGCTCTACTGTTGACACTGTCCCTGGCACATGCAAACGGGCATTGCCCCAGCAATCCCACCATGGTTCTGGGGATGACAACGTCCAGGGATGTTCCTAGTAAGCAACATGGACAAGGCCACCTTGTTGGGATAGTTTACCACCATGGACCTCCTGTCCCATCGGCCTCAAGGATGGAGATCAGGATATGGCACATTTAATTTCCTGGCACAGACAGAACTCCTCTCCTCTGGTCTCCTGGTGTCTGGGTCAAACCAAACTTGGAAGTCCTCCATATTCATCCTCTCTTCCACCTCTCCCAGACCACAGGGGATGCCTAAAGGGAAGCACTTCAGTGATGTCAAGCTCCCAGGTCCACAGGTGGGTTTGGGAGCTGCCTGTTTTCCCTTCCTGGCTGCCAAGGTCCACTGGCATCATCACAGTTTCTCACGTCTTGCTGATGCATCCCCTCTGGAAGACAAAGAGGCCACTCTTGGGCCTCTGCTCTTTGCTGGTGGAGCGGGCACCCTCCTCCTCACCCCAGACAGGCACAGCTAGGAGTGTTGTCTTTACCCCAAAACCCACATAAAATGCTCCTTCTACCAGGCACCAAATCCTTGTCTGACCCCAAACCTGCCTCTCCTCCCATGGATGCCCCCATGGATCCCCAGAAGCTGGAGCAAGCAGCACTCATCCACTCCCACTTGGAGCTCCTTGTGGGCTCTGCAGGTAGTGGTGGGATCGCAGTGCTGTGTGTGAGGGGACAGCCACACAGCCCCATGCACCGAGAGGTGTCTGCCAGCAGCAGATCACATAACCTCCTCTGACCGCCCCAGGAGACAGACTGACCCTTCTTCCCCACCACGGGACGGGTTATGGTGTGCCCCACGTTCTTGATGCCACACAGATCCTCCGGCCGGCTGAGACCTCGCCCTTGCCCATGTCCCAAGGTGCAGGTCCCATCCATATCAGACAGGGAAAGCCAGACGCGAGCAGGCTGTGGGGACACCGGAGCAGGGGCTGGTGGCCACTCTGCTGCCAGATTCATCTGAATCTCCTTCCCTCTTGCAGGTCATCAACAGGGAGTGGGAGAGAGGGAGCAGTGGAGGGGACTGTGTCGAGCGGCTCCTTCCTTCTTTGGATTGTTGTCCCTTTTTTCTAACTGTTGCACAATTTTAGGGCTTTTGTAACATTTTTTGGACAAGCAGGGAAAATATGTTAACAGTGGTTTAAGGAAAAAAAATGAGATCTATCTCTCTCTCTTATATATTATATATATATAAAAATATATATACTTACAGGAAATCTCTATGGAAATATTTATTTAAGATGATTGCAAAAAATATATTATAATTAAGAGTATACTGAGCTTTGTCACGTAACAAAAAATCCAGCCCCGGGGAGGGGTAGCTGCCTGTCCCCTTGTGTCCGTTTGTCCGTACGGTTGCAGCTGAAGCCTTTCTCTTCTCTTTTTGTAAGTGCACTCGAACTGTTGAGCAGTGTGACCGTGTTGGATTCAGTGGGAACTTGGGGGGGGGGGGGTGGGGGAGGATTGATTTTGTTTCATTTTCCTTTGTCTTTTCTGAACCTGCGGCTGTGAACAGAATGATCACTGCTCAAATCGGATGCTCTGTTTGGGGAGGGCAGTGCCGGGGGGGACGGGGAGCAGGGTGGGTGTGGGAGGGAGGGCGAGTGTCAGTTTTATTCTTGGTGTTCAAGTGCAATAAATAGCTACCAACTTCTGAGCATGGAAACGGATGATTCTCCGTCACTGCAGTGACTCAGACCGTCTGCCACCCCCTTGTCCCTCCATCACCGCACTCCTCGAAAGCATCGAGGCTGGGACCAGGCCTTGGGCAGGGGCTGCGGGTAGCCTGCTGCCTGCAGCATGCTGGTACTCTGGACACTGCCCACCCCTGGTCTCCAGCATCTCTGGGGCTCCAGGGAGCTCAGTGTCACGCCCAGACCCAGCTCATTGCAGTCCAGCCCTTTTCCCAGGGACAGGGCTCTGAGCGCTGCAGGTGTCTGGGAGCCCCCAGTGGGTGTTCAAGGCGGATGGGAGATGGGGGTGCCCACTGGGCAGTTTGGGGGAGTTCAGAGGAAGCTGGTGCTACAGGGTGAGGGGCACAGGACCTCCAGCCAAGTCCAGGCAGGGTTTGGGGGAGCCCCCAGGGACACCTGCTGGGCTTTGCCCATGCAGGTGGGCTGGTGCCTCAGGGGAACTGGAGTCAGGCTGCCGCATTCCCTGTTCCTGCCCCTTTGCCGCCCTGTCCCTGCCATCTGCCCCGGCCCCGGCAGGTGTCAGCACTGGAATGTTCCCGCTGCTGCATCCCTCCCCCAGCCCTGGGCAGCCACGCATGGTACAGGACACGTGTCCTCTGGATGTGCCACTGCCTCACTGCCTTTTGCCCTTGGTGTCCTCCCTCACTGCCAGCTTTTGCCTCCCAGCCACATCCCTGGCACAGCCCCGGCTCCTTCCCTCCCATGGCTCTGCAGCATGGTGCTGGTTGATGGCAGCTACCAAAGGAGAGCTCTGAGGATCCCAGAGTCACACTGGGGATGTGGGGAATATGATAGGACACCATGCAGGTTGGAAAAGCTGAGAAATGTGCAGTTACTGGGCCATCTCGGCCAGCCCAGAGCAGCTTCAAATCCATGCTGTGGGAAAGCATCACATTCTCCCAGTTCTTCTGGTGCTTTGTGGCCAGCAGTGACACCAGGAACACCGGAGTCCATCACCCCACACAGACCCCTGTGTGTGCCCCTCCAGGGTCCAGCCCAGCCCGGGCTCCCTGGCCAGAGCCCACAGCCATGGCTGGGCAACACTGTGACCTCCTGAGGCCTCCTGCTCAGTAAATAGTGTCAAGGTTAGAGTGAGGGATTCATTGGGGCCATAAATGTTTATGGCAGGCCCTCCCCGCTCCCCAGCCGCCATGGCCTGAACTTTCCAGCAGCCACGCTTTTATGGCCGGACTCTAATCATTAACCCGGGCCCAGCAGTCGAAGGCGCTTCACGGTTGTGTTGCCAGAGCCCCACACGCCCGGAATAGCTGGAGCTGGGGGACCCCCATCGCCCCCACGGGCTGCAGCCATGGTGGGGTGTGGTGAGGAGGATGGGGAACACCATCTGTGGTCCTGCAGGAGGAAGGAAGGGCACATCCAGAAGTGAGCTCAGCATCCCTGGAGAAGAGGAGGTGAGCGGGCAGGAGGACGAGGGGTAGGAGCCGGTCCTACACTCTTGGAGGGCAAAGGAAATAATTAAATCTGCGCTGCAGGGAAAGAGGAAGAGTGCAGCCTCCCGACGGAATTCATCCTGGAGCCTCAGGCTGCAGTGCTGGAGCCAGTGCACCAGGAGCACATCCACAGTCCAGACACAGACCCTAGCTTTTTTGTTTGTCCTATGGTTTTGTCTTTTACCAGGTCAAAGATTTGCAGAAAAAAGACCAGGAGGAGCTGTGCCCCTCTAGATGTGCACGGGAAGCCCAGGAAGCTCCTCTAGATGTGCCTTTCTTCCATGCCAAGGACCCCCCAGGTTACCCAGGCAGGGGCTGTGTCACACAGCACTGTTACTGGTGAGATGATGGCACGTGGCAGAAGGCACACATGACACTGGGATAATGGGGACTGGCAGCATCAGGTCCAAACAGCCCCATCCAGGAGCTCGCCAAGACCCTCAGGCCAGCAGTGTTGGCAGGAGGTGGGACATGGGCTGCTCTGCCCCAAAATCACACACAGACACTGAAACCCAGCCCTTCTCTTTTCACTGGGAAAAGCAGCACTCGGGCCTGGGGCCACACCTTGGATCTCCCCTGGCAATAGACCCAGGTCCTCCTTGGACGCTGGGTCCAGCTGAAACTGACCTCCTGCACACATGAGGGACAGGTTACACCATCTCTTCCCTTCCTTCAAGTCACCCCAACCCTGCCAGGCACCACAGGAAAGAGCCACCCTGACCCACCAAGGTCCTTGGGGGATCTACAGCCTGGTTTGTTTATAAAGCCTTTTCTTTTATTCTTCCACTTGTTTTTAACTGCTCATTTATTAGGTTAAATTGCTTTAGGAGGACATTGATTTGTGCTGGTTTTGCTGGAACACCTCCGTGGGATGAGAGCACTCTGGCACACACTGTCCTCGGGGCATGGAGGCTGTTACAGATTCTCTCACATGTGTTTATGGGTTATTGGAGTCAAATACAGACAAACAGAGAACAGATCAATACACAGGAGCTCCTTCTCCTCCTCGCCACCTCCTGCAGCCCTGAGAGGGGACAGCAGGGCTGGGGCTGCAGGTGGGGGTGGGACAGCCCTGATACTTCAACCAGACACTGTCACACAAACACATGGACTCATCACACAGTTTGTCACACTGAACAGAAACACCTGGAGGGCACCAGGACGGGCAGCAGCTCTGTCCTGGCAGGGCCAGGGTGGTGATGAGGAACCTGGCAGGGTCAGCAGGTCCTGACTACTCCTTGAAAGACCCCCCCCAAGCTGTCATGAAGTGCTGCAGTGCAACCTGTGCAAAACGGGAGGTGAGCTCCCACCCAGCCTACGGGACACTGGGTCCCCTCATATCATGGACTCCTCCTCGTCCTCCTCCTCCATCTCCCGGTCCACCTCGATGGCCGTGTTCTCGTAGCTGGTGATGCCCCCGTATTTCCTCATGTGGACCATCAGGGGTTTGGGGGACTGGCTGCCAGCCAAGCTCGCCACGTACACGCCGGTGCGGTTCTCCTCCAGGGACGGGCCCCAGTCCATGGCCGGCCGGCTGGCTTGCTGGACTCGCTGTGAGGGAGCAGGCAGAGGGAGCACAGGCACCCTGCGCCCTCCACTCCCCAGGCAGCACCCCACCCTGCAGCTCACCCACCGCCCCCAGTGCCCTGCCGGCCCCCAGGGACTGAAAAAAACCCCAGTGACGATGGGATGGGGCCAAAAGCTCGTCCTGAAACCTTTTGGGAAGGCAGTTCTGTCTAAGTGTCTTGCCGTGGGCTAGGGAGGTGTCATGGGCTGTGGGAGCTGGTGGTGAGAGCTTGCAGGAGTGAGGGGCTGTTGTCGGGCTACAGCCCTGTGCTGTGGGGTTAGAGCCATGCAGACGAGGGGCTAGCCTTGGCCAAGGTGGCTCCTGGCCGTGCCACAGTGCCCATGGCTGTGCCAAGCCAGGTTACAGCCAGCAAGTGCTCCAGCACGGGATTGCTACCTGGAGAGGGCATCAAGCTCTGCTCCTCTGCTTTGACAGCCTGACAAGAGCAGTGAAGGGCTGAGAAAGCTGTGAGCAGCCAGCAGCTCTGTAACCTGCTCCTGGGAGGAGCCTTTCAGTGCAGGGATCCCATCTGGGCTGCCTGCACAGCCTGGCAGCCGCCTGCCTTGCTGTGTCATTGCTCTTGCCAAGTGGGTGCAAAGTCCCGGGTGCCCATGGCTGCCCCACACTGAGGACAATGTGCTTGTTCACAGGGCACAGCAGGCTGGTTTTGGGGCGTGTATGCTCACTGGGCTGCCCCTTGGGCAGCAGTTATACTCACTACCTGCCTGGCATCGTGGGAAGCAGCACTGCTGGAAATGTTTTGGGTTGTGCCATCTCTCACTGCCCACCCCACGGGCGGCAAGGCAGAATGAGGACACACACTTCCAGGAGAGAGGACACAGCTTCCAGAGGATACTGGCTTGGCAGGGGCTTGTGCTCGCTGCTGAATGTTTCTGGGGTGCTCCCCAGCAGTGTCAGGCCCCAGTGCCTCTTACCTCCCACAGCGTCCCTTCCTCTTGGAGCACAGCCACCACCATGCCCATGGGAATCATCAGGCAGGAGAGGACTCCCATGAGGATGCCCAAGACCTCTGCCCAGGTGGGGAAGCGGTAGTTGCCATACTCGGAAGGCTGGTACTTGACAATGTTATACACCAGCAGAGCCTGTGGGATGGGAAGAAAGTGAGGTCATCCCAGAGGTCTTGTGCTCAAAAAAAGCCTGGAGATGATGGACACATCCCAGCAGAAGGATGGTCTCTGGGGCAGGAGATGCCAGCAGAGTAACTTATCGCACTGAGAGGTCACCCAGGGATACTGGCAGCACCATGGTGTTCCAGCACCATCCAGCAGCTCAAGCTGAGCAGTTACCATCATTGTTGCCGGGGATAGGACCATCCAGCAAGCTCTGAAGTAGGGCCCTGGCTTGAATCCTAGCATCATGTGGATATCTCGGCAGAACCTCTTCATGCCTGCAGGAGGGAGAGGGACTCAGAATCTTCGATCCCTCCCCCAGAGCCCTGTGCCTGTACCAGGCTGCCCTGCATGGATCACAAGCAGTGGTTTATATCCTCTGCAGAAGTCTCCCCCCCACATATTTGGGAGATACAAGAGTGGGACCCAGCTGGTGCTGCCTGAAGGACCAGGCTCGGCACCACAATGTGTCTTTGGAGAGGTGAATCAAGTGATAGCCAAGAAGAAACAGGTGGTGGGAGTGGAGTCTCATGCTCCACTGTGAAGCTGTTGGTTTCCCTACTGCTCCCTCTAAATCCCTCTGTTCATACAGACAGCACATCCTGCCCTGTGGGGACAGGCGCCCTTACCATAGACACGTGTCACCACAAGGCAGGTGGTGATCACCACCACCATGAGACCAAAGCCAGCACTGTAGTCATCCAGTAGGACCAGCCAGTACATCCCACCCTGTGGAGACAAAGCACAGAGGCCAGCATCTCCAGGACCATCATCCCAAAAAACCTCCACTCATGGCCTCTGACTTTTGGGGACCCTGGGGAGGACAGCAGCCTCAAGAGACATCGGTCTCCTTATGGAGTTGGTGTAGGGATGGGAATAACATGGTGTCACTGCCCTTGGCCTTCACACCTTCCGGAAGCCCAGGCTCGTCTCTCTTTCACCTGTTTATCTGATATGAATACACATGTGAAAACTTGGCCCCTGACCTAAGTTCTCCCTAAAATGAGTCCCTAGTTGGTCCCCACAATGGATCCATGCATCCCACAGCCGTACCTCTGTTGTGAGGATGAGCCCCATCAGGAAGAGGGCAATGCAGATGATGGCTGAGAAGGAAGCTTTCTTTGGCCGCAGGTAGTAGGGGAATTCATCGGTCACTGCCGTAACGATGGTCTCCATAAATGCAAACTGTGCACAGGAGGAGAGGGTTCCCTGAGCCCTCAGGCTGCCTGGAGTCCACGGCTGTCTCCGTGGGCTCTGTCCTTACCTGGCTGTCCAGCCCCAAGGTTAACAGCATGAAGAAGAACAGGAATGACCAGAATGGAGAAAGGGGGAGCATTGTCATGGCCTGGGGGTACACCACAAATGCCAGACCAGGACCTAGGGGAGGCAAAGGACAGCAGGGTGAAAAGGCGGTGACGGAGCTGGGCATGGGGGGATGGAGGAGAGGAGAGCTCAGCAGAGCAGCACCATGGCAGAGACTTGCCAGGACTCTGGAAAGATGGGCAGGAAGGGTCCTGTGGCAGAGGGTGGAGAAACAGCCTGCTCCTTGCTCAGACCTTCATCAGACATCATTTGTTACTCAATATTTACACCACAGGAACTTGTTCGGCCCCCTTCCCTTCCCCTGGCCAGCTGAGCATCCACCTTCATCCCTCATGCTGACACCCTCAAGTGCCTTCCATCCTGGAAGTGATGCTCCTCAGCACGCCCAGGCAGAGGGGGAAGGGGAAAACATCTTCATTTGGCCTCACCTGCTTTTGCCACTTGGTTAACAGGGACCCCAAGCTCCTGGGACATGTATCCCAAAACGGAGAAGATGGCGAACCCTGCCAGGATGCTGGTGATGGCATTGCCCAGGGTCACTATGAAGGTGTCCCTACAGAGAAGGAGGAAGTTTCTGAACATGCTCGCTCCTTCCCACCCCGCACCAGTGCACAGTGGCATTGCCAGCCCCAGGTGCCATGACAAAGTGACCCAGTGACTGTCCTTCAGGGCCTCTCATGGCAAGTCCTTCCCAGGCTCAAAAGGAGCATATATTTCATGGACAATACTGTGGGGTTCCTCCAAAGCTTTCTGTCCCCTGTGGATGGGATCAGACCAAACGTCCAACACCCATCTCTTCCGGTGAACTACACTGGATGCTGGGGACAGGGCACACATGCACAACTCCAGCCTCAAACATCCTCAGCTTTCAGTACCTATTGCCCAAAACTTCTGAGCTGGGTGCTCTGCCTTAGTGCTTATGAGATTTTTTTTCCACAGACCCCTCTGTTCCTCTCAAGCCTGTACAAGCTGCACCATGTGCTTCTGCTGGCTTTGAACCCACCAGCTCAGGTTTCCACGGCTCCCCCCCAACCCATAATTTTTACAAGACAGCAGCTGGCTCCCACCTGTAGATATTCTGATGGAAGGTGTTGTATGAGGCGAAGGTGAGGAGGCCCCCAAAGCCCACCCCAAGGGAGTAGAAAATCTGCAGGGCTGCCTCGATCCACACCTGGGGGAAGAGCAGGGGTTTGGAAACCTCCACATGAGGAAGATGGCATTAGAAATCTGCTTCCCCAGAGCCCTGGGCACTTCTTCCCCAGCACTCCAAGCATGCACAGGTATTTGTCTTTCCTCGTTAACAATCACCACTCACAGTGGATTAGCTGGCTAATGGAAGGGCTAATAAGAATGTTTTGGGGCCAGCCCAGTGTGGCATTAAATGCCCTTGTAAAACCAGGTGGTCTCTTGATGACCACCACTGCTGTCCCCTCCATATTCTGGGATTTCTTGAGAACAACAAACAGACAAACCCACCACAGGCACCCATCAGCCCATCACAGGGGCTGGGATGATCCTGCCCATGGTCCTGGCACTCAGGGGAGAATTGGCACCATCCCATCCATGCAGAGCCATAAACACATCCATGGGGTGGGGACACATGGGAATAGTGGCCCAGACAAGGTGTGGGACAAAGATTTTTAGTCTAGGAGCAACCACGAGAGCTTTAGGTTAGGGTGTGGCCAGAAAAGACACCTGAGTAAGGGAACTGCCTCTGTTGCATTCAGGAGGTGGCAGGAGGAGATTCATTCTTGTGTCTTGAACAACTTGTACAACGTCCTGCTCACCTTAGAAGACAGCAAGTGATCAAACTGGGGTGTGAGGTAAAACTGGATCCCCTTCCAGGCCCCCTCCAGGGTCACACCACGAATGAGCAGCATCAGCAGGATGAGGTATGGGAAGGTGGCAGTGAAGTACACGACCTGTGGGAGAGCAGAGCCAGCTGGGAGAGCTGGGAATGAGAGCACGGCGTGAGTGCTGCCCCAGTGCACTGTCCCCAGGGTGGGACACATCACCCTGGGGTCCTTGGGCTGCAGCAGGGCCGGTGTGCATCAGCACACAGCATCCCCAAAATATCTCATACCCAGGGGACGCTGTCTGTGGGTCTCACTTTCGCAGGGGTGCAGTCGCATGCACTGGTGTGCATTGCTGTGGGTCCCCCCCAGAGCAGTCCAGCCAGCCCTTACCTTGCCAGAGGATTTGACTCCCTTAAGGATGCACAGATAAACAATAGTCCAAGAAAGGAGCAGGCACAGACACAAATTCCAGCGGATCCTCCCGGGATCCCCAATCCCCGAGCTTCCTTGGATGTGCAGAACATACCGGCTAGGGAGGAAGGAGAGCTGCTAGTGAGCAGCCATGGGCTGCCTTCTTCCAGAGGCCCTGTGACCCTAGAAATGCCTCTGCTGCAAAATAACCTCGTCAACATTCATAGGCACTGGCAGCTCCTTGCCAAGCAAACAGGAACAGTTTGAGTGATTTCTCCACCAAGTATTAAAGAGCCTAGAAGGGGTGCCTGGCATCTTGAAAGCAAATTCCCACCCCATTCCAGACGTGGGATGCATTTTAGTCTAGCATATCTCCAGGCCAACAAAGCAGCGCTAGAACACGGACACCTCCCACATCCCAGTGGCTAAACTGAGCTGTCACCCACAGCTGAGCACACGAGCCCATCGCTGCACCCACACCGCCAACCACGAGCGATTCCTGCAGCATCTCAGTGCCGGGAGACGTGCGGATCCTTCACCCCTCATCCCACCCCTGAGGAGACACCAACCACCTCCCCACAGCCCCGGGGCCGGGCTGGCCTCGTTACCTCCAGTACTCCTCGCTGGGGCTGACGGTGTTGCTGATGTTGACGGGGAGGGTGTTGTTCCCCGCCTTGAGGACGTGGTGGTCCAGGCACCGCTCGGTGTTCCACCAGTTGCCGCAGTGCTGCCAGGGCAAGTCGCTTGTGAGGGATGCAAAGAGGTAGAAGAGAACGTAAGCAATGATCATATTGTAGTAAATGGCCACCAAGGAGACGATGAGGATCGTGCCCATGCCAACGCCTGAAGGAAGGAGAGGGTAAAGAAGGAGTGAGCTGGAGCAGAGCAAAGCACATCCAAAAGCAGGGTCAGATGCTGCACCTCAGCAGCCAAATGATCAACCAGTCCATGGTCAGCTGCTGGGGAAGCCTCTTATTGCCATTATAACATCTGGACCTGCCTCCTCTCTACCGATGATCTATTGCCTCATACAAAAAAACTTTACACCAGCTTGACATTGAGAATAAAAGTATTTGATTTGATTTTTTTTTTAATGTTTTATTCTTACCTTTGTTTTTTAATAGATATTGCTTAGCTTTCATGCTCTATTTTGTACAATAGATGGCTTAATACCATTTCTTCATACCATTTCTGGAGCTGGTCATGCTATCCAGAGCCCTCAAAGACTGACCAATCCTGTGCATATCCTGCAGATGCTAAAACAGCTAACTCGAAATTCCAGCCTGCCACACCTTTCCCCAGGTTCTTTTGATTCTGACAAGAGCTTTGAGGATCATGGGATGCTGCTGGTGGTGCATATTCCCATCACAGAGATCTTGCAGAGGTCCCTCAGAGGCCCTGGACTTCACTCACGCACCTTTAAAGAGAGGGCTTATCTTCCAGACAGCGAGTGGCCCTAGGCTGGAGAACTGGCCAAGTGACAACTCCATGAAGAAGATGGGGATCCCACAGATGGCCAGCATGATGAAGTAAGGAACCAAGAAAGCTCCTGCAAGAGGAAAAAAAAAAATCCTGAAAGAATACAGAACAAACACCTAAAGCCCAGCTGTGACAGGGAATAAAGCTCGTTCAATATGTGTGGCTCTGAGGGATCTACATCAAAATCAGGAAGGCAGGGAGGAGCAAGAGCTCACTGTTAATGCAGGAGAAAGGGGTTGTGATTCACTTGGTGCTGTGCTTCCCCTCTGCTCCCAACTCTCTTTTCACTTTGAATCTTTCACAGACACCATGAAATTCTCCAGTTATTATTGCTCTGGGAGGAGTAGAACTAGCATTTTGCACCATCACCCTTGCATTGCAAAAGGTTCACTCCCGCCTTTGATACCTGGGAAGTGTTTGCTGACCCTGCTGAGTCCTGGAGGACACCAGACAAAAAGCTACTGGACACCAGGAGAGCTGGTGTTTGGTTCACCATGGAGACAGGAGTTTGTCCAAGGCCAGGAATACAGAGATGGTCTTGCAAGTTCTTTCCACTCATGGGTACAGGTGGTTAAAGCCCTAAACAAGCATGGGGAGGGCAGGAGAAGGCTTCACCCTGCAACAAGTGCCACTTTCCAGCCCCAGGAAGGGGAAGGGATGTTTTTTCAGGGATATTCTGTCAGCCCCGGTCAGTGCATGGGAGACTGACTGCTCCAAAGGATGCCCAAGTACCTCCTCCATTGGTGTAAGCCCTGTAGGGAAACCTCCAGACGTTTCCAAGGCCCACGCAGTATCCGATGCAGGAGAGGAGGAAATCCAGGCGCCCTGTCCAGTTCCCTCTGTCTTCTGGGCACTCGGAGCCCAGGTCCCCATCCTGGCTGCTGGGGCTTACCAGGAGATCTGGTGTCACCGGCTGAGTGAGGGGCCAGGGTATGGGAGAGGGCAGACAGGGGTTGAGCAAGGAATAAAAACAGAGAATGAAGAATGGGAGAGAGGGAAGAAGTGCCAAGAGCTCGCGAGTGCATTTGTGACCCCAAGCTGCAGCACTGACACTTGTCCCTTGGGAACGCTCTGTCCCAGCAGCTCTCTGTTCCCCACCTCAGCCAATGCCCTGCTCTGCCCCTCAGCAAACAAAAGGGACAAGTGCAATGCCACGTGGCCAGAGCTCCCCTGGGAAAGGTAGCATTGTCCCAGTTCATTCTGGAAAGGTTCACCAGGACCCAACTTGAAACCCCAGGGTCCAAAGGCATCCTTTCAGGGGGCCACAATAAACTTTCTGGATCTCCTGAAGAATACGGGCATGGGGACAGCGGGAGAGCCACTGTGGTGTGCCAGGGAGCGTGACACCCAGCCCCACGTGTGCTGCCATGCCAGGCACTCGGCTGGCTGCCGTGAACTGCTCCGTGCGTTTTTCACACTTTTCAAGCGTCAAAAGCCTGCACTGTGGGAATTTAGTGATACTCCCAGTTATCCCTGCTGAGAGACGAGAGACCTCCTTCCAGAATTCCTAATGTGCTCTGGATCAATGCAGCACAGGCAGGGCGTTAACCCATTCCCTTCCTCCCCGCTGCCTCAGCTCTGCAAGTGGAAGTGCAAGTCCTGCAATCCTTTTGGGGATTCGGGGTGATGCACCAGGAGGGCACCTCCATGTTTGGGTGTACCTCAGGTTTGCAGTGAGGTGTCCAGTCTGATTTCTCCCTATTTCCTTACCTCAGGAGAGCAGGGAAAGCATCCTCACTGATTCCAGAGCTGAAAGCCTGAGCCAGCAGCTGCCAGATGAGATCCCATCACAGATAAACCCACAGCAAAACCAGGCAGCACAAAGGGGTGGAATGAGGACCCTGTCCCTGTGCCCCCATGAGTTGCTGTGCCCTGGCACGGGAGTTGATCTTGTTTCTATTGAGGCACAGAAGGGTTCTGGTGTCCCTGCTGACGGCACAAGGAGCAGGGCAGGAGGAGCCCATTTGGGAACCAGCTCTTCTTGGGGTCTCTGAAGAAAAAAAGCAGCCATCTCCCTGTCCTTGTTCATAACCATAGGGAACAAATCCATGGGATGTGGTTGAGGGAGAGGGACCTGGGTGTGGAGGGATCAGCCAGGAGTTGCAGGTAGCAATGTGCACTGGTGCTCAGAGCCTGCAGCAGACCCCACTCCTCATGAGGCCGGAGCTGGCTGGTGATCAGAGCTCAGTGCTGCCCTTTCATGGCCTCAGGAGAGGTGGCAGCCCCCTCCCTCTCCCTCTCCTCTCCTGCTGGACTGGAGGATGCTCCTGCTGCTGGTTCCCATGGAGACACGAGCCATGATGCTGAAGGAGAGGGCTGCCAGCTCCCACCCTGCACAGGGCGCACCCCAAACCCCCAGCTGCTGGCTCTGCAGACGTGCTGCTTACAGCCCAAAGACACCAAACACAGAGGCAAACTTCTCCCCATCCTCACCTGGCGCACAAACACCTCGAGGGACAGGACAAAGGCAAACTCTTCTCAGAGCCAACCTGAAATATACAGCTCCAGCAAAGTTGTTACACCAAAATCCTCTGTGAAAAACCCATCCCTGCTGGATGCCACCATCACAAAGAAAGGGCCAAAAGAAAAAGTTGCAAAAACACAGGCTGACATGTCAAAATATGACCCAAATGTACCACTGTTGCTATAAAACCCTCGCTACCTGGCAGCCCTCCTGCAGCTGTTCGACACAGCGCTGTGGTTTAGCAAAACCTTCAGGCCATGGCCGTGCCTGCTGATTAGCCCAGCACACACAGTGTGTGACCCACAGCTGCCTGTGCTTGCAGGGGATGGACAGGCTGCTCCGCTTTCAGCATTCACAAAGTATTCACAAAGATCCCTGCCAGGTAGGGGCCATCACAGCTGGGTCTTCCCCCTGCAAAATAATGCTTCCCAGTCCATCACACTGGGGCTAGGGAGCTCTGGCTGTCCAGGTTTGAATCACAGAAAAACAGCAAGCAGGGATGCTGGGAGATCATCAAATCCTGTTGCCTAATTCCCGCATCTCTCTCTGAATCCTAAACACCTGCAGGAGGGCACAGGTAGAGCTGCAAGATCTCATTATAGGTGCCTGTCCATGCGCTGTAGCACAGAAATCAACACAGAAGCAACAATAGGAAATGAAAGGAACCAAGGGGGCCTTTTCCAAACCGTAAATGGCCTGATCCCCATCTCAGTCACCGTTTTGAGGGCCATGGGATGTAGTCTGTCACTTGTGTCTCACTAATGACTGCCCCCCTTGTTAACATCTCTATCTGGAGCTCTACAGCTCAAATTTAGGACCCCAGAGCAGAAAGCAGAGAGCACTCAGGTGTCAGATAAACCCAAAGGACAATGACAGCTGTCCCCATTGGGAAAGCTGAGGAGATACAGGTCAGGGATGCTGCTGGAAAGCACACACCAAGGCAGCTCCCTGACTGCAGAGCTCAAAATTCCCCCAAACCCCAGCCTTTCCATAGAAATCGCATAAAAACTGGCCTATTTGCCTGACTTGAAATTAATTACAAAGCACAATATTTAACACTTCCAACCTGGTTTTGCCCCAAATCACAGAGGGAAGCACACTACCCTTCTTCTGACTGCTGTAAATCTCACACACCAACTTCATTCTAGAGGGGCTTTTTTTAGGATTAATGCTCTCTTTCAGCCTCTGTCATAACAAGAATTCTCTTTTTCAGCAGCAGCTGAAGTGCTCCAGTGCTCCAGAATTGCTCTAGTGCTTTCCACCGTCAGCTGCCATCCTTCAAGCAGGGCTCCCGTCTCGCAGTTATAAACAGATGGGGACTAACAGCTCCCTTGGCAACCACGGCCTCTTTGAACACAGCATCACTTTCCATTATTCACCAAAAGATGCTCCCAAAGAAGTCAGCAAAGCAAAGGTCACTGAGAAGAAAAAGCACTTTAGTCTCTGCCAAGATAAGAGCTCAAGTCTGTAAGGAAATGGCTCTGTGCTAATTATTTTCTCTAAACCAATTTACTTAAACCAAAACTCAGCTATAGCTGAGTGAAAAAACTCCAGCCAGATCAAAGGTATGTTTTCATCCTGTTTTGCCTCAATTCAAGCTGGCATTGTGGGGTTATTTTGTCAGTGTTCTGTGCGTGGCTCACAGCCTTTGAGCAAGAGAAATGCCACCCGGCACCAGATTTCTCCCCTGCGGATCTGAGCACAGTGAGTCTCTAAAGTGTGACTCACTTCAGATTAGTTTGAATTGCTTGCTAATCTCCGAGAAAAAAAAAATCTTTAAAAAGCATAAAAATTAATTCAAATGTAATATCACTTTGAAAGTGAAGTAAATAAAGCACTGCTATGGTGAAGAAGAGCCCCTTAAAGGGCTGAACTGACCCTGGGTGACCCCCGCCTGGGATCACAGCTGATGCTATGAGAGGGAGCAAGCGATGGTGGAGCCCGCAGAGGGAGGATGGAGATGGCTGGGGTTGAAGCAAACTCATTACAGCAATGTCCAAAGTGTAGGGAGCATGCACAGATACAAATGTTTGTGATTTTTCATCTGAAAACACTGGGGAAGTTTTGAGGCTGTTTGTGGCAAGCAGAGAAATGCAGTGGCTCAGGTACGAAGATGCTGCTCAGCAGCCTGGCCAGGTGAGGGAAGGGGCAGCAGGAACCATGGCTCCCACCACTGGCTCCGGTGGGATTTAGTCCATTTCTACCAAACAACCCCCAAAGAAAAGAATCAAATAAATGAAAACAACCACTCAGCTCTTCTGGAAATACTATTATGCAAAAAACAACCTGAAACCCTTAAAGCCTGAGAAAGGTCTTCTCTAATCAAGAGGTATTTCCATACGTCTAAAATATGTCTGATGGGAAGGTTTAAAACTCCAGCTCACCACAGGGAAGTGGATCACAATGAGAAGGAAGAGGAGGCTGTCAGGGTCCTGGGTGGGTGCTGCAGTGGGGCTGGGCACATCTCTTCCTCAGCCGCCACCAGCTCCAGGCAAGCCCAACGCCAGCACTGGACTCAGTGGTCCCAAGGAGGCTGTGAGCACCAGATCCTTTATCTGGAGCTCAGCAATAGTGGTTTTGGGTAATGAAGGACACAGGGCTTTGAGCAGCACTGGGAGTGGGGAAAATAACACCAGAGACATCTGCTTTTCATCCCAACTGATCACCACGGGACTAAATGAATTCCTGAATAAATGCTAAAGAGGGTCACCAGCATCAAGTAACTCAGAAAGGCATCGGAAGGGGCAAAGACCACTTTTAATGGATCTTGCAGTCACAAAGCCATCTGGAAAAGCGATTTGTAGGAAAAAGGAAGAAAGAGAAGAGCCAAACGATGCCTCCAAACCAGAGTGGAGAAAATAGGCTGTCAGGGCCTGCTGGCTGTCACCAGGATACTGCTGGGTTTTTACGTCATTTCCCAACATCCTCGGAATTTCCTGGCAAGGATGAAACTCTGCTGGCTTTTCATTCATCTCAACAGAGTCAACCTGCCCTGTATTCAATGGGCATGGTATGGCACAGGGTTTAGCTGAAGAGGCTCACAGCCCTGGCCCACTGCCCAGGACGCTCCAGGAAGAGCTGACCCATCCAGCAGCAGCACATCCCCATGATGGAGTTGTGGCTGACACCACCTCTGCCACCCTGCTCCACCGTGTCCCCAGAGGAAGGACCCAGTCCCCAGTGTGCCACCCTGCTCCACCGTGTCCCCAGAGGAAAGACCCAGTCCCCAATGTGCCACCCTGCTCCACCGTGTCCCCAGAGGAAGGACCCAGTCCCCAGTGTGCCACCCTGCTCCACCGTGTCCCCAGAGGAAGGACCCAGTCCCCAGTGTGCCACCCTGCTCCACCGTGTCCCCAGAGGAAGGACCCAGTCCCCAGTGTGCCACCCTGCTCCACCGTGTCCCCAGAGGAAGGACCCAGTCCCCAGTGTGCCACCCTGCTCCACCGTGTCCCCAGAGGAAGGACCCAGTCCCCAGTGTGCCACCCTGCTCCACCGTGTCCCCAGAGGAAGGACCCAGTCCCCAGTGTGCCACCCTGCTCCACCGTGTCCCCAGAGGAAGGACCCAGTCCCCAGTGTGCCACCCTGCTCCACCGTGTCCCCAGAGGAAGGACCCAGTCCCCAACCTGGGGGAAATGGGAACTCAGACTGATAAGAGCAAAGGGGCAATGGAGGGGAGCCTAGGATGGGAAGGCCTGGGTTAAAAAAGGCTTCCAGCAGTGTAAAAAGGGTTTGTAGCTCTGCCAGCTCTGCCCTGCACCCAGAGTTCAGCTCCCAGCTGAGCCCACATCACCCACACCCCTTTAAATCCCACGGAGGAGGATGAGGAGGCAATCCGAGCTGCAGGGGGGAAAGGCGCTGCCCAGCCCCCTGTGCTCATCCCTCGGGACGGACCCCGAGCCCCGGCAGTCCCGGCGCTGCCCGGAGCAGCGTCCCCGGGGTGCCGGGCTGCGGGCAGCCAGCTCTGTCCCCGGTGCCACCCACGGCGCCCGGCCAGACACAACACGGGTCACCCGCGGGCGGCAGCACCCGCTGCCAGGGGAGGGTGGGCGGGCAGGAGGAGCGGTGGGCACGAAATGCCCCGTGCCGCTGCCCACGATCTGGCTTTGGCCCCGCTCGCGAACACGATTCCCTGACATCCCACTAATCCCTGTCGGCTGCCCACGAACCCTCCCGAGGACGGGATGCGGGCGATAGACATGACTCCCCCTCTTCCCGCTCCCAGCCCGGGGTTATCCCTGCTCCCTTTCCCAGCCCGGGGTTATCCCCGCTCCCTCTCCCGGCCCTGGGGTACCCTCGCTCCTGGCTGTCGCCTGCCGGAGGTGCTCCCGGCGCCCTGCTCCTGTCCCTGGGGCATCCCCGCTCCCGGCTCTCACCTTCCGGAGATGCTGCTGCCGAACCTGCTTCATCCTGGACCCTGTTGCTATGCGCTCCCCGCTCCGACACTTTTCGTCTCGCTCTCCGGCGCTGGGGAGGGCGAAGGGGGAGCGGGGAAAGGATGGCCGGCACGGAGGGACGGGCACCCACCTGCTGCCGGGGAGAGCCGGGGACGTGAGGAGAGAGGCTGAAGGAAAGGTTTGCCTTGAGTGGAGGATGGCTGCGTGCGGAGCAGGGAGGGAGGAGGAAGGTCTGTCTGTCAACAGCACTCCTGACGGGGAAAGGGGGGCTCCGGGACCGCAGCCCCCCAGCCGGGCAGCGAGGGAGAACGGCTGCTGCCTCACTCGCACCACAAATGTATCAGGTGTCCCTGGAGAAGGGCCCGACTTTGGGGTCACTCTGTCACCGAGCACCCCATGTAGTGATGGCAGCAGATGCCAGAAGCGCACAGCACCTTCCTGTCTGGCTGAGATGATTTTCCTGTGGCAGGACACAGCTGGAGCTCCAGCAGATCAGAAGCGATTGTTCCCCATCACGCCTGAGCCCAGCCTTCAGTCCAGGGGAGGGGGATGCTCTGCAGCCATCAGTCCCTTTGGGTAGGACCAACAATCCCACCACTCTGAGGGCAAGGGCACCCTGGGCAGTCCCTGGCCCCAATGCTGGAGCACAGGTCACATCTCCAGAGTTCAGATGTCCCCGTTTGAGTCAGCAGTGGGATACTGGAGCCCCAATGTCCAGGGAGTTGCTGGCTTTTCACCCTCACACTCAGTCAGATTCCCAGTGAGGTGGTTGGCTGGTCTGTGCCTTCTCATCCCACTTCTATGGTGGAAATGTCTTCCGTGTGCCTGGGAGAAAGGACAACCCCACACACCCCAGGGCCAGTGTGGGACCAGGACAGCCCCAGGCTCACAGTGGCAGCTCCAGGCTCTTTCCCATGACAATATCCACTTGTCCATCACTTCATCCCTGTGCCCGGTGCTCTGACACTGGATGTGCCCCTTTTCCTTCAGGCTCCAGCCTGAGCCAGACCTTTGCCCAGATGCTTTACTGAGGTTGAAGGCAAGTGGGCAGTGCTGGGGTTGAGGACAGTGACAGGGCTGGAACAGAGAGAACCCAGCCTGCCTGATGTAAAAGCAAATCTCCAGGACATCTAATGGCAGTTGTGCCCCTACAGCCCTCTAAGCGCCTCTGAAAATTTTCCCTGAAAGGAAAGATGTCCTCAGCATAAAGACACATTTCTGCAGGAGTCCAAAATGATGAAGTGGTTCAGCATTTGCACAATGGGTCTTTCAGAGCTAATATTTACCTGGATTTCCCAGGGAAATGAGGAAAGAGCAAAACTACATAACCCAACAAATATCTCTTTTCACACACTCACAGCTTCCTCAAAAATAAAAGTACCTTTGGGAATTCACTCAGTCTGGTTTTACCTTGGACTTGCCCACCACTTCTCCCTCTCCTAGATGATGACTGGGAACACTGAGCCTGGAGTTGGCCAGGCTGATGGCCAGGGGCTGCATCAAGCACTGTTCCCACCTCAGCCTTCATGCAGGGCAGAGATGCTTTGTTTGCCTTTCATGCCAGTGCAACATGAATCAGCCCTTTTAGACTTTTTCCTTTGGGATCCACCTAAAGAGACATTCCCCATGGCCACCTCCATGTCATGGGAGGGGAGACCCTGGTGCCACCTTATTACAGCTGTCCCAGCCCCATGTCACCAGCACAGACTGATCTCTACACAAACCATGCAGCATTCCTGGGCAGACTTCAAGGCCTCATTCTCTTGTGTCCAGGGCAGTATTTTCATTAGAGACACCCAGGGCTGATGGTGCCCTGAAATGTCCATGTTGATACCACTTCTTCTGGGATGCTCTGTACCTGGAACTCGCTTTTCTAGTTTACCTGGTGCTGCTCTGGTAGCACCAGCAGCTCCTCATTGCCTGGGATCACCAAGCAGTAGATGTCGCACCCCAGGCACCTGGGATGTTCCAGCTCAGCATTGCTGGGCTGGACTGGACCAAGTCTTGCACTGCCCTGGAGCTGGCAAGAAATGCGCTTTGTGGAACAGCACACACCAGAGGCAGTAACAGCCAGAAGGAGCAGTGCAATCAAGGGACCACCCCAAAAACTTCAGGAGAGGACAGGGGTGTGCAGAACCGTCCCTGTGCCCCAGTCCCCAAGGGGCTGGCACTAGGTAGCACACACAGGTTTTGCAAGCATTTCCTAGCAAGTTTTGTGTTCTCCCGCTCCACCTCTGAGCCACCCCCTGGTTTACACCAAGTAAACCTTTCCCTTCCCATGGGCCAAAGCCCAACACACATCCCCCACCCCAACGCAGCACTGACAGGCACGGGCACTGCCTGCTCTTTGTGACACGGGAGGGCAAGGAGAGGGCAGAACACAGCTGGGGAAACACCCCTGCCCACCCTGCCTGGGCAGCCCGCACACATCCGGGTGGCAGCCGCCTGGGAAGGAGTGAGAATGGCTGGCAGCAGGATGGGACCGTGCCCAGATCTGTGCCGCAGACACGAGGAAGGCGGCAAGGCAGCGGTGCTCTGGTTAGTCACTGCTGGGAAGTGTGCCATGCTGGAGGCTGCTGGCAGGATGGGTGTGCTCGGCCGCCTGCTGTGCCTGGCCTTATTTCGATGATGGTTTTGAGATTTCTCCAAGGAGGGGTAGAGCTGGGCAGTGGGAGCTGATGGAAAGGGCAGAGGGAGGAGCAGGGAGAAACTTGCAGAGGACAGCCCCAAGGGTCCCCTGGCTGTGAGGGCAGGCTGTCCCCATAAGGTTCCATGTGGGACATGTGACCAGGGAGGCAGCTGCTGCAGGTGCTAAAACCAGGTGTTCGTCACCTGCCAGGGGGGAAACCGCCAAGGTGACACGTGTCCAGGAGGTTTGAACCAAAGGTTCCAAAGGTGGTGGGGACACAGTGTCCACCAGCCCTTTTCCTGCACAGGGAGGGCCCTGCGTGGGTCACCCACCCCTGCCCGAGTGGCAGGTGCGGGGCGCAGGGGAGGACATGGGAGGGGGAACAGAGCAGATGCATTTCGTCACCCGGTCAAGGGGCGTGTGTGTGTGCAGGGGGAAGGGGTGGCTGGGTGTGTGGGCGCATTTATTGCCTCTTCCCGCCAGCGCCGGCTCCCTGTGCACACACGGGTGGCAGGGACCCAAGGGCACAGCCCACGGCTCCCTGGACTTTTACCCTGCTGTGCAAACAGGCAGGCGCCAGATTAGGGTATCAGTTGGAATTTCATCCTGTCAACGGCACCCGCAGCCTCTCTGGGAGGGCAGCGGAGCATCTTCCCTCTGTCCCAGCCCCTCATCTCCCTGCCGGCCCCCCAAGACTGCAGGTGAATTTGGGAGATGCACCTTTTGCCCCCACCAGGACTCTGTTCTGCCCCCTTGCAGACAATAGTGATGCCCAGTGCTGGGCTGCCATCACCCCATCCCCTGCTGGGGCAGGATCCCACTGCTGGTCCCCACGTGGCAATGGCAAAATTGGACATTAAAGGCATCCAAAGCACAGTGAGGGAGGAGGAGTGTGGGGGAGCCAGCCCCCGCCATGGGGACCATGCTGGAGACTGCACACAGAAGCAGCTCCTGTTCCCCCGGTCCAGCCCAGCACTTGAGGCAGGTGTCTGATTCAGTCTCATCCCTTTCCTATATGGCATCAGCTCCATTGTATTTGCACCCCCCTGCCGGTTTTAGCTCCCGATTCCCCACATTTCCTTGCAGGGCTGCATGAGGTGGTTCTGTGCCACGGGCAGCCTGGCACCGTGCTGGTGAGTGCAGGGTCACCAGGGTGCAGCAGTGGGTGCAGCAGTAGGTGCAGCCTCTGTTGCAATTTGCTCCGTCCCTCTCTCAGCAATGCCACCTCATCCTGTTCCCACTCCTCCATCTCCTCCACCCACAAGGACTTTATGCTGCTCCAGGTGTCCCTCCAGAGCCAGCTGCCCTGCCCTGGCACCTCAACACAACCCACGCAGCGCTTGGCACTGGGAAGAGTTTTGGGGCTGGAGGAGCCTTTTGGGGCAGGGATTTGAAGGCAGCCCCTTGCTCAGTGTTCTGCTAGACGAGGGGAACACTGATGGGATGGAGAGGGGAGAGTGTCAGGCACCGATGCCAGCTGTCCCAGGCACTAATTCACATCCTCATTCTCTGTTTATTCATCTTGGACAAGGAGGATATTCAGCCCATCGACAGCCATAAAATGAGATTAGAGACCAGGAGGCGCCAATGGGAGGCGGCCACATCCCTGGGCAGCTGGCCTTGTTCTTTGGCCTCTGCCAGCCCAACAATGGCCTCACCCTCTCCCCGCTGTCTCCAGTGCTGTGAGTTTGCAGCCATCGTGTCACCCAGCACTGCCATCCCTCTTGGTGCCAAAGGAATGAGACTGCCACGATATGAGCCAGCAGTGTCCCTGTGGGACAGGCACACCGTGTGCTACAGGAACAAGGCTGCTGCCCCAAGACACCCTTCCCAACCCTGGCTGCGCCCAGGTGCATCGGCGCCAGTGTGACCCCGAGGCCAGCACCCTCCCCTGCCACAGCACCACGGGCCAGGAATGACAGCGACAAACCTGTGTCACACAGGATCCATGCTTGGCTTTATTTTCCCTGATGCCTAAAAAATAAAAAGGAAAACCGGTTCTGCCTTATATACACAAAAACTGAGCTGAAGTCCTGAGCTGACGCAAACATTTGTCCTCATCACCGAACGCACCTGGTAACGGTGGCTGTGGGAAGTGTCACCGGTTGGAGGGAGACCCAAAGCCCTCAAGGGCTGGAGCAGAGCAGTGGAACACAGCGGGATAAGAGGGACTCACCTGGAAAAGCCACAGCACACCTGGAGACTTTGTGTTCTGGGGGCTGGGAGTGGTGAGGGTTGGCAGTGGACAGTGTGGACAAGGGATGTGAGGCACGAGCAGTGTCAGGTGGGATGTGAGGGTTTGACTGGGTGGTCTTCAGGCAGCAGGGACATGTCTGCTGCTCTGTTTTCCCAGAGCTTGGAGAGAAAAGGCTGAGAAATGTCACACAAGCCACCACACAAGGCTCATGCTCCCTCGTGCCTGTCTTGGGTTTGCAGAACTGCAGCTGAGGAGCACATGGTGCAGCCCTGAGAAGGAGCCACAGACCCTCCTGTGTCCCAGCTGTGTCCCAGCTGTGCCCCAATGGCCTTTGGGGTTGCTGAAACTGGGCTGTACATTAACCTGGGCCTGTACAGTGGTCAAGACTCAGCAGGATGAAGGGATGTCTCAGCTGCACTTCACCAGCAGGAACAGGTGGGGTTTAGCTAACTGGCCTAGGGAACACAATGGGTGAGAGGGAATGCAGTGCATGGAGGAGCAGGGAGAAAGGGAGGACAAAATCCGCAGTCCTGTAATTGTAGTTTTAAAGAAAATATGAAAAGAAATGATTCTCTGTCTTTCTGAAAACTACCTCTCCACCACCTAGCACCAGGGCACATGCCAGTCATTTCTTGCATGCCTGAGGAGGCCCCTGCCCACCTGGCAGCAGCTCCTGGTGCCTGCAGTTACTGTTCTCCCTTGGACCAGCACCCAGCCTGGGGCTGGTTCTTGGACCCTGCCCCGATGGAAAACCTTCTGTTCTCCTTCCCTTCCCCACGGAAGAGCTCGGCAGGGTGGTCTGCCCCAAATCTGCCTGTGCTGGGCTCCCTTCTCCCCTCTCCCTGTGCTGCAGGTGGAGGATGGCTGCAGTGCCACCTTGCCATGGCACAGCCAGGGGAACCAGGGCTGCCGGAGATGCCTCCACGTGGCTCTGTGTGGCTGCAAGGGCAGGGCTGGGCATGCAGGGTTGGGCATCACTGGGGACGAGGGTGGGGATGTTCAGGTACTCTTGTCAAGGATGTGCTCCAGCTGGCCCCCATCACTGCGGTCTGAAGGGCTCCCTTGTCATGTCCTACAGCCGAGGGTCTTGCCTGGTTTCCAGGGCCCAACTTGCTCTGCCCTCCTCACCTCACTTCCCAGGAGACCAGCTCAGCAGAAATTCATTTTGCCTCCAGTCCAGCCAGGTCTTTTTTCTATTTCAGTCTTGTTCGAACTGCCCAAAAGCACCAGGCAGCTGGATTGCCAGGAACACCGAAGGAAGCACCTGGAGCACCATAGGAAAGCCCTCCTCCACTATCACCCCCTTCCTTCTGCTGACATCAGGACCTTGCCGTGGGCTACAAAGACCAGAGACCAAACCAGCGTGCGGTTCCTACGGGAGCGCAGTACCTAACCCACGTTTTTTACACTGGGGAGAGCCCAGCAGTCCCTCGGGAAGGCCCCAGTGCCACCTGGCCCAGCCTCGCTGTCCGCCCCATCGGTTCAGTCATGTCTTTGGGAAGGAGCTGGCACCCTTCAGAGCACGTGGGCCGGCAGGGCTCTGCTGCATAGTGCTTTTCTCTTGGGGTCTGTAGCTGGTGAAGAGGGTTAAGGCATGAATTCTTCCTTGATCGTCAGCGGCGATGAGGAGACGAGGTTGGGGGCATTGGTGCTGCAGAGGCCTCCGATGGGCCCCAGGGTGCTGACAGCGGGCGGGGTCGGCGTGGTGGTGCTGGTGGGCTGGCTCTGCTGCTGCAGCTTCTTCTTGTTCACCTTCCTCTCCTTCGCCCTCCGATTCTGGAACCAGATTTTCACCTGCAGAAAGCAAAAGATGGCGACGAAGAGGTGAGGGCGGACGCAGGCAAGGATGACAACCCCCAGCCCCTACGGGGGCAGAGAGGGCATCCCAAAGTTTGGAAAGGGAGGGGTGTCCGTGCAGCAAGGTGGGGCCTCGCCCTTCGCCACCCCCAGCCCCACGCGGGGCGCGGTTTTCCCGGGACACTGCGGCACTGACCTGCCGCTCGGTGAGCCCGAGGGCCACGGCCAGCTCAGCCTTGCGGCGGATGGTGATGTAGCGGCTGTAGTGGAACTCCTTCTCCAGCTCCAGGCGCTGGTGGTCCGTGTACACCACCCGGTACTTGTCTTTTGTCCTGGTCTTGCCTGGCAGGGAGAGAAGAGTGGGGGGTGAGCCAGCGTGGGGAGGAGGGGAGCAGTGGAATGGGAGGAGCATCCCCCAAGGGCTCGGAGGAGACACAGAACCACCTGGGGAGAGCTCAGGAGAAACATGGCAATGCCCTGGGGACCAGGGGAAAGAGAGTCAGGAGGCTCCTGCAGGCTTGAACATCCTTCCTGTTTCACACCGGAGTGTTTCCTCTTGTTGGGAAGTACCTGGGCTTAGGTGGAATTGCTTGGTGGAAAGAGCAGGAGGGATTCAGAGGCGCCCCAGGAGGATGGACCATAAATCCCCTGTGTCATGACACATGGTCCCTGAGAGGAGCAGGGCTGCAGGTCCTGTGGTGGCTGAGGAGAGGCTGCCTGGCAGGGCTAAGGAAGGCCCAGCTCTTTTTCTAGGAAGCCCCAAACCAAGGTGCCATCACTTGACTGTGCACGGATCAGAAGAGGAACCCCATAAAGACCACTGCCAGTTTCTCTGCCACACAGAGGATTGCTTTCCTTCTCCCTGTACTGAGCTAAGACACAGGGCAGTGCTTTAGGTGCAGTCTTTAAAGATGCCCTGGAGAAAGCCCAAATGATGCCTCAGCACTCCTGGGGACTGGCTGCATTGGCCAGGGGTGTTTGGCCAAAGCCTGAATCTCTCCTTGGTCTCCCCAGCTATGGACAGAGCCTGGGGCCATCAGGATCCTCACGTTTGTGCACACAGATGCACATCCCATGGGTCTGCAAACAGCACCTGCTGCTTTCCTGCAGAAAAATACAGTCAAATGTTCCCCAGCTGTCTCTTCCTAAGTTCCTTTGTTACTCCACAGGCACACAGGGTGAGCTGTGGAACTCTGCCTGGGCTGTGAGGGGCAGGTGGCATTGTGAGGGAGGACACCCATGCCTGGCAGTTTGCTGACAAGCTCCTGGTGTTTTCTTCTGCAGAAGAGCCCATAGGTAGGGAATAAACACAGCTGTGAATATTTGCTTCTCCACCCCAAATGACAAAATCCTGTTCCAGGGAGTCGAGAGGGATGATGCCTGGCCATTTGTTTGCCTGGCAGACGTGTTTGCCCATCTTCTCCCGAGTTTCAGTGCTGCTGAGGGAAGGAGTGGGGCCGAGTTCAGAACAGCTCCATGGATTTCCCTGGGGCTGCCCTGGGTGAGTTAGCATGGACAAGATTCTGCACACCACTGCTGCAGATGTGCAGGAAGGGATTTCTAGTGACCCAGCAACCTATACAACCTTGCTTGCAGCCTGGTTCTGCCAGGAAAGGGGATCTTTGTGTGCCTGCCAACCTGTTCATCTGTTTCCCTAATGAATCCTTTGCACATCCACCCATTTGGGCCAAATCAGTTGGACACTGGGCAATCTCAGCAATACAATTAAATTCTGACACCATCTGAGTGGAAGCAGAGTTTAGGTGGTGCAGAGGAAAACTGGGCTCTAGACACCCTAATAAGGCATCAGAGAACATCCAGAGAGCAAAACCCCAACCTCCAGGCTGCAAATCTGTTGGTTAAACAGCTCAGTTTTATTTTTGACAGTGTCTCTCTTCTGCTCTCCCATTGCAAGGAGATGGAGACATTCCTAAGCCGCTTCTTGTGCTAAAACTTAAACGTAAAAGAGACCTAAGATGGGCATGGAAAGCATCTCACCCTGCTGGGACTTGATGCTGGCACTCCCAGGCACACAAGCAGCACTCAATCCAAGTTAGCACCCAGTTTCCATGGCTATGCCACAGTCTGTGTCCATTGCTGCTGGTGGTGCTGGCACGGGCTCAGCACAGCATCAGCAGGGTGATGGCTGAGGGTGCCAGCACAGGCCCCAAGAAACACTAAAGCTCTCCAGTGATCCACGGAAGAGGAAAGGAGCCCAACAAGGCTGCGACATGACCAGGAATAGAACCAGAGTTCCAGCACCAGAGCAGGACTTCAGCCACTAATTCATATCTGAGGGATGTGATGAATTCACGCTTCAGAGTGGGGAGCCCAGCTCATCCAGGGCTGGTCAGAAGCAAACACCTAATCCCTCCTCACCACCATGAGTTCAAACCTGTGCACACCCCACAGGGTGACTCTGTGCGTTAAAAAAGGCGAGAAAAAAAGGTTAATTTGATTGAGCAAGGTCTTTGTGGAGTATCTGCAGAGACAGGGCTGAAACACAGAGATTCCACGTGCGAGGGACCTACGGCAGCTTCACCAGGCACTTGTCTCCTATCTGGCACACATCAGCCGCGACAGCTCCAAACACAACTGCCCACGGGAGACTCTGCTGGGCTGGAGCAATGCTGGGGGCACCCAGCCCAGGCAGGGTCTGCACCCTGCCCTCCCACAGGGCCCCTGCCCGGCCCGGGGGTCACTGCTGCCTCTCGCCGCCCTGCAGGGGAAGGGCACACCGGCACCAAAAGAACTTCTGCACCCCAGCCCGGGAGGGACCTGCGCCGAATCTGCAAACACAGCAATTCCCAAGAAGTTACAGAATAAACCAGGTGCTCCTGGGGAGATTTATGTGAGGTTTAGCAGCTCTGTGAGAAACTGGGCTCCCTCTGGCTGCTCCAGGCTTAGGGGCTCCTGCAAGATTTTTGTTTCTCATAGATTTATCTCTTTTTTTTTTTTTTTTCGTTTTCGTTTGAAAGCAAAAGCCTTTCTAAAGAGATAATAAGTTTAAAATGGTATTACTGGCAATGTTTTTATCTGAATACCACTGTTTGGAAAAAAGGAACACCTGGAAAGTGAAGGAGTTGACAGATAGAGTAAAGAAAATAAGCTGAAGACTAAAGAATAAGGCAGTTTGTGAATATCACATATGCCATGAATTTCAGTAGGAATTATTATTTCCTGCTGCAGCTGTAAATAGATCCATCACAGCCTGTTCTTTGTTATTCCTTCTTCATCCTTCATCTTGGATGGAGGCTGGGCTTTGCCTCAGGGCTGGTGGAGCCATCACAGGGTGAGCTGGGCACCAGGCCCAGTATCAGTATCAATATCATCACTTGCTGCTCAATATCAGGTAGAAAAGACTCAAAACAGGGGGCTGACGACCGAGGCAGAGATGGAAAGTTATTCACCTCCACTAATTGCTGGTTTCGGATGTTTGCTGAATTCAGGGATGTACTGTGGGTGATTCACAAGGAAAAGAAAAGGATTTGCAAGAAATACTATTGACAATGAATAATTCAGCTACCTTGAATATGAATGCTGGGTTACACTTAACTCTCTCCTGGAGACTTTTTATGGCTCTGTGAAAAGACAGAGGAAATTCGGGACAAGCCAATCCGGTTCCTCATGGGGAGCCCTCGTGCCTATGGCCAAACAGAGGGAAACTGCTCCTGCATCTCCAGCCAAGCCTGGCAAAGCTGAAACGGGCTGTCCCATGGCTTGGATAGCTTGGAGCTGGGGCTGCTGGCCCAGGAGGGAGTGTGCATGGGGTGCAGAGGGGGTGCCAGTGATGTCTCTCAGCACAGTTGCTGGCCCCTTCCAACCCTACTATGCATTTACAGCCCCTCCTGCTTGTCCCCAAAAGACCAGGCAAAGGAACTGCTGGGACAGGCAAACGGAGCCATCCCTGGGGCCAGCTGGAATGGTTTCGGCTTTGGGATCAAGGCAGGGCCAATGACAGCGTGGGGAGAGGGTATCGTTACCCCTGTTAATGTATAACCCTAATAGCACTCACCTGAGCCACGATTAGATAAGGGAATAGCTTTAATGTGCTGTGCAAACCCCAAGGGACGCGCTCCCGAGTGTGCACGCACACACACGGGGGGATGGAGTCCTGACCCCAGCCTGGATCCACTCCCCACAGCAACCCTGCCCCAAGACAGGGGCACCACAGCTCCTGCCCTGGGCTGCCTCAGGAGCCTGGCAGGGTAAGGGAAAATCAGAGTGCATCCTGGATGCCCACCATCCCAAGCTCTCTCCCCTCATAGCCACAGTGGAGGCTCCCAGGAAGGGGATATTTCACCATCCCCAGTCCTGGCCTGCCCAAAGGATGGCTTTAGGTAAAAAACTGTGTCCCCAAACCCTAACAGACTGAGAATATGGACATCGTGAGACTGGTGCTGAGCAGCTCTAAGAACAGCTGGGAAGGGGCTGGTTCAAACCAGGGAGGAAAGAGACGGTGGGGTGGCAGTGGCACCCTGGGTGGAGGTGGAGCAAAAGCTGGCAAGTTATGAGGGGATCAGCCCAGCTCCAAATGGAGGATCCCCATCCATGGGACACTCTTCTCCCAGCCAGAGCAGGAGCAGCACAGCTGCCAGCAGCCAGGAGCGTAAACTGCAACACTTTTCTAAAAGTCTATTTCACAGATCAAACCAGCTCAGAATTACCACAACCACAAACTCTGGCTCTGTGGGAAGCGGAAGTGCAGCCATCAGGGCTCTGGTCAGGGAAGTCGGGGTATGGCAGCCCTGACCCACTGGCTGGAGCCACTGAGATGAGAGGCCACGGTAGTGACAGCTGTTTTACCCCACAGCAGACGTTCCCAAGGCCAGGGGACACGTTGGATGATGCTGTGTAGAGGAGGTGCTGGCAGGGGGGATGGAGACATTGCTGCCAGGCTGCCTCAGCAGCTCTCACACCTTGCTCTGTGCTGGCTCCTTGTGCTCCCAGAGCCATCCTGCCTGATCCCATTTTCCTGGCTGCGCTCTGGCCCTACACTGGCTCCATCTGTACAGCCTTGTCTGCCCATCTGTCTGCACTGGGGCCTTGTCCCACACTGTCTGATGGCATCACGATATTATAATGGTGAAAAACATCAAGTGTAAAAGTCCTGTCACCACGGAGCACCTGTGAAAGAACCGGTGCATACTGGAGGCAAAGTGCAGTGCGACAGGACACAAGGCTGTCCCCTCCACGTGGGTGTTCCGTCTCCATGATAAAGGTGCTCCATTCTGAATGAGAAGCATCCACTCGTAGAGGGGATAAAATCCTCCCATCCCAGAGGAATCAGTGCTCCAGCAGGATCTGGCATTTTTCCCTGGGGAAAGGATCAAGGAAAACTTCCCTCATCCCCGACAGAGCTTAGGCAATGCAACAGCTGGAGAAACTGAGGCACACAGTCCCAGGGTCAGAGCCACGAGATTCCCTGGACAACTTAATCCCCAGTCTTTTCTGCAGCTCCATGGGGGGAAATACCCCTCAAAACCCCACAAAACTGAGGACGGCCAGCAGAGAAATGCCCCATGACAGAGAACCCCGGCCCAGGAAAGGGTTGAGGTCGGCTCCTAAAGCTCAGGAGCCTCCAGGCTGGCTGGAGCCACCCTCATCTGGCAGCCAGATGTGCTCCAGCTGCCTGTGCGCAGAGGGGCCGATGCTCCCTCTGCCGAGCGGCGCTGACGGGAGCCGCCCCGCGCAGAGCGATGCTGGGGCTCGGCGCGGACAGCGCAGCTCGTTTCACCATCCCTAAACCCACTGGAAACGGGAACCCCAAAGTCTGCACTGGCGGTGGCGAGGGCTGAGCCTCTGATGCTCTTTCCCTGTTCATCCTCTCCCCACGCTCATTTTCCCCCTCTTTCCCCTCCAGCTCCGCCTCCACTCCCAAACACCCACGCTCCTCTGTGGCCCGGGAGGGGGGATAAACCCGAGCCCCTCACACTCCCTGAGCGCTGGGAACCAGCAGCTCGCGGTTTTCACAAGCCTTCCCCTTCCCCTGCATACTTCAACATCCTCAGCTATTTTTCCTCTGCCGCGGGAAGCAGAGGAGTGATGGATGGGACGACCGACACGGGGCGAAGGACCGGAGCCATGTGGCTTGTTTCATCAGAGCCAGGGAGAAACGACCCCGTCTGGAGGGCAATCCTTCCCGAGATCCCGGCCTGACATCATTCCTCTGCCGGAATGCACCCTATTCAGACGAGGCTGGGTGTCAAAAACTGGGTGAGAGGAACCACACATCCTCTCTGTACATATTTAATGTCTCCGTGCTGTGGAGGGAGGGAATGCTGGATGAATCCTCGCTGAATGGACTCTGCCAAAGCTCCCCCATCCGTGCTCTGGGTTGGAAAAATGGGCACTCGAGACATCAGGGTTGAGGCAGGACACATCTTGGAGTCTGAGGGCCACTCCAAGGAGCCCAGCAATGCTTCTACACCCAGGGTAGCTCTCTCCACGGCCCTTCACCTTGCACAACCTGAATATTTCTTCCTGGGGCCAAAGGCTTCAGAGCAAACTGCAATTCTCCCATGTGCACCAGGCAGCAATAAAACCTGGTTCAGCTTGGTATGGTGAGCACTGGAAATATTTCACTTGCCAAACTGCACCACTGGACCCAATGGCTTTCTGGTCTCCTGCTCACTGAGGATCAAGCTCTGTGCTCCCTAAAAAGCTTTGCTGTGAGTGTGGTGAGTGTGAGTGTGAGTGTGAGTGTGTGTCTGGGGAATGCAGCTCGGCGGTCGTGGCCCTGGCAGAGCTCAGGGCAGAGCTTGGTGCACAGCAGTCAGGCAGGGCAGCCCTGCTGCCAGGAAAGGGCAGAAACACCAGGTCAAAGAGCGGGATTTGGAGAGTGCAGAGCGGTGCACAGGAGCACAGGCTGGGTTTTGCACAGCCAGCACAGTGGGACAGAGCTGCACTCACACCCACTGGTGAGCACACCCCTCCTGCAAGCCTCATCCTCCTCCCAGCGGGGGCAAACTCCAAGGGGATGAGGAGCAGATGCCTGGGGCTTGCAGTGAGCTGGGAACTCCCCATCACAACCCCATCATGTTCTTGGACGTGGAAAAACACAACCAGAGGCCCTTCATCCCCAGGAGCAGCGGCATGAAGCCGGGTGTTGGGGCAAGCCTTCCCCAGCCCTGCCCTGATTCAATCCTTTATTTTGGCAACTGGCAAATTCCTTCAGTTGTTCCCATGTTTTATGAGCGCTGAGCCGAGCGCTGCCAGCCTGGCTCCTGCGCTGGGTCAAAGACCACGGCAGCGCGGGAGGACAGGGAGCGCCGCGGTGCCACGCGGGCTGCTGGCACACGTGGGGCGCACACGGCCCCACGCAGAACATCTCCCCACGCCAGCCCTGAGCCGCTCATCCCAACCTGCCACCTGGCTGATGGGGCTCACCTGCAGCAGCAGGAGGAGGACAGCCAGGCAGCGGGGGTCCCATGTGGACACCAGGGTTTTCTTCTGCCCCTCTGCAGCCCCATGGGATTTGGCCCATCCTTGCCACGGGGCAGTGTGGGGGGAAGGATCCAGCCCCTTATCCAAGCAATCACAAAGCTAACAGGACTGGAGTGGGTGTCCTTGAAAGGTCCCCTGTAGGAAACATCTGTCATTGGTCAGGGGTTTAAAGTGTCCCTCTGCTAATCCCGGGGTATTAGCCGGCCGAGCCCATCACGTAGGTCCTGCCAGTGCTCCAGGGAAGCCCTTTTTGTTCAAGGAAAGTCAATTCTAGGAAAGTTTGAGAGGCCTGTACCTTGGCCAGCAGGCTAAGCAGTGAACAAACCCCAGCTGGGGCCAGGAGCAGGTTGTGGGTTAATAATTCAAGGGGAGAAGACTGGTGGGGCCCAACACACACCCCTGAGTGTCCCAGTGAAGGATAGGGTCTCACAGGGAATGAGCATATCCTAAAAAGAGGCTCCCCCATGCAGGGACTGACCAGGGAAATGCACTGTCCTCCAGCCAGCACTATCATCCCAAAACATACCAAGCACAGCATGAATCCCAGCAGTCCAGGGGAAACCTTTCTGTCTCATTATTGGGATTTTTACTCTTTCCCCCAGTGCTCATGGGCCCCACTAGGAAAATAAACAGAGCTGGAAAACTGACCTAGAAATAATAAAACTGAGATGGAAGACTGCACACCCAGCAAATCACCACATGCTAAGAGCATCTCTGCTTGCTCTCCATCACCCCAAAACCTATGTGGGGACCATGGGCACTGGTACCCCACGAAGACCTCAGCACATTTGCCTCTGCAAGGAATGCTCCAATTGCACTTTCACTTGCAATATGTAGCGCTGCAGCCCCTGCTCAATTAGTGACCTAAAATCCAGACCTGAGGCAGTATCTGAGGATTTGCATGACTAACAAGCAGAGGGTGAATTTCAAAGTTCAGCCAGCCCCGCTTCCAGCCACCTTCCTGAGCTTTTTATAAACCCCGGGTGCAATTCACAGGGAAGTTTGCAAATAATTGTGAATAAGGAGGAAGCATGAGGCTCTGACATGCTGCTAGTGAAGATTTTATGTGCAGAAAAGGAGGTGACATTGGAGAGAGAAATGAGGCCTGGGGACATCTTCCAGCTCGGTTCCCTGTAACTCCCAATTCCTGGCGACTGGCGTTGCAATCCCTTCTGCTGCTGGGTTATCTCAGCTCAGCCAGGTGAAGTATGCATGAATGTAGCAACAGGTACAGAAAATCATCCCCCTGTAAAGCCTGACTCTGCAGTGAGTCACTTAGGAGATTTCTCATTGATTTTTCTCAAGCTCTGGATCACATTTGCAGAAGTGCCCAACACACTCATTCCCTGCACAACATTTTATTTTACTACCACGCAGCTCTTCCCCAACAGCTTTCAAACTATGGCCAGGAGCTGTTCATATGAGCCAAGACAGAAAGGGAACATTAATTTACAGCCCTCTGAAGTATTATGATTTATAGCATTCACAATGAAACTGTTGATATTTATAGCAAAAAACTCCATGTATTCATTTCCTATTCCCACTGAGGCGAGACAAGGAGTTTATCAATCCAGATTGATTAAAGTCCAGTTTATTGATTTCAATAAAATGATTCATCTAAGAATGTCACCCTTATCTATGTCAAACCCATCTCTGCCCTACTCTCTTTCAAGCTTAATGAAGACTTTTATTTAAAGGGCAGCACTGGAAAACACCAACTGCATCCCACCATCTCCCAGCTCATGGTCCCACCACGGCCAAATCCTGCAGCTCCCTCGCAGCAGCAGCATCGGGCTTGGACCCAGCAAAGATGCAAGAACAGGTCCTTAATGTGTGGGTGATTTAGAAAAGGAGCTTACAGGTCATCCATCCTAGGGAAACCATCCCAAGAATGGGCCTTTCACCCCTGCATCGCCGTGGTGGGGCTGGGGCAGCTCCTCTGTGTGAGAGGAACAAGGCTGGTTTATTTGTTCCTTTGTATGTATTTGATCTAAGAGATACAAACTAAGCAACTAATGATACTTTTCCAGAATTCAATCAACTCAATTGTTGTCTAACTCAATCAGAGGCACTTTCAAGCTCCTGTTTCATCTTGGCCCCACTGCTGGGTGTAAACCCATGGCCTTGATCCAGAGGAGAGGTGTGCTGATGGCTTTCCTTCCCCATTCATTTTTCCCTCCCACTTCTCTTCTCAGAGGAAACCAAGATGTTCAGACCTACAAAACCTGCAGAAGTGGCAGGGTCTCTGCTGCAGGAGAGGGCTGCACATCACCTTTCCCTTTCCACCCTGGGCAGAGGGAAACCCTCAGCCCTGGCACGCCTGTGGGTCTCCATCACTGCATCTAGGGGAAAGCATTTTTCCTAAATAGTTACATTCAGTGTTTAAAATGGGACAGGAAATACCAGCCTGCCTCTCCCTCCTCTTTCCGGACCGGGGCTGGGTTTTTTTTCCATTTATCGGGATGCTCTGCCTGCTCCACTGCAGACACCCCATCCCTGCCACGCAGATTCTGGGAATACAAGTAGGTATTTTCCACACTGGAAGACCCCAGGGACCTCTGCAGAAGACCCTTACATGGCTCTTGGCTACTGGGAATAGTGCAGGGCCAAAAAAAAGCCAAAAACTGGAGGCACTTTGCATACAGGGAGCCCAGGCCCTGATTCCAGGGATATGGGGCAGCAGTAGCACAAAGCAAACTCGCCCTCAAGAGATGCCCACAGCCATTCCTGTAGTGAGTTTGGTCCCAGCAGTGCTCTGAGGAGCTCTTGGCCAGCGCGGGAGAGGGAGAGGGGTGGCAGGTTCAGGCGAGCCCCATGGGTCCCGCTGGGAAGGGTCCGGGCTGGGAAGATGAAAGGCTGAGGGTAGGTCAGGACAAAGGGCCCGCACCTCACCTCACTGCCAAAGGAGCCGGCCACCATCTCCATGACAAAGAGAAGTCCTTGTCAATTTGGGCTGGCCCCAAGGGGGATCTGCCCACTGCCTTTGAAGTGGGCAGCAGGGCTGGTAGGGGGCTGGGGTCACCCAGACTCTTCCCCCAGGTCAGGAGTTCAGCGGGGACAGGACCCTGGGGACAGCATGACCACTCGGTGCCCAGGCCATTGGTAACCACAGGAACCAGGGCACCCTTTCCTGCAGAGCCCAGCACCCACCGGCCGTGCACCTGCAGCACCCGCAGCCACCCTGCACGTGGCACTGTCCCCAGAACACGCAGAGTGCCCCTCACACACACACACACACACCCCATGAACAACACCATCCTCCTCACAGCACCCTGCACACACTCACTGAGCACGTCCTGGTGGCACTGCCTGTACACACACACTCCTCGTGGTGCCCTGCACACACTCACACTGAGCACGTCCTGGTGGCACTGCCTGTACACACACACTCCTCGTGGTGCCCTGCACACACTCACACTGAGCACGTCCTGGTGGCACTGCCTGTACACACACACTCCTCGTGGTGCCCTGCACACACTCACACTGAGCACATCCTGGTGGCACTGCCTGTGCACACACACTCCTCATGGTGCCCTGCACACACTCACTGGGACATCCTGGTGGCACTGCCTGTACACACACACTCCTCATGGTGCCCTGCACACACTCACACTGAGCACGTCCTGGTGGCACTGCCTGTGCACACACACTCCTCATGGTGCCCTGCACACACTCACTGAGCACGTCCTGGTGGCACTGCCTGTACACACACACTCCTCGTGGTGCCCTGCACACACTCACACTGAGCACGTCCTGGTGGCACTGCCTGTACACACACACTCCTCATGGTGCCCTGCACACACTCACTGAGCATGTCCTGGTGGCACTGCCTGTACACACACACTGCTCGTGGTGCCCTGCACACACTCACTGAGCACGTCCTGGTGGCACTGCCTGTACACACACTCCTCGTGGTGCCCTGCACACACTCACTGAGACATCCTGGTGGCACTGCCTGTACACACACACTCCTCATGGTGCCCTGCACACACTCACACTGAGCACGTCCTGGTGGCACTGCCTGTGCACACACACTCCTCGTGGTGCCCTGCACACACTCACTGAGCACGTCCTGGTGGCACTGCCTGTACACACACACTCCTCGTGGTGCCCTGCACACACTCACACTGAGCACGTCCTGGTGGCACTGCCTGTGCACACACACTCCTCATGGTGCCCTGCACACACTCACTGAGCACGTCCTGGTGGCACTGCCTGTACACACACTCCTCGTGGTGCCCTGCACACACTCACTGAGCACGTCCTGGTGGCACTGCCTGTACACACACACTCCTTGTGGTGCCCTGCACACACTCACTGAGCATGTCCTGGTGGCACTGCCTGTACACACACTCCTCGTGGTGCCCTGCACACACTCACTGAGCACGTCCTGGTGGCACTGCCTGTACACACACACTCCTCGTGGTGCCCTGCACACACTCACTGAGCACGTCCTGGTGGCACTGCCTGTACACACACACTCCTCGTGGTGCCCTGCACACACTCACTGAGCATGTCCTGGTGGCACTGCCTGTACACACACACTCCTCGTGGTGCCCTGCACACACTCACACTGAGCATGTCCTGGTGGCACTGCCTGTACACACACACTCCTCGTGGTGCCCTGCACACACTCACACTGAGCATGTCCTGGTGGCACTGCCTGTACACACACACTCCTCGTGGTGCCCTGCACAAACTCACTGAGCACGTCCTGGTGGCACTGCCTGTACACACACACTCCTCATGGTGCCCTGCACACACTCACTGAGCACGTCCTGGTGGCACTGCCTGTGCACACACACTCCTCGTGGTGCCTTGCACACTCACACAGAGCCTGCAGCGCCTCATGCACATGCACACACACGTGGATATACACACAGCCCCTTCCCTGCACAGCTTTGGGGCCTTGCACACGCACACACGTGCACACCCATTACACACAGGCTCTCACACAGCCAGCTCACACTCCCATGTACAGCCACAGCCCCACACTCCCACCCTTGTGGTTTTGAGACCCCCTGATCCAATCGCCCTCCAGGGTCCTGGCTCTTCCCATCCTACCCCCAGCCAACGGCAGCGGTGGGAGAGAAGGACTTTCCAGCCATGTAAGCCCAGCTGCCAGCGTGGAAGCACGGCACCCTCCCTGCCCATCCTCAGCCCCTGCCGCCTCAGAGCAGCCCTACTCTTTGAGGACTGGCTGTCGTGCCAAGGGCAGGCCAAGCTTGCCGTCCCTCTGGCCATCCCCGTGCCAGGGAGAGCCGCCCAGCAGGACCCGGCCCTGCAGAACTCCGGGCCCAGGGATCCTCTGCCATGGGGACGGCGCAGGGATGCGGCACCGGGAGGTTCCTTACCGTTGTTGCTGGTGCTGGGAATGCTGCGCCTCATCCACTCGTACGGGGTGCGTCTCTGGGCGTTAGGGGAGAGCTGGGGGACCGAGCTGCTGATGGGTGGAGGAAGGAGTCCGGAGCCCGGAGGCTGAATGGGGTTAAAATCTGGGGGGCTGAATCCAAACTGCCCCGGGCTGGCGGTGGAAGGCGTCGCAGCGGTCCCGTAGGAATGCCAGTCCTCCTTGGCAGGGGTGTAGGGCGAGCCCCAGGCGGCGGCCGGCTGCCCGTGGTGCAGGTCGTTGTTAATCCCCGGCACATGGTGGTAGCCGGCGAAGTCCGAGTACTGCGGCGGCCCCGGCACGTAGTTCTGGGGGTTCAGGTTGAGGCTGGGGTGCCGGACCGGGCTGGGATACATGTTGGTGTCCTTATCCACAAGATATCCTACATACATCTTCCCGGGCCGGCCCCGCGCTCATGCTGCGCTGCCGAGCCGCGGCTGCGGCCGCTTGGGTTCGGCGGGAGGCGGCCGCCCCTCCTTCGCCACCACTCACCTGGGCGCCTTGGGGAGCCTGTCCTGGGGCCAGGCACCTCCCTGCCCACGGGCTTTTATTGGGCCCAACCTCTCGCAGCATTTGCATTGAAAGGCAGGTTTGCATTTCAAAGTGCAGAAACCCCAGCGGGTGAAGGGGACGAGTTCGAACTTCCCACTCCGGCTGCCAGGAGGATGAGGAGGGGGGTGACCCCAGGGAGCACCGAGGACCCCCCCCCCAGCCCTTCCATCACTACCCCGCAACTGTGCCTGTGCCGCCGTACGTGGTCCCTCTGTATCAGCTGGCTTTGGGGACATTAGGGTGCCGCAGGGGTCCCATGAGGATGCCCCAAGGGACCCCACCACCATCCACACCCCAGGAACAGGATGAATCTCTGTATTAAAAGCCAGCTGCACGCAGGGGACAAGCTGGCCTGTGTGTGTCTGTCACCTGCCCTGTCCCCACTTCGGGGGACACCAAACTGTTGCTCGGAATGGCGTTTTCCTGCGCCCGGCAGCAGCACCTGCCTCTTTGGAAAAGAGAGGCTGGTGAAGGCTCTGTGTCTGCGTTTTCTTCGTCCCAGGCCAAACCCACCCCTCCAATCCTGACAGCAAAGCTCAGCCCAGCCTCAGAGAGCAGGAGAGACGGGCAGGCTCTGTGCAGGGAGAATGCCCCCGCCATGGACACTGCTGGGCTGCCACAGCTCCAAGGGGCTCACTGCCCTCCAGCAAGAGGAACTTCTCACCTGTTTTCTCTCTTAAGAAAGCAAAGCCACCCCTGTATGTTGCTCATAGGGAAAATCAAGCAGAAAGGGGACCCTTGTGAAGCCCTGTCTGCCCGCAAGGTGGGAGGTGGCAGCCAGAAACACCCCAGCAGAGATGACCCTGTCAGGTCAGACACACCTGCACTGCAGAGGGGGACGGGGGACGGAGTGACACTGCCCAGACACTCCCAGCACCGGCAGCCAGGAGCCTTGCCCGCACTGATGTCCCCGTCCCTGGAGTGTCACCCTCCAGCTGCACTGGCCACCACTGCAGCCACGGTTGTCATTTGTAAGCCGGCTTTTTTCTCCTCAGTCAGAAGCAGAGTCCACAGAGGCTCCAGGAGGGAGTTTTGCCACTTCCTCAAGGCCACATCTGTCCTTTTCTCTGCACCAGCCCCTTCCTGTGCTAGAAATGTGAGTGAGGCCAGGATGATCCTCACCCTCTTGGGACCAAAACAGCCTGGAATTTGACAATTGGGGAAAAAAAAAAAAAAATTAAGGATGACATTGAGAGGAGAGGATAAAACCTCTCTCATGGAGCTCTGGACCTTCAGTGATCTGTGTCAGTTCCAAGAACCTCATCCCACTGGTCTAGCCCCAGTTCTACCTGTGACTGGGTGCATATATTCCCCTGTGCTACATCCACTTCCTGCAAGGAGCTGGTGCCAGGATGAGATGGATGGGAGATGGGTAAGAGGTGAGGGGTCTGGTTTATGAGGACAGAGAAGGGTAAATCCCCAGCAACGGGAAATCACCCCCAGAGCTGGCATCACTTGCGTTCTGCCTCTCCAAACCTGGCATGGCTGAAGGCATCAGGAGTGGTGAGAGTTTTGCAGCAGCCCCTCTGGGCCTCCAGGGTCCCCAGCCCCTCGCCCAGCCTTGTCCCAGGTCCCTGCCTCGTGACAAAGGTGACTGTCGTGACCGTCCCACCCAGTGATGATCTCAGCTCACCTCTCAGCACAGATTGCTTGATGTGCCATATAATCCCATCTATCCTGGAGTTTTCCCAAGATCTCGGTACAGCCACAGCTTTGTGTGAACTAGAGAGTCAAGGCCACCCTACTCTCCCTCTTTGTCCCATCAGCAAAGAGGCTCAGGGAGTGGGAGAAAAAAAAAGAAGAAAATTCCCCCTGAGCAGATGGTGGGAGGTACAGAGGAACACAGGGGGCTGTTAGGTCCCATCGCAGAGGTGGATTGGGGTTTATTTTAGGGACTGGGGTTATTCCTGCCACTGGCTGTTTCTTACAGGCAGGGACAGGGAGCCCAGGCCCCTTTTACCTTTCCCCAGTCTGTGGAGCCAATGCCAAGGGCTCAGGCAGTTGCTGGGTCTGGGGCAGTGACCCACCCCTGCATCCTCCCCAGGGCAGCAGGTGACAGGCTTGGCAGGGCACAGCATGGCCAGGTGCCCACTGAGAGCTGAGCATGATCTCCCTCAGGGTGGGCGAAAGGGACAGGGGAGGACAACCGGGCCATAAAGATCCACCAACAATAACTTCGCTCTTCTTTTCTTTGACCTGTTTAGTACCAGTGGTGAAGTTTATGCTGGGGAGGAGCCAGATGAGGAGCCCTTCATGGGCTCCCCAAGGATCCTCTTGGCTGTTCAACTGGGGCTGAAGGGCGCTGAGGGGGACCCTCAGTGCCCCAGGATGTACCTTGCACTCGGTCCCATGGGTGAGCAGATCAGGGCCTGACAGAGCCCTGGGGAGTCCCCAGCTGGGTGAGAGCAGGTGGCAGTACCCCCTCCATCCATCCTAGAGACCCTCAGAAGTGCACCCAACCTGGGAACCACCCCGTGCCCTTCAGACCTGGTACTCCTGGTGGAAACCAGGCAGATGCAGCAGAGAGGGAAAGCAGTCAGGGCTCCCTCGATGCTCCCTGGGGCTCCGTGCTGCTATCCGTGATCGAGTGATGCCATCTCCTGGAAGGAGCAGGGCTGGGATGTCCCTAGGGCCAGGCTGCACCCAGCCTGCACAGGTGGAGCAGGAACACCATCCCATCAGCTCCTGCTCCCATGAAGAAGGCACTCAATATGGGAACCCAAGTCCTCCCTTGTCACCCAACTTGCTCTGAACCTCACCACGGTTTCCACAGGAGAGGGAGATGCCCACAGAGAGTCAAGCAGGTGTCTCCCCTTGCCTCCCTTTTCCCCCACAGCCTCCTGCCCCACCACCTCCACACTCCCTCCAGCTCCTATTGCTCCCAAAGGCAAATCTGTGGCTTCAGACCAGCATTTCCCAGCTCTGCATGCCCCCTCTCACATCCCAGCCCCCAGGACCTTTCAGTCATTCCCTAGCTTCCAAATGCCCCAGGAGCAACCCCTCCTCTCTGGAGTGGCGACATCAGCTCAACCCTCTTGCAGAGGACAAGCCCCTGCCTCATCTCCTCCAGCCCCACTGCAGGCTCCTTGTGGCCTTTGGCTCTCCCCAGACCCCTGACCCACCCCCGTGCTGTCACTTGTGTCCCCGTGCTGAGGAGAGTCCGCAGGGCTGGCCCCCAAAGGCACGGGTGGGACTGGGACAGCCCGAGTGGGTGTGCCACCAGCGCTGCCATCCAGCTCCCCTCTCCCCACCCAGGGCTCAGCGATCCCCTCTGGGATCTGGGTCAGCTTTCTTGGCAAATGCAAAGGCCACAAATATGGTGACTGTCCTCAAGAGGGCACCGGGGACAGGGACACATGCTGGCATCATCCCCCTTCGCTTCCCAGCACGTGTGTGCCCTGCTCTCAGTGGGTTGGGGGTGTGATCCCCCCTGCACTGGTGGGGAGGGTCCTGGTTTCGCTCCTTGGCTGTGTTTCAGGCACGGTGCAAGCAGAGGGTTAACGATTCCCACATTAAGTGGCTGCAGATGTGTGGGAAAGTCTGGGGCGAGCGGACGGCATCGTTATTAGTATTCACCCCGGAGCCTGTCGCTGCCTCCCGGGGCTCTGCCGAGCACATTTAATACCAAGGTTCGTGGCGGGGGTTAGGCAGAGTGCGTGGGACGGGGTGGGAAAGGCCCCGAGGTGGGGAAAGGCAGCGGGATAACATCGTCCGCTGGCTGCTGCTCCTCCAAGCGCCCCAGCCCAGGGGATATCGTGATCCATAAGGGCACAGCACCATAGGTGTGTACGGCCCAGGGCTACCTCCTGACAACGCTGGCACGCTGTGATGTCCACGGCCAGTGTTCCCAGCGCTGGGGAGTGCCCCAGGATACTCCCCAGGATGCTGCCTTCGTGTTGTGGCATACACTCACTTTGGAAGAAGCCCAGCACTTTCTACCCCCTCTTCCTCCCTGGGCACTGGTGTCACCAGTCAAAGCAGACCACAGAACACACGGGGTACAGGCTCCTCTGGACACCAGGGAAGAGCTTCAGAGACACTGGATGAAGCCTCAGTGCAGCTCCCCACAGGGCCCAAGAGCTGGATCCAGCCAGTAGCAAGTGCTGGCAGCTGCCACACCAGATGGGCTGCCCAGATGTGGTGCTGTGCTCTCTGGCACCCACCGCTCCTCTCTTGTGGTCTGCGGCTTGACACCACTTCAGAGCGACGCTGAAATTCCTGGGCTGACTTGGAGTTGATAGAGGCCCCGAAAAACTGAAGCTGAAGCAAATCTGGTCCTCATCAAACCCCCAGAGAAGCGGGGCAGACCAACATCTGCTGCTTCTTTCATACCTGCCTGTCACCTGCTGGCACACGGTACCTGTTGCTGACCCCAGCACAGCTGTTCCCACCGCTGTCTTGGGTCACCTTGGCTCTGGTCTCTCTCCTCTGTGTCAGGCATGGGATATGGGCTTTTCTCTGTGGTCCCAGCTCCACCTGGGATGGGGCAGGAGTTCAGAGAGTTGCTTGGATCCACATGATGCCAGCGCAGACAAAACACTCTGGAACGTCCTGATTCTTAGTGGCCGATTTCCCCACCAAAGATGCTGCATCGCATGACCCCAAGCCCCCATTAGCACTTAGTGATGCTTATTGAGGCTGGAAATCTCAGCTGGGAGGGGTCTGGCACCCCACACTGCAGCTGTCCCAGCCCCGGGGGGACCACTGGGTCCTGCGGCACCACGAAGGGGAGGGCAGGCACTAAAAATAGAGGTGAGCAATGAAGGGCTGATGAGGCCGAAGCAGCAGAGCTGCTGCCCTCCACCCACACACTTGCACAGGCCAGTTCCTCTGGCTTTGGTGCTTCCTCTGAGCTGGCCTTTCCCAGGAGCTGCCGTAACCCCAACGTGCTGTTCCTAAACAAAGTGTGCGGCTGCCGATGTTCCCTGGGGATGTGCAGAGCGGGCTGACGTGTGCTTGCCGGGATGCTTTGGGCTCCCCAGGGCTCTCTCAGCAGCCCCAAACGACGAATCCTGGCCTTGGCAGACTGGGAGGTTTTGTTTGCCAGATTCCTCCTGGTCCCAGCCTCGAGTGGGTATTGGTGCCATCTGTTTGCAAAGGACAGAGGGGGAAATATGTCCCACTTCAGGCTCAGGACACTCTGCCCTCAAGCATGGTCTGTGTCAGCTTTTCCATCCCCTGCTCATCCCAGGTAGCCCATCCCCAGTGCAAGGGGCCCGGCAGGATTGCACTAGTGGGAGAAACCCTCTCCCACTCTGTCTGGAGCAGTCATGTCCTTGGAGCGGGGACACTGCCAGGAAATAGCTCTGCTGAGCAATTCCCAGCAGCCCTTAGGTCCCCACACATGGACCCACCAGACACATCTTTGTCCCTTGGGAAAAGTGCTGGGAAGAGCCATGTGCGCAGCACATCCCCTCCACAGCCTGCTCCCACACAAGCTGCTCTCACGCTCGCTGGCTCCGTTTCTGCACAGCAGCCTGTCTCGGCCCAGGGGGGTGACAGGGCCCCTGACACAGGGCCACCACCCGGTCTGGAGCTGGGGGAATCCATCCGAGGCAGGGCTGCGCTCCTCCTGCAGCTGTCCTGGTGCCAGGCGCTGCCAGGCACGGAGCTGGCACACCAGCCCCGTGCCATGAGTGGCACACAGGGATAACCTGGGCGCTGCAGCCTGGCTCTCCTCACCCTCCACAGCTGCACAAAATAAACACCTCCTCTTAGGTTTTCTACAGATACATAGAAAACATGGAGATAATGCGAGATAAGCAGCAAACCTCTTGGGCTGGCCCAGCCAGGGAATCAGTCCCTGTGGCCATTGTGCAGGCATTTACCAGCTTGTCAAGAGGGGATGAGTCTGCCTTACAAAAAAAGGCAGAAACACAGATTTCAGCAGTGTCATCATCATGGGGAAGACTTTTTAATCCTTAGAATGGAAAATTAAAGAAAGATGGACAGGTATCTTTTCAGGATAGCCAGTGCAGTTCTGCACTTTTTCCTGTTTGGGTCAGAGAGAAACCCAGAATGGTTAAAGTTAAAAAAGTCCTCTAAGGTTATCGAGTCCAACCCACCACTGCCATCTTCACCAAGTGCCACATCTAGATATTTTTGAACAGTTCCAGGGATGGTGATTCCACCATTTCCTTTCAGAGCCTGTTCCAATGCCTGACCACCCACAAGCATCCCCAACATGAAAACGGTGACAAGAACTGATGGGCCAAAAAGGCAATTTTCATCCAAGGATGACCTGTCCCTTGTTACAGTGTTAAAACAAATTGAAAAAATAATCCCCTTCTGGAAACATGATCATGTTCTGCCTAACTGAAACTTCCTCAGAAACCTGATTTGAACTCATTAAGATGCTGAGAGGATTTAAGCTGGTTCATCACCTGGATTCCATCCCCCCAGGGCAGTAGGGGTGTAAGACATCTGAGACGATGGCACGGCTGAGGTGATCACTCCTGCTGCCTCTCCAGCTCTTGTGCAGCCCCAACAACCCCAAATCCCCAGCTAAACCCACCCTCTGCTGCAGCATCCCAGCTGCAAAGAGCTTTCACCCCCCTTTCTGAAGAAGAAGAAGAGTTGCAAGGGTGTGTTGGTGGTCCCCAAGGGGCAGTGGCCAGCCGGGGGTCAGTGGCTGGGAGCTGCAGTGCCAGCACAGCACAGCACAGCACAGGGAGGCATCTGGGGGGAATACACGGAGTCAGCTCAGTACAGGCCTACTTTAATAAAAACATGAGTCAGCTGCTGGCGTGGGCAGTGGATTTTCTAAACATCCCCTCATATCCTGAGAAAGGGGAAAAAAAAATAAAAAAGAAAACGGGAGGGGGGGGGGGCTTGAGGGGAAAAAAAAGAGAAAGAAAATAAAAGAAAGAAGGCCAGGGAAAGAGGAAAAAGACAGGGAAAAAGGCCAGAATTGAAAGCAGACACAGAGAGAGAGCGGCTCCTTCCCTCCGGTTTAAGGAGGCGATGGTCGGGCTGGTCCGGGCTCCTTTTGTTTCCCGTTAGCCGGGCCCTCATCGCTCGTCCCATCGCAGAGCGCAGCACAACTCCCCTCCCCTTGCAGCCACTTTGGCTTCTCCTCCTTTTATTTTTTTTTTTTTTTTTTCCACCCATCACACTCGTCCGCCGGGCGTTAATCGCGAGTTCTGCTCTGCAGAGGGTCCCCACAGAGGGTGGAGGGAGGAAGTCGGAGGAGCTCCGCTCCTCATTGGCGAAGCAGCCTCCCCCCTTCTCCTCCTCCCGAGGTCTCTTTTATTTATACACGCACACACACACGCGTGCACATCCCTCGGCCCCGGGCTTCGCTCCACACTCGGGTCCCAGGAGGCTGAGCCCCCTCCCAGCCGGGCTGGGGGCTGCACAGGGCGCTGCTGAGATGAACTAGAGGAGCAGAGCAGGGGCTTGGCTGCAGCCCAGCCCTGGCACAGCCTTGCCTCTCCTTTTGATTTGATTTTATTTTATTTTTCTTTTCCCTCCTCCCCTCCACTTCATTTCTTTCTTTCCCTTTCGCCTTTAAGTGGAAAAGCCTTGCCAGCTGGGGAAGGCTGGGAGGGCAGGGAGAGCCTCAGCAGGCAGCAGATAGGGAGCGTGGAGGAGGAGAGGAAGGAATTTCGGGGCCCTCGGCGGTGGGACCGCGGCGCAGGCACTCGGCTGGTGGGACCCTGCCCAAGGTAAGCTCTCGTGTCGCCCACCCGGGCGCTGACTCGCCCTCCTGGCCAGCTCTGGAGCTGGTTCTGTCCCTAAGGATCGTGTCCCTGAGCCAGCCCGCTTGCTCTGGAAGGGGCTTTGCTCCCTTCCAAGGGGCTGGCAGCCAAAACGCCCCACCAGGCTCTGGGGAGATGGTGTTTGGTGGAAAGCAGCTGAATTTTCGGGCATCCCATTGGAAAAACCACGCCATCAGCTGTGCCCAGGTCCTGGATGGGGACGGCTGAGAGGAGCCAAGGGGATGCTGCGGCTGTAGCACAGGAAGGGGGGACCCCACTGCAGCAGGAATAGGGCCCGGTGATCTCTGCTTCTCCCTGGCTCTGCAGGCTGGTGGCTGTGGAGGGCTGGAGTGTGCATGGGGCAGAGGCTGCTCACTGTGCCCAGTGAGGCATATTTAGGTGTGTGCCCTCCTGCAGAGCAGTGTCACCCCGCTGTCAGCCTCTCCAAACACGTCCATGGCCATCCCTAAGTGCAGGGTGCTCCAAGGACCACATCACTTCTGTCTGTGGCCATGGCAGGGCTCCTGTGCCTGTGGGCCACGGAGAGGGATATCTGCAAGCCCTGCCCAGGGTCTGTGCCTGGGAGTGCTGGAGGGGACAGAGTTCAGTTAAACCCTACTAGGCATGGACGTGGGCAATTACTCTGCTGCCCCGAGAGCACAAGAGCTGAGGGCCTCCAACAGGGCAGAGCTGGTCTGGAGTGAAGCTCTGGCAGCCCAGGGGTTATCATGACCTGAGGGCTTTGGTGCTCACAGGGGCACCACTGTGGGCTCAGAGTATCCAGCTCCTGCACTCACCTGCCGAATGGGAGTCATTCAAAACAGGATTTGTGTTCCTCCATCCTGGTCACAGGCAAGTGGGATTTATGCTAAAACGTGGGCAAAGCTTAAAGTAGTTGGTCTGGTGTGCAAACCCTGTTTGCAGAGTTTGGCATTCCCAAATCTTTTCAGAGGGTCTCCCACTGGTGATGAAGATTAGCAATGTCGAGACCCAGAGCTCCCCAAGGGCCATTGAGGAGTGGGTGAGGGGGTCATTTCCCCTCAGCACCCTGCAGGACAAGGTGCCTGTACCTCCCATGCTCTTGGGAAAGGAGTGAGTTTCGTGTGGTCACCATGACAAGGACACGGCTCTGCCTGGCAAAGGACACAGTCCAGGCTGGCTTGGAGGGAGAGCTGCCAGGCAGCTGCCCTGGTTGGCTGCCCTGCCCAGGGTCTGACACAAGGCTTGGAGTCACTCCTTGACAGGGATGTCACCCAAGCCTGGGTGTTCTCTGGCTGTTGTGGCAGCCACCAATGCTGGACAATGTTCCTGAGCCCAGGAAACACCCCTAAATCAGCCAGTGCATCAGGAGGGATCGGTGTTTTGGACAAGCACCAAGCCACAGCAACCCCATGGCAGCGTGCACAGGGCTTTTTTCTCTCCCTAAGCTGACTGTCCCTTCCTCCAGCTCAAGAGCATGGAGGGTCCTCGTAGAAGGAGCAGGCAAGGAGACAACAGCCACTCAATTCCCTGTCCCTGGATCACCTCCTGCATCCCTGCCCTGGGAGTGCGGGGTGCCCGTGGTCAGTGTGAACACAGGCGTGGCCAGCTGCAGTAGTGCACTCAGGGAGCAGTTAGCCATGGCTTATTGTCCACAGTCCTGGGCAAACCTCGTGGTGTGCTGCAGGGCTCTGGCCTGGGCCTGGCCCTCTGCAATCCCTGCATGAACCACCGGGGAGGCGGCTGAGCACACATCCTACAGCCCGGGATGGCACCAGGCTGGGTGGGCACCCGGTGTGCCTGGGAGTGGGGGGGGATCCCAAGAGCTCCAGCAGTGTCCAGAGCCAACCAGGGCGGCTACAGGGGGCATGAACCAGACCGCAGCATGGTGCCAGGAAACCCGAGCTCCACCTGAGGGATGTGCTGGAAGATTGGAGACAGCTCAGAGAGGCAGGGTGGAGGGAAGGGCTCCTCCCCAGCAAGCGACACTGAGTGCTCCAGCAGGGATGGACGTGGAGTGGAGAGGCTCAGGGACAGCGGTGAGGATAATGAGAAGTCCAGAAGAAGCTGCAAAGGACTGGGAGAGGGATTGATGTGTCTTGTTGGTCACTGGGTGTTGTGGGAAGCTGACACAGTCTTCATGGACAGGAAAAGTCACCACAGAGAGAAGAGAGCTTTTACAGGTAATATCTGTAGGCTTAAAGACAGAAGGCTGAGTTCCTTCGGTCTCATAAGTCTCAAAGCACATGTCAGAGAAAGCTCTGGCTGTAGAGACATGGGCACAGCTACAGGACAATGACACCGTGATCTCTTTCAGCCTCATTTTTGGTGGGTCTGTGACAGTATTTCCAAGGCAACACTCCAAGGAGAGGAGAACACTGAGCCTGTCTGCAGGAGGAGAGCAAGACAGGATTGTCTCAGTGAGCACCAGCGGAAAGCTGAGATTAAGAAATGCTCTCTAGCTGTGGGAGGATGCTGTGCAAAAAGAGACCGTGTTGGCTGGATGTGGCTTTGGCCAAACGTCCAGCTGCTGCCAGAGGCTCCAGGCAGGGACTTATCTGCCTGGTCCTCGAGGTTCCTTTGGCCTCCTTGTCTGATGGGGAGTGGGATGGGATTGCAATGCTGTCCACAGTGTCAGGCTCCAGCAAAGCATCTTCCTGGGATGGAGTGGCAGAGGGCAGGGAGCAGAGGGGCCGTGCGGTGGCTGAATCCCGTGGGAGCACAGCCGCCGGCGCTGCCAGCTGGGGCTGCCTTTGACCCAGAGCTGGAAGGAGCTGGGGACCCTGTGGGCTTGGCTGGGTGTATCCTATCCCTGCAAGGGAGGATTGGAGCTGAACACTTCGTGGGGTTTGTTTGTTTGTACTTTAAGCAAGGGAAAGAAATCCCCTGGAGAGGAGCTGCAGGGGGAGGGTATAGACTGGGTATTGTTTCCTGAGGGGCTGGAGCAGCTCCAGGAGGCTCCTTCCGCTCCACCAGGCAAATTGGACATAACGAGGCTTGTTTTAGGGGTGGTTGTTCCCCCTCCTACTCTCCACCATTGCCTAATTAGGGTTCCCAAGCTGAGCTCACCTCTGTCCTGTTCTGCTGGCACTGACACACCTCCTCCTGGAAGGGCAGCACGTTCCAGCAGCGTGGGGCGCGCAGAGACCCAGTTGTGACAGGGACACGGCTGTCACAACACGTGCTGGGGATGCACAGAGGGGTGCTGGCATGGGTCGTGTGCTGAGCAAGGGGGTCCCATGGGTCCATTGAACCCCAGTCTGGTAACAGGAGCTGTACAGCGATGCACTGCCCCTCGCACCCTGCTTTTCCAGCATCCCTGGGTGCACACCAGGCTGTGGATACCCTGCTCCGTGTGTGTAACCTTCCCTGGCAACCACCAGCCTGCAGAAGCAGAAGGCCACGGTGTGCAGGGCCTGTGCAGGGAGCAGGGAGTTCACAAAACTGCCACAGAAAGGCTGGTGCCAGGAGAGCCAGGGTGGGACAGCGTGTGCTCTTTGCCCTGCACCCGTGGATGGACTCATCCTCTCCTGGCCATGCCTGCAGGGCACCTGCTTATCCATCCAGGAATTCACAAGCACCCATCCTACACTCTTCCTTGGGCTCAGTGAGAGCCAGTGTGTGACGGAGCTGCCGGGAAGCTGTGGGGTGGAGGAGCTGGAGCTGGGAAGGATTGGAGAATGCAGAGATATAACAGGGCACTGCACTGATTGCCAAACCCTGGAGATCCACCAGGAAGCAGATGGAGCACCTTCTCCCTGCTGTGGAAGGGGCCTGGTTGGCAGGTCTCCGTGGGCAGCACAGGGGTGATGCTCCTGAAGCAGTGGGAGATGGGCAATCCTGCTCCTCAGCCCCATCCTGCCAGGCCCTCTGCCTTCCCTCTTCCGGCCCAGCTACCATGCAAAAGAGCCTGTGACTGAAATCTTAATGCTACCAAGAACCAGCAATTGGCACCAATTAAATTGCTACATTCATGTTTGAATTGCTTTAACTGGCGAGACACACTGTCTTATTTATACAAAAAATATGTTTGCTCGTGGGTTTGTCTGAACCGGTGCCAGCAGAAAATACACCATTTCAAGCCCTGAGCTCTGCAAGCTCATTCTCCACTTCCAAACTGGAAGTCACCTTGGTTTCAGCCTCTGCCAAGCAATGGTGGCAGGACAGAAACTGCTTTCCTCGGGGCCTGGCACTGCAGGCACCACGAGAGGGGTCCCCTCCTCTCTCCCCACAGGCAGCTGCCAAGTTTCCTTCTCCAGCCTGGGAGCTGTTTGGGAGAATATGGTCTGATTCAGGAACAGGACTCAGTGCCCATTTAAAAGCTGCACCCAGGGAGAGGGCAGGGGTTGCTGGCAGCTGCTGGTGCCAAGTCCTGCCTCAGCTTCTCCTCTGGAGGTTCTGTCAGGCTTTGGGGGTAGGGGCTGTTTGCAGGGCATGGGTGCAGAGGGGAGCTGATTTCTGATCTGTGACTGAGAAGTTACAGAGTCCTGTGTGCAGGTTGGCAAGAATGGCTTACGCTGCCTGGGCAGAGCATGCAGGAGATCATCCACCTCTGCAGTCCTGGTGCCAAGTGCCACCATCCTGGTCCTCCTGCCCCACGCATGAGCCTGTGCAGGAGGGGGCAGAATCAGCTCACAGCACCAAGAGCTGCACCAGAAGCTGCATTTTGCTCCCTCTCAGAAATCCAGAAGTAGCAGGGCCAAACAAAAAGCCCCTCTGAAGGCAACCTCTGCCCTTCGCACCCCGCACGGGCTGGCTCCATCCTTTCCCACCCTGGCCACAGTGGCAGACTCCTCTCCAGTTCCTGCAGACAGGCAGAGGGTGCCCTGACCACAGCGATGGTGAGTGCCTAATCCCAGCCACGAGAGCCTAAAACCCCAGAACAACGCAATTAATCTTGGGTCCCTGAGAGGCAGCTGAGAGGAGCTGATGCTTCCACGGAGATTATCTCCTCCTCCGCACATCTCAGGGAAATGTTCACAAGAGGATCAGGTTGCTCAGCCTTTGCTGGGATGTTGGACTGCTAAGAGCACAAAGCTGCCTGCTCCTGGGGCTTTGCAAAGCCCCTACATCCTACTGGGACTTAGGATGGTTCTTTTTTCTCATCCTGCCTCCGTTGCCCTCCCCTCGCAGCTTATTAGTGGTTAATTAGAGCCAGCTGGCACCTTGGGCTCCAGCCCTGGCCCCACCAGAGCAGCCACCCCGGATCAGTGGCGGTGAGCAGCTGATGGAGGTGCTGACTTGCTGGGGACTGTTCTCCTCCCTGTGCAGACATCAGCAGAGAGCTTCCCTTGAATCACCACGGGAAGGCAGACATGGCTTTCTGGCAGCCGTGGAGCAAGAGTGAGGAAAGCCCTGGAGATGCCAGGACAAGGGATGAGAAGCCAAGATAGTCCCTGATTTTGGTTCCATGTCCCCTGCTTCCCTCATTCTCTGCTGTGGTGGGGAGAGGCAGTGGATAAGCAGGTGGACTCTGCTCAAGGCAGGCAGCCCCCATCCAATCTGAAACGCCCAGGAGCTGGGACCCCTAAATGTGTCAGTTTGGTGAGGAGGGATAGGAGAGCTCTGAGTCACTCAGCAAGCCCCAAGGCTTTGCTACCCGATTGGAGGGGTCAGTGGGATGCAGGGAGATGTGTGTGTCCTGGTTTGGATCCCTGCAGCCATGTTAATAACTGGCATTATTGCTCACGTGCTCGTGAAACAACGTGGTATGTTCCCCCAAAAATGTCTTTGCTGTCAGGGGCAATGGAGAGATTAGGGGACAGTCATGGATGGCCCTGGCTGGGCTGTCTTGGATATTTTAGAGCATCCTATTGGAAAAGAGCACTGGGAAGAGCTGAAATGCTCCCAAGGGGCACATTTGTGCCTCCCTGGTGCGATCATTGCACTACAAGGGGTGAGCCCCGAGCCTGCACAGGGCTGCTCCCCACACCCGCTGAGAGCATCCCCAGATGTGCACAATGCCACACTCAGGGCTGTGCTCTAAAACGCTGGCCAGCCTCCAGCACCACCCCAGAGCAGTCCCAGCACCACCAGGGCCCTGGCACACATTGTCTGCCCCAGGGTGGCCAAGATGGGCAGGATTTGACCAGGGCTAGAAGCAGGGGAGGCAGCTAGGGGCAGCAGGGCATCGCCCAGCACGTGGCAGCCCTTCCTCCCAACACCCCCTCCCTCCTTCCCCAGGCCCAGGTGAAGCCTGGTGCTCACCCAGGGTTTTCCCACAGTCCAGGCCAAGCTTGCAGGCTCCGGGGAGCAGCCCATGGGGTCTGGCCGTTCCTCCGAAAGCGGAAGCAGGGGAGCATGCGCAGCCGAAAGGGCCATGAATACCATCACTCGGGGCTGGGGGATTATTTATAACACTGGCACCTCTCCAAACAGATGTTTCTTTTTATTCTGAACTTGCACTAAATGGGTCACTCGTTTCCTCTATCTCCCATGAGCTTAAAACAGAGGGGGAGAGAGGAGGGGATGTGGGTGAGAGTGCAGGGCTCGCCCTGGTCCCACGTCCCGCTGCGCTGGCTCCTCACGGTGACGTGTTGTGGAGAGCCATGGCTGGAGATTTGCTGGATTCCGTGTGTGGACGCTGTGGTTCCCCCTCTCTCGGAGAGGGAGGACGGCCGTGGTCAGACAGGGCTGCGTGGGGCTCGCCTCCCCACCCCATTCCTCACGTGGCTGACCCCAGGGCAGCTGAATCACGCTGCTGGGGCTCCGTGTGGACTTGTCATCTCCCCTGGCAGTCTCCCTCCCCTGCTGCAGGGTCACAGTCCTCATTTGCAGCTTTCTGTTGGTTGCTGTCAAAGCCTGTGGCAGGCTGGCCTGGAGGAGGCTGGGTGTGCCACCTCATGCGCTGGCATCTCCTGCAGGACCCTCATGGCCACACAACCACGTTCTCCAGGTGCCACTGAGGCTGGGGAGCAGAGGCTGGGCTCCTGGGCAGGGGCTTTGGTCGTGTCAGACCTGCTCCCTGATGCAGAGGTCAGCAGGAGAGCCGTCCCCTCCTGCGGGCACAGTGTCCTGGGCTCGTCCCTCGGCTCATCCCCAGAGGTGGCATCTGCCCATGCTTTTCCCTTCTCCTAGAATGCTCAGTCCACACCAAGGCCGTGGCTTTAGTCACATCTTCACAGCCAAGGAGCTCTCACAAAACCACTCAGAGGGTTTTGGCATTAATGACCCCGCCTGCGCTTGCACAACTTCACCTCTCCCCGCCTGAAACTCCCCCAGCCCCAGCACACTGCCGACAGGCACCCAGGCTCTCAGTGTCCCCCGGTGTCACAGTGTCTGGGTAAAGCTTGGGGGCCCCCTTGGCACTGGCAGGTGGCCAGGTGAGGAGGGTTTTGCCCCCAGGTGTTCCTCTCGGGACAGGGATGCTCTGTGGGACACAGGGACTGCCCAGCCCAGCTGCTCCTCAGTCTGGTTTCAGATTTCCTACCTCTGTGTTTTATCAGCAGCCGTTTATGGGCCTTGGGATGACAAGCACCCCGTGTGTGTGCCCTGCCTAATTCTAGCCTTTTGCTGGGAAAAAGAAAAAGGGCTCTGTGATGATAATCTGGCCTGTGAGTAAACACGATGTCATGGGAGCCAAGGGACCTCAGAGGAGAGATGTTGCAACTCCGGACAATTCCAGCCAAGAGAAAAAAAAAAAAAAACCTCAAAAAAAAAACAATCACTCAGTTTTATTTAGATTAAAGGGTGGGAAAGAAGCAGTTGCAGAAGCCAGAGGGAGGGTGGCAGAGGAAAACAGGCCAAGCCGAGGAGTTTCACTGCTGGACAAGCAAGGTTTGGGTTTCAGGGGTCACCAGCCTTTGCTCAGGGTGACTTTTGCCTTCAAAAGCAGGGGATGGTGTCCCCCTCCCCCTGCCAGGAACGCCTTTGCTCCCTGGCAGTGAGCAGTATTGATCATGGGATCCATAGAGGGAATTTTCTATTGCATATGGGCACCCATGATCTCACTTAATGACTCAGATGCGCTTAGACAAAGAAGAAATAAAGTATGTTTGACTTCCCGCTAATTTGCACCAGATGTCCCTTGCCTGCTTGGCGGGGCGGCAGGGCCATCGAGCATTGTGGGAGCGCCTGGAAGCACAGCCCTGCAAGAAAAGGGGCTAGAAATAGAAATCCAGAGGAAGGGAAGGGATTGGCAGCTGTGTGAGAGCTCCTTCCCCGTCAGACGAGATGCCCTTGTGGGCAGCATGCAGCACCTCTGCCCAGCACCACAGGAGCAGCAATGGGGGCAAGGAGAGCACGGCCAGAGAGAGGAGCAAAGTGGGCAATGGCTGCAGGAATTGCCCCAGGAAATACAAAATAGGATTTGCTGAGAGGGGGCTGCGCACCCCGATTTCCAGCGAACAGTGCATTCCCTTTCTGTTGACTGATGGTCTGTAGGGACCAGAGCTCCTGCCAAGGTGGCTGTCAGGGTGGCTGTGGCTGCTGGCCCCCTCCCCAGCATGCTGAGCCATCCCCTTCCCTGTGCACCAGCTCTGCAGGCTGGTTCTCAGCTCCCACAGCTCTGGGGGTGCTTGGGGCACCCCCCACACACTGGTTCTGCACAGGGCACTGGTTGTGGAGAGGCAAGGCACATGGTCTAGGCGGGCTGAGAGGAAGGCAGTGGGCTGGGAGGACATCCTTGGTGTTCCTAACCCATCCTCTCCCATGGTTTATGATGTTTGCAGAGCTGGGAATGGCCCTGTCCCGCATGATCCATGCTCAGGCATGGGCAGTGCCATGCAGTGTCCATGCCAGCAGTGTCCGTGCCAGCCACGTGTGTTCAGCCAGGGTGCTGGGAGAACACACATAGCAGGGAGCAAGTGCAGAGGGAAGGGGGGCTCGGGGTGTGGCAGGGCACATAGAGCAAAGTGAGAGGAAATTCTTGCCTTGTTACCCAAGAAGAGTGAAGGCTGAACCCACACAGCATATTTTGGGCATTAGCAAAGGCATCTTAGGCTTACTAGCATTCTTAACAGGAGAGAGGTCTGGAGCTGGGGAACATTAATGAATCAGTAAGGTTTGCTGCTCAGCGAGGCACTCTGAGGTGCAAGGAAGTGGCTCCCTAAATTATGGTGGTACCATCCCCAGCAGAGGCTGGATACAGCTCTTCCTTGCGTCCAGGCTCCTGGGCGTTGCCCTGCTCCTGCTGCAGGAATTCCTGTCCAAGTTCATCAGCCACAGACGCATCAGCCCCCGGCCGCTCGCACGGGGGAGCGGGAGAGGAGGAGCCGGAGAGAGCTCAGCTGTCACCAGATTTGGGATGCAGGAGAAACGGGAGCGGGCTGCTCTGGAAAAGCTGCGTAGTCATGAGATGGGGAATCATGAGACTTGAATCCCGGTCCTGGCACAGCCGTGGCCCTGGCCGTGCTGCTTGACCTCTGCTCCGGCCCTCTGGCCTGTGTCCAGCAGGGCCCTGTGCTCAGGGCTGAGGCTGCTCTGGGATGTTGGGGTGACCCCTTTTATTCCATCCCCCAGAAACCCCCTGCAAGAGCACCAGGCTGGAGATGCTCAAACAGGATTCCAGTGGCGCCTGACCTCAGCCAGCTTGGGACACTTTCCTTTGCCAGCTGGGAAAGCCAGCAGCTCCAGGGTTGGCTCAGCTCTCATCTCTGCTGCAAACTCCACTCTCTGCTCTGCCAGGCTGCTGTGATTACAGAGGGGAGATAAGGACGTGCCGTGGCTGTGTCACCAGTCAGGGACAGTTGCCTGTATCTGTGTCTTGTTTGGGCTCCAAACCCTCCCAGACACTCTCAGTCCAGCAGAGCTCAGCTCTGGCCTCGCTGGGCGCAGCGTGGGGGCAAGCAGGGACGTGCCAGCTGTCAGGGACCTGCCTCCCCCTGGCACTTGGCCATGCCCCAGCGTGGCCCCCGGGACCTGAGCCCTCCCTGGAGCTGAGCCCCTGGGGAGCACAGCCACCCCACAGGCATGTGGGGCCGAATGTGGTGTGGGGCTGTGTCACCCAGCCAGCGCGGCTGCCCTGCGAGCCAGCCGACCTCCTGTCTCCTCTCCCGGCCAAATTCCTCCTTTAGAATAATAAACAGTGTGGCTCAAGAGAAAAGCTCCTTTCCCTGCCTGGCCAGGACTGCTTTGCCTTCACACCGAGGAGCTGGAGAGGGGCAGAGGGAAGGTCGGTACCAGTGCTGGTGGGGACAGAAGGATGGTGAGGGGTGGGACAGGGGGGTGCAGAGTGGGACAGCACCTTGGTGGCTGCAGGGTGGGAGGCTGCACGGAGCTGCAGGGCTGAGTGGAGGGCGCTGGACGTGGCATTGCTGCAGGAGCTCCCTGGCATCCGTGATTGTGCCTGGATGGGTGAAGGCGAAGGATCTTGGATGGCTTGAAAATACTCAGGTCCTGGCTTGTGGGAAGGATGTAGGAGCCTGAGGGGTCTGTGGCACCCTGCTAACCCACAGGGGTGAGAGGAGATGGCCCAAGGCAGCTGAGCATCGTGTTTGGGTCCCTGGGTGGGATAACGTCTGGGTGCCTGCTGTTGTGTCACTGCGTGGGATTGCTCCTCCTCGTCTGGCACTCTTAGTGGCGCTCTCAGTTCCCTCTAAGAACAAAAGCTGGGATTGAGGAGAGAAACGAGTGCTCTCAAGGCTGGCAGTGAGCTGGGTGCGTTTGCACCGCTTGTGAAACGCCTGTGCGCACCCACACGTGCAAGCACACACGACCCCGTGTCAGGGAGGGAAAGGCTTGTGCAGGCTTGTGCCTCTGCCTCCCGCAGGACGGGCAGAGCTCAGCCGGCACCTCCGAGCGCTCCTCTCGCCCCGGCCGGAGCAGGCAAACAAGGGAGAGGTCACCACTCTTTGCGGGACGTTGCCACCCTCCCACTCTGCTCGGGAAGCATCTCCAAGAGAAAATGCCTTTCTGCAAAACCAGCGGCTTTATTAAAACCAGCTATGAGCTCAGCGGAGGCGGCAGGCGGAGGCTGCGGGGCTCTCGCTGGAGCAGCACCCCTGCCAGCCCAGCAGCGGCACAAAGCCGTGCCCGGCTCCCTGCCCCGGCACGGAAGGGGTTTGCTGGCCCGTCAGTGATCCTGCAGAGATCGCTGCTGTCTGTGTGAAGCCGAGATCTGGCCTGCAGCAGGACCGGCAGTGACAGTGACACGGAGCTGGACAGGCAGATAAGAGCTGAGCATCAGTTCGGGAGGTGCAGGCGGGTATCTGGGGGCTGGGGTGGTGAATACAGCCTGGCTTGTGCATGCAGGCAGGGAGAGGCGAAAGGAGAGAATCCCAATCGTCCTTACAACCTTGAACATTGAATAATGGATGAATCACACACCTCTGTGAAGGAGAATGGGGAAACGAAGGTGATTGTTCTCATGGCAGTGCCTTGGGGGGCAGAGATTAGGTTGTCCGTCCTCTCTCCTGCAGCTTGGCGCTCTGAGGTGAGTGCAGGGAGGTCACATTCATTTACAGCCTGAATTTCACCTCGGTCCTTTCATCCTACCCACCCCCATCTCTTGCCCTAAGTGCTCTTATCCCCTCTGGCAAACGAAGAGAGAGAAAGAGTTAGAGAGGGTTTTTCCAGGAGGAGGGAGACGGATGCTGCTGAATAAGCTGGAGACCTGGAAGGATTTGTGGTAGATCAGACTTCTGTTGAGCCAAAGTAAGAGAATAATAAAAACATCTGACAAGCGCACGTCATTTAAAAACCATTTCCTCCTTAACATCAAGCAGACCGGGAGGCCGCTCCAGGGCCGGAGGCAGCGGAGAGAGCTCAGTAAGAGACGGGGCTTGGGGCCGGGTCAGCAAGTCCAGGTTGCCACTAGCCCTCCTTGAGCCTGGCAGGAGCTCCCCAGAGCGCTGCCAGCATCGCGGGGGCTTCTCCTCGGGGTCTGCCTCGGGAGGTGGCCCAGGAACTCAGCCCCGGGTTGCAGCGTGGGTTCATTCCCGTGCAGGAGCATCCCCGAATTCCCCGGTGAATTAATTTCCCCCGGGCTTTTCCCAGGCACGGAGAAAGCTTTTCCCCTTCCTCTTCCTCTTGTCGGTGTGTTCACTTTGCTTTTCAGAAATCCTCGTTCCCACCCCTGGCAGGCACCGTGGGGAGGGGTACCTGTCACCCCAATACACAGGGGACAGACCGCTGCTTCTTAGGGATCTCTGGCCTCGTCTCCTTTGGCTCCTGGTTTGCATCAGGGAGGGCTGAAAAAGCTCTGTGGAAAAGATTTCTCCACAAATGTTGATTGGAAGGATTTTAAACTAAAAAAAAAAACCTCTTAGATATTCTCTTGAATTTATGTATTTAAAAGTTAAATATAAGAAACTAAATTTTTTTGGTGGAGTTTCTTCAGGCTTGTTGTGGTTTAACCCCAGCCAGTAACCAAGTGCCATGACAAGGCTTCTTTTATTTCATTGGAAAGAGCAAACAATGTGGGAGGGTTGGAGGGGGATCTGTTTTCTAGCAAGTTTTATCTCACTGTGACTGAGGGAAGAAAAACTAAGGGAAAAAGGCAAGTGGTAAAGCAGAGGGAGGGAGGGAGGAAGGGAGGAAGGCAGGGCTCTGCCAAGGGGGGAGAGGAATTTCCAGCTGAGATGAGCAAAAGTTGACACAACTGCTGGAGCCTCCAGCAAAATCCCTGTTTACCAGTGGGAGAAGTCTCAGAAACTGCAGATCCAGCATGAGGGGGAAGCACCACTCCCCCAGGAGGGAAAGGCTGAAAACTGGAGAGATGGAAGGTTTCTGAGGTGGAGAAGTGAGGCTCAGGGAGCCCTGCCCAGGACAGCCGAGGGATCCCTCCTCTGCTGAGTGCTGTGCTCATATCACTTTGCTCTTGCCAGGTCTCAGACACCCAGCCCAGAGCCCAGCATGCTGCGCCCCGCTCTCAAGACGTGTCTCTGGCTCCTCATCCTCACCGGTGAGTGCGGTGGCTGCGCAGCGGTGTGTGATCCCTGGGCAGCGGGAGGGGGAGGAAAGGGGCAGGGCCATGGGAAGCACGGGGATGCACAGCACGCTCCGGGCACAGCTATCCCTGCTGCTGCCTCGGATCCACGGGCTGGCTCAGTCCTGTGGCGGGGCAGATGTGAAGTCCCCACCTGTGTCATGGTGATGCACAGCACGGTGGGGGAAGGAGACCTATCCATAGGCAGCATGGCCAGGAGTGCTCAGACCTTCCTTAGCAGACACCCTAGAACCCACATTAGCTGCACACCCCACGGCAGGAAGGATTTGGTTAGATCCCATTAACCCAACAACCCCCCACAGCAGGGCACCAGGGCTCCTGGCTGCACCTGGGCTGTTCACAGCATTGCTGCAAGCCCCTGGAGCTGTCCCCAGCTGTCCCCAGCTGTCCTGCCCACCTGTGGGGACACCAGGGAGGAACATGTCACAGCCCCATTGGGACATCTGGGCAAATGGTGAAGCAGGGAAGCTGGGGGAGACATGGGGAGCCATTCAGGAAGACCTTGCCTGCTCTATTGCTTCCAAAGGATTTCCTGCAAGGTTTTGCTTTCATTCCTTTTTCACTTTCTTGTAAACTGACATTGTTTCAGCCTCGTCTGTGTCCTGTCTGACACTGGCCTTGTGGACAGGCAGCCACAAGAGCAGGGAATTGCCTCCTATCCTCCCTGGGGGTTCTCCACCCAATACGGCCCCAGACAGCATTGGCTGCATTGAGCGCTGCTAAATCCTGTGATGTCTGATTTGCTCTCCAGTAAGGGCTGCAGGAGGCACAGGGAATGAAGGGTGACCCACCAAGGTCTGGACCGGCAGGACATTTCTGAGGAGACCGTGGGTTTGTCAGTGGTGATAACAGAGGGAAGGCAAACCCAGGAAAATGATTTTTCAGTGTGAAGGCTGACACTGCAAAGCAAACACAACGCCATGAGGTGTGGATTTCAGAGGAATTCAGTTTGGTCTCATGTCACTCCTCTCTCAGGTCTGCTGGAGGTAACGTCTGGGGACAGCAGGCTGCACATCGAACCCAGAGACACTGAGCTTGTCCTCAGCCTCCACAGCACCTTCTCCCTGCTGTGCTATGGGGACAGAGAGCTGGCGTGGGAACGGGAGGGGCAGCCCCTCGCTGCCTCTCTGGAGCACAGGGACGGTGTCTTCGTCAGCAATCTCACCCTCAGGAACGTGACAGGCCATCACACCGGGGAGTACACGTGCACCTACAGCCCCGAGCGGGCTCCAGAGCCAGCGGAGAGGAGAGCCCTGTACATCTACGTTCCAGGTAGGGGACGGCAAGTCCTGGCCTGAGGGTTTCCATGGGGTTTAGCAACCAGGAAAAAGAGGGCTTTGACTTGCTCTTCTGTCTCCAAGCACCTGGCCTCCCCAAACCCCTTCTCCAGTAGCAGGAGAGCCCTCATGGCAGGTCTCTCTGGCTGTGGCATGTCCCTGGTGTGCCAGCTCATGGAGGGCACGGTGTGCTGGGACAAGTGGTGGGGAAGCAGAGGTGCTCAGTGGTACTGGGTCTCTCTCACCCTCCCAGGAGACTTTTGGCAAGCACACGGAGTGCAGCTCTACTTTCCCAAGGGAAGTATGGGAAGAAGCATCCCACTAGCATGGAGTCAGGGCCCTGTGGTGGAGTATTCCTGGAGGAGCACAAAGCAGCCCTGGTTAAGCTTCCAAGCAGCTTTCTCTAAGCAATGTCCCCTCTCTCCCACAGATCCCTCCCTGGTTTTCCTCCCTGCAGTCACCTCTGAAGAAGTCTTCATCTTCATCACGGGCTACACAGAGGCTGTCATCCCATGCCGTGTGACCAACCCACAGATGCAGGTCACCCTCTATGAGAAGAAGGTGGAGAACCCCATCCCAGCTACATATGATCCACAACAGGGATTTAAAGGCTTCTTTGAGGATAAGACCTATTTCTGCCGGACATTTGTGGATGACCAGGAGGTGGATTCAGACACTTTCTACGTCTACAGGATCCAGGGTGAGCTGACATTGTCTCAGCACACCTGTGCACCTGCTGTGGCTGTCTCTTCAGGCCAGTGGCAGGAGACGCCAAAGCTCTCCTTGTCTCCTCAGCGATGAGCGATTTGGAGGCTGGATTTAGTCCTGGCTCCATTAGAGAATGGGTTTTTCCTCCAAGTCAGCTCCATCCCTCAGGGAAGACAGTTTCCAGTGGGCCAGTCCATCCAGGGTAAATGGACTGAGTGTCCACTTATCCCTTCATAATTCATTCCTTTCTTCCACCATCCCCACAGTGTCGTCTGTGAACGTCTCCATCAGCGCAGTGCAGACCATGGTGCGCCAGGGGGAAAATGTCACCGTGATGTGCACCGTGAGCGGCAACGAGCTGGTCAACTTCAACTGGGATTATCCCCGCAAGCAGGTGAGTGCTCCACACCCACAGGCTCTGGGCAGCAGCTCCAGCCTCTGCCCAGAGGTGCCGTAGCAATCACCCATCAATATCCCACGGCAGAAGTGATGGGATGCTGCTGCTGCTGCCACACGGGGAGGTTTGATGGGGGGATGATTGGATTAGGACTGTCTGTCTCAGGGGTCCCTAACACGTGCATGTTCCCTTTCCTGTGGCAGCCAGACTGAGGTCTATCTACCACCTTCTCCCTGATCCCTGTGAGCCCAGTGGCAGAACACGTTTTTGGCTCCTCAGACCGTGTCTCCTGTCCCCATTTTGCAGGCAGGGAAGGCTGTGGAGCCAGTGACTGACTTCCTGCCTGGATCCACTCATGAGATCCGCTCCATCCTCATCATTCAGAATGCAGAGCTGGAGGACAGTGGAACCTATGTCTGCAACGTTTCTGAGGGCTACCATGAGAAAACTGACCGGAAGGACATCACTGTGCATGTGATCGGTGCGTTGCTGCCCACTCACCCACAGCCAGCAAACCGCGTGGGCGTCCAGGCAGGATGTCCCAGAGTGACCCTCTCTCCTCTCTCACAGCCTCCAGCTTTCTCCCCTCCTCACTTCAGCTCTTAAGTAACCATGACAACGAGCCAAAGCTCACCTCATGTCACCCCTGCCCACTTCTTGGCTTCAAAACATCCCAGATTTCCCTTCATGGCTTTTGTGACCCTTTAAGACTCTTGAGGGTATCGGTAAGAGCTCCTCTGCACTGTGCAGTGCCAAGGTGATGTGAAGACATGTCTTCCATCTGAGTCTGACCCTCTTTCATGTAATTTGAGGGAAACTGCCGCATCTCCGTTATCTCCACAAGATAACAGCCAGAAGCTTCTGCCCCGTGAGCTCCTCTGCTCCAGTGTGGCTCTGCATCCACACTCCCCTCAGCCTGCAGCCTTGAGGGATGGATCTGGAGCTGCCCCACCACTTCTGGGTGTACTGAGAATTTTGTTCCAGATCCAAGTTTATCCAAAGGGCCAGGGAGAGGGTTGTTCTCCTCTCTGACCCCCCTCTTCCTCTCACCTCAGAGCGTGGCTTTGTGCACTTCCACACGCACCTGCCCAGCACGGTGTATGCCGAGGTCCACAAGAGCCGCACTATCCAGGTGGAAGTGGAGGCTTATCCCCAACCCAGCATTGTGTGGCTGAAGAACAACAAGACATTGACCATGGAGAGCAGCAGCGAGTTCACCATCACCAGCAGGAACCTGTCAGAAACCAGGTATGGGCCCATCATTCCTCACCAGGGTGCAGAGAGGGGCTGATTCACAAAGGAACCTCCAAGCTGCTGGTTGGACACAGTTGGTGGATTGAATGTTTTTCTGTGAGTGGATTCTGAGCTCTCCTCAGGTGGGTGGGAGCTGGTTGCCTCCAAGCACTATCAGTGCCCGGGTACCTGCCCACAGCCATCACTCTGGGACTGTGTCTCCTCCAGGTACCAGACAGCTCTGGTGCTGGTGCGGGTGAAGCAGGAAGAAGGAGGATTTTACACCATTCGGGCTTCCAATGAGGATGATGAGCAGGAGCTCTCCTTCCATCTGCAGATAAATGGTGAGGATGAGCATGCACACACATGGCTGAGGAGAGCGGGAGCAGCCTCAAGGGGTGGCACCAGAACCCTCAGGATGAAGCCCTTACTCCTATAGCTGCAGCTCCAGAGTGGTCTTGCTTAAAGAAAGAGCATTCAAGCAAGAAACACACCTGTGTGAAATATCTCACACTCGGCCTCAGAGCAAGGGGGACAGGGAGGCAGCACAGCACCATCAGCTTGGCCCAAGGTAGTAGATGTGGAGATGATTGTACAGCTGTGATGCCCAGGACTTGCCCCCATGCTCACCCTGTTCTCCAGTCAAGCTACCTGGAGGCAGATTTCCTCCATAAACCCCTCAAACTTTACTCTTTTTGCTGTTCCCTTTCAAAAATAGAACACAATGGACATGGTGAGTCCTACCTCATCCCTAGGCTATGGCAGGGATACAGTAGACTCACATTCCCCAGAGGAACCGTTTTCCCCTTCCATCCTGCAGTCAGAAAGGAAGATTAATTCCCATCACTGTCTTTTGGTTTCAGTGCCAGCTAAAGTGGTGGATCTCAAGGAGAACAGCAGTGCCAGCAGTGGGGAGCAGACTGTGACGTGCTCTGCTGAAGGAATGCCCCAGCCAGAGATCAGCTGGTCTACTTGCAGCGACATCAAATGGTGAGTGGAGGGACGGAGGCCATGAGAACAGCTGGATCTTTATTTATTACAATAACAGGCTATTATTTGTTTTGTATTCCGCCGGCACACGCACCTGGGCATCCCATGGTGGTGCGTGGTCCCTGCCGCCTCTCAGGTGCCTTTATCCTCTCTGGACCAGGTGCAGCACCAAGGGACAGCCCACGCGGCTGCTGGGGAACGAGTCAGCCGAGATCGGCGTGCAGACCAACGCCTCGTACCACGCGGAGCGGCAGCTGTACCGCGTCAACAGCACCCTGCAGCTGCACAGGGTGCACGAGCCCCTGCTCCTCAGGTGCACCGTGCAGAACTTCCTGGGCACCAGCTCCCAGGACATCACTCTGGTCCCACACGGTGAGGGCTGAGACAAGTTTTGAGCCGGTAGTGGGGGGATACACCTTTCTGTGTCTCCAGCCTGGAAACCTGGGTGCTTCTGCCCCAAATGAAGCTTCCTTTGGGTTGCACAGAAAAGATTGTTCCAGCTGGAGTGTGGAGCCCTTATGTCCAATGGCCATGGATATACTCGTCCCACTGCTGGCAGGGTCATCTCTCCAGGGAGGCAAGACAAGCATGAGCATGTCCCCAGTGTCCTGTTGTTAGCCCATGGGTCACTAGATGGTGCCACGGACTTGAACAGCCACACGCTGAATGTCCCAAATATGAGGAAGAATGGTCTAAGCCCAGACCCAGGGCTGCCATCTCTCCCCCAAGCAAAACAGCCCCTCTAGATCTTTTTCATCCTCCCGTGGCCAAACCTGTCCTGAGGCAGAAGCCAGTAACAACCCATCACCCTTTCATCCCCGGGGGGCTGGCTCTGCAAGTGCTGGGAAAGTCTGCCCAGGAGGAGACTCTCCCTACCCAGAGAACAGCTCAGGGTCAATGTCTGGGGGAGGAGTGTGAGGGGACCTCTCTGCACCGCTCTCACCTCCTTTCCCTGGGTGCTCAGGCCGTGCAGGAGTGGAGAAGTCTGACTGCTGTCCCTGTTATCTTTGTAGCCTTGCCGTTCAAGGTGGTCATCATTTCTGTCATCCTGGCCTTGCTGGTCCTCACTGTGATCTCCCTGATCATCCTGATCGTGCTGTGGCAGAAGGTAAAAGAGGAAAGTGTTCCCAGGCTGACACAGGGGTACCCCAGGGTCAGGGTGGCTGGGTCTGGCTGGGTCCCAGCTGCATCAGGATCTGTGGGCCTCCATCAGTTCTGCATGCCCCTGGCATTGCTGGGGTAGATGGGGAATGAGACAACGGCTGTAGGGACCAAAGGCTCCCTAACGAAGTCCAGACACATCCCCCACGCCCTCTCTGACTCCCAGCCTCTCAGATGTCTCTTTTCCCTCTGCTCCCTCCTCCAGAAACCTCGTTATGAAATCCGCTGGAAGGTGATTGAGTCAGTAAGCTCTGATGGGCACGAGTACATCTACGTGGATCCCATGCAGCTCCCTTACGACTCCACCTGGGAGGTGCCCAGGGACAAGCTGGTGTTAGGTAAAGGCTCTGCACAGGTCCCACTGTTGGCTTCCTGAAGTCCTGACTGTCTGGGGGTGAAGAGTTTTGGGTTCAGATCTCCAAAAGACACCAACCCAGAATAAACAGAGATCCCTGGATGTACCATGTGGTCCTGGAACAGGGGAATCATTTAGGACTGTGGTGGGAGGCCAGCTTCCCCCTTTGGCATTAAGCACCGTGTTATTCCTGGCTATCCCACCTTGTAGCTGGCAGTTCTGGAAACCAGCCCCAACCCCAAACACCATAGCTCATGGCCATGCCCACCAGAATGACTGCAGCAAGGCCGGTGTGGTTTCAGACAAGCAGCTTGTATTTTCCAGCCTCCTCTCCTCCCCTCTCCTCTAGAACACTGCCAACTTTGCCTCCTGGCTGTTTCTTTGCAGGACGCACTCTCGGCTCTGGTGCCTTTGGTCGTGTGGTGGAGGCGACAGCCCATGGCCTGAGCCATTCAAGGTCCACCATGAAAGTGGCTGTCAAAATGCTCAAGTGTGAGTTCTCCCCCTTTCCCCAGCCTAAAGCCACAAGACAGTCAGTGCCAACTCTCCCCTCCTTGCCCTGCTGCTCACACTGGCTCTCCCCAACAGCCACGGCCCGCAGTAGTGAGAAGCAAGCCCTCATGTCCGAGCTGAAGATCATGAGCCACCTGGGACCTCACCTCAACATCGTCAACTTGCTGGGGGCCTGCACCAAAGGAGGTAGATGAGCCCTGAGCACCCTCTCTCTGCTTCCTTGGGCTGTGCTTGGTCAGACAACTGTTCTTAGATAGAATAATTCCCATTTTCTGGTTCCAAATGATTCAACCTTCTCCTAAGAAAACCTTGTGGGATTCTGAACACCTTTCTTCCAACCTGATTGAAACTGGGAAGGCACGTGTCTGTTAACTAACCCCCACCTCCCTCCACAAACACAACTTTCAAATGCCAAAAAACGCTCAGTGCCTAACCTGTGGCTTTTCCCTTTGGCCCTGCCTAGACTTCCTGTAGTCTGGTGATATCCTTGTGTGATGGAATTCAGGGCCACGGTGGCCAGGGCAGGGCTGATGCAGGTCTTCTGTCCCACCAGGGCCCATCTACATCATCACGGAGTACTGCCGCTACGGGGACCTGGTGGATTACCTGCACCGCAACAAGCACACCTTCCTGCAGTCCTACGGGGACAAGGCACGGCGAGAGGCAGAGCTCTATGGGAACACCCCCAAGGAGGACCATGTGCACAGGTACCAGGAGAGCAGCTCTCCCCTCCTCCCTGGCGCCTGCCCCATCAGAGAGTTGGTACTCCCAGGAAGGATCCTACATTTCTCCAAGGCAGTGAAATAAACACTGGCTCAGCACTGGGACACGGCTGGCACCTCTCTTACCTTGTTAGACCAGCCCAGGTGCCGAACAGTGACCTCCAAGCAGCTCCTGACAGCGAGGAGTTAGCAAACTGTGTCCTGGAGCCTGAGTTTGCTAGCCCACATGCCAGCTGCTCCATGCCAGAAAGGAATATTTCCTGGCATCGTTAACTTTATTTGCATAACCGTAGCCATGCACTGAGTACAGAGACACTGGGTTTTCCAGCATTTCTTAACCACTGGAGATCTCAGCTCTACATTTCCAGAGCAGGTTGTGCTGTTACCAAGAGTGAGGGAGAAGTGCTACAAGGAGGGCAATTGCACAAGAGGTGCCACAAGGAAAGGGGAATGGTCCTTTATCTGGCTGCCAGCTGTGAGGGATGCAGGCACAGCAGTGCAGAGAAATGGTGCTCTGGGAAGTGAGAAAGCAGCATTTCCTTCCAACATGCCAAAACAATAGTAAAATAGAGCAGTTACACCTCCCCCTGTCCTTTCTGCCTGAAGGCAGCTGAGATCTCCCTAGGCGCTATGGCATTTGCACCCCACTTCATCCATGATGCAGGGCTTCTTTCCCAGCTGTGTGGGACATTGCAGGACTGGGGATGAGGGTCTGGGAATTTCAGACTCACAAATCATTGCCCCCAGCCCTCATGTCTCGTCCTCTCCTCTGGGTCTGAGCAGCCTCTTCGCTTCCCCCCACAGCCACCTCTCCGTGTCTGTCGAGAGCGACGGGGGCTACATGGACATGAGCAAGGACGACTCCCTGGACTATGTGCCCATGTCTGACATGAAGGGTGAAGTCAAGTACGCTGACATCGAGTCCTCTAACTATGGCACCCCCTATGAGCTGGACAGCTACTCCCCATCAGGTAACAGCTTGGCCACAGCGGGAGGGAGAGGTGCTTGTACTCGGGGTGCTGGATGCCTTTGCTTGCAAAGGTCCCTGCTGGGACTCGTCCAGCAGCAGTGGTGGATATCTTCACAATGAGAGCTCCCGGCTCTGTCCCTTTGTTGCTGGAGGAAGAGCGTTCCCCAGTGTGTCCTTCCACTAGTGGAGGCTCGCCAGTGTGCTGGTAACACCAACATCCATCTCTGCTTGCCCTCCAGCTCCGGAAAGGACAGACCGGGTGACGCTGATAAATGAGTCTCCGCTCCTCAGCTACATGGACTTGGTGGGCTTCAGCTTCCAGGTGGCCAATGGGATGGAGTTCCTGGCTTCCAAAAATGTACGTATGCTGGCTGGTCTGTGGAGTCTGTAGTGGTGGTGGCCAGGAGTTTTCTGCCGTGTCCTGTGGTCAGCTTCCTCCCACTGTCCCTCTGTCCGTGCCAAGCGGCCTTGCAATTGAGGAGATGCTGACCACTTCCCTTTGGAAACACAGTCCTGTAGAACAGCATGACTGTATTTGCATGTGACAGCTAACCCTGGCTCACACTGAGCTTCAGACCTCAAATTCCCTGACTCTGTGCTCCTCCTGAGCCGTGTTCAGCACAGCTGTGGCGTTATATCATCCCTGTTTACTGAGATGACCAAACAGCATACAGGGAGCTAAAGCACAATGCACTCTGCAGCAGAGCAGCTACTCTTCCTAGACACCCTTATTGCACTGCATGCTCTGAGCACCCCAGGACTCATCAGAAATGCTTGTCTAGTGGAAATTAAGCCACCATGGAGGACTAGGCTCTGGCAATTCCTAAAGTCTGGTTTAGCCCGGGGCAGGCAGTAATATAGCTGGATTGTGTAAAACATCACCCAGGGCAGAGCTAACAGAAGGCGTCAATGGCATCAATGAAGAGAGAAATTCCTGGCTCTGTGCCCTCAGCCAGACAGTCTGGTCCCTAAAAATGCATGGTTAGTGCTCCCGCAGCAAACGTCAGAGCTGTTCATACGGAAAACATCCACCATGCTGGCAAACTAGGAGACACAAGCCAGGCTGGTGTAGCTCTGATGTCTTCAGGCTGCTGGGTTGGATTGCCCAAAGAGAGATGGAGACATCCCCTCCCTCCAGCCCACCAAGCCCCCTCGCTTGGTCTGGCCCTGGCAATTCCCTCTCTGCTGGGTTGTTCACATTCCCCCTGCTGGATCCGTATGGCTGTTGCTGTCGTGGAGGCAGCAGTCCAGGCAAACAGCAAAAATGTGATAGCTCTGCTAGTGGTCAAGCCCTGATTGTCCCCAGAGGTGAGGAGATACCTAAAATGATGTGACTCCTGTCCCTGCAGCCCCAGGAATGGGTTGGTGCTGGGGCTGGGCTGTGTTCTCAGGCCGTGACAGTGCTCTGTGTCCCCCCACAGTGTGTGCACCGTGACCTGGCTGCCAGGAATGTCCTCATCTGTGAGGGGAAGCTGGTGAAGATCTGTGACTTTGGCCTGGCGAGGGACATCATGAGGGATTCCAACTATATCTCCAAAGGCAGTGTGAGTACCAGGAGCCTTGCAAGCTCCTTCTTCCCAGGGCTCTGGGCCTGGCACCCCCCTACATAGCCCCCTGTGATCCATCAGTGTGCCCAGAGGTGGTGACAGGGCAGGACTCACAGGAGATGATGTCAACAGCCAACCATCCTTCACTTTGTTTGCCCTGCACAGTGTGAAGTAGCAGAATTGCATGCCCACATCTCCTGGCCCTTTACAGAAGAACCTGAGCAGTAGCAGGATTGGACTGTCCCCTGTACACTGTCCTGATTACGGCAGCAGTGCTGCATCCTGACAGCACTGAGTGTGGTCCTGAGCTTCAGGCAGGAGGAAGACAAGGTTAGGCAGCTTGGTAGGGCTGTAGTGACTCACTGACCACTCTGGGAAGAGATTCACAGGATTCTGCTCTAACCACTAGACCACAAGTTAAGAAGAAGTGTCTTCTTGCAAGCAGCTGCTTTCCTGAGAGATGTCTCCAATCTTTTGAGGCAGGAGAGGATAAGGCTGTAATTGCTTTGTCAGAAAGCACTTCCCTGCGATTTCAACAACAAACGGTGCACTCCAGCCCTGAGGCATTTGTGAATGTCCAATCCTAGGCAAAGCAGGCCATGTAAGTCCCAGAGAAACTGAGGCTGAGGGAGCTGAGAATAGAGACAGGTGCCTTAAACCCCAGTCTTTATCTAATCTACAAACTACTTCTCTCATGCTTTCTCCCATGTGCTGTCTAACAGGTACTCAGAGCTTGGTCAGGGGGACCCTCCACCAGAGGGTTTGGGGTTTTCAGTCCAGCCTTGACATAGTTGGTTTCCTGTCCAAAATGGGAAATGAAACTGAGCCCCTTTGCAATCCTTCCTGGGGATTATTTTGGTATTCATTGTGCAAGCAAATCCCAGGAGCAGCACAGCCAGTGCTGCCTGCAAGCTTGACCAAGTGAGGCTTTCTTTTTTATTACTCTGCATGAGTAAGAACAGAAAAGAAGCTGCATGTGTCCTTTGGCTCTTTCCTGGTCACCCCTTAGCCCCCCTCCAGCCTGATCTCAGGTTTCCAAAATCAGGTAGGCCTGGACTTCCCTCAGGAGTCTTTGGTCAGGTTGTGCAAAGTGGCCTCAAGAGCGAGGGAAGAGAGAACACACACTGTGAGGAGTGTGCATTCATCATGCCAGGCTGTGATGGAAGTGGATACAGCACACCCATTCCTTCCTCCTGCCTGCTGGGTCTGTTCTGCACAATGGAAGAGGCAACTGGTCCCTCCCAGAACTGACTGACAGCAGATATCAACAGAAGTGTTGGACTCACAGGCAGATCTGGAAGATCTTCTTTGCTTGTAATTTGGGTGTCAGGCTCTTATCTGTTGAAACAAGTGCTGTGGGTAGAGCTGACTCTCTTCTTGTTTCATTTTTGATTCTTTCTTAGACCTTCTTGCCCCTTAAGTGGATGGCACCAGAGAGCATCTTCAACAACCTCTACACCACCCTGAGTGATGTGTGGTCTTTTGGGATTCTTCTTTGGGAGATATTCACTCTAGGTAAGTGCCCTGGAGATCGTGGTGGTGTCTGTAGTTCTGATAACATGTTAGCAGGGCCCCTTCAAAAACAATAAAAATGCATTTCTAACCCCCAAGTTCCTCCTTTACCAGTCAGAGTAGCACTTCATTCCCTGTCTCCTTCTTCCCCATGCTCACGTTGCATTTGGAAGTGAAATGAAACTGGAAAGGTAAAGAAATAAGAAAACCTTGTTGGCTGGAGGGTGGCAGGTAATTCTCCAGCCTAATTCCTGCTCTCCCTTTACCCCCAGGAGGGACTCCATACCCTGAGCTGCCTATGAATGAACAGTTCTACAACGCCATCAAACGTGGCTATCGGATGTCCAAACCCACCCATGCCTCTGATGAAATGTATGTGCTGTCAGCGTGGGTTTGCCCTGGGTGTGCTCTGCACACTACAGAAGCATTTCTACCTGTTTTCCTCACCTAACTCAGTGCTCTCCCTTCCCTCTTGGCAGCTACAACATCATGCAGAAGTGCTGGGAGGAGAAGTTTGAGATCAGGCCATCCTTCTCACAGCTGGTGGTGCTTATGGGAAACCTCCTGGTGGATTGCTACAGAAAGGTATGTCCAAAGCACCCTGTGCTGGAGGGACAAAAGAGGGTCAGTGCCTAGGTGAGGGCTCTCAGTCAGGGTTTGGAGACCAGTTCAGGGCTGCAGTGCCAGAGGATTTTGTTGTGACCAAGGCTGCATTCGTTGGAGCAGACAGTGAAGGTGGTTTGGGCATCCCAGGAGCATTGCTGAGACAACTGCATCGCCAGACAGGCAGCTGGCAGCTCAGCAACTGCGGAAATCAGAACTGGCAGGAGATCAAAATCCTGCCTCCAACTGTTTGGCGTTCTGGAGCTGTGAAGTTGTGCCACTGATCTCCCCCTGAGGAAAGGTTGATGGCCTATCTTTGTTGGAGTAAGGGCAGCTGCACCCAGCTAGAAGATGCCAGCTCCTCTAGGAAAACCCTGGCAGGCAGGAAAAGGAAACACAAGTGCATTCTCCCCACTCACAAGACTTTTCCCTTTCTTTGGTAACTCTGCCCTGCGAGAGCAGAGGTACCAGCAGGTGGATGAAGAGTTCATGAAGAGTGACCACCCCGCTGTTGTCCGCACAAGACCCACGATTCCTGTGCTGAACAACGCCCGCCTTGCTGCCAGCTCCCCCACCAGCAGCATCCTCTACACAGCCGTGCACCAGAACGGGGGCGAGAATGATTACATCATCCCTCTTCCTGACCCCAAACCTGAGGCCAGCTGTGACCTCCCTCAGGAGGCCTCCGTCAGCCGGGCCAGGTAAAACATTGCTTCTGAGTGCTGGACTTTCCCCCAGCTGTCCGAATCTGAAACGGGGACCTCGAGAGAAAATGGGGATGCTCTCTTGAGGCACAGACTGGGGGTTGATACTCTGGGAGAGAAGGAGGGCAGTGTCACCAGAACTGAGGTGCTGTGACCTGCAGGGATGGAGATGAACCAGAGGAGCTGGGACATGAGCTAAGATTGGGCACAATGTCACATCCCTGCACATCAGCCAGCACAGCTGAGGACAAGCAACCCCACCCACAGGGAGGAGAGCACGCAGGGAACCACTGGTTGGTTCTGTAGAACAGCCCTGTGTTGTGTTTGAGGGCTAAACAGACCCACCTGATATGGTCTGTTCCATGGTAGGGAGCTACTCAGATAGAGTGGGGCTGCTGGGAACTCAGCACACTTCTCAGTTTCTGGGAATCCTCTCTCACCAGGAGATCTGGGACAAGACACTCATTTCTCTCTCCCTCTTGTCTCCCTTCAGCTCTATGCTGAACGAGGCCAACACATCATCTACCATATCCTGTGACAGCCCTCTGGGCCTCCGGCAGGACGAGGAGCAGGAATCCGACCCACAACCAGGCTGCCAGGAGCCAACCACAGGACACCAAGAGGTGGAGGAGAGTTTCCTGTAGTCAGAGCTGGGCTGACTTTGCATCTCCTTATGGAGAGGCCAGCAGAGGGGCTGACCCAGATGTCACAGAGAGCCATGCTGGCGCTTGTACGCCAGGACATCCCCTCCCGTCCCAGCATTCCTCCTGCCCTCCTGCCTCCCAGTGCTGGGTGGGGAATTAAAGACTGTTCCCCATTGCCATCCCCTTCTCCCTTAAAAAGAGGTGGCTCATTGCCAGAAACCCGCTAGATCACTGCCACATCCTCCTCAGTGATCAAACCACTGCAGGAGGGAGACATCTCACAGACCAGCGTCTTTTCAAGTGGAAGACGTGGGTTGGATCTCCATGAGACGCCACTTTCTGCATTGCTAAGATGATATCCAGCCTCTTCCTCCTCCGTGGCAAGGAGTTTCGTCTCCTCTGCACCAGCACTTCCCTGATGGTCTCGGCAGCAGCCGCACCGTGGTTCTGTGAAATGCCAGAGAATCCACCTGGAGCCCATCGCTGGGGTGTAGAGAACCTGCAACACCAACCTTCAGGGGTGCATTGGATTCTCCTCCAAGCACAGTCAAGTCCTGAAGAGGCCAGCCAGTGTCTGGGAGGTACGGAATTACCATTTTCCTCTCTTGGCAGCGCTTCCGTGGTGGATGGAGCATCACAAGCACTACAGGCATCCACGGCTCTGGGGCACAGCCCTGCGTCCACCTGGAGGCTGTCACACCCCTTTGTGCCCAGCATGGCACCAGGTGCCCCAGGGGCATGCCAGGAGCTCCAAATGCCCTCACAATGACTTGGTTATAGAAGCAAAGAGGGCAGTTGCTGTTGTTTGTATTGTCTGTGTGGACACTAAGCTAATTATTCTCCGCTGAAGATTTAAAGGGAATGAATATATTAATCCACTATCCAGGGCCAGTATAAGGAAGCAATATTCATTAATCTACTGCCACTACACCCAGCTCATCTGCTGGGCAATCATATAACCATGCCATCTGCAGAATCCTTGTGCCTTTTCTTTGGGAAGCAAAGGCTCACCTTTGATAAACTGTTCACCCAAACACCCTTTCCCAGGATGGGAGGGCTCACTCTTCCCTCCTGAGTCGCAGCAAGATAATGGGCAGAAGTAAGGATGCCAGAACACCAACCCAGGGGTAGCTCCAAAGAAAGAGAGGGAGAGAGGCTGGGAAGCTCCTTGGTCCCAGCTGAACTGTATCTCATGCCCTGCCACCTCCTGGGGCCAGGCAGAGCCACTCTAGCCTGCCAGGGCTGTGAAATGTCACAGGGAACCAAGCCAGGCAAGAGGAGTCAGGGAGGATTCCTCTCTCTTGGAGAGCGTTTTGAAAACTAAACGGGCCCAGATCTCCCCCCCTGCTTCTCACCTCCTTCCCCACTCCTCAGAGGTGGGTCAGGGGCTTCTTGTGCTCTCAGCTGGCACTTGAATGAGCAGACTCAAAGCAGGAGGAGCGCCAGGCTTTGGAAATGAGTTGCAAACCCCACCTCTGCAGAGATGAGAGCTGGACCCCCAAAACCACAGGTCTGGCACCACAGCAGGCAGCGATTTTTCTCTGAAATGAGTTTCACTTCACACAGAGCTCTGTTCACTGCACGCCCTCTGCTCCCATTCACTCTTCATTGCCCTACTCATGCACATCTCTCTGTGCATCCTACGGGAACTGCACAGGCAGGTTTACAAAATCAGAAATTCAAATCAGCCTCTTGCTGGGCTTCTGCCACCTCAGAGCCACTGAGGATTTTTTTTTTTCCCCTCCAAAATATGGAACTGCTGCCAGAAATCCCCAGCAAAACAGCTTCTGTTTTAAGTTTTCTACCATTCCAGTCCTGCCACTTATGCGGCTAAAGGAGGAGTAGGTGTTTTGTGGGCTGATGTCCTTGGTAAAATGTGAACATAATAAATAGCACTTTTATTGGCAGCCAGCAGAGGATATTTTCAGCCTATGTGGTCAGATTCCCCACCATCCATAGGAAACATACTGTGAATGACAACTGTTTTTCCATCCTCTGTTCCTCCTGCTTGTAATAAAGGAGCCATCTCCTATGGCCACTGTTCATTAAATGATCCTCACTGCAGAGAAGCAGATTCATGAGATCCTTTGGTATTTTTTTTAACATGTAAGGTGCTTGGTGGGATCTGCGTCACTGCAACTTGAGCCCATAGGATGGCACATCAGATTATCCTAATATCCCCTGTCTGCACCAGCTCCGTTTTTAATTCATCCTTGTCTATCAAAGGTGACCAGAAGTACCCAGTACTCCAGGTGAGGTCAAACCTAGACCTCACACAGGGCATTAATAGTTCTGGCCTGTGCTGGTCTCTACTTGCCTGGTCTAGCTTTGGATAATATTGGCTTTTTCCCAGCCACAACATACTGAGAGCTTAAAGTCATCTTCTGACCAATCTAGGCACCTACGTCTTTCTACACTTCCAGCATTTCTAACCAAGCTACTCCCTGCTGTTCCAGACATTGGGTCATCAGCAAATTTTGTCAACAAACTGTTATTTTTGGGCTGGACTGACTAATAAAAATATTAGATACTTCTAGCAACAAGAACAATCCGAGAGAGCTACTTTTACTACCTCCATCCAGCCCAAAGATTTCCCCATCAATGAACACCTTCTCACTTTCCCTTTGTCCATTTGCTCATTTCAAAAAATCCTGTTCTAAACTTCATCTTGCACAGACTTAATTGCTAATCAACCTGCTAATTTCCCACTATCAAATAGTTTCCACCATCCTGAAAGGGGAAGCTCGGGTATCCTGTCCTATTAGCTGGGCATTAGCTAAATTTGAATGCCTATTGCATTTTGTCCAATTTGTGGATTTCCTGCAATTATTATTTGCATCAAAACCTGTTCTGGCTGCTGATGGGATGCTACCCCCACCTCCCTATTCCTTCTCAAAGTAGGTACGCCAGACTCTTTGCAAAATGGTACCATTCTGCACTCCAGAGGAATATGACCAAATACTTGCCCTTGGCCCTGTGATTTTAAGGGCTGAGTCTTGCACTTTGTGGTATTTTCCTGTCCTTACTCAACCTTTCACAGCACCTTTAGCAAGTTGCAGTGACCAGACCTTCTCAGCCAGGGACAAGCTGGCAGCTGGACAAAGCCAACATGTTTTGCTAAGCATCCCTCAAAGAGAGGGCTTGGCAGAGCTGGGAACGGCAGATCCAGCCCCACATTCCCTCTCTCTCTGCTGCCAACATTCCAGTCCCTGCATGGCCTGGCAGGTGAGGGCCAGGAGAAATGTTTGGCTGTTCTGGGCCCATCAGCTTTGTAGCCATAATTTCTCTGAAGGGAACTGGTCCCACTGGGTTTTCTGTTTTGATTGGGTGTGTATCAGTACTTTTGTTTGGGTGTTTTTGTGTTTAGAGGTGGACCCAAACTGAGCCCCCCACGAAGGAATACATGCCACAGCTTGGGCCCATCTCTAGTGCAATACCTTTTTATTTGTAAATTATATTTTACTCTACAGCTGTTACATTGTTATCAGAACCAGTATATGCATAATCCTACTGCCAGTCACTATTTCATAGGCGTATCCCACAGACTAATGCAGCACTCTGGTGTCTCTTTCTACATTTAAGGTGTTCCTCAGACTGATGTGTGCACAGGTTTTTAATCCTTTTGTCCTTCTCAGTTTGAGTGTGTTATTTTCTGAAGAGCGAGTGTCACGTTTGGTGTTTGTTTGTGTTGTGTTGACAAATCTAGAGCACAGCGGACTTTACTTGTAACTAAATTGTCTCTGTTCACCTGCCAAGGGGACCCTGACGGGGTCCCAAGGGGATGGGGGCAGAAGTGCGGTGCAGATGTGCAGCCGGGGGAAGTCAGCCAGAAGTGAGAAGCAGCTCTTCTCTTTCCTCCCAGTCAGGGCTCTGGGCTGAGGGAGAGACAGCACCACAAATAAAGGGCACCAAGCACGTAGGGTTTGCCCGTGAGGAAGCCCAGGGGCTGTGCAGAGCTGGCAGATCTGGAGAAGGGGATTTCACAGGGTGCTAAGGAGACAAACCCCCTGTTCCAATGCACAAGTGCAAGGAAGAGCCCTGGTTGGGCTCAGTGCTTAGCTCAGGTTCCAGGATGATCGAAGAGCCTGGATGCAGCCTGGTTGTTCTCCCACTTGGAGAACACAAAGGTTGCCCTTAGGTGGCCCTCAGGAACCTTTTGGCTTCCTTTGCCTCGGGTGGTTGCCCAGGCAGGAGCAGCCAGGGCAGGCGCAGGTCCTCCCTGAGCACTCCAGGGTCCCCCAGGTCATTCCTGCAGCAGATCCCAGCCCTGCCTGGATGCTGATGGCCAGTGCTGGCTCTAACACCACGTCATCTGCAGGACTTGCCCAAAGCAGGCCAGATACTGCTAAGAATGACTTTTCATAGGCCAGCACACGGGTTGCTGGGCTACCAGCATGGTTCCCATGTTTCACCTGGAGACCTGGTGCCTCTGAGAAGTGCCAAGGTGGATCTGGTTGGCTTTGGCAAAGGCAGGGGAACTGCTCTAGCAACACTTTGGAGAGATGACTCTTGCCTGGGGTGGTGGAGGCAGGGAAACCAGCTTGTGTTGGGAGGCCTGCAGTGTCCCATCATTCCTCTTCTTTTCTCCTTTGTGGATTGATTGCACCAGAGCTGCAAATCTTGCCCAAAGGATGCCCTCTCCCCATTCTGCTGTGCTGACTTGCTGGCATCACAGCCCTTCTGAACAGCAGCAGCACCTATCTCCATGCTCTGTCAAAATCAGCCTGAGGGCAAAGGAAAAAACAGAGTTCAGACTAAGGTACCAAAGAGTTAACATTTTTTCTAGGTTTACAGTTGTATTTGTAGGATTTGTACTATGTCACATTTATAGCCATGAGATATTATTTTTATGCTGTAAACTTTTACGAATACCTTTTTAAAGAAAGAGTTTAAAAATAAAGGTGTTTTTTCATTTTGCAAAGTCCCATCTCTTCCTTTATTTGCCTGCTTTTGGTTGCTCCCACTCAGATGGGGCTGGGAATACAGCTTAACCCTGTGGTGGGTGAAGGCTGAGCATGTTAATACTCCGTGCATGACCCCGGGGCTTAGTGAAAACCAAGCTGGGAGCCAGGCAGGGAGAAGCACTGCAAGGAGCAGCTGAGCCCAGAGACAGGGTAAGGAAAGGGGGCAGGATCTGCCCCCTCCCTCTGCTAACTGTGCAGCTTGTGGGTCGTGTGGCAGGTGGGTAGAGAGAAGGATACCAGGAGTCCTTCCCATGTATTTCCCCAGCAATCCCAGCTAAGGACTCTGCTCCTCGGAGCATTGTTGGGTCTGTGCTCAGTTCAGGGTGGGGATGCAGGAGAGACGACAATTTGAGCACTGGGCTGGGTGGAAGGAGATGGCAGATAACACTGATTTTTCCACATAGTTTAATAGCTCGGGGCAGTGGGAGGGCCTGGAGACAGCAACAGGGCAGGGCCACTCTGCAGCACACAGGGCTCCCCATGTCCCTCTCTCCTCCCTTCCCCCTAGGATGAGGAATTTTCTGACCCCCTCAACAGATGCAACTGCAGAATCCTGGCTCCCCACACCACCCTTCCCTCAGATCCACATGTCACTCTGCTCCTGTCTCCTTTCCAGAGGCCCTGAGGTCCCCCAGCCGCATGAGAGACAGGCACCTTGTGAGTCCTGACCAAAGTTTTCTCCTCTCTCTAGCTCAGACTTTACTGCTCCTCCAAATTCCATCTCAGGCTGCAAAGCAGAGATGTTTGCATCTGCTCTGAGCCAGGTGCTTGGAAAGCCCAGGGCTGCTGTGCAGAGGGGGTTTTGGTTCAAACATATCAGAGCTGACTCCGTTTTCTGGCTGCAGGATGCAGCCCCCACTGGCAACAGTCGTGCCTCCCTCAGCTCCTGGAAGCTCCCTGTGTTCCCAGGGGTGCAAGGCACGGAGTGCAGCAGCAAGCAGGTCCAAGTTCCAGCAAGGCTCCCTTTCCAGCACGGCCTGTCCTGGGTTCCTGCCTTTGCTCATTTTTCCAGGGTGGAGGTTTGCAGTCTCCCTGACCAGCTCAGGCTGATTCTCCTCAGAAATGCTCTGAGTCACCTGGCACAGCTCAGTCAGGGCATTTTTCTCCAGGAGCTGAATCAGCAGGGAGGAAAAAAAAAAATCCCCTATTGTCCAGAGAGGCTGCATCAAAGGCTTGGGGGGAAGCAGAGAGGGGGAATTGGCAGACCTCAGCCCCGAACCCTGCAGGCTCCCACTGATGCCTACCTTGAAGACCTTTTGTGTGTCAGGATGTGCTGGAGAGGGGTCATGGGACTGGAAATGAGCAGGCCAACATGGGGACCCCCAGAAGGGCATTTTCCCCAGCCCTAAAAAATCTCCTCTCCAGGGATGAGATGGGCACCCCATGGAAGAGCTCAGGGAAGCAGAGACTGCAGTGCCAAACCTTGTAGCTGTGGGGGTACCAACAGCACACAGGTGTTCCCTGTGTGTCCCCAAGCTGCTGCACGGCAGTTCAGGCAGGCAGGGCACCAAGGCCAGCTCTGCCCAGTGCTGGGGTCCCACAGGGCTCGAGCCTGGCAAACAAGCCTGAGCTCCCAGTGCTCCCAGCCAGGGCTCGCTGCAGCCTCCATTCCCCGTCCCCAGCTGGTCCACCAGGCACTGAGCAAAGCTCATCCCATCTTTCACAACCATCAGGGCCTCCACAGATATTCCTGGGCTTGGAGTTGTTCAAAGTAAGGTTGCAGCTTCTCCGAGAGCATCCCCGCCCTGGGCTCAGGGCTGCCTGGGCACGAGAGTTCCAGCAGCACTCCTGGGACTGAGCTGCTGCTTGCACATAAGATTTGGGGTGCAGCCTGCAGGAGGAAGAGCGGGGCACAAAAGAGGGAGGGGACCCTAAGCTTGTCCCAGTGATATGCCCAGTCCAGACTGGGGACCTGTGTGTCCAAGCTGTCACCTGGGGGTCACGGCCATCAGAGATGCTCTGCAAGGGGCCCCCTCAAAGAGAAGGAAGAGGGTTGAGAGATTGTTTCCCTTCTCTCTATTAAACCTGTCTGGTTTAATACTTATTCACATTGGTGAGTCAGTTCTCTCTGAGCTGGCATTTGTTCCTGGAAAAAAAAAAAAATACGACTTAAAAAGAAGAAGGAGGGAAACAAACATCCTTTAAAAAGCCCCTTTGGCTTGAAAGGAGGAAAGAATATTCAAGCAGACGTCTCCTGTGGCCCAGCTGCTTGACAGCGCCCCAGCTCTGGGCAGGAGCTCCCCAGAGCACCATGCTGCCTCTAATTCATGCTCTTCTTCCCTGCATCCTGCCAGGAAAAACTGCTGAGGGGAAACGTTCTTTGGCCAAAAGCTGCCTTTCCTTCTCTCTGGATTCCCTCACACTCTCCAGCCGTCCTTCTGGCCAAAACCAAGAGCTCTCCACGTTCCCATGACTCTTAGTCATCTCCAGCGCAGTCAGCCGTGCTCTCACCTCTTGGGCCCAGGACCTTGTCTTGCTGGTACCTCTCTAACTGCCCCCTTTGGAGAAGCCCATTCCCCTCAGGGCTGTGGAGGCTTTCAGGGCACTGCAGGTGCAGATTCAACAGCCACCTCTGTGCAGGTATTTTGGAACAACCCTTCTGTTTCTGCCCGTGGTCTGTCCTGGTGTTCCCACCACCTCCCTGCTGTTGGGGCTGCAGCTGGGGCAGCTGGCAGAGCCCCTGGCTGGACCTTCCTCCCCTGTGCTTCCTTCCCAGAGCTGTCAGGTGGTGGCTGTCACTTCCCACCCCAGAGCTGCTGTGAACAGCCCTGAACTTCTGCTGCAGGCTGAGGTTATCCTGAGACAGAGCAGTGAGCGAGGGACGCCCTGTGTCTGACAGGATCTGCTAATCCTGCTGACTTGGGTGTCCTGAGGGAACTGCTTTCCTTCAAGCCTTCCCTCACACCTGTTTTGGAAGACCCACGGTCCAGTGGAAGGTTAACAAAACACCTGATTTACTAATTACTAACACTGCTAATTAGCAAACTGTTTAATTAGCGCTTCAAGGTGCCTGCCAGGTTGTCAATTACAGAACAGCTCCAAGCAGCTCCCCAGCAGCCAGGCAGGACAGGTCTGTGCTTGAGCCCTGTGGCTGCCTGGTGGTGACAGGGTCACTCTGAGCCCCAGGCATGGAGGTACTGGGACAGGAGAGAGCAGGGGTCCCCGGGTGCCCCCCAGTCCTTGGAGGTACTGGGACAGGAGAGAGCAGGGGTCCCTGTGTGCCCCCCAGTCCTTGGAAGTACTGGGGTAGGAGAGAGCAGGGGTCCCTGTGTGCCCCCCAGTCCTTGGAGGTACTGGGGCAGGAGAGAGCAGGGGTCCCCGTGTGCCCCCCAGTCCTTGGAGGTACTGGGACAGAAGAGAGCAGGGGTCCCCAGGTGCCCCCAGCCCTGCCAGGAGCCATGGGCCTGCATGCTGGACTCCAGCACATCTCCCTGCCAGGGAGGGTGGTGAAGCTGGCATGGGGCTTGGGGGTGAGCCCCTGTGGCTGCAGAACCCCTCTCTGCAGGAGGGATCACACTTTTGATTAACACAAAATAATCTGGCATCTTCACAGGCTTTTTCCCACCTGGGAGCTGCCCCGGGCTGAGCTGCCTTCGTGGGCCTGTAGGGAGGGAGCCTGCCGTGTCCTGTGAGGGTCCTCAGGTCCTAAAGCCAGCAAGAGCCACCGGGCCCCAGGTGAAACTTGTCCTGCTGAAATAAAATGGAATCCACTGCCCGCAAGTGCAGGGACGCTTTGTGTCCCCACGCAAGGCAATAGTGTAGAAATGTCCCTGGGGATTGGAGTGGACAGAGAACACCAGGATTATCCCAAAGCCCAGCGTGGTGCAGTGGCCCCTGCCAGTCCAGGGGAGTGGTCTGGGGCTGGACTCCTCTCTGAGACCTGAGGGGGACCCCCAACAAGAGGGGGACCCTGCAGCAGGGTGTGCATGTGGCCCCACCTCTGCCATGGGGTTTGTCACTGGTGACGTGACAAAGCACGGCCTGGGTTTTTTTTTTTTCCCCCCTGTTTCAAAAACAAACAAAATAGGGAATTTGTTAACTTGTGGTCAGCTCAGAAAGGAGAAGCTCCCAACAGGGGAGCGCTGGGGACGGTGCCCACGAGAAGAGGCACCCACTGCTTGAGAGGATCCTTCAGAGACATCGGCTCCACGCTGGAGACACCACGGTCCCTGGGGACATGGGTCCTGCTCTCCTCCTGCTGCTCACCACGGCTGGCTTCTGGCATGGTGAGTACACTGGCTCCCAAAGCCTCAGGTCACTCCAGGGGAATTTTGGGATGTGGTGAGGTTTTCCTGGGTGCCTGGTGTGAGTGCTCCATTCCTCCTTGGGTGAGGAGGGGTGCTGGCCTTGGTGGGAACGGGGCTGTGGTGAAGCTGGACCAACAGGCACACAGCTCCTGGACGTGGAGGGTGAAGCTAGGCTCCCAGTCATGTGTCCCAAAAAGCTGCTGTGGGCTGGCATGGTCCCTGTTTCTGGAGGCCGCCGCATGAAGCGGACACTGCTGTGAGCAGCTTCAAGGATCCTTGGCAGAATGTGTGGCACTGCAGGGAGGAGACACCAGTGCTGGAATTCAGTGCAGACTTGGCTGTAGCAGCTTTCTGAAGGTCATCCAGAGCTGGCTGTGATTGGAGAGGGAGGGCAGTGGTGGGAAGAGGGAGTGTTGCTGCTCTGCGTTGGCTCTGGAGCCTGGCTTGCCCTTGGCTGCCTGCAGCCCTGCCAAGCTAAGGCCAAGGAGGACGGAGAGGTGCACGTAGCATAGGCAGAGCCTTGGCTGTGGGGAGGTAGGAGAGGGAAGCTTCCCACTCTTTGGGTCTGGACTGGGTTTAAGATGAAGTAATGGTTCAGCAGCAACTGCATCCTGAGGGAAGCTCTTTCCAAAATAACTCTTTGCTCAAATGGGGAAGGAGCTGGAGATGTTTGGTCTGGAGGTGAAGGAGTCAGGAAAATCGGCTGCATTGGCACCTCCCGAAGCACCTCATGCCCAGCTGGAGTGTCTGAGCATTGCTGGTGTCTGGTGGTGCTGGCACACACAGCAGGGCTGTGGAGCCAGGATGTGATGGGAACAGAGCTCAGCCAGCCAAGAAGGGAAAGGTGAACACACCTGTTTTTTAAGGCTGCAGAGATGACCAAGAGGTGATAACCCACCAGCCTCAAAAAAGAGTCACTAAGCCTGTTTGGAGGTTTACAAACAAAGAGATGGAAACCAGCATTACTAATCTTGCAATCTGAAGTTCTGGGAACCTCTCGGGTCCTGTGTGGCACTCACCTTAATATTCCTCCTGAGCTTGCTTGGGGACACAGAGAGACTGTGGTGTGAAGTCATCCTTGTAAGGGACAGCCTGTGGGGAAAGCATTCAGAATGTGACTGGTAGGCAGCAAATCCTTCTTGGGTCACTGTGGTGCTCATGTTTTCAGCCCAGGGAATTTGCATCCCTCTCACACAATGTTTCACTTTAAGTGACATTCACAACATGTTAAGTAGAATTTTCTAGGTCTGCTGTGCTGGATTGTGAAGGCTGCAGGGATTTTAATTTCTAGTGGGTTTTTTTGCAGTAACAGGGTAATCTCTGTGAGAGATCATAACAATAGCTGCCAGGATCTGTCCAAAGGCTCCTTGAGCCACTGGCCAGTGCCCATCACCAGCCGTGACATCTTCATGAGGCACTGTCTGCCTCCTCAGGCTGTAGGACACACATTTGTGTGAGTACCAGCACTGCTGGCCACTGGCAGCCCAAAGCTGCACCACGCCAAGGTTCTACAAAATAACAGCCTCCAGCTGGGGTCAGAGCCTGACTTCATTCTCCTATCTCTTGGACTGCAAGTGCACCTTCTGTGAGAACTCAGGGCTGATGTGATTGTTGTGACCTGGGCTCTTGCTGAGGGATGGTAAGGGGCTCAGGTCAAACAGAGGAAATGTTTTAAATCTGAACATCTTGCATCTGTGTTCTTGGCCATCTTGAGGTGTATTCCTGGGGGTTTTGTTTTCCTGTTGTGGGTAATCAAAACCTCTAAGGTAGAAGCCCCAAGCAGAGCTGCCATGAGCACTCTCTTCTCCATCCCCAGTCCCCCAGATACCGTAGGTGACCCTGGGGAAGGGGTCCTCAGAAACCAAACTTTTCCTTGCTGTCACTGAGGGTGAGACAAAGGGAGCTCAGGTCTGGTGTGAGTCCCTTTCAGAACCTGACCTTAGCCTAGTTACTCCCCAGGACTAACCCAAGATCCTGGTGTCTGGCTTCTGTGGTAAGGATCCAGGACACTTCTGTCATACCAGCCTTCACTTCTCCTTCCTCACCAAACGCTCGGCAGAGGAAAGCAGTGTTTTGGCTGGCATGAGAGAGGCAGGGACAGAGTCTGCAGCTGTAAGGAGAGGTCATGGTTACACAACCCAAGTGTGGTAAAACCTCTGGCCAGCAGTTACTGGCAGTGCTGCGGAAGCTGCTGGAGAGCAGAAGACAGACATCCTTTGGCTTTGTGCAAGATTGCACAGTGGTCAGCAGGGAGAGAGCCTCCCCCAGCTTCCCCATTCTGGAAAAGGAGCCACTGCTTTGACTCATCCCCCAGCCCACATGAAGGAGAGGGCGCTTGGGTGACCACCACCTACCCTCGTCCTGCATTTATGTCTCTGTCTTGTCTGTCCCCACCCAACTTGTGTGTGCTCATATCACCGATGCGAGTCTCCAGTGACAGCCTGAAGGCTTTTTCCTCACTGCTCTGGAGAGAACCTATCCAGAGCCTTTTCTGGCCACAGCATCTCAGTCATACCTGTAAGCTGGTGACAACAAAGATGCACAGTGAGATGACTCCTGTTTGTTTTGTTTTCTTTCCTTGCCCTCATGCTGTGGCCAAACCAAGGACAAGTGACAACGCGGTCTTTCTCTGAACTAATTTGAATGCAACTCTGAGTCAAAAGAGCTTGGCTCCCCATGAAATGGTGCCAAAATCTTGGATGTGTGTGGATAGCCAAGCAAAGAGTAGGTGAGGGAAAAGGATCCAGTGACAAAGAGTTAAAGCAATAGAAACATCGAGCCCCACTAGAAATCACAGCTTAGCAAAAAGGGAGGAATGTTTTGCCTCAGATATGTAGAAAATGTAGCTTTGTAAATTACTCTGGGATATGTTTTTCTCCATTCTGGGCTCCTCCTCTTTCCATAGAAAGATAAAAAGCATATTAAAAAAAAAAAAAAAAAAAGAGAGAGAGAGCGCGATATAAAATGTCAAATATTCCATGCTCCAAAGATTCTTGTCCTCTGCTTCTCCCCACAGGGCCAGTGAGTTTGAGCTAGGCCTTCTCTGACCTTCCCCATGGCAACTGTGACACTTAACATGCTGCTCTTTGGGCTCTGACGTGTGGGCTCTGGATGGCACAGCCCTGAGCACAGCTGGACACACTGTTGTTCTTTGGGCATCACCTTCCTCTCCAAGAGAGCTGTGATCAGGGTTGGATGAGGATGGGGATGTGCTTCTGCTGGCTGCTACAGGGACAGTGTCCATGGCAGGAGGATCGCTGTCTGCAGAGCAATGGATTGATAAATTCACAGCTCCTTTGTGATTAGTGTTATTTGAATGAGGGTGCGTGTCCCTTTAAGATGTGAAGCTGTGTTAGCGCCTGGAAGGAAAGCAGAAGTGGGAGAAAAGCCCTGGATAGGGGCTGGAAGGGGGTGCAGAGCCCCTCAGGCACAGATAGCCATTTGCAATGTGTTTCCTGTCCTCCCTGGCGTGGGGCGGCTCTACCGCTTCTTCCCCAACCCCGTGGCACTGATTCATTTTGCACTTCCCCCCACCCTAAATATAGGTGGTAACTCAAAGAACTCGCTGACAGGGCAAAACAGGGAAAAAATATTTCCCTCTGACACTAAGGCTGGAGTAGGAGCCTGGTTCCCTTTTATTCAGCCAGCAGAGCAGGCATCTTCAAAGTAGAGATGCATCAGAACTCTGGTTGGTTGTGATTCCTGTGTCTGCAGGACTGGTGTGTTCTGTGAACAGCTGCAGCTATGGGCTTCCATCAGCTGTTTAGCTTTTCCATGCCTCAGTTTCCTCTCCCCAACAGGAATAATAATGCTGTCTCATTTCATAGTGTTTTGTTGGTGTCTGTGAGGAGAATGCAGTGTGTGACTCCATGATAAACATGAGGAGGTGTCCTTTAAAATCCAGTACTTGGCAACAAAAAGCCAGTCTTCCCAAATTATGTGCACTGACCTCCTGCTCTGCAGGAGCCTTCCAGGTCTGTTCTAGCCCATCTCAGCGCCAATGCAACGGAGAGCCCCACGCACCAAACTTGGCTTAAACTCCACCAAATGATACTATGGGCTAAACCAGCTCAGAGCAGCTCTGCCACAAAAGGAAAACTACTGTAAGAAGAGGCAAAAATCAGCAGGAACAATTGCAAAGCTGGCATTTGCCCTAATCAGCTCCAGATGACTGTTTTTCCTTTCCCAGTGCTCTAAATGTTCAAATGGCAGGGAAGAAGGAAGTGTGGAGGGTGGCGTTTCTTCCCTGAAACTCTTTCTTTGGAGTATCAGGCCGTATGGGTCTGGTGGGACAGAGAATGGGTGGAGTGATGTGAGCCAAAAAGCCACTCTAATCCCAAGCTCAGCCTTTTCCCCATGCTAAGCTACTCCATTCTCAGCAGCGTGAACTCCAACAGAGAATCTTTAGGGATCATTTTTGCATTCTCACTCTCTCTCTCCCTTGCAGGCTCAGCATCTCCAGTGATCAGCCCTGACCTCCCTGCTCTGGTTGTCAACACGGGTGATCCAGTCCTCTTGCACTGCTCAGGAGAGTCTGAAGTTGCATGGAATAGCAAAAAGAATACCTTCAGTAACCACACCATCAGCACGCTCAGCATTCCCAAGGCCACTTACAGGAACACAAGCACCTATAGCTGTGGTTACGTCAACAGCAGTGACAAGGGCATTGCAGCCATCCACCTGTTTGTGCGAGGTAACCCCGCTTCTCTCTTCCCACATGCACTGGCAGAGCAGCCTCCTTCCAGGGAGACACTGACAGGTCCTTTCTGCTCTGCTGTGCTTGTGTGTGTGTGTTCTTGGGGAGCAGTGCGGGCTCCCGGTGGATCCACAGCCATGTGAGTCCACATAAAATGGAGCCCGTGGCTGAAGCACTGGGATAAAGTACATATCTCATGTATATGTGGGTCTCTCCTGGATGTCTCCCTCCTTCCTCTGTGGCTTCCTTTCTTGAAAAAAGAGGGATGTAAGTCTGTTCAGTGTTGTAACGAGCAGTGAGATTTGTAAATCAGAGAACCGTATTGCCAGTACCTCAGATAAGGGAGAGAGTCACATGAATTACATGCTCACAACATGGCCTGAACCCCAAATATTCTTTTATCCCAGAAGAAGCTGTGCTGTGGTAGCTCTACCACTTGACTTCATCCCTTCCCTTGTAGCAGAGGTGCTGCCCTGAGTAGGGAAGCTGGAGGTATCATGCGTAAAACTAGCACCATGGTGAAAATTTAATTAGGGGTGTGCATAATTTCCAGCCTCTCTTATCCATGGACATTTGTGAGGTGGTTGCTGTGATCCCCTCAAGTGCCTTAGCAGGAGCTGGGTTTGTCATGTGAGTGTTTGGAGGCTGAGTCAGGCAGGGCTGCCCCGGCATCGAACTCCCACTGGGCAGCAGTGCTGGAGACCGGCCTTTGCTGGAATGTGTTTCTCAGCTTCAGTGCGTTTTCTCACCCCTCTCACAGCCTGTCTGTCTCCTCTGCAGACCCCGATAACGTGTGGTACACCCCCCAGTTCCGCGTCCGGGGAATCGAAGGTGGGAATGTTGATCTGCCCTGTCTCATCACGGCCCCCGAGTACGGATCCAACGTGACTCTGATAATGGATGACGCCTCTCCTCTCCCACCTGGGACCAACTATTCCTTCAGTGCTGAGAAAGGAGTTAGGCTCTACAATGTGCAAAGCAGGCATAAAGGTTCTTACCGATGCCAAGCACAGATAAATGGAAAAATAAAGAATTCATCAAGAATAAGATTGGTTATGGAAGAAGGTAAAGAACTGGGGTTGTTGCTGTCCTAAGGGCCACAAATAGCTAAGCTGGCCACAGTAGATAGTCAAGGAAAAGCTCCTTGCCAGTGGCAGGAAAGACCTTCTGAACTGGCAGTTTCTTAAGGTTCTTTTAATGGAGGCCAAATTCCACCAGCCTCTGGCAAATTGGTTCCTTCAGATGAGTTTGCATGGGTTCAGCAGGCTCCAGATCTGTGCAGGCACTGTCACAGACCAGAGAAAAGTGTCCACTCTCTCTCCAGTGTTCTGCAAGTCCTTGGGCCCCGGTGCTCCATCTGGGACCAGGGCAAAAGCTTCTCCTTCCCTTTCAACCCACAGTCCTGGCTGCTGTGCTCTCCACAGCTGTACTGCATCCCACAGACACCTGCTCAAAAGGGAGGGGTGATCAATAGGGAGGGGGAAGGCAGGGGGTAAAGAGGCTAAAGAGGATGGAAAGGAGGAGGTAGAATCATAGAATAGAGTCATAGAATAGTTTGGGTGGGAAGAGACCTTGAAAATAATCTAGTTCCAAGCTCACTGCCATGGGCAGGGATGCTACCTGCTAGATCAGGCTGTTCAGGCCCCACCTAACCTGGTCTTGAACACTTCAGGGTGGGGCATCCACAGCTTCTCTGGGCAACCTGTGCCAGCGCCTCACCACCCAAGGTAGCCAGGTTCTAGGGGTTCTCCAAAGCACAGGGACTCACTGGACAAGCTGACGCTGGATCTTTCTCTGCTTGCCTTTGTGCAGCACTGGAGAAACCTGTGTCAGTGATGATGCACCCCGCAGACCATGTGAGAATCGTGGGAGAACCTTTTCGAGTCACCTGCAGAGTGATTGCTCCTTCCCACAAGTATGACATCAGATGGGTGACAGCAGCAAAGACAGTAAGTTGGGGTGTGGGGCTTTCCTGGAAACTGGGGGACACAGGGTAGTAACAACTGCCCAGACTCACAGAAAAGCCTTGAACTACCCGACCAAAGCAGCTATTCAAGCTGTAGGAATTTGAATATTCTTTATTTGGGATGATGCTGGATTAAGAAACACCTGCCTGTTTTCAGAATTGTGCTGCAAGAGAGGAGAGTGTGTTGTTTCAGCTGAGTTTATTGGACAGGAGCCACAGTACCTGCTAAAGCAACACTTCTCCACCCAGCCCTGCCAAGGCTTATAAAGAAGCAAACATTTTCAGGACAGAGTTCTCCAGAGAAAAGATATGTGTGAAGAAAAGGAATTAATTTCAAAATCTCAGTAATGCTGACTTCTAACTGCTGGATGGTTAGATGAGGTTTGCTAGAAGTCCTTATCATAACTGATGACTTTGTTAAGGAGATGAAACAACACACAGTGTTTGGATGTACAAGGTCTGTTTGGATCACACAGTGTAAGGCCAAGCTGCAGTCAGAAGGCTGACAGCAGCTGTAACCTAACTGCTGTGGAATATCTGCCCCTGGGTTTAATGTGTCTCTGGGTCTCCACTCAGGCTGCTCTCAGTGAGGAGCTCCCTGGCCCACAGCAGGGGAGGTGTGTTTGCTCTGCCCTTCCAATGTGTGCTGTTCCCTCTCTGCCTGACAGGTCACGAGAACTAAAAGGACTGACTTTGCAAATGGTAACTACTTCATCAATGACACCCTGTTCGTTGCAGCCGTGACCATGGAAGACAGTGGGAAGTACATCTGTATAGCTAACAATTCAGTGGGATTCAGGAATGCCTCAACAATGCTTCAGGTAGTAGGTGAGTACTTCCCCAAAAGCCTAAATCACGTGTAGCCTTGAGTATTTGCTGCTTCTGCCTCCATTCTCTTCTTAGATTTGTTGTTGAGAACATAATTCTCACTTGTTCCTGAGGGCTTACATGAGAATTGTGGAGCTGCTAGGAAAGGAACTGGTGTTCCCTTTGCATCTTGAGGGGCCAGAGGATGTGGTTTGGGCTCTGGATGAAAAATTGGAGTGCTCTTCTTAGTCTCTGTTCATTTATAAACAGCTTTAAAACAGTTAAAAGGGAATGGGACAAGGTTGTGCTGGAAGACCAGGAAAGGCTGGTTAGAAGGAAGGGAGAGCCCCATGAGCGGAGTATGGATCTTTGTCTCTTCCAGTCACAGATCCACACAAGGGGATTCAGGTCTATTGCACACTTGTTCGTAAATCAAGATGGAAAATTCATCCTCACAGCTTACAGGCTGGAGTTTGCTGATGATCCAAAGCTGCTGCATAGCACAGCTCAGAAAGAAGGCTTAGTCTGAGTTATTTCCTAGTGAGAAGACTGGATTTTAGCTAAAGGGCCTGTCTTTTACAAAAAATTAGGAGATACTGTTTTAGCCTCATCACTTCTCAGGATATAGCACGGAAAACTTCTTTCCCCTTGAGGCTTCACTAGGGTTTTCTAGCTCTCCTCAGGCAATGTAACCCAAGGTGCTGTGACAAAGAATAATTTAAGAGTACTCTTTTGGCAATGTACCTGTGTAATGTTTCATTCCCTCCTGCAGTCTCCCAGTGAGGCTGCTCTTTCCAATAATGATCCATTTATGGAGCTGGTTTAAGGTTATTCCAGGTCTCTGGACATGCCTGCTGACGGTCATGCTCTCCTCCACCCTGCAGAGAGAGGTTACGTGCACCTGATCCCAGGGCAAGCCACCAGCCAGGAGGTTGCTCTTGGAGAGAGTGTGAAGCTGCAGGTCCACATTAAGGCTTACCCAAAACTTCTCCAGGGGGTCTGGGAACACACGAATCCCTTAAAGAACTCTAAACCCACCATATTGGAGGGCCAAATGATCTCTGGAAACAACTGGTACGTGCTCTTTGTCTTCTACACTGGCTATGGCATGTTTCCAAGAGAGATTTCCTTGAGACAGGCAGGCCCCATTCTACAGAAAACTCTCTGGTTTTAAAGAGGGAAACTGTTCTGCATTTCTGTTTTCTCTTTCCAGTATTATTAGCAAGCCACAGAGTGATCAGACCAAGGAGGACACCACCCTTCTCTAAATTGGCAGCCTTCTCTTTAGAAAGCCTTGTGGAAGTCAGTATCACATTTGTGATCTGCTCGTTCAATCCTGCACTCTCCTCGCCAGAAGAAATTGCAGGAGTGGATGAACAGAACAAAAAGCTTTAATTCCCTCACTGGTCCTTGGACCCATCCCCTGCTCTGAGGTCAAAAGAGTGTGCACTGAGAGGCACTGAGAGCCCCATGGCAGAAGTCACAAACATTGTCATGTGAATATGGTCTGACAGACAGGACAGGTCTGTTCTTCCAAAGCCTTCAGACAACTGAGACCAAGGGGAGACTGAAAGAAAATCATTCCATTTGTTGGGGTTTTGGGCAATTCCCCTTTCATTTTCTTAGAAACAAAAAACTACCCACAAGAGGAACTGTGCCACTCGGCAAAAATTTAGGGTGAACTCTTTCTTGCACTGGGGGCTGAGAAACGGGCTGGGGGCAGAGGGGAGCGGGCACCTAAGGGGGCATGACTTCATGGAGAAACTCATTCTGCCAAAGGCAGGAGGACCAGCATCCCCTGACCCTTGAAAGGCAATGATTTAGATGTTAAATTATTTTCAGCCGTAGCCTTTCAGAAGTGCTGAAGTGCACTTGGGGGCAGAAGGTGTTTGCTCTAAGGAAGATCATTCCCTCCCTACTTCCCCCGAAGAAGCAACAGGCAGGCTCCCTGATGGGCTGGGATTAGTGCTGGAAGTGTTCACTGCTCCAGAGCACAGGAAACAGCAGGATCTCATTGAACAAGGCCTGTGCTCTTCACAATGTTTCTCTCTGCGAGCAGGTACAACAACACACTCTTCCTGAACCGCCTCAAGGAAGCAGAGGGAGGGTTCTACACATTTCATGCCCTCAACAGTGTGACCAACGAATCAGTTACCTTCAGTATCTCTCTGAAATGTAAGTGCTTGTCCATTCTTTCACCCTGCTTGCCCCAGCTGGAAAAAAAAGTTGGCTGGGGTCCCGGGCTGCTTCCAGCTCAGCACCCACAGGTCACACAGACCCAGCCCAAACCTCCCTGTGTGTAGCACCGGGGTTCCTTCTGGTTTATTGTCACATGCATGGAAAGGAAACCAGAGCGTGGGGGACGTGCTCTTCCTCTGGCCACGGCATTCACTGTTTATGTGACTCCCCCAACAGCTTCTCCAAGGGTCTGCAAAATCAAGGTGCCAGCCGATGACCCCAGCATCCTTCAGTGCACGGCCATCGGGTACCCTGCCCCACACATCGAGTGGTACCAGTGCCCGCTGCACTCGGACAGGTGAGCACTGCCCCGGGCACTGAGCACCTCCAAGCTGTGCCCTGCCCTTGCCGTGCTGGCATTCGCTGAGCAGCACCACCTGCGCCCTGGGCAGGGAATGCAGCAGAGCCTGCCCTGTTACAGAGACAGGGATGCTGCTCTGCTGGAAAAAGAGGTTCTTGGGGTTTGCCTGAGAGGAATGGGCATTTTTTGTTCCTGAAGTCCTCAGCTTGAAGAGATTGTCCAGCTGTGATTTGTGTTCTCCCCATGCTTTTCCAAGGAACATGTGGATCCCATGGAAAAGTGCCCTGGAGTATGTTGCCATCCTGGCTGGCTCAGTCATCTTTTTGGGACTCCCACAGGTCTGAGGCTCTGCAGAGCATGGTTTTACTGAGCTACAGAGTCATTGGAAGCAACTGCAGCTGTCTGCACAGGGCTGTTGTGTCTCAGGACCAGCCCCAGTGAAGGGACTGATGGCAGAACACATAAAGTGTTAATTATGTGTGCTGAGCCACATAAAGCAGTCATAGCTCTGTCTGTACAGGGCTCTGGTGTTCAGGGAGAAGTCTTTAACCGAGCATAGAGTAACACACCTCACAGAGCCACAGCCCTAATTCCCTTTGTCTCCTCTCCAGTCTGACACCGGCCCCGCTCAGCTGTGAGCTGCTGTGCTGCAGAGGAGCACTCACTGTCTCCTCTTGCCATCCCTGCAGGTACAGTGAGGAGTACAGATTGATAAGGAATGACTCCAGACCCCAGGTGGTGAATATGTTGCCCTTCCAAGAGGTGGAGGTGGAGAGCATCATCCTCTTCCAGGAGCTGGGTGACAACTTCACCTTCTGCTGCGTGGCTGTTAACGGGGAAGGGAACGCCTCTGACATGTTTCACTCACTCACCATCACCAGTAAGATACAAACCACCAGCCTGGCAGAGTGGGGGAGAATGTGGGGGCTTTGAGATTACATCCCTTATGTGTATGCCCACTGTCTTGCACGACAGCTGGGACAGATTCCACAAGCCCTTTATCCTCACAGCTGTGAGTCCTAGGAGCTGTGTGGGAATTTCTGGCTGGGTTATAGCCTGGAGCCAAAGGCTGAGCCACACCACGAGCATCTTATAACTGCAGGACTCAGCTCCAGGGCAGGGTGCATCCAGCAGTTTCTCAGCCAACAAAAATACAGGAGCTGCATCTTTTGGTGGAGTTGTTCTTGCTACGCAGATCTTGGTCCCCAGTCAGTCTGGCCTGCACCTCATGCTGTTTGTGTGGAAACAGGGGGGCATGAGGAGAACCATTGCAGCCTAGAGTTTGGCATTGAGAGTCTGGGAGCTCCCAGCAGCTCCCAAAAGGGAGTACTGAGGGCAGTGCTGGGGTGTGTGGCATACAGAGGAATCCAAAGTGAATAGCTGGGCAAAATGCTCTCAGAGTTGGGATTGAAATAAGAGCATTGTCTCATTCTCCTTTTTTTTCTTCTTCCAGGGAGCATCGTGGCCCTTCCAAACAAGCTCTTCAGCCCTGCTCTCTCCTCCTGCATAGGCACATTGGTGCTGCTGCTCCTCATACTCCTCTTCCTGCTCTACAAGTACAACCAGGTCAGATTCCCTGCTGCAAGGGCTGCCCAGCCTCAGAGGACACACAGCCTCTGTTGGCACCAGGGCAGGGAGAATTCAGCTTGGAGGTACCAGACCAGCTTCCTCCTTCACCTCCCCTTCCTCCCAGCTTCCCCCTGGAGTTTCCTGCTGCAGGGCAAAGCTCATGCACCCAGCCCTGTGTATTAATACCTCCCTTGTCCTGGTTCTTCAGTCTTGTAGCCAGAGGTCAGTGTGGTTATTGTTTGGTGTCAGACGAAGGCTCTCACTCTGTGCTGTCAGTTGCCCCTAGTTTTGCTCTGGCCCTCACAAATCCACAGACTGAATTAAGGGAGGGGGGAAAAAAAAGGGAAAAAAAAAAAAAGTTTTGCAGTTTGCATCTACTTTTTATTCTGCTCACTGCTTTATAAAAACCTGTTTTTATGGAGAAACAGGATGATGTTAGAAGCTTGTTTCCAGGAAGACTTGGTCACTATTTTTATGTAATAACTTGCCCCATTTTCTCTGCAAGGCTCATTTCCAGCATTTGGATTCCTTCTCTGTTTTTTCCACAAACTGAACCAATCAGTAGCCACCTCTGCTTCATCAGTGGGTGAAAATCTCCTGGTTTTTGGCACCTTTCCTTTGACAGCCTATCAAGGCTAAAGATTTTGCAGCAAAGTTCTGGTGCTGGTTGTCAGAAAATCCATCAGAGCCCTCTCTCAGACAAGCACCTGCAGCTTAGCAGGCAGAGCTGCCTTTGGACAGTGGTCCAGAGACAGAGAAAGATGGATCAATGTGCAAGCACAGATCTGAAATAAATAGCTTTTTGGAAGGGCTTGTGAGCCCACGAGAAGCAGGACATATCTATAAATAACACAGTTACCTATCTCAGACAAGCACCAGCCTTCCCTGCTCAGGGACTCCAACGCTGCCTCTCTGCCCTGCCTGCTTACTTCTGCCATGACATTCTTGGAAAAGAGAAATTCTTACTTCTCTTTCTCCTTTTTTATTTTACCCTTGTAAGGGAAGTGGGGCTGGGCCAGCTCCACTGTTCTGCTGTGCTCAGCAAGCAGGGGCGCAAGGAAGGAGACACAGTGGGGACATCTCCCTCCAGCACCAGCTGGGCACTGGCAGCCACTGCTCTGGCTCTGCCATTCCAAATGATGGCAACAGGCTGCTTCCAGAGGCAACAGAGCCTCCCTCAGTCATAGGTGATGACCTGGGGAGAGTTCACAACTGCAAAGAGTCCAGGCTGTCCAGAAAAGGCTCTCTCACTCAGTCCAGGTTCAAAAGATATTTGATGGGCTGAAATCTTTATCTTCCCTCTGCACCTGCAGAGTGAGCTTGACTGGATGCTGGGGCTGGGAAACGGGAAACTCCCCGTTTGGGAATCACTGAGTAACTGGAGTCTCCTCCTTGCAGAAACCCAAGTACCAGGTGCGGTGGAAGATCATTGAGGCCTGTGAAGGCAATAATTACATCTTTATCGATCCCACTCAGCTGCCATACAATGAAAAATGGGAGTTTCCAAGGAACAACCTCCAGTTTGGTAAGAAACCTTCCCTGCTGTTTGCCTGGCGGCAGGAAGCTCATCAGAGAGCTGAAATGCTTCAAGAGTCAGAGTCAAAGCTCTGAGTGATATCCAAAGCTGCATCCAGACATTCCAGCAGCATCCTTAACCAGGCCTTGCTGCTCTCTTCCACACAGGGTGGGAAGTGGTAGGGTGCAACCTTTCCTCCCTCCTTTGCTCCAAGGAAGGCTGCAGGGGTCATGTCCCTCCTCTTGCATGTGGGGTCATTCCTAAGGCACAGACTTGGATGAGGTAAAGTTTGGACATGGCCTCTTTCACACCATCTTTGCTCACAGAAGGGTTCCCCACAGATGTTTGCCAGCTCCTGACTAAGGGATGTATCATCTTGTGTGAGCCCAGCAGGAGTCCCCATCCACCAGACATCCTCCTCAAGGCTGTGTGCAGGACAGCTGCTCAATCTTTCTCTATAAAATGTTTTAAAAGTACATTTTTTTTTTCTCTCTGCAGGAAAAACTCTTGGAGCAGGAGCCTTTGGAAAAGTGGTAGAAGCCACAGCTTTTGGGCTGGGCAAAGAAGATTCGGTGCTCAAAGTGGCTGTGAAGATGCTAAAGGGTGAGCACAGAGCAACTTGCAAGGGCTGAAATCCTCCAAGCTCCTCGGGGTAGGATGTAGTGTGTGCTCACCACATGTTGGTGCTCACAGGCTGCGAAACTACTTTTAAAAGTTGTTTCTGTGCCAAGTACCAGATGCTGGAGTCACACTACTGCCTTTTTTGTGGACAGGGCAGGCCAGAGGCACAGTTAGAGGACACAGTGTTCACTCTAAGTGTGTCTCCTCCTTTTATTCCACAAGTCTGTCAGCACCTTTTTCTGTCTCTCCTTAATCTCCGCCTTGTCCCTCCCTCACTCCTTCACGCAGTCCTTCTCTGCCCTCACAGCATCAGCAGACACGGACGAGCAGGAGGCTCTCATGTCTGAGCTGAAGATCCTGAGTCACCTGGGGCACCACGAGAACATTGTTAACCTGCTGGGGGCGTGTACCTGTGGAGGTAGGATCCCCCAGCCCTGCTGCCCCCGCAGACCCCCCCAGAGCCCCTCCTCTGAGGCACAGCGTGAGCTGACGGGCTGTGCGGATTCTGCTGCCCTCTCAGGGAAAGCAATCCCCAGGACAGGTCCCAGTAACATCATTCCTTAATGAACCTTTTCTGCTGCTCTCCCAGGCCCAATCCTTGTCATCACCGAGTACTGTCGCTATGGAGATCTGCTGAATTTCCTGCGGAAGAAGGCAGAATCCATAATTATCCAGGATTCTGCCCTGGACACCTCTTTAGACAGTGCTGCTGATTACAAAAACATTGAGCTAGAGAAAAAATACATCCGCAGGTAGGAGCAGAGCTTGGGCAGCTGCAGGGCTGAGCAGTGCAGGGCCTGGGTACTCACTGGGAGGAGTGTGAAGAGCACTGTGCTGGGGAGAGATCAAGGTCAAAGGCTGCATGTGTTTAGACCTGGTCGTAGTACCGAGTTTTTCGAAGACTTTGAGAGCAGTCATTGAATAGCCCACAATAAATCCAGGTTTCAGCCCTGTCTGTCCTTCCACGATTCAGAAACAAATCTCTCTGGCTTCCTGCACTACTGGGCACATGTGTTTGGTAGGATGAAGCTGACTGCTCCCCATCAGCCAAGAGCTTAAAAAAGGGGGAGCGGTTCCTGGAGCCCCATAACACAGAGTGCCCATGTTCCCTTTCTGAATCAGCTTCAAGTTTGCCTTTGCCCTTAAGTCCCTTTTGCAGGCAGGCACGTGGTTTCTCCTCTGGTGGATAGGGAGCAGGGCAGAAGGTACTGCTGGAGGGTTCTAACAGCCTGCCCCCCTCTCTGTTGCTTCTTACGCAGTGACAGTGGCTTTTCAAGCCAGGGTTTGGAAACATATGTTGAAATGAGGCCCGTGTCGTCATCATCATCTTCAGCAGCATCAGATTCTGTGCAAGTCAGGGGTGAGTCAAAGGCTCATTTCTGTGATTTCATGATTTTTTTCTTTTGGCCATCCTGTTTGGTTTAGCTCTGGGAACCACAAGAGGCCACAGTTTGCGTTACTCACCAGCTTTACAGCAAATCTGAATGTCTCCATTGAATTTCAGGGAGAAGCTTGGAGGAAGAAGGTGAAGCCAGGGAGGATCTCCGTCCTCTCAATCTCTCTGACCTGCTACAGTTCTCCAGCCAGGTGGCCCAGGGCATGGCATTCCTCGCATCAAAGAACGTGAGTGCCGAGAGGACCCCTGCCCCCAGCACACCAAGTGGGAAACACCAGTCCAGACAAGCAGGAGCCACCTGCAGAAGGCTTGGGATGTCTTTGGATGGGGTAGCCAAGCCCAAGCAAGCTGCTGCTGGAAATGGGGCTCTCTGCTCTGTCTGCTGGATCCAGACAGGCTGGGCCCTGGAGTCTGGTGTTCCCTCCAGAGCCTTTGCCTCCCATGGCCATCACGGCAGAGCAGTGTTACAGGGGGAACCCAGGGCTGTGCATCATGCTGGTCTCAACATTTTCTCCCGTTTTTGCACAAGGTCAGGAACTTTGTTGTGAAGCTTTCTCGCTTTGGCAGCGTCCCTGCTGCCCCAGGGACAAGGAACTGAAAGTGGCTGTTGAGCTGACGGCCAGAGCTGGCTCCGAGTGTCAGTCACCCTGTGACTGCTTCAGAGATGAGGACACAGTGTCAAGAGCCCCTGGATCTGAGCCTCACCCTCTGGGGAAGATGACAGCCCCATGAGCGATTAAAGAACAGAGCATGAAATGTCACGGTGTCTTAACATTGCAAATGAAGTGCTTGAAAGAGAGCTACACACACGTAGTTTGTACATGACATGATGCCTCAGACTGGGGCTCTTCAAGCAGTACATGCTTCCCTTGCCCCTACAAGCATTGCTTTGGTGGCAGGCCTAGGCAGTAGGGAAGTTTTTGGAACTGTTGGGGGCCAGTGACTGGGTCTCAGTTGTGGTCTCTTCTCCGCAGTGCATCCACCGTGACTTGGCAGCCAGGAACGTGCTCATATCAGACGGACGGGTAGCCAAGATCTGTGACTTTGGCCTGGCCCGGGACATCATGAATGACTCCAATTATGTTGTGAAAGGCAATGTAAGTAATAAAAGTGGGCACAAGAGAAGGTACAAGGGTGGGGGCGGGCTGAAGGAGCATGAAGGACAGACAGAGTGTAGCATAAGCTGCCAGCTTGTCCCAGTCTGCAGGACTCTCTGCTCTTCCAGGCCCGCCTGCCCGTGAAATGGATGGCTCCAGAGAGCATCTTTGACTGCATTTACACAGTGCAGAGTGATGTGTGGTCTTATGGCATCCTGCTCTGGGAGATCTTCTCCCTTGGTAAGAAAGAACCAAGCTTACAAACATCTTTTGTTTTCTGTGGCTCACTACTGCCCTAATGTATCTGCAGAAAAACTTCTAAGAAAGAAGGAAGGTTGACAAAAATCTAGGTTTATCGGGGCCATAAAACACTGTGTTATGTTTCCAGAGGGACCATTCAAAACAAAGAATCCCACACCATTTTCTCTAACTCAGACCCCCCTGGGTAGCAGCAGCTCAGGCAATGCTCTGGGCTGCCTCTTCCCACCCCTTAAGGCTGGAGTGTTGAACACTGATCTGAGAGCCACCTCTGCTCCTTTTACTGTCCCAGGGAAGAGCCCCTATCCTGGCATGGTGGTGAACAGCAAGTTCTACAGCATGGTGAAGCAGGGATACCAGATGGCCAGGCCTGACTTCGCTCCCTTGGAAATGTGAGTGGATGCACTGAGATTCACACAGCAGTGACGGGGGGCTGGAGCTGCCTCAGGTCAACAGGCAGGGACATGGCACAGGGACCTTGTCCATAGGTCTGCCTGCTGCTCCCAGGTGTCTGCCTTGAGGTTAAGGAAAGATCCTACCATGCTGCTCCTTGGTCCTGCAGGAAAATAAGGCTTGGAGCAGTCTATCCAGCATCTCCAGTTTAGGGACAGGAAGATGAGAACATTCATGTTACATGTCTACGTTCCTGAACTTGGGGTTTTCTTCTTTTTTTAGTTTACTTCTTTTGACTCTATGAGAAGACAAGCTTGAGTAGGCTGCAGGAGGGTAATGAGTGTAAGCCTGAAGTCTTGGTGGCATAAAGCTTCTCGTTGATTTTTTTGCTCCATCCACTCCAGCGCTCACCATTCCCTGGAGCACTGCACATGCACTCACCATGGGTTTTATGGAAGACAAGGGACTGCTCAGTACTGTGTTCCTGACATACAGAGTGCTGCAGGGAAGAGCTCAGGGTTGCAGACCCTCCAGCAGCACCACACAACCTCCCTGTCCCTGTCTGGCCCTGCAGGTACAGCATCATGCAGGCGTGCTGGAGCCTGGAGCCCACACGGAGACCCACCTTTGACCAGATTGGCTGCTTCATCCAGAAAGAGCTGGAGGTGCATAAGGAACAGGTGAGGACCTCTGGAGAGAAGGATATCTTTCCCCCTACATGAACACAGCTTCTGGACACGTTCTCTGTGATATCCCTCACCATTAGCTGATGGGAGCAGTGTAGTGTTGGTGGGAAGTGCAGAGGTATCCAGCTGAAGGGTTAAGTCACTCCCCACCACGGGCAAAGAGGGCTGGACAAGTAAGCAAAGCTTCTTGGCAGAAACCTCTGTGACAGGCAGTCACACACTCGCAGCCCCCTGGACTTGCTGTGCATTCTCTCAGGACTAGCTGTCCACAAAAGCACAGGCACATGCCTGCCCTGCCCATCAGCCACGCCCTGTGGGCACGGCAAAGGCTGGTAATGTGGAGTGAGCACATGCCCAGTGGTCACCTGCACAGGAACAGGTGTCATACACAATCAAAGGGACCAAAATGCATTTTTCCTTTTCTTTCAAGGACTACACCAACCTCCCCTCCAGCGCTGAGGAAGACAGTGGCTGTGACACCTCCGGCTGCTGTGAGGAGTCCTGCGAGCAAGAGGAGAGTGGGCAGCCCCTTCTCAAGGGCAACAACTACCAGTTCTGTTAGGTGGGACCTTCACCCTGGGGTTGATCCTTGTCCTGGCTCCACAGAGCTCACCCTAGGACACAGACACCTTCTGCTTTGGCCTTCTCTGTGCTTTCTGAAGTGTGAGTGTTACGGACTCTCTCACCAAAAGGAGAGCGAAGGACTCACCATGGGGTCCCTGAAATCTTATCTCACACATAGCATAGAGTTGTTAGGATGGTAACAGGCTCCATCTCTACAAGGTACACAGAGGTCCCCATCACCTGCCTCCCCATGCCCCAGAGAAGGCTGTGGGAGTTTGGGTTTTGTAGTTTTTAAAAAAATACTAGTCACAGGAAGTGAGACATTTCCAAGCGTCACTGACATCACTGAACCCTTGTGTTTTATAAGCACACCTTGAAATATGTCTTGGCACTGGAACTACACCACACATTCTCCTGCTGGTCCTGCTCTCTTCCCTTTGTCAGTCTGACCCTGGACACTGCAGTATGTTTAGATATAGATAGCTTCTACATAGCATTAAACGTGCATTAACCCCTACACTTCCTCCTGCAATCCACCTCTCTGCAGCTGATGCTTCTGCAGGGAGTGTTTGGGTGAAGTGAGCCACAGAGCCAACCCCAGGGATATGTGAACTTGTGCCCCACTACCAGGACAGAGGGACAGTTCTTTCTCAGGTAAAAGAGAAGAAAACAGTGCTCTTCCATGAGAGCACTGAACACAACCCAAACCCAGGAAAGAATGGCAGCTTAAAGAGGTCTAGAAGTTATCAACATTACACATATCCTACAGAACTTCTGAGTTACTGAGCATGTAGCAATCACTGCCTTTGTCACTATTACAGACCTGTACTAAATTTCCTAAATGTACTTTCAATAGTGCAACTGAGGTGATTTTTTTCATAAGCTAGGGTCTAATGCCCTTCAACCTATTTCTCAGTTAGCTCTTGCTCAGGGTTATTACTGCCCCAGCCCCCCACTCCTGTGTACCTACCAGAAGCTAAAGAACCTTCTTAGCTTCAGCTGACTCGGTGGGTAAAGGATCTCTATTCCAGGTACAGGCAAATTGCAACTGACAGGGCTCAGACAAACACAACTGCACTGCAGGTGGCCTTTGTCACACTCTGAGCAATTGCACTGTGGGCCATTCCTGATTCTATTAAACCCGGTTTTATGCTAACACCAAGTGATTCATTCCTCCTTACTAAATGAAAAGCTAATGTAACTCTATCTGTCAGCATTATAAAAAATAAAATGAGTTAACAAAATGAGTCTCTTTTAGAGCTCTAAGGACTGTTCTCAGAGGGGAACAGCTCAGAGCATGGGTGATGCACTGGCCTACCCACCCACCCTGCAACTCTGTTCCTCAGTACCAGTTCTCAAAACCACTCATTCTTGTATAATGCAAACTCATTAAAAACAAGGTTTTAAAGCTCTGAAGTAGTCCCTGTGCATGGATATAATGGAATGTATATGATGGGTATGATGGAACATTTGACAAGTCACCATGTGGCACATGGTAGCAGTCTCTGGGGCAAGTGCAATGCCAAAGACAAGGCAAATGCAGAAGAGATGAAGCAGTTTTGTGCTTTTTCTCCTGAAGCCATCCAGGTCTTGCACAAAAAAAAAACCAAAACAAAAAGAAAAAAGAAAAAAACCACCCAACCCAAGTCACTTGACCACAGTTTCACCCCCAAAATTGGAGATAATTTATTAAACTTTATCACTGACTGAAAAAAGTCACTAATGTCTCTTATAATAAGTTAATGTTCTTAACAGAAAAACCCCAAGCCATGATTACTGCATTTGCTCAGACTTAATACATTTACTTTAACAGTACGGTACTCAGTAAGTTCCCCTTCACAGAAGGGAGTTTTCAACAACACCGCAAACCTCAGAATCTTCCCCACTGCTCACTCACACAAAATAAACACCCAAGATGGCAACTTAGTAGTCTGGCATCCTGCTTGTCTCCTCTGTGGGTCACAGCAAACACCTTCCCCACCAGGCATGGCCACAGAGAGCTGCAGCAATGACAGCACAGCTTTGCACCCACAGCCCCAGGTGCTCTTCAGGTGTGCTGCAGAGGCCTTCTCCTGACTCCTCTCAAGGGGCTGACAAAGCAACCTGGGCAGCAGGAGACTCCTCTAACCCCCAGAGCGCTGTGAGAACACGGGCAGGGCAGGTGTGGCACCTGACAAAGTGATGAGGTTGCACACGGGGCTGCAGATCCCCCAGCATGTCCATGAGGGTGGAATGCAGAACCCTGCTCGCTCTGGTGACACTGCACTCATCGTTCCTCCTTGATCCTATAGACAGTGTTTAAATGTCCCTCCCCTCTCCAGAGTCACCCTCTGCAGAGCACTTAAACCATCCTCCAACCCCTCAGCTGCCCTGGGGCTCAGTTCTTACCTTACTATACAGAACACACTCCTCTCACTGCACCTTTTGGCTTCTAAGTTATTAGTGCTCATGTGAAGGGACAAACAATTCTAGAAACTCCCTGCAGCCAAAGCACCCACAATCCTGGACCAGGAGGGCAGCCTCCAGGGAGGCTCCCCAGATACAGCATGTTAAAGCAGTACAGCTCCTCCTCCTCAAGACTCCTCGCAGCCAATGCCTATGAGAGCTCTGCAAAATTACCAAGCAGGAGTCAGTATCCTAAATTCACCAACCCAAAACGTTTTGGGGGAAATCATTGTAGCTATCTGCCTTTTATGCCTGGTCCCACACCCCCAGCCCTGCCACCAATAAGCACACAGAAGTCAGCAAGCAAGACTCAGAATTAAAAAACCTGTGTGTGCTTGACCACACACACTCCTTGCTACCAGCAACTCCTCACTCCTCTCCAGCTGCAGGGAGGGCAACATCCCACAGCCCTGAACAGCAGGTCAATCACATGCCTTGGAGGCAGCTGCAGCCTTCTGCAAGGGGGTGACAGACCCACGCTCGCAGCAGCTATCACGATGCTATGGAAGCACAGAGCTCTTTGGTCAGTAACAGCAGTCAAAGCCACCAGCATCACATCTCCAACCTGTAAAAACAAACTCTCAAGCCAGACAACTGCAAAAGCTGGCTCAACCCACCCATCCATGCGACCAGAGAGAGAAACCAACAAGCTGTTTTGTTACTCAGCAACCTCTATCCTCCTCCTGTTTCCCCTCTTCATCCTCTTCCATTTCTGTTTTGATCTGGGCCACGCCGAGCCGGTAGAGCGAGTCACGGATCACCACCTCCCCCGGCTGGCAGCTCTGCACGATCTCCTGGATCTGCCTGTTGACGATTTCCCTGCTGGTGAGGAAGTCCATGAGGCGGTTGTAGAGGTAATAGTGCGTGGGGTTCTCAAAGGTGATGGGCCTCTGGCGCACGTTGCTGGTTTTGCTGTCGTTGATGGCGGCGATGATGGCGCCGTACGGCTCCAGCTCGCGGCACAGGGAGATGCAGCGGTGCCGAGCTGCGGGGTCCCAGGGGCTGCTCTGCTCCGAGCCCGTGTGGACGATTCGGCGTGCCAAGGACTTGGTGATGGGGTGCTGGAGGGAATGCTCAGCCACTGTCACGTCTACGCTGTAGTGCTGGTCCAGCAGTTCAGGGCAGGACACGTACTGCGGGAGAGACACACGCGCACCAGGTAGAACAAGTGACTTCCCCACGGCTGAGAAGACAAAATACTGGCTGGCCAAACCCCAACCAACACTACGACCCAGGACAGAGGGAGGGCTGAATGATCCAGGCTTCCCCTACGTGCCTCAAAGATGGTATGTACCCTCCCTCCTCACTTGTACGCCCTCGGATAGTCCCAAGTTACTAGGAACCCTCTTCCTCTCCCACTTCTCAAGGAATAGCAGTATTTTGAAAGAAGTGACTTGCTGTGTCAAAAGTTCATGATCTGAACTGTTACAATGCACTCTTAGCACAGCTCTTCCTATTAAGGACAATTAATCAAACACAATCCCCAGGCAACACCTAATACATTCTGCTGTGCTTAGGAGCAATGCACTGGCAAAGCTTAAATCAGGAGTTACTTATCAGGTCAAATTGACCCCTAGCAGTGCTCAAGACCAGGCTGGATGGGGCTGTGAGCAACCTGGCCCAGCGGAAGGTGACCCTGTCTGTGGCAGGGGGGTGAACTGGATGAGCTTTAAGGGCCCTTCCAACCCAAACCATTCTGTGATTCTACAAAATTACCTTGAGCCACAATTCAGGTCACATATTGGGGGGTGGGGGGTGTTAATTTTAATCTCCCTTGCAACTTTTCCATGCTGGACTGGCAAAGCAGAGAGCAAAGACATAACTAACCGCTGGAGGTTCCATGGGGTCAGAGAAGCAGCCCTGGTTCTTCCCCCACATCTGGGAAGTCAGGCCAGGCCAGCAGAGGTCTGCACATAGCGCCACTGAAGAGGCGGTATCAACAACATACACTGGAGGCCAGTGACGTGAGGATACCAACAAGTCCACGTGATCCCGAGCATTTTCTCCTCTTACTATGTACTTTGAGCCACACACAACCTAGGAAAAAAAAAAAAAAAAAAAAAGGATTAACATCAGCAGCACAATAAACTGAAAACTTAGAGAAAAAAAAAAAAATCTAGTCTTAAAAAAATTCAGCTTCCTTTTTCCAGACTTTACAGGTATTCCAGAAAGCTACTTTCTCTAAAGATACTCTGTTTCCTCCTCGTGCACTTTCACCTTGCCTTGGAGAATGTTCCAAGCCTCGAGGAACGTGTTTCACTCTCAAGGCTCAGAGAAGCCCATTCCATTGTTTTTATTCAATAAGGAAATTCCATGCTGTTAAGACAAATAATGAATAGCCAAGGAAGAGAAAAATACCGTGGGCTCCAGTCTTCCTTACCTGATGTGGACACACTTTGTAGATTTTCCCTCCTGTGTGATGACCAGGTGGTGCAATGCTTGCCCCATTCTGTACAAACTCATACAGGGCCAGGAGGGAGTAGCAGAGCTCATCCTAGGAAAGACAGGCCCCAGAGAAAGTGACTAAAATTAACAGACTCCTCCAGAGAGAGAAAAGATAGCATGCAAAGTCTCCCAAATCCCAATTTGCACTTCATCCAATAACTTCCTAATCCCACACTCAGCACTGTGAGGATGACAAGCAATTACACAATGCTGAACCGGTGACAAGGTAATTACAGGCTTCCTTTCTTCTAGCCCACAAAGGTTCAATTTATTTCACCATGTGTAAATTATCCTATAACCTGCTGGCACCCATCCCTGCCCTTAGTGCAGTCAGTTGAGAAATTAATTGTCTAGGATAGCAAGAGTGGATGAGGGAAAGACAGTGAAGAACAGCTCCACTCCTGCAGGCTTGTATGTGGGCAAACAAGCCATTACCTTTGTATGTGATGCCTCCCAGGGGATGCCACACTGTGTCAGAAAGTTCTGCAGCTCTTCCTCACTGTAAGAGTTTATCAGCTCAGGCCTGAAGACTTCTTCCTGAAGGAGCCTCACCAAGGCACTCCCATTACCTGCAAAGGCAGGAAACAGCTCTCAGTACTCATTCTCAGGAAGGGAACTTACCAAAATAATTTCTTACGAAGACTACAGAAACATAGATTGTACAATCCACAGCCAGCAAGAGAAAGCTGTGAACAGTCCTACTTGCAAAGCATGTCACAGCCCACACTTGTCTTGAGCCCTGCACTGCTGAGGTCGCCAGGCTGAGCCCAGCATAGCTGCAGACTTCATAAATATTTATCTATCCTGTCATTTGTAACCTTTAAATGGCTGATATGAGGATAACCAAGGGAAGAAGAGCAGAGATAAATGTTACTGCAGCTTTTGGACTGAACAGCTCCAGCATCAGCCTTCTCATCTCCCTGGTTCTTTCTCTGGAGCTCCATTTCCACAAAAGCCCACAAAGCTCTTCTGCAGCCCAGCTGTGAAGCAGCTGCAGCCCTGTCTGCAAAGCCAACTCACACACTAGTTAAGCTTGCAAAGCCAGTTCTCCTTAAATCCAATACCTCAATTTTTCAAGGGAACCAGGTGCTAACTGATCTTATCTCTCAGATCTGAGATTATTCCTCTCACTGTTTCTTGCTCCATGCAGTCAGTAGGCAGAGGACACACTGAAATGTTGGCAATCTGATGGAGATTGGCACACCACTCTCCTATTTTTTTCCCCAAGTTCTATAAAAATTTATTCACCCCTAATTGAGATTGTAACACTGAGATACCAAGTAACTTCCACACTCCAAGTATCAGTCTAACATGAAACACTGACTGGAATTCAAGATGTGCACACATCCCTCTGCAACCAGACTATCTCACCTGGGGTGCAATGCTCTCATGTCCCCCATGTTTAAATGCATCAGAGCCCACCAGTGCATCCAAACTTCATAGGAAAAGCCAAGCCTCAAGCAGCAAAGTAGCCTAAGAACAGCTGAAATCACCCCAATGTTCCTGTCTTTTCCCAGCACATGTAACTTTTAAAGTGTCATGCAATCAGCAATTCTTAATGCTAAACATCACCAAGACTGAAGTCACCAACACATGAAGCACTCCCTTAATAAGCACAACCTGAGGCATTACCTGGCACTAGCTGTGCATGCAGGTTCTTGTCCTTCTCTGTATTGATCACCACTGCTCCTCTCATCAGTGGAGGGAAGAAAGGAGCAACAATAGAGGCATCAAACTTTGTGATGGGGATGCTAGAAGGAAAAGCCACCTGCTCAATCACCTCCGTCTCCATCGTGGACCAAAAGTCTTCTACATTCACTTCACTTGATGGCAAGTATTCTGGCCAAGTAAACTACAGAGAAAAAGGAACAGTGGTCAAATACAAATAACCACAGTTCATTTGAAAGTTTTGTGTCAGTCTCCCTCATGGCATGAGGACTGCCCAGGAGAGTGCTCAGTCCAAATATAACAAGATGATTGCAGCCTCCTAAAGCTTCTCACAACAACTTTGCATCTGAGTAAGACTGAAAAATTTAAATATTTGACATAAAAGCCAGACATGCTACATTCTCCTACTAGGGCTTTTTTTCCCCATTAAAGACAGTGCCTCAGGGAAACTTGAGAAAAAAAAAAAGTGTTCATATGAAAGGAAAAAGACCAAATTCAACAACTTCCATCCAAGGTTCCCACCGCCCAAGGCTTCTTGACAAAAGCCGTGGTCCAGGGACAAAGGATCTTGTTTCCCCTGAACTACACATCAACACCTCTAAGAGGAAGCACAGGCATTGCTGCTCCAGCCACATCCTCTTGTCAGGCATCAGCAGAAAACCACCCACAAAGGTCTTGTGTATTTACTGTGCATCATGAAGACCAAAGTCAGCAAAAAGTCATTATGATCTGCTTTGAACACAAACAGGATGTGAGCTGTAGGAAAAACCTACCTCTATATTTTTCAGTGCTAGGACATTTTCTGTATTCCTCTGGGCTATTTCCACCTTGGGGGTTATGCCACAGATTCCACAGATCATATCATTGTAATCCCGGACTGTCAGGCATTCAAAAGCCCAGTAGCCATTGCACAGCAGCTCCTGGAGCTGACTCTGCTCATCAGGGCTCAAGCTTTTTTCTGAAAAGAGAACATGCCACTGTTACGGTTTTCACATCCTGAAGTGGAGAGGTAGTAGGGCTCTCCTACACAGGATAAAACCAAACCTGCCCTCCAGAAAATCGTTATAAAGAACTGGTCATAGAGGTACTGCTTGGTTTAGGAAGTGATTTAATAGAAACATCCCACACTAAAATAGGTGAGGTTTGCCTTTTTATAACCTATCATCATCAGGTGACAGTTTGGTATGTTATGGTAAAAAGCAAGAAGGAAAACCCACCAGTTTGCTCCTGAACAGAGTCCAGGATATTGCCAACAGCCACCCTGGGATCCTCTCCAAGTTTAATGTGGTTTCGGATTGCAAACAGAAGATCCAAGCTCACTAACAATTTGTTACCCACATTGAAAAGGCCTGCAGTTAAAACAAGACAGTTATTGTCTGTAGGGTTCCAGATCTTCCTCAGAAAGAAATATATTCCTTACTGATACACAACACACTCACATGAGTAGAGTTCAGAGAATAATGGAAACACAAATGGTGCTTCTGCACCTCTGAAGTTCAGAGTTCCCTGCTGAAAGATCAGCTCCTTTCACAGACTTGTCTGTTGATTCAAAAAGCTACAAGGAACAGCTGCCAATCCATCTCACTAGCCAGTGCCATGAAACAGCGCTCTCCAGACATGTCTCTGGCTATGATCTCAGGGGCTGCCTTGCAGAACTCAGTCACACAGAGACCTTCATCACTGAATCAAGGCAAGGTCCTCCTCACCAGAACATTCATGTGTTTTCACTCACAATAATATATTTACTTGCAGAATAAGCAGAAGCAATTAAAAAATAATTCAAATTTAGTACATGGGGGAAGGGAACGAGCTTTTCTGTGCCTGGACAATGCCTTGTTACAATCCCAAGGCTTCCAAAGGGTTCAGACTGTAGTCATGCTATATGCTCACATCTTTCCTACCTGTGTAAATGTCAGTGAAGCTATGGAGGGCCAGACACTGCAGGTTCAAGCACACTTTGACCTGAGCTGTAACCACCTGTAACCGATTGGCTGTCAGAAGCCAGCACTCCTGAGGACCAGCAAGGGAACTGCAACACAAAACAAACAAAAAAAACCACTGAGAGAAGCCAGTGAGTTTTTTAGCCCAGCCCTGCAGTAACTTCAGTCATTCTAGTTGACATGAGGTCACTATTATGTAAACCTAAGCCAGCTCACCACATCATATCACACCAGGAAAAGAAAAGCTACATTTTAAAACAGATTTCTCAGGCAGAGTCAGGTCCCTGCTCACATTCTCTTAAACAGCACTAGAGCACCCTCCAGCTCCATACACTGGGCACCTACTATTGGAGAGGTGGAGAAAACCTGTGGCCCCAGCTGCCCTGGGAGAAGTGTTTGCACCATAGCTGTGGTGATCAGTAACACATTCCACCTGACAGCCTGTCCCTGCACACAGAGATTTGGAAAGGTCTGCTCCTCTACAGTGTAACTGCCAAGGGGAAGTTCAGACAGGAGAGTGCCAGTGGTTGAAATACTGCTGTCCACCTGAGAAAACAGGAATCAAAGCCAAAGTCACCTCCTTCCCACTGGCAGGGCGTCAATTAGAGCCTGTGCAGGCGCATGGGAGAGTCCCACATGCAGAGCATTGCAAAGCAGGCAGAGACAGACAAGGATTTCCAATGCACAGGTTGGTAAATCCCAAGGTGAGGGACAGGGTGTGAGATTGCTCTGTTCTGAAAAAAATACAGAGCATAAAAAATATCTCTTCTGGAAAGATCTCAATTAGTGCTAGCCTGACCAAAGCAAATATCCATCACTTGTATCAAGATTTTTTTTTTTGTAGAAGAAAGAAACACAAAATTAAACAACTTGACATTTTTCTGTACGAAAAAATTTTAGAGCATGTTTTCAGAAACAGAAGGATCTCTGGAAGACCCAGGGGGGAAATATCCTACAGGCTTTCATACAAGTATAGTTAAGGCAATCTAGCCTATGTTCTAAAAGTTTCTGAAAGTCCTTCAAGTTTCAATTTGGATATTTGTTCCAAAAAAGCATTCACTCAAGCACACACTAAGCAATTAAAGGAATGAAAACATCATAAGCAAAAAGATCCACACAGGAAATATTCAGAACAGGGACAGAGAAAAAGGAAATCACACAATGCACATCTGTAAACACACAAGTTTTCCTCTCTCAGCCTCAAAGCATCAGAACCGAAAACAAAGAGGGGATGACTAATGAAAATACTCTGTTTCAATAAGAAAAAAGTTACATCTAGACTTCGCAGACACTCTTTGATTCTGCTAAACCCTTTCCACATACATTTAGCTTATTCAGTGTCACTTTCACCAGCTTCACTACCAGCGGCTAAAGCAAATATTATTTCAGGCAGACTTGGAACAAAGAAAATCAGCATGAGTCTGAAAGAGTCAAAACCCAAAGCAGAATCTTACTTCTGTCCCCCTTTGAACAAGGGGCTGTTACAGAGGAGGCACTGCACATGCGGAGACTCGTAGTAGTTGGACCAGGAGGTCTGCTCGATGGTCACGGTCTCCTCACTCACGTTGGACAGGATGAGGCGCGAGCTGTTGAGCTCATGGATGAGGGTGAAGATCTCTGCCAGCTCCGACTCGTTCTCGGGGATCTGCATCACCTTGCGCAGCAGCTGCAGCGTGGACTGACGCTGGATTTCCTTCTGGGATGGTGTTAGAGGCTTGCTGGTGCTCAGCACATCCGACTGACCTGGACGGACCTCCTAGAAAGCAACATATCCAACTAGGCAAGCATGGGGATGAAATATTAAGCCCAAAGAAGTCATAAAAGGCAGCAGAAACACAGTAACCTTTGCACTCAGTAAACTTGACTTCTACTCTACTGCTGAATCGTTGACTCCATACAGGAGCTTCAAGCTTTAACAAAAATACTTCAACAAAATTACTTTAACAAAAATAGTTTATTACATCCCAGCCCTTCAGGAACTTCTGCACTGCCAGACCACCACAGATTGGCCATTAAACAGTTAAGCGCAGAGATTTGGGATCCAGAAGGTGAGGATAACAACCAACAGGTATATAAACACTTCAATAACCCTCATCACTTGAACCCCCAACCACCACAGTCTTTCTCCACAGGTTATCAGGCACAGGCTCAGGGCAGCTTGCACAGCTCTCCAGAAGCTGGAGGAACCAGGTACTAACAGAGAACTGGGGGCTGTGATATACAGAACACACTAATCAATAACAATTGATCAGCTACAGTCCACCCTTCCCCAACACACAAATACCATCACAACAAAATGCACAAACACAGGAGAACCAAACTCCAGGTTGTCCCAGGAGAACAGAGAGAACGCAAACAGGCTGATCTGTCTAATCCCTGAAACTCTTCTGTCAATGCTTCAACCTGGTTTTCTGACTAGTCTAGCAGTGAGATAAATGATCAGTCAGAAGCCCAGAGACAACAATGAATTGTGTGACAGGAATGTTAAACAGAGTTACAACCAGAAAAAGAGAAAAAAAACCTAAATGAGGAAGAGACAAGCCACATGCCTCTCAGAATGCAAGCTGAGCTAAGCATGCTGCTGTTCCTTAGACAGCTGTTTGTGTGAGTTTCACACAGGCCATCTCAGTTTGTTTGTGTTTTTAAAGAAAAAACAAAACCACTAAACAAAGTTATGTTCTTCAAAATAAAAATGGCAAGTGGATGAGTCATTACTACACAGACTAAAATTCTGTCTATTTGCTGAGTAGACATTTCAGCTAAGAGCAGAAAAGCTCCTTTTTTTCATTTATTGTTTTAAAAACACGACAATTCAATATGAGAAAAGCTAACCCTTGAGACTGCAAAGGCAAAAAAAAACCAACTCCAGAATTAATTACATCCACACAGAACAGCAGACAACTGAAAATATATTTATACATCAGAAAAAAAACGCTACATCCAGAAATAAGTTCAGGTTGGAAGTAAAGTTGCTCTACAAACCCTTAAAAACAGGAAGCTCTAATACAAGATGTACTAACTTAACTGACACTAGCCCCAAACTGCTCACAAGGCAGAGCACACTTGGGAGTTTCTTGATGAAGTCTGTAGTTCAACAAAGCTGACACAGCAATGCTGTGACTTCAGGGTGGATGTTCCCAGCACGTACTGACAAACAAAAGCATTTTTAAGTTGAGGAGACACCCAGTGGTAGCACTGAGTGTGCTCAGACTCACTCAGCCTGAAGCACCACTGCCACAGGAGTCTGACACACATGATCACAGATATTATAAATAGGAACCATTCTGACAGAAAAATTTATCATAACAAAAAAAAAAAAAAAAAAAAAAAAAAAACCAAAAAAAACAAACCCAAAACTCAAACCATGTCTCCAGAGGGACTTGCAAACTAAACTTCTCTACCCAGCTCACAACAGACATGTGATAAAACAATCCAGCCTGAAGCTTACCAGGGATTTTGCTGTTTTCTCAGTCCTGTCTTTTGCAAGGTTGTATCCACAGCTTGGACAGATGCGTGGCTTGTGCCTATTTGTATACACATAACTGCACGAGGGGTTCTTGCATTTCCCTCTACCACGTGATGTTGCTAATCCCAAATCCTGAATGACACAAAAGAGATGTTTACTGACTTTTACTAGCTGGACTCCATGATCTTAAAGGTCTTTTCCAGCCTGAACGGCTCTATGATTCTAAGCCAATCAGATTCTAGAAAAGATTATTATATGTTTTCTCCACTTTATAACATCTTCTTTAAACATCAATAGCAAGCCCTGTCACTCTGCACAGAATCCTTTAAGTGGCACTTGAACATTCTGTTCTCCAAACCAGAAGCATATTAAATTCATTCAGAAACCCCTAATCCTCCCTCTTAACAAGGCCCCAAACATAATTGCAAAACAAAGCATGGTCACCCTGAACTAGGTCTAGAGATGACACAAAGTACAGATTATTTCATGTTAAAAATGAGACGTATTTGTGCAAGTCAGTAAAACAGAAGTCCCAGAATACTGTCATCCCAGAGAGGACACTCCCCATGGAAGAAGTCACACTATTTGAAAAATTCTCACCAAAGTAACAGTGCAGCTGTACTTGTAGGAAGGGAATATGTCTGGTTTGACCTCCACAACTTTAACCTGAGATGTCCTGCTTGTCACAGAACTGTGGAGCTAGAGATTTAAAGCAGAAAAAACAACACTCAACAGACACCTACTACTAAATACATACATGCATCAGTAATCAATATCCATTAGCGCTCCTGCCTCCAAGAAATTAATATTCATTTAATACCCATAATATCGTAAGACACTATTTTGCATGTAAAGGCATTGTAATTCACAGATTAATTTCAGCACCTTGGCATATTTAGTCATGTTTTACAGGTGAAAAGCTCAGTACTTAATATTGCATGTCAGATTATCAAAGCACCAGCAGATCCTTAAAACATCTTTTGGAAGAAGCTGGGTGGTTCCCAAAGTAACCAACAGCAGGACTGTCCAACAGCATCTCTCAGCTCAGCTCCCACACTCAGCCACCAAGCAGTCATTCTGCTACTGAACCATATAATCAAAACAGCCAATCACAGATCTCATCAGCAGAAAGCTGCTACATTTTTTGTTCTATTTCTCACTCAGGTCATATCACTCACCTGGGAGAAAAAAAAAAAAAAAAAAGAACAGACATAAACCACAAACAAAACCCTCCCCCGAAAAAATCCAGGAAAATAAATTGCATTTGAAGAACAACCTTTCGATCCTCAATAGCTGGTGGCTGCAGAACTGACCGGCCCAACTGTTTCAGTGTACTGGGCTTCAAGCCTGATGTTCTCACAGGCGAGTGCTTGTCTAGAAGGAAGAAAGAGATGCACCAGGTTAAATGTGAGAACACAGGTTCTGCTTCTTTCTGACATCTTTGCTAAGTGTCCCTATAGTCATGTGAGATCTTTCCTCTGAGTTTGAAATAACCCAAGCAGGTGTTTCATGGCTCACTTACTGCACTCGGACAGAGACGAACTGGGTTTTTTTTTCTAGCATTGGTAACCACCTCCCTTGAAAGCTATCTTATTATTGGCAGACACCACTTCAGCATGGTGAGGAAAGACAACAGCTCCCAAAGCACACAGAGAACGCTGCTTTTACCAGTACTTGCAAAGGCCTGCCTGCTGCTCGGCTGCTCCGTGCTGGCTTCTCTCCCCATGCTGGCTGGAGCAGGCAGAATGGCTCGCATGGGCCTGGCTGCAGCCAGCAAGGAGGGCTTGGGTCTTGGTTTACTTTTTACTTCTTGTCCCTTGTGTGTAGCAGCTGTTGCATCAGTTCTGAAAAACAAGAGCTACAAGTGGAAAAATATTCCATCAATTTCCCCTCAGCTTCAGTTCTCCATTTTTCCCTGAACTGTGCTTTGTTAGCACACTAACCACAGCTATTGAAGAGAGGCAGTGCTGAGGCTGCATCTGCCCTGTGAGTACAATCTGTCACTTAAAAAAAAAATATATATTAGTTCTGATGGACAAAGACTCAAAGGAACAATCCTGAACTGGCACAAAAAGAGATGGCAAATGCAGTAAATCTTACAGGAAGCACTGCCAACCACCTTCAGCTTCTTGGTCTAGTCCCATGAGCACAGAGTAGACATAATAAGCTCCCATAACACAGGGAAAACTGACTCACCCCACCACTGGCTTTTTCACAGAGGCATTTGAACTCAACACTTCAGAAGTCATCGACATCCCCAGCCCTACGCTTCCTTTCTCTGCCTGCTCCGAAGAAGTGTCTGCTTGCCGCTGGCTCTCTTGGCCCAGCACCACTCCAACAGCACTCCTGTCTTCAGCAAGCACATCATTTGGGAAAAAGTGGGCGTCAGAGATGATCACTTCCTCCCACTCCATCTCAGGCATCTGCCCTCCGACAGGCACCGCATTCAGCAGCTGGCTGACAGCTTCGGAGCTCTCCGAGGCGGACTTGGGGGAGCTCCCGCTAACGGCCATGGGTTCTGGGAGGCCTGACTGCTGAACTCTTTTACCTGCTGGAGTTTTAAGAGAGGTGCCTGAATTTGGCTCAGATTTGATTTTTGGTTGCTTTTCCTGGAAACAAGGAGAGAGTCACATTTCAGAGCTTTCACAGATAAGCAAGTCCCCTGCACATATGCCATGTTTCTCGTGGCCTATTTAATGCTGGATCAAAACAGCAAAATCCTAAGTGTTTAAGGAGTGAATTGTATGAGACTAGACAGACAGCATTTCCTAAAACAGCAAAGGCCCTGCTAACATTGTATCTGGCCTCTTGGCCCTTCATGTATTATTTTTAGAGACTGTTTACTTTGAAGAATCAATCTTTCTTAAACTCCCTTAAATAACACCATTAGCATCAACAGCACAAAATCACCCATCACTCTCTGTAGCAAGGGCCCACCTCCTACACTCCTCTTTGATGGCTTCAGGTCTCTCATGCTGTCTGTTCTTCCACATTATTGAGCAATCAAACGGAATTGAGACAGAGAATTTGCATCTTTTGGATACACGCTTTCAGAAAAGCAAGCACATGAGCCAACCAGAAAACAGGATCATTTAGGAAGATTTTCTGACTTTAAGAAAAATGCTACTTCTAAGACTAAGGCTACAGAAGTCATTGTACTGGAGTCAAAGGTACAACAAACACTGAATTGGAATATGGAAAAATATACCAGAAATGGAATCCAGCAGATCAGAGTAAGTCTAAAAGACAGAAAGGAAAACTTCCTCTAAAACCTTTCAGTTCTAACCAGGGTAGGACTGAACAGCAGCAGACATGCTATGTTCAGGCAGAATCCAGAAATACTTTCTGCATTCAGCCATCTCTCTACCTCAGCAAGTTTACCAAACAAAAGTGAAAATATCACCATCACTATTTGTACCCTACCACACAGGAAGCTCGGCCTTCAGCTCAGACACCACAGTTTGCAAGCTGCCCAAAAGAGTTCTCATCCCTGAATATTTAATGGATTCAGACACAAAACAAAGGAGGTTCAGAACAAATCCACATAAAGCCACTGCATGTCAATGCCAATTTTTACACTGAGAACATAATTTAAATTGTGCCTGATGAGTCTTGCTTCAGACAGAAATGCACATCCGTTCAGAGCTGACTAATTACCAGCATAGTGCCAAGGTTTAAGGATCAAGTGTGTTTTTCTGTACACAGCTAGTAGAAATGCCAATAACTTAAGCAGAGTAGGCATCATATGGAGAAAGACTTTTCCACTCAGACAAGCTTCACAACGTGGAAATTTCTTTCCATTCAGAAGTCAGAACATCATGATCAGACACACGGCCATCAGACACCAATACCCAACAGCACTTCAGCTTCTACTAGATCAACTTTATTAACAAGCTCCTAAAGGATCATATACGTCCTATAGCTGAGAGTTGTTCCTCTTCTCTGTTAAAAAAACAATGTTGAAACACCACAAAAAACTAAATTTGTAGAAGAACTTCAACTGCTGACATTAACTACCACGAAGCAACTTCCCGAGCTTAGCTGGAGCTGTAGCAGGGAGAACAGGCAATGCCTCCCAGTCACAGGAACTGCACAGGCAGAGGGCCACAAGAATGTGCATCCTTTCAATGACAGAGTTAGCAAAGAGTTAGCAAATACCGCCCCATCTATTCTAACAGATATGAGCAGCATCTTTACCCAAGGTGTGGTGGTTTCTGGTCTCACCTTGGCCAAGTGTCCTCTGAAAGGTGACTTGCTCCAGCACATGCACTGGAACACAAGTGCAGGGATCATTTCTGGTGTATCTGAACTCCTGTGCTAGATCTACAGGTCTAGAAGTATCACAGGCATTCACAAAACCAGCACTTTTTGTCTCAAAGTCAGGAAAGGAAAGACAAATTTACCTTTGGGATCCATTTCCCTCCCAGGAAGTTCCCGCACGTTGGGCATTTTGGTGGCTTATGCCTGGTGACATAAGTGAAGGAACAGCCAGGATTGGTGCAATTTCCATGTCCCCTGCGAGTATAGGTGGTTGTCTGAAACAAGAATTGTCAAGAATTTGTCTACAGACCTGAAAACCACAAAGCTGCGCCAATCACCTCCTTTTTCCTCATTAGCATTTCACAAATGTTATTTGGCAAATCACCAGCCTTCCACCATTATTCATTTTACTGAATAAACACCACACAGCGGGTCAGGGTGAGTCAGCACCATAACTACTGTGAGTCTAAATGCTCAGTCTACATAACAGCCTCTGCTATTACCAGAATTTAGATCAACCAGCAGAGCAGAGATGAACAATGCACATAGCCTGCTGGAGAAGCTAATCTTGCATTTACAGTGATGTAACAGTTCTTTTTGAACATGAAAAAGTCATAGTAAGATGTCAATAAAATGCTTCTAACGGCAATCTACAGTAAGATAAGATGTGATTAACACTCATGACAAAGTTTTGTCAGTGATTTGTTGCTGTATGGGATGGTCAAGTGTTCCCTAGTCCTTCACTGTACTGGCTGTGAACTACTGAAACACAAGCAACACAGGCACTATTTATACCAACAACTAAATTAGAACCTGTCATCTTTGCCAGGACAACTGCACCAACACATTTGAGTTTTTGTCAGCACAGCTCTTCCCAATATCCTGTTCTCAACACTCTCGAGGGAGCTGTTGTACTGTAAGTCCCTAACTAGGTACAGATTTTTTTCAAGAAATGCAACTGCTGCTGTCAAAGAAATGAGTCAATTTAAACTAGATCCTTCTCAGGAACAAAAACCTGAGGTTTTTCCATTCTCCCTGAGACAACTGGAAGAGCATCACACTATGCACCACTATAAATATCTGCAGTGTTCCACCAGTTGGAAGAAAAGAGAACCTGGAAAACAGGATTTGATGCTAGCTTATATAACAGAAGGAGCTGCAGTACTGACTGTACATTGAACTCCCCAAAATGGCTACAAAAACACAAGTAGCTGGAGTGGTTAGATTAGCGATTCTTCCTCATGCAACAGGCCACAGAGCCTTTCATATGGCTTCTCAAAGCCTCAGCTCATTGCTCCCCTCCTGCCATGCAGCCAAAGCAAGAGCTTTGGAGTTCATGTTTTCCTCTCTTAAAAGCAGATCCTTGCCCTTAAAGGCATGGACACTGGCTTTTTATGAAGACAAATGTACATTCTAGCAGAGGATGCAGATGGCTACACAGAAACTGCTGCTGGCCAGATGTGTTGTGATCGCTTTATCTGCTCCATCTGTTTCCAAGAATTCCCTGAGGTAGAAGGCAGAAGAAATGGACACTGTAGGAAGTCAGAGACCCTCTTAGTCTATGCAGGACATAACACAAGGGACAAGAAATACATCAACTGCAAATTGGATTGTCCTTAGAAACTGAACAGTGAGCAAATGCCTCCCACTCCAACACCTTTAACACAAATCTATGACAATACATCCAAACCTTAACATACCATACAAGTCTCTGAATTTCTTACCAGTTTAATTGATGCTGGGCTCTCCACAACAGAATGAGCTGGCAAAGGCAACATGATAAACTGTGTTGCAGGTGTGGAGGAGCTGCTCTCTTCAGTATCCTAAAATGAAGCCAAAGGGAAAATACATGGAGAAAACAAAAGACATGGTGACCATTTCCCTCCCTCTCATGAAAATTAATATGTTTAAAGGACTGATGAGCCCAGAATATAGGACAGAGCAACAATCATTTCAAGAGCAACGGCCTTACCAGATGTACTCTGGAAATTACCAAACTCCTCACACTTTGAAACTGAAAACAGAGAATCCAACTCTTCACAGACTAAGATTTTCTATGACTGATCCCTAAACATCATCTTAAAAGGACTCCCTTCTACCTCTCTGCAACCAGGAAAACAGCTATCAGGAGCACAGCAGTAGCATTTTTTCTTGCCAAAATCTTTCAGTACAATTGCAGAACCCATTTACTGGCACTGCAATACCCCAAATATTGTTATGACAAACAACTAAAAGAACTTCATCATGTTAAGACACAACTGGTATTAGCACGTGGCTGAGTCAATCTGCAAACAGAGACAACTTAGTCACGGAGTCTCTGTTTCTCCCAGCACTGAGCATCAGCAAGCTGGGCAATCAGATCTGCACCCACTGAGGATCTCAGGTAAAATGGATGAAACAACAGTCAGATGTTTCAGGTGAGATCTGGCAGGAGTCTGAGTGTCACTGGCAAAACTTACCCTCCCAGTCACTACAGTCACCACAGACACCCCATCAGGCACCTGGGGCCGGGCCATAGCCATGCTCCCGTTGGAGATGTCTGTGGAGCTGCTAACCAGAGTCTCCTCAATAACCACGCGGGCTGTCTGGTACGGCTGTCCTTCTATTTCCAAAGAAGCCTCATCCAAGAGGATATCTCCAGCCACTTTCTCTGTCACAGGCCCAACATAATGAGAGAGAACCTCTGAGACAACCTCTTCTTCCGCAGCCTCGGGCTGGGCAAAGGCTGCCGTGTCCTCTGCCAGGCCCTCGATGGCAATGCACCGCTCCGAGCCGCCGGCCTGGCCCGACTCCACGGAGAGGACGTTCTGCACGGCCTCACGGGACACGCTGCCGGCGTTCCTGGGAGCTGCCAAGCCCTCGGGTGCTGCCGGGCTCTGTGTCACACACAGCTCCAGCGACTGCCTGCTCCTGTCTTCCTGAAGAGTGGTCTTGGGAATAATTATATAATCGGAGCGAGGAAGAATCTTACGAAAGCCTGGAATGTCAGGGACTACTGCAGGTCGAGGGGATGCCTTGGAGTTCTGTGGGCACAACCAGAGGGTGGAAAAAATTATTAAGAGAAAAGGAAGAAACTAGTTTCTCAGTCCTGCTATTTCAGTGTCTAAGGTTCAAACATTCTCCTGAAGTAGTTTTCTGGGAATTTCTCTACATGACAGAGCCTGCAGAATCCCTCTCAGTCCTGGTTTTATCACCCACTTTACCGACACTCACTCTCATGAAAGGGCACAAAAATAACTGCTGTGAGCGGGTACCAGGCATATCCATGCTGGATTACAAAACATCCTCCCCTGACTGAACAGAAGGCAAAGACAAAAGGCAGTGGCCTCACATAGCTTCTTTAAAGGCTGCTCTGAGCAGGGATACAAACTGGAATCTGCAGTTAAATGAGTCTCGCACACAGTGCTATGTAAGCAGGTAACTGCCTCTCTCTTCAGCAGCGAAAGAACTTCCAGAAAGACAACTTACTGGGTCCAGTCCCTCTTTCTCTAGCTTGGCTTTCTCCAAGTAGTAGCTCTTTTCAGCCACACTGAGCAACCTCCAGCTCTCACTGATCTTTTTGTTGATTTCAGATTGAGGGAGGTGTGGAAGCTCTTGCTGTACTTTCAAGTAAATATCATAATAGTAGAGAAGGTAAGCAGATCTGAAACACAACCAGAAATTGAAACATTAAGGCCTTTCTACATAAATTCCTTGGGGAAAAATAAATCCACAAGGTTTAGGTTTGTCTCAAGGTCATGTGACAAGCAAGTTACAATTAATTTTATTTGTAAATGCATCTTCTAATCAAATGAAAACTCTCTCTCCCTGAGGAGAACCTCTGAAGAAAAAAGAGAACCTCTGAGGAACAGTCTAAGCAAATTATTCAGGGGTAAACAAACTCTAAATTGAACAACAGTAGCACATGTAAAGCATGTCTGAGCAGGCCCAAAGTGTCAAGCCGGTATTTCATACACGATGTTTTACACTCTGAAGTGTTCCAAGTGCACTGTAAAGTCCACTCATGTCAGAAACAAGGAAAACTGCTCCCACACCCTTACAAAGGAATTAAATGAAGGCAGAACTTACCGAGGCTTCTTGGCTTTTTCCCCATGATCAGCAGTACTTTTATGTTTTTTCTTCTTCTTGGATGGCACTGGTGATGTGTAAGTGTAAGTGCTCTCTATCTCCTCCATCACCACAGTTACCTCAGTGCCTTCAAAGGGAGCCTCCATGGCTAAAACACATAGGCTGGGTTATACCGCTGCTAAGTTATACAACGTTTCTCCCAATAAACAGCATGTTTATCACTTTAGTAAACCGACAGCACTGTCAGCATCGAAGCTTGACTCTAATTAAATCAAGATAACTATGTGATCTCTGCTTTTAGAAGGAAACTCATATTGAGGTTTCTATAACCTCGATACCATCAGTTCAGTGCAGACACACTGCATCTGCATTCCCAGAGCTGCAGTTCCACGGGGAGCTCCCAGGTAAGTGTGGTGACCCAGAGGGAGCCGTACACTCAGCCAACAGCTGTCCGGCTACAAGGTGTCGTATCACAGCCCTGCTACAAAAGGCCAGAGGCCGAACAAGCAGAAAGCCGCACAATCCCCGAGCCGTCTCCTCTACACCGCCCGAAGCCAAGCGGAGCGGCGCGACTCTCTCCGGTCCTGCCAAATGTTTCCGCGGCCCCCTCCCAGGTGTCCTCACTCACCGGAGAGCTCCGCGGCCGCGCGGACGGACAGGCGGCGAGCTGCGGTCACGTCCCCGCGGGGGCGCGGCGGCGTGCAGGAGGCAGCACCGGGTCCACGGGCCGGCCGCGCAGAGGGGAGCGTGCGTGCGGGCGGTGCGGGGCGGGCGGGCTGTGCGGGGCGGGCCGCCCCGGCATGCTGGGCTGGCTGCGGGCCGGGCCCGGGCGGAGCGGGGCTGTACCGGCCCCTCCGCGCCGGGGTCGCCGCCGGAAGTGACCGCGCCGACGGCGTCCGGGGCACGGCGGGGCGGGACGGTGGCCGGGAGGGGTCACTCCTCCTGCGCTTGCGCGGCGAGGAGAGGGGGCGCGGGCGAGCCTCGTTCCCGCCGTTTTTCGTGAGGGCGGCGCGTGAGGGCGGAGCAGGGCACGAGCAGCGCGGAGCAATTAGTGCTTAATTCGTGTTTATTTAGCAATGGGCTCGGGCTGTGGCAGTGTGTTCTGCAGCAAAAGAATCGAGCTCTTTGGTTCATCAGTGTGTGCGTCACGTTCATGCCTTTCTCCTGTGCTCCTTGGAGCAGCAGTCCAGGCCTGGCCCTTCCCTGGTGCAGCACTGCGCCGCCGGGGCAAAGCGCTGCTCCAGGCCCTGCTGATGTCTCAGCATCAGTTGGGTTGGAATAGACCTCTGAGATCATCGAGTCTAACCTATGACCCAACACCACCATGTCAAACAGATCGAGCATGCCACGTCCAGTCCTTCCTTAAACACGTACAGGGACAGTGACTCCACTTCCTTCAGCAGCCCATTACAATGTCTAATCACTCTTTCTGTGAAAAAAATTTGTTCAACATGGATTACTAGGGGAATGTGAGTCAGAATATAATACTCCTACTGGTAAAGAAGCCACATACTAATAAATACCGGCTAGTACAAGATCTCAGATCTATTAATAAAATAGTTTTCCAAGGAAATCAAAAGCAGCAGAAGTAGTAAGAATACAGCTGAAACCTGACTGGTAAGGCAGAAACAATATACTTAAAAATTAGAAGCTAGAAAAGGGTTAGAAGAATTAATTGCTAAATTTGTGAAGAAATTCCTCTTCCTGTTCCAACTGAACCTCTCCTGGATCTTAAGACTAAGTCTTCTCATCATGTTGGTGGTTATATCACTGCAATACATATATATATGTATTTTTAAAAAATAAATTAGAGAAGTTAATCAAAACAATTAATTAGGAAGGTTACATCATTTCCAACAGTTACGTGGGAACAGAGGCTGACCCCCACCTTGCTACACCCTCCTGTCAGAGACTTGTGGAGGTTAGGTCACCCCCAAGCCTCCTTTTCTCTGGACTAAACACACCCAGCTCCCTTGACTGCTCCTAACAGGACTTGTGCTCCAGACCCTTTCTCAGCTCCATTCCCTTCTCGGACACATTCCAGCCCCTCAATGTCCTTCCTGAACTGAGGGGCCCAGAGTGAATCCATTGCAGTCAGCAGTGGAGTCAGTCCAGCTGGAAATCCAAGGAAACTCAGTGCTGGGTGTAAGGACCAGTGCTGTGTGACCACTGTGTCGGGAGATTTGTCAGAGATCTCCCTGTTGGGAAGCAGGGAATCACCGCAGGTGCTGCAGCTGCTCCAAGTATTCTCAGGACCTTTGGATCCCAGCACTGCTTTATCAGCGTTTCTCTCTGAATTTTGAAGGCTAAAAGTTTCCATACACAACAAAGTAATTGTTTCTCAGCTTTCATGAACGTTAAAACAGTGCTTTGCTCCCCAGGAAACAAACTGCCCCTTTAGGCTCTCTACCCATAACTCTCTGCCTTTGAACCTTTTAAGCAGGATATCGCGCAGCTATTGCTTGAACACGTTTTTCAAATTACACATTTTTTATTTTTTCTGTACTCATGTCTATTTCTGCGATTTACATCATGACTTCTAACTTTAGATGAATGTAAACCGCATCTATCTCGTGCCTTCTCTGATTGTGGAGGAGCAGAAAAAGGGCTCTGCTCACCAAGCCAGTCATTAATAAACCCCACAAAGCAGCAATACGACAGCCAGTACTCAATCTGCAAATGGTTATTTATTCTCCTGAAGTCCTGCAGCCATTTCTGTGCTCTGTTAGTGTTTATGTGTGATAATTGGTGGCAAGCTGTCTGTTCTTCATCAAACACTCCATCCAACCTCTCTACTTTTCCAAAACTCCACACTTTTATTTGGATCAATACACAACCACTAGAATTTTATTGTAATTATTACCTTGCCAAATATTTGGAACAAAATGGCTGGTTGACTTTACAGCACTAATGAACAACTGAAAATAATAATTTAAGAGAAAACCACTTGAAGGAAAGCAGCCGTGTTTCTCTCGTTGTTCATGGAGGAGTTCTGACAATGTGCATGCGGTCGATGGCATCAGAAACTCAAATTCTTTTCTAAACTGGGCATTTTTACTACTCCATGGACATTTACACGGCTATTATCTCAGAAAAAAAAAAATACATTAACAACATGTAAATTATTTTAACTACACCATGATAGCACTTTGAGGAGCAGGGGAAGCAGCTGTGTTGAGGTGCAGCCCCCGCAGTGTCAGGAGGGGAAAGGCACTCTATCCCCAGGACACTTCATATATCATTACCTCGGGAAATGAAAGGTATTGATGGAGATTACACAGGAATCTCCCTCTTCATTTTCCTGACAAAGTACAAGGGCCTCTTTGAAGGAGTTCAAAAGACAGGCAAGCACACAGAACTGCAGCAGGTACCAGCCTTTACTTCTGAAGAGTTGACTTCAGAGTTTGCTTATATAGATGAGAGATTGTAACAGATTATTCAGCTATTCAGTAACAGCTCCAGCTCCCCCACCTGCAAGCCTTCCAAGGGTCCAACCCTGCTCCAGTTCAGTCACCACAATGTTGTCGTGTGAGTGCTGTGGGGCAGAGGCATCGTCTCAGAGTACGATTTGACATCATCTCTGTGTCAGCCCTCGAACAGCACCAGTTTCCAGGAGGCTTTCAAGACCCCATCCCCTGAAACAAAAGCCAAATGAGATCGACACAGCTTGGCAGCAAGGAGAAAAACACTGCCAAGGGCTTGGGGGAATCATGTTCCTCATGGAGGTGCAGTTCTTAAACCCCTATGGGACCTGATGTGGTAAAGGGGGTGTGGTAGGGGATTTAGGAGTAGCCAGGTGGAGCTGCTCTAGTCACCAGGGACAGTTTCCATGAGTCCTCCTAAGCTGCTTTAAATCTCCCTGAGATTTGCTCTGACACTGCATGGTGACTGTGGGGACTTTCTTTGAGAGTAAAACCACATGGAACCTGTCCCTCTTTCCATGCACGCTTCTGTTACAGCTCCCATGTCATTGTGCCACTCATGGGCTTTGTGCTGACAGTAACTGCACGGTGTGAGAGCAGCAGCCAAAGGACTGGAGACACAGAAAGAGTGTCTGTCTGCCTGTTGAGGGGTAAAGGAGCCCCTTTCCCTCAGAAGTGTCGCAATAAGGATGTTACTATTTTTAAACTGGCACCAGTGGAAAAGCAACGAAGTGATTTTCTGTATTTCTGATTAATTCTGGTCTGTTTTGGAGCTCTTTGCAAGAACAAACATTAAGGATCTCAGAAATGTTAACATTTTCAGTTTTTCTGGTTGTATACACAGGTTTTGGGGGGTGGGAGTAGCAAAATGAAACTTGGGCTGTTCCCGAACTCACAGCACAAAATCACCAAGAAAAGGGACCAAAAGTGTTACATTCTATTTAGGCAGCAGAAAGTCTCTTCCTGTGCTATCCAAAACAAAGCATACATTAAACCAATAGAGTTATTGCACCAGTCTCTCATTTAATCTTCTAGGATCATAAAAATTTCAATTGCTCTGTGAGGCGGTTCTAGCCACATGCAGCACTTGGGATTTCTGTGTTTATAAAACAAAACCCACCTCTCTTCTTTGAAATTGCTTTGGCTCCTGAGTCACCATCCAGCCAATCTTTTCCTCAGCAGGCAAACAAGCATGTATTTTACAGTCAGTGAAATATGTTTCTTTCAAAAAGGTTACAGAAAACATTTTCTACACATTTATCCTTTTTTTCCCTAAGTAATAGAAGAGAAGCAATGATTCATATGACTTCTCTATTTTAGTTGTTTCAAAAAAACTGTTAACATGGCTTCATATTTTAAACGGAAATTTGATCTTTATAGTTTTCCACTAAATGAGACATAAAAGTAATATATGTTAGGTGTTGAAAATAATGAAAGCTATCACAAGAAGCGCAATATAAAAGCCTGTCTGTAGAGACTTTATGAAGAAGAGAAACCTAGTGATACATTTGTGTAAAATAATGAACAGTGGAGAACAGGCCAGGCAAGTGTTCCCATTTCTTCTTTGCTGCTGATAAAGGAAAGGGGAGAGCTTTTGAAATTGGAAATTCTAATTTTGTTCAGATTTGGAAAGTGAAATGGAAACATAACCATTCAAAGCTCAGAGGAAGTAATGCCTCCAGCTTTGCTGCCAGTTGATCACAGAGCAGCATAGGATATCTGCAAGTATCCAAAACCCACTAAAACTTCCCATGGATAATATACCCATCTAAAAAACTGTGTCAAGATTTAAAAAACAAACAAACAAAAAAAAAAAAAAAAAAACAAAAAAAACATAGGAGCTGAACAACTTCCTGTGTAAAGAATAAATTCATCACTGCCTAAAAGACCAGGAAAAGTTCCCCAAGGACCTAAGACTGTATTAGAGAGGATTGGATACAGTGCTGGTGGCTGTTTAAGGCAAAGTCTTGAAGAAGTCTGACTCTTCATAGGATCCAGAATATATTTTCTTGAAGTAACATATTTCCATCCTACTTATTTCTTTCCTCAGGAACATCAGGAATAAAGTGTCATTTTCCCCAATTAAGCTGGAACTCTCCCCAGTGAGCCATAAAAATGGTCTTGCCTCAAGAAACAGATTCTGAGTTTTCTCTCACCGTTTGTAAGTTTTGTTCTCTATTTACTTGCACAAACCCCTGTGGAGCCCTGAGCATAGTCTGTAAGGATAAATCCCTCTTTCCTTTTATGAGCATGTTGATGCTTTTGATCCATGTGGGGTGTTTTACACTGTTCCCAATGCAGTGGTTTTGTTCAGATCCCTTTACAACTTGCGAACTACAAAAGTGTCTTTCACTGAATGGGAAATTCATTCATTAATAAGGAGCTGCCCCTTATGAAGGCATCACCAGGTGGAATTAGAGTGTGCTTTGTGCTGAGCCTGTTCACTACAACAATCCTGACTTGATCTATGTGGTTTGTGAAGGAAAAGCTCTGTCACTTGAGGGTGCAGCTCTGATCTGAGACTTTGCCAGCAGCAGCAGTGAAGCCTCCTCAACAACAGTGTATATGTATGTGATGGGACACAGGTAAATGCTGCTTCTCACTCCCCACATGATTGATTAAAAAAATGAGGTATAAAGAGATTAAAAAGAATACCTGAAGATGGATATCTCCCAAACCCAGTAGAGTCACACACTGTTCAGTGTCCCTGAAAATTCAGAAGAGTCAGGCATGACTTTTGGGATGCCCTAGAATTTTCAACCCAAGACCAGTGAACTGGATTGAGATAAATGTCTATTCCTGTTGCTGTGAAACTTCATCTTCCAGCACAGAAACTTCACTTCTGTCACCAAAACAGCAGGAGTACAGGGTGTCCCCACATCATAACTTAATTTTTTCTCAGGAATGTAGAGTTAGCAAGGAAAGGGAATCTTCAAGTCAAGGTCTTGGTCCATATTCTCTGGCTGACACTATCTGAAGTCTCTGCCCTACGGTGCAGACAGGAGGCCCACACATCACACACACAGCTGTACATTACCTGGCACAAGTAGGGATTTGGTCACTGTGTAGCTGCAGCAGCAAGGACCTCTGGGAGGACAGGATAAGGTTTCCCTGGAAGGCTGAGCCTCACCATCTCCCAGCAGTGCTGGTCCTCACCCCTCCCTGATTAAAGCTTCCTCAAAAGGCTGACAGAAGTTATGGACACACTTTTCACTGCAGCAGCAAAGGGCTGCACAGTGGAAAGCAAGAGCCAATAGCTTCTCTCTTGGCACAGCACAGCTTGTTTTCACAATAATGGTAGAGCATGACTGGGTAGGAGACAGCAGTCTTCTCAAAGCTATCTCAGAATGCAAAATGAAGAGGATCCCAGGACCTGGGATCCATAATAAATTCCACTGATATTTGGTCCCAGAGCAGTGAGACTGTTTTTTTCAATCTTGCCTCCTGTAAGATAATTAAATACATATTTTTTAGAGATAGCCACCAGAACAAGCCACTCCTTGCACTCACATCTTCCCCTGGAGATGCAATGAGCAGCAGAAGATGTGAATCACTGAGTGCTACGTTGGAAAGAGCTTATACCACTAGAGCTTGTCTGGGGTGTACAGAACACATCTGAATCTCTCCAGAGTTTTGCTCAGTCTCCTGCTCTGCTGTGTCTGTGAAAAAAGTAGGCTCAGATGTGCTGTCCAGTGTCGTGTCTGAGGTATGGATATGTCTGGTATGCTGACATACCAGGGCTGTACCATCAGAGCCAGCTAAGAGAGAAATGGCCCAGCTTCTCCTTTAGTGGGAGCTGCTGGCTTACACCACACTACTGCTCTGGGGCAAGTGCTGGAATGCCACTCCAGCACAGAGGCATGTTGCATGAAAATAATAACCAGCTCCAACTGTCAACTATGAAAGGTGCAGTCCTGGTCTCAGATATTAATCTGGTTTAAAACCGAGAAAACTGAGTGGGGGACCAAGTACCCTGACACAGTGACTTCAGAACAACTGCATCTCCCAGTGTTTTGAGCAGGATAATGCCATTACTGAGCACAATGCTGCTAATCTCGGCTGCACTCTTTCTGCTGAAGGGGAGAACATCAAAGCTTTAACTTCTGCACCTCCTACCTGGTATCTGTCTACTGACTCTCCTCTCCCCTCCCTGTTCCCTAGTCTGTTTTGAGCTGAAATCCTTGCCTTATCACATTCAGCAGTTGTCTGATCATTGCAGGAATTAAAAGAACTTGGAGCTGTATCTTGGCTTGCATGACAGCATTTCTAAATGTCTGCAAGTCTCTGGCAAGCAGAACTTGGTGCCAGGGTCTCTTTTCATATAATACCTTGAGATGACTTGGCATATTTAGCACTCTGGAGGGTCCCTGAACAGACCCTCAGTAGCACAGTTTGCATGGAGAGACATAGACAAGCTGCCTCCAGCCTTCAGAGATGCACTGTCTTAGAGAGGTTTTGTGGACTGTGAACTAGGATGACAGCCAGGAATGAAGTCCCATACCTGTGCTTCCTTCCAACAAGCACTGACTTGTTTATACAGTCCCCTCTGATAATATACTGTTGGAAAGTCCCAGCCAAAATAATTTCCTTGTCACACTGAAGGGCTGCACCTGTTTGTTAATGCCCAAAGGCGTCTATCTCATGTTTATTAGCACAATGACCTGTGAATAAAAGGAATGAGCTCTGTATCATATTCTGGTAACCATGAAATTCAAGAAGTCCTAGGTGTTATAAAAGGGCTATAGACGTCCAAGAGAGTTTATTAGCCAGCAAATTGAGCTACCCCAATGCCTACAGTGCAACAGAGATAAGGATTTTATAATCAAATAGAGTGATAAGAGTGCACGCCCTTGTAACTCTGGATTGAAAACATCAAATCTACACTGCATTACAGCCACTGCAACAACAATGTTATATTAAATTCTGTTTAGGAACCTAATTTGTAATTTGCTTTTCATAGTTCGCCAGTTACCTGAATGCAGAACAGAAGAATTTTTCTGCAGGACTTGTTTTGAAGTGGGCATAGGGAAAGGTGTGCATGCAAGAAAGATTATTAATTTATTTCTCCTAAGATGGTGCAGGGTGCCAGAAATATCAGAATACATGGGAGTGTGACCAGACCTGATGAGAACACTGTAACAAAGGGGAAATATGTGCTGAGAATCAGAAAGTAGCTGCTCATTCATCCATGGAATGGCCCTATAAAGATCCAAGGGGAATCCATGACTTGAAACAGAACTTGAAGAGACAAAACAGTAATGAGTGCACTGGAGGGCACAAAGATTTTCTACCTCAGCTCTTCCATTTGACAGGACACCCGTGTAGCTGCTGCCATGACTGTTAGTGCTTGTTAATGAGAAGTCTCAACAAGAGAAAAAAAACAAAACAAACCTGCTGAAAAAGGCACTGTCACCACTAAAAACCCTCCCACACCTGGATTCACAAATCACTACTTTTTTAAGACTCTGGGATAAATATTTACCCCTGAGGATTCAAAATTTGCTTTTCTCTAAGTATTTAGCAGCATTTTCCAAGTAAGGTCTGCCTCCTAGATCCCCAGCTGATGGCAACACAATCATTGTAAGATCTGTTCAGTGACAATGCTTTTTGCTGCAGCAGCACAGATGACAGGATTTACAAGTCTCTGGGTGCTTCACTTGTCCTGTCTCATAGAAGAGGAAAGCAAGGCTGAGCAGTCTAATATCAACTCATCCGGGATTTAACAAAACTGGAAGAGAGAACTAGCTGAAAAGAATGATACTTTCTATCCCTAAGGAAATATAATGTAAGTGCTGTTCTTCAAGAGAAGGTGGAAGTAACAATCAAAGGTTGCCTGAACAGGAGCTACACAGGACAGTGAGAAGGAAGTGACTGCTGCACTCACAACAGGGATGGGGAGTGCAGAAAGGTGAAGGCAGCAGAAGAAATAGTCCTGAGGTTGACCCAGAGACAATTTGTGAGGCACCAGGTTCCTGAGAAAAGGTAGATTTGGACATGACCACTGTGGCCTCCTGTCACTTGTGTCCCTATGTCCTAGACAGCCATGGTCATGCTGTGAACATACCGACAGCCTCACACATGAGGCAACACCCAAAAAGGGAAAAGTGAAAAACTCCATATGGTTGGTGCAACTTGTAGGGAAACTTTTTCCTCATAATTGTTTTCACCTGCTTGAACAATGCTGCAAATGCTGCTGCTTTTACTGGTGTAGAAACAGCCGTGGATGAGTCAGAACATGGAAATAGCTCAGCTGACAGTGAAACAAAGACCCTGGTCTCCTGCCATAGTGCAGAGGCAGTCACTGTGCTTGGAAAAGAGTAGTTCCCCATTGTGCATTCCAGTATACAGAGCAATTGCTCAGAGAACCTAGCATTTCTGCAGAGCCTTGTTACATCCTTCAGCCCTTTTGTTCCCTGCAAACCTTCCTTTCAAAGACACTTTCATCTGAACTGGCACATTACTTTCCCTTTTTCAAAGTACTTGCAGGGCTTTCCCCCCACTCTGCTTAAATTCTTTAATCAGCTCATTTTTCTTCTGCTTTTTTACCCAGTACACACTGGGGATGAGTAACTTGAATATTATTTGGTACTCTGGACAGGACTTGATGATGGATTTCTTGAACTACTTGGCACATCTCCCCTGCCAGATGCAAGACAAGAAGTATGTGTGGTTGCAGTTGGAAAGGACCCCAAACCTCCTCTCAGAGGCTGGTGGTTTCTCACACAACACTTCCATACAGATGCTGCACACCTTGACCTGACTGGCCTGGAAAGCAAAGGTCTTCTCCATATCAAGCTCAAATGTTGCCATGCACATCATCTTGAGAGCCTTCCTCTGTTCTCGGTTGAAAGGGTGAAGCACTTGCAGCCCACATATCTCACCCATGACCTCACAGAGGTACAGGCAGCACTCTCCCAAGTGCCACATTCCCTCCATCATGTATGGACACAGCTGCTCCCTGTCACCACAGGAGCTACCAGCTACCACATCTTCCAGTCCCCTGTGAATTGCTTCCAAGTAGTAATGGGGCTTCATTTCCAGATTTTTATTTTGGTCAGTGCAGCACAACACAACCCTGAGGGCACTGGACTCCTGCTGCTCTTCACTCAAGGCATACAGATTTCTGTCCCTGAGCATCCTCTTCCTCTGCTTGCTCTGTGTGGTAGTAGGACCACACTCAGGGGCCTTTGGGAGCTGCCAGGGGCAGCACAGTGGCTGTGGCTCACCCTGGGGCTCTGAGCCTCATTGGATCACACCTGTATCAAGCACTGTGTGCACACTGTCCCTTCTGGTAGTACTTGAAGAGGGTGGAGGATTTGCTTGTAGGCAAATCATGTGAGAACAGACACTTGTTTGCCTCCCAACACACTCTCTGCATGTAGTACCTGCTCGTCACCTGCTCTGTGCTCGTTGTGACAGCGTGCTGCCTGGCTGTTGAACACAGAGAGTCCAGAGGACAGCAGCAAAAACAACCAGGGGCACAGCAAACGAGCCCTGCAAAGAGATACAGAAAAAATTACTTGATTTATTCTGGGGGAAGTGGAAGAGATGCATGATAATACCCTTCAAATGGGTAAAAGTGCAGTATAGAAGGTAATAAACTATTATCTGTGTCTGCCAGGAGACAAGAAGTGATAGGTTGCAGTAAGGGAGATTTATTGGTTACAGTTAGGAAGGGCTCACATTGGACTGTGTGGGGAGCAGATGAAACCACTATGACAGGAGCCTTGGAAGAGGTGAGACACCCTGTGATCAGGAATGGTTTAGCCAAAGTTTCATCTCCCTCACATTTATTTCCTGTGATCTATTCTTATACTATGCACATGATGAAAATACCCCAGAACCTCTCCCCACTCTCTGGGAGACCTGTGAGCAGTGCTTTAATAGCTGTGTCTCAGGGACAGGCTCTTGCCAGGCTGTTCTAGCGGCTTGGTTTGCAGTGAGATTTGCTCATGTCCTTTTAAAGACATAATTAGAAAAAACAGGATTCCAAATGAACAACCCAACTGTCATTGGTTTTACACGAAGCCAACTGGAATTTCACATCACAGGCTGCAGTGCCAGGCAGACCTTACAAAGACCACAATAAGACATCTTTGCCATTGTAGCAATCTCGTGTTGCTGCACTCCTTGAAGCAACAGACCATTTCAATCAGTTCTTGCCATGGGAGTTTTATCTTACTTTTATTTAATTGGTTACTGCAGGGTTGTCTTGGAGACTTAAGATCTGCTTTTTGAAACCTCTGGATTCTTATATGCAACCTAGGAAAGAGAAATGGGATTTCACACAGCAAAGTAGTCAGTAACAAAACTGGACCAAAAATGCTGAACCACTGTATAAATGCATTTTCTGCTGTCCAGAAACACAGCCTGAGCTCAACCTTGGACATTGGCTCCCAGCAACTGAAGCCCTAAATTATTATTTTAATAATTATGTCTGAATTCTTGTCTGAAGTCAACTGCCACTGCAGAGGGCAAGTCAAACTTTATCCTGGCTTCATTGCCTAGGTTTGCTATCCCTGTGTGTACATTCGCCAAGCCCTCAGGTTTGATTGCTCCCACCCCAGTTTTCACAGGCAGATCTCTTGCTGATTCCTCTTTTGAAGATTTTTGTTTCTGGTGTTCAAATCTTGGCTGACAGGAGTGCAGCCATGCTGTGTGCTGATTGCAGCTGGCAGGTGGATTAGAGTCCATTCAGATGGCTGTGAAATTCCTCTGCAAGACAGAAATGGCAGAACAATGGATTATTTTACCATGAAGAGCCCAGAAGCTGATGCAGACAGTCACGCTGAGGAGACAAGCTGAAGAGAATGAAGACATAAAGGAATTTTTCCTTCCACAAGCCCCACGAGATCTTTCCAGCTCAAAGTGTTGGAGATCTGCTGCCAGCTCCCTTCCTCCTCACCTAAGCTGGTTGATTTCTCTGAGGTACAGGATGTTCTCAATTTTTTTCCAAAATATGTGGGAGCTACAGTTGCCAAGTAACAAAACCTCATCTCTCTTTTCCTGAAATGCATAATTCCTCATTTATGTTTCATGGAATGGACAGATGAAGCTGTGATCTGTGACATTTGTTCAGTATCAGGATCATTTCGATTCCTGTCTTGCTGCTGGATGAATTTATTGGATACAGAGTTCAGGGTGAGGAAGGGATCTGACTGCCCTTTTGTCTCTCATCTTCAAAAACAAAACTGGGGGTGCATTTCACGATTCATTGGACTGATTCTGTGACCAGTGTAATGAGATTCCATTAAGAACACAGCGACGCTGCAGCCAAGGAGAGGCAGCTTGACATTTATTTCAAGAGGTGTCCTTCCTCCTCACCTACTCATGGCTGATCCCAAGCAAGGTCAGAACAAAGCTCATAGATCCCACTCCTTCACAAGAATTAGGAGCAAAATTCAGCTCATTGTAGTATTTGTGGGATTAAAGGAGGTCCACAGAAGGACAAACAAGATGATGAGGGATGAAGAAACTGTCTTAGGAGATGTGAATTGAACCAGGAGAGAAGAATGCTGAAAAATGAGGGCAGCGCCAAGATTTGTTGGTGCTGTTTGTTTGAAGAAGGCCCTAGGTAAGCTCTGGTTCAGCTGCTGTTCAGGGAGTTCTGGAACCAGCGGGCATTCGCTGAATCTAATAGGGGATTGGTTTTAACAGATAAAAGGAAGTGCCTTTTTACACTGTGCAGGTGAACTTCTGGAACTGGCTGCCCTGGGAAGCAGACAGAATTGTCAGAGTCAGGCAGCAATTAGACAAAATCACAAACAAAAAGTCTAGACATGGACACTAAATGCCCTAGGCGTGGATGTCCACTTTAACATAGCTGATACAATTGTGGCTGTTGTTAGAGGAATGAGGGGAATGGACCACTAAAGTGGCCAATCAAGTGTGCTTTCCCTAAATAGCATCTTTTATTGCCTTAGTCTACAACAGAGTACTGGGCATGATGGATCAAGGTTTGCTGTTATTTCATACTCGTCTCTAATTTGATTGAGACTCTGCTCTTCCTGCACCATGGCAGAGTTCCTTCCCCTTTGATCCTGCTCCTCGTAGAGCCAACAATCTACCCCAGGTTACATAAAGAACCATATAACCTCCAGATTTCACCCAAGAGTTCATCTTCTCCCGAATACCTTGAAATCTTCTTCTGTCCCCTGATTTCCTTCTTCCTTCCACACACCAGCAAGAAGCACCATGTGGCTGAGCTGCTTGTGAATCTTGAAGATGAGCAGTGTCTGAAAGTTTGTGACACATTAGCGGAGCGACGCAGCGGCAACTCCATGCCTGTGCACTTCAATAAGCTAGTTATAAACAAGAGGGTTTCTCCTCTAATGTTCCCAGTCCTTGCTACCACGCTGGAGAGGACTGGACTAATGAAGATTTCCTCCTGTGAGCTCCATGAGGCATCTGCACTATTCCTTCTGAACTCATTACAGTGAACAGAACGTAGACCAGAAAAAGCATTCTTTGCTGGCTATAAATCATGAGTGACACTAAGGGATTGCTATTAGCAGCAGAAAAATGCTTTCCTCCCCCAACCTCATCCAGCTCCTTGCACATATAACACTTTGGGAAAGGGTGATGGGGTGTCTGGATGGAAAATTAAATAGATGTTGTGTTGTCTGAAGATAAATTGGTACCTCCCTCAGCGTGAGTGACTTTGTCTTTTTCTGATTTGTCTTTTAACTTAAAAAACACTGAGACTAGAGATAAGGATGAGCTTTAAAACCCTAGCCTTTGTCCCCTCCCAGGCTCTCCTGAAGAAGTCCTGTCTCTGAAAGGTGCTCAAAATGAAGACAAATATTCTGGCAGTAATATGCAATATTATTTCTGGCAGTTGAAGAATCTCAAACTAGAAAAGGGAAAACTGAAAGGAAAACAAAGCTCTGTTTTTTTCGAATGCAAGGGACCAAATTCTGCTCACCCATATGAACCCGGAATCCTTTCTCTTTTTTCCAGATTATTGCAGTAATTCCAGATTTTCGCCAGAGTAGCTGATTATGGGCCTTATTAAAAACCCAGCACATTCAGAGACCCTGGTGGAATCACACAATAACAGAACTGAAAGACAAAGGCATGCGAAGACAGCGCCAACTCCCCAGCTCCTGCCCAAAGGCTAATTTGGTTTTGGACCATGTTAGCTGTAACAATAATAAGATTAACACCCGATATCAAGGGAAAGGCTGAACTGTCTGAGACCTCCTTCAGCAGAACAGAACTCTCTCCAGCCCCTCTGGCATATTAGCGTATGTTAGAGAAATGGCCTCTTTCCTCGACTAGCATGTATTTCCCTATGGAGCCTTTGTGCCAAGCTCAGAGCAGTGTTTCTGCTGATATATTTGTGGGTATGTTGAATAAAACATGTGCCATTTGACATTGTTTGCTTGGGCTTTCATGGAGAATGGGAGAGGGCACCTACTACTGAAGGGCAGAGCCATGAGAGGCTGAATCTGGCTTTCTAGGAGCAGGATGAAGCACAGGCAAATGCAGGAGCATGTCACGTTTTTTATTCTGAGAGAGCCCTGACCAAAGGACCCAGGTCACCCTGCATTGATTTAAGTGCCAGCTGTATGTATTGCCTTAAGACAAGGAAAAGTAAAAAGCCCAAACCTTTGCTCTCTCTCTATGGGCATTACCTCATTACAGATGTGTCTGCTTTGGAAATTAAATGGAAAGGGATTTTCAGAACAAGCTAAGTGTTTTAGAGGCAGAATTTCTAGTGCTCAGAAAGGCTCCTGTGTCCAAAGCACAGCCTGTGCTCTGCATATTTCAGTGTGCTTTGTCAAGGCTGGAAGTTTGATAAGAGACTCTGGTTCTCAAGAGCTCTTAGAGCATCCTGTTCTAGAGAACAACAGTTATTGATGCTGCTGGTTTTAAACTAAGAATTTGTCACATCTCAGCTGTTCTTGGATTTGACTGGCACGTGAGGAATGGTTGCATGGAATAGCTAGAGGCATGGCCACCTGTTGTGTCTATTCAAAGTTAATACTTTTCTAGGCAATTAAGAACTGTTCAGTGGCACATTTTATAATACAAGATTTGTATGACGTGACCAGAAGGAGCATCCTAGCATAACAGATGTTTCTAAAGGAATTTAGAATCTCCTTCCTAAAAGCTGTGAAATATCCTCAGGTTGGTTCAGAGGAGCAGCATATTGAGAAGGATGTCAGCAAGAATCAGGAAGAGCCCTAGAGGAAATTTTTTTGGCCACCAGGTACAACACTGTCTTCCAGATAAACTTTGAGAAACCCTTGTTCATTTTCATTTCTGTCACCATGTTTCCAGCTCTGTAATGAAATACCTCATCCCTGTCAGCTGTCATGCCAGTGACAGGGGTCGTTCCGTCCCACATCAGTAACGCCAGGGCTGGCCCTGCAGAGAGGAACCCGGCTGGCCAGGCAGTCACAGATGTGCCTTTGGCAAGGAACAGGCAGTGGGAAGATGACTCCAAGATTCTCTGTAACTACTAAAGGATATGCCCTTGGCACCCACAGAGCAGGGTCATACCCTGTCCTGAGCTCTAAATAGTTCAAAAGTTTAAAAAGACACTGCTCTTTGGTTTCACAGAGCTGATCATGGCCATAAGGCCATCTTTAGCAGAGTGTTAATATTTGTGGAACCTTCATCTCCAAGAGATTTCTGTATCATGGAAACAAATTAATTCTTGTCTTCTATGCAGTCACAATAGTCAAAACTCTATCTTCTCTGATCGCCCTTTGTTAAGCAGCTTTTCTTCCTTTCTCCCCACCTGCTCTTGTTCTGTTTGGTACTGGACACTAAAGCCACTTTCCCTCAATGGACACATCATATTTTTTCCATGAGAACATGTATGCACAGCTAAGAGCTGGTTTCCTTGCCAGCAGTGGGTGTGGAAGATTGTAACTTTTTCCAATGGCAAGGAAAAAACAGCAAGTTCACTGGCACAAATCTATCAGTGAAGCTGCACAAGTGTACTAAGCAAAGCATACAAGAACTTTGCTGTTACCTTTCAAGTAAATAGCTTCTCCTTCTTAGTTTGCTCCAGCATAAAAATCCCTCTGCCCTGTACATGCCACTGCCAGTATTTATTTTTGAAGAACTTGGATCTGTTTATTTATTGATCCATATTTAGTTTAAAAGTCTGGGCTCAAAATTAAACAGTCATTCATAATGTCATTATCTGCCTTGTTCTGCAGTTAGATACCGAGTGTGGTGTCACAGGACAAAACCTTTGGCAGCAAGGCCTCCAGGAGAGCAATTTAGCTCCTCATCCATCTTGGCTGGCAGCACGACTGACTTCCAAGTTTGCACTGCTAAATTTGTTATTTTACTCTGACTTATATTATTGAGTGTTAAATCACTTTCTGAAGTGTTTATTGGTTATAGTTGAATTCTTTCCACCCTTTTGAGCTACTTTTGAAATATAAACATTTCCTTGTATCTTGGAACTTGATGGAAAGGTGGGGAGAGTTCCTCAGGAGGATGGATTGTAGACATGACCAACTCATTAAATAGGGACCGAATTTACCCGTGCTGTGGAGGAGAATATCCTCTTCCTTCCATCAGGATGAAACAGCAAACTCCCACTGCCACTCCACAGCACTCACATGAGGAAGGTTAACTTGTGTCTTGTTCTCCCATCATGTCTTGGCCTGTCAGGAAGCAGATGACCCATTTACTGGAACACCAATGACTCCTGACAGGATCTTCATTAGATCCTGAATCTCCCTGGATAGAAAGCCAGGCTGTGATCTGCAGGATCAGATGCTGAGGCAGTTATTAGACATCAACATGCCCATGCTTCCAACTATGAAGAGTGTGGTCTGCAGCCGCTGCCTGGCACTGATGTCTCTTGGGAAGGAACCAGAAACAACTTTCTCATACCTATTTAGGAAAATGGAGCAGAGGATCAGGGAGCAGAAATAAACAACGAACTTAAAATCTAGCATGGCAGTTGGAAGCTGAGCTGGAGAATGGGGGCCAGAGGCAGAACTTCAAATAAGCCCTTTGGCAATTGATCTCTTGAGGACCAGAACTCTTGTGACAGCCCAGCAGCCTAATCCAGGCTGGTGTACTCAGTACTGCAGGTCCTCTTACCTCTTGCCCTTGCTTCAGTGAAGACCTACAAATCAAAGTTTTTCTTTTCATTTTATTTTTAATGAAGAGGTCTGTTGAGTCTCTTTCCTGCATCTGCGAGTTACTTTACAATCTGAGTTTTAACAGAGTTTTAGAGATGACACCAAGATCACTGTAGCAATCAAGGCTCCTTTGATGGCAGAGCTAAAAATACGCTCCCCAGCTGACACAAGCCTTCAAGAGGAGAACATAGAGTTTGATTTGAAAGAATACATCTTCCTTAGTCTCCATGTCTTCTGCCAGAGGACACCACATCTGTGACAACCATGCAAGCAGGTTACATTTGTCTTCTGAAATAAAGGACCCCGGTACAGACCCATACCACCTTCAGCCTCAGCAAGGGGAAAGCTTTAAACCCTCTGAGTGCCTTGGAAAATGGTTTCATTGGCAGGTTTTTGCCTCTCTGGTCATGTTGGCATATGTCAAGTTGTTGCCTGGCAGGAGCCACATCTTAGGGTCTTTAGCAGCTTGCCTTTGCCAATCCCTTAGTAAGGGGAAGGGCTGGGGCAGCTGATCAACAGGACTGAAACTGAACCTATCTGCTTCCCTTCCTGCTCTCCTCCCTGCTAATTCCAGGGTGCTGGCACACAAGTCCTGGCTAATGAGGCATTCCCAAAGCCCTGCTTCTGCACTTACAAAGGAGACTGTGGTAAGTAGTGCCACTGCCACCTCCTGGGCTTTCTGAGGACCTGAGCACATCCTGTGGGTTGGAAATGCAGATTTATGCAAATGTTGGGCAAGAGATCATGGATTTCTCAGCTTCAATCTGTGCCAGCCCGCCCTCTCCCCAGGTCAGAGGAGCGATGGCATTAACAAGCAGGTGTTTGCAGAACAGAGTGCAGGTCTCCTTTCCCTTGGAGGCATTAGCTGAAGATGGATCATTAAGGCTTTTGGGTAGGAGACGTACAGATGAACAATCACACACAGTATCAGCTCCACATTTGTAATGTGTAATGTGTCAGGGGGTAAAAGGTTGAGCAACCCACTTTGGCAAATGGAAATAGCAAGAAGGGTGTATTTTTCTGGCTAAATGAAAGCCTTCTCTGTGTGTTATTTTTTCATGTGTCTCCATGCATAACTTGAACGCAGTTAGAGGAGAAATTAATTTCTTTGGTCAGACAAAAATACACCAGATTTATTGTTTTGAAAGATACAGGGGGTATTTCATATTTCTACATGGCTGCTGTAGCTATAATTGGCAGCACAGTGTTCTGTCAAAAAAAGGCATTCACCCAAGAATGTCTCTGGGCCCAGCCAAGCCTCAATCCTGGAGGTGGATGTCGCATCCCTAAACCTCTGTGGGCAGTGCTCCATTGCCAGGAGTCTGTTTGATGCTCCCATTTAGGGTGTTGGCCCTGAAGATGTAAGACCTCCCCCTAACTGAGCCTTCAGTGTGGATGCTTTCGGGTTTGTTCTGGCAACGGAAGAACATAAGGAAGCCATTCCTGTAGTTCTTGTTCATCCATCCATAGAGCAGGGGGTTGACAAATGTAGAACACATGGCCCCAACATGGAAGACACTGTATAGGAGTTTGTACTCATGGAAGATAAGAACCAGATCAAGATCGATGGCAAGCTGGAATATGTGGAAGGGGAGCCAACAGACTGCAAATACCACAACTACCATCACGAGCATTTTGGTTGTCTTCCTCCTCCGACACTGGTTTTCATTCCTAGAAGTGGGACTGACATGGTTTTTCAGCTTGAACCAGATCCTGGTGTAGGCATAACAAATAATTGCAAGAGGAAGAACATACTGCAGGAGGAGCATGGACAGACTGTAGATGGTGGCATCTCTGTTGTTACCAGAGGGCCATTTTTCTGAGCACACAGCCATTTTGAGGTTAATGGATGGGATTTCCTCGTATCGGTACTCCCTGAAGATGGCCAGAGGCCCTGCTAGGACAGCTGCTGCCAGCCACATGACAGCTATGATGGTGAAGCTGAGCCTCTTGGAAATCCTGCTGTCCAGATGGAAAACAATACAGCGGTACCTATCCAGGGCAATCACAGTCAGCGTGAGAGTGGACACATGGACACTCAGAGCTTGAGCATAAGGAACCAGGTGACAAAGGACAGCTCCAAACTTCCACTCGTCCAGCAGGGTGTACACTAGGGTGAAAGGCAGACAGAGTGTGTCCACCATCAGGTCTGCCAGGGCCAGGTTAGCTATGAAGAAGTTGGTGACAGTCCTCATGGTCTTGTACTTCACTATGATGTAGATGACCAGGGAGTTTCCAATGAACCCCAGCAGAATGATGAGGGAGTAGGCAGCAATCAGGATGACCTGGACTCCCAGGATCTTGGTGCTGTCCATCATGACACTGCGGGACCCGGAGAGATCCTGGGTAGGAGTGACAAAGTCCTTGGCGTGCCAGCTGTGTGGCAGCTTCTCATCTCGTGCTGTCTTCTCCATGGTGAATGTGCTGTTGGCTCCCTCCAATGGTCCCATGCCTGGCCTGAGACTTTCCATAAGGAGGAGAAGGAGGTCTGGAACACAGACATAGCAGAGTGAGAGCATGGGTTACATTCATCTTTGATGAGATTTACTTGCCTACAAAAATTCCCTAACACCTTAAGAGCTAGGAAAGGAGAGAAACAAGGCACTCTCAAAGTCAAGGTGTTCTCCACCTCCCTGTAACAATTTATTTCCAGATTGTGCACCAGGGTTTTTTTCTGTTTCTTATTTCTCACCTCTCCAGGTGAAAATATCTGTACCCCTGCCTCTGCATAAGTCTCTGCCACTGCTCCTGCTAGTGATGCTACCACCCAATCCACCCCGTACTGTCTGCTCTCCCTCCCAGTAATGTGGGTGGCACAACTAATGCCATTTTATGAGCCCCCATCTATGATCAAATGTGTCGCATAGTCATTCCCTGGCCCTCATTATCAGGCCCTCAAAGTCCTGTGAACCAACTAGACAATCCAGTTTTCTTCTTCCTTCCCCTGCCAGTCTCAGGGTTCCCAGGCATCAGGCAGTTGTTGCCTTCCTTGCTGGCTTTGAAGGTCACAGGCGCCCAGCCAGGCAGGCGCTGATTCCCCATCACAGAAGAGAGAAGTGTGACAGCACACAGAGCGCAGTCACGAGTCCTAGGTAAGGAACTATTGAGCAGTGAGACCCACGAAGCCTATGGCCAGGAGACACCTCCACAGTCCTCTGCTTTCTCCAAGGATTCAGTGAGGGGCTCATATTGTTTTATAGGATTTTTGAGTCTAGATTATGATTGTTACAATGACACAACAAACCGTGTATTAGGATTTGGCCCAATCTGAAGAGGGTCCAGGCGATTATAAATTACAAGGTGTATTATAAATTCTGTATTGCTTAGGTGATTAGAAATCATAAATTATTTATAAATTCTGTATTTTGCTATTTGTAGATTGTACTATTTTGATTCTGCTTGTAGAAATCCTGTGCTGTTTCAATCATAAATTCTGTTCTACACTAATCATAACACCCTGATAAAGAAACAAAGCTTTAACTGTTACCATGATTTAGTGCCATTTTTGTTCTGCCAAGGATCCCTAAAAGAACCTCTGTCCTCTCACTGTTGGTGACACCCAGGCATCCTCTGGCCTAGCAGAGGAGGGAGCTCCTACAGGGACGTGCATGTGCAGGGCATAAACCACTGAAGCTGTGAACAAGCCTCCCGTGGAGCTGCTGCTGAGCATCCAGGCTGAGAGGCAGAGGCCCAGCATCCATCACCTCCCTCCACATGGTGCTCAAATGCCTGCGTGGGATGGCTTTGGGAGCAGGGAGCCCAAGAGGCCAGAACTGATGCAGCCTGGAACCCCTGGCTGGCGTTCGGTGCCACTGGAACAGCAGAGTGTTGTCACAGCAGGGTGTTCATTGAATCCAAACGCGGCAGGAGAAAAGCCAGCTCTGTTACTGGCTCCTCCTCAGCCCCCGTGGCTCAGAATTGCTGTGGGCTATGTGGACATGGCCCCTCACATATCCCCTCTCCCCAGTGAGTGGGGCCCCACTCCCACTGCAGACTCAAACAAAAGTGAGCAAAAGCCATCACTCTGCCCAAGCAGGGAGGTCTGCAAAGCATTGTGTTTTCTCTGACCTGCAAAGAGGGGGGAAAATGACCTTTCACTAAGGGCGGGAGGCAAAGGGCTTAAATGAAGTGGGAACTACAGGCAGACTGCTGGATATCTTCCCAGACTCCTCGAGGAAGGAACTGGGTTTGCCCCAGAAAAGATGTGAGCACTGCTGACTGCGTGCTGGTGGGCTTCCTGCAAATCCCATACAAGCCAAAGGTTTAAGGACAGCCTCTCCTTTGGGAAGGAAGAATGCTTTGCAATTACTTTGTGACCTAAATGAAAATGGCTGCTTGCCCTCTCATCCCTCTTCAGAGCAAGGGTTGTGATTCCCCCCCAGGAGCTGCTCCCAGGAATCTGCCTGGCTGGCTGCAAAGCCAGGACCCTGCAGAGGCCCAGCAGAAAGAGCTGCCTGCAGTAAAACCACCCCTGCTGGAACCCTTTCTCTTTCCCTCTCCGTGTCCAATTGCCTGCCTAACATCTCACTCTGCAGACTGATTTATGCCAGTGGCTCCTGTGAATGAGGTTGTTGGGCTCCAGCACTGTGAGACAGTGGACACCATGTAGCTACTGCTAGAAGGGCAGGAAGCAGAGGAAAAAATAGGTGGATCTGCTATGGTCAGGGTTTGTTTAAGGGAGATCTCAGAACTCCACAACATCCCTGCCCCAGCCTTGGAAAGACCAAGGAGAAGCTCCAGCTTCTAAGACAGGAAAGAGGAGCTCAGAGCCATGCCATACAGTGGGTGCAGGGGAAAGCAGAGCAGGGGAACAGGAACGGCCCTGGGAAGGTGGCACAGGTTCTTTGGTAGAACCTGACCCCCTGGCAGACATCTGTGCTGCAGCTGGCCCCGAGCAAACCCCACTGCCAGGAGAGCAAGGTCAGCCAAGGAAACAGAGCAAGTGCTAGGGACACTCAGTGACGGTACTTTCCCTGCTTGCCACCCATCTGGGATTTAAACCTTCTGGACTGTCCAGCATTATTTTATCTCTTGTTATCGCCTTTTCTGTGGCTTGCCTGTTCCATTTATCTTCAGTACCCAAGTCCTGGCACCACACCAGCAGACACGCCCTTCTCTTTTTCTCCATCTCATCCACCAACTGGCTGCCAGTTCCCATGCTCACATCTCAGCCTATTTCCTTTTGCTGGAGACTGGCAGCTACCCACCATCTGAGGGGAGCCAGGAACATCATGGTTACTGGAGCTGCTTCACTTCCTAACAAAATGGCCTTAATGGAGTTGCTATTTGATTTTGTTTGTTTTGTTTTTTCTCCGAAGGGCAACTATTACAAATCAATTAAGACATTTTAATTAAGGGACAAAATGATTATAATAAATGTTCCCACTCCAGGGGCTGCCTGGAGGTCACTGGGATGCTGCTAGAAGTGGACTAAGGTCTGTTCCAGCAAGTAATGGAAGTGCTGGCATATGTGGAGGCTGCTGTCAGTCCCCGTGCCTAACGGGCCTGCCAGACTAGATTGAAAAACTCCTTGGAGCTGAGAACCAACTGCTTTTGGGACAAGAAAGCAGCAGGAGAGACCAGGAGAGAGAGAAATACTATCCAGGTCCTTTCCTCTGTGCTGGGTTGTCATGAAGGGATGCAGAAACAGGGTGGTGCCTGTATCAAGATAACCCTAACCCTCATCCTCTGCTCCAGCTGAGGTTCAGCCTGAGGCAGGACTGGGACCCAGAGACGGCTCCCAGTGAGACAGAGCTGTTCCCTGTGCCAGCAGGCTTCACCCTTCGGCAAGTGGGGAAGCACAGAGGAGCCCTTCACTCAGCACACTGCTGTCAATGACTGGGACAGTGACCAAAGGGACAGCTCCAAAACCTGTTCCTACAGAGGGCCTAGACCTGGGACTCATCCACCTCTGCTTCCTGGGGCACTCCAGCTCCCTCCATGTCCCTGCTGCAGCCCCAGGCATTCAGCCAGACTGGAAGAGGCACACGCAGACCTGGAAGAGCCATCTGTAAAGCCTGGCAGGGTTCAGAAAGCAGGGCTGGAGGGGTGGGCAGAGGGCTGGAGAAATCAGAGCTTGTTAATTAGAATTTCTCTTTTTGTTCAAGCAGCCAGGCTGGAGTCCATGGAATCAAAAGGAGGGAGTGAAGGGACTTGGGCCAGTCTCTGCTCTTTGGTTAATGACAAACTCTTTCTACAGCAGTGCTGGAGTGTGAGGGCTGAGGTTGATAGATATTTCCATGGCTTGGCTCACTGATTTATTCCATGCCTGTCCTTCCTCCAAAGCAGCTCAACTCCACCAAATCCCTTAATCTCCAGCAGCCCAATCAGGAGCACTGACTCATCTCATCCCCAGACCCATATCCAGGCAGACATCCATGACAAGGAGGTCTGAGAAGCTGGTGGTAACCCTGGGACAAACCAGCTTCTACTGCCTTCATGTTCCCTCCCAACACTCAAGAGGCAGCACTGTTCTGTGCCCCTGCACCCCACAGCACAGCACTTAAGGGAGTACAACACAATAAATGGGGGAATATGGAGGTTAACCCCTGCCAGAGACCACACAGCACATCCACGGCAGGGCTTGGGCAGAGCCCAAGTTCTCCAACTCCAGCCTCCTGTGTTCACCACCAGAAAGGACTTTGCATCTCAGTGTAAAACCTGAACATGGATCTCAGGAACTACATGAAAAAGCAAAATGTGACTGATGAAGGGGAACAAATTTTGTCTTCTCTGTGCCGTGGGCAGGTTTCAGGACAAACAGCAGTTCTGGATGATTTCCTGAAGCCAAAGAACAGATAAAAATTATCCCAGCTCCTTCCATCTCCAGTGGAGGGGTGGTTGCCTTGCTATAATACTCCAGCAAAAGCAAAGACCCCCTGACCTGCCCACCCTCTGCTGCAGCTTTGTAAGTTACCTGTCTAGCTCAGGGCCACTGGTGCAGAAACCTCGTGGTATCAGACACTCATTGCCACCCAGAACTGCTCCTGCAGCGTAGAACTGGCATTGGGAGACAAAGTGCAAGGATGAGGAGATACACCAGAGATTTCTTGTGGTTTCTCACACTAAATATTTTCATGTCCCTGCCAGGAGGACTCTGAAGGGGATGAGGCAATGAGGATGCTATAATCACCCAGCTCAGGACAGGATGAAAAAAGGAGGTGGTGAGAAGAGATCTGTTTGGCAGAGATACATGCTTTGTCATGGGAATTATTCCTACAGAAAACAGGGAGGAGCAGTGCAGGGCCCTCTGCCCTGTGGGATGTGCCATGGGAGCAGAGCAAGGCTGGCTGGAACATAAGGATCAATGGGTCACACTGCAGTGGAGACACACCAGTTGCTGGGGCTGCAGAAAGGAAGAGACAATGTGGTGGATGGATCCTGGGTAACCTGGGGAATCTGTTACCTCCTGAAATTTACAGAGTCTGGGATAGGTGAAGCACTAGAGCAGAGGGAAATAACAACTCACTGACAGAACAAACCGGGAGAAAATGCAGTATCCTGCTTTGGGACAGACCAGAAACTCTGTAGGTGAAATGCATTTGCAGCAGGACTATAAGAGGATTTCTCTGTTCAAGTACTAACATGCAATTGGCTGCTGAGTGAAAGCAAGCACTGATTTTCCTCCTGTATCCCATATCCCCCTTTGCATCTCCCTCTCTGAGACTGGTGATCTGTGGCAGAGAGCTGAGTGCCAGCAGCGTGTGCAGTCCCAGCACGGAGGAGCTGACAGAGGTTTGTACCGAGCCACGGGGAGGCAGACTGCAGGAGAGATCAGGATTTCTCAGACAGCTGCGCTCCTCAGCCCCACAGCTGCACCTCTGGGGCTGTATGTGCCCGGGTTCTGCAGCACCCTGGAGCAACCTGCTCTCCTGACTGCTCTCACTCAGCATCCTGCTTCCCACACTCCCTGATTCTGCTCAGGGACCTTTCAAAACTCTCCTGCCAGTATCTCGTGTTTGCTTTCTCTATTCCAGCTCTCAGGGCTGTCAGTCCCCAAATCCATTTTCCCAAAGATGCTTGGACCTTTTTTTTTGCCTGAACCATGTGGAACAGACAAGACCTGGCCCCATCGCAGCCCTGCTGCTGAGATGAGCCCTCCCTGACCCACCTGCAGAGGCCAGAGCATCCTTCTCCTCTAGAAACCGAGCCACTCACCTCCAGTCACCGCCTCATCGCCGGCCAGGACGGAGCGCTTGGTCCTCTCCACTCTCTGGAAGTCAGCCTGTGGCAAAGGAGTGGAAAGCACTTTTCTGCAACTGTCCTCGGAGAAGGGAGGAAGTCAGGTGAGGATCTGGACTGCTGGTGAGTGTTTCATCGCCAGGAACAGCTTTGGAAGCCCTCCCTGAGCACCCGGAGAGCCCCCTCTCGCAGGGTGACTGACAGCCCCGTCTCACGAAGCTGGATGCTGTCTTTGCTCCTGAATGAGAGAAAGGCAGAGAGCGTGTGTTTAACAAACAGAAATGGAAAGGGGGGGGGAGCCTGCTGCTGCTGTTTATACAGTGTTCAGCCACTGAGGGGCTTCTTGCATCGAGCGGAGAAAAGCTTTTCCACCACATCCAGTTTCCTCTCCAGGGAGAAGTGCTGGGAGCTGGAGCTCTGCAGGCTCCTCGTCCATACCACGGACCTGGGCCAGAGTTTTCTGCCCTCACTCCACAGCTGTCCCATCTCCTCAAGCTTTAAACTCCTCGGGACTGGCACAGCCATGTCCAGAGGGGGATCTCCCCTGCAGCAAGAGGTGGCAGGTCCTGCAGCTCAGCAGAGCTTTCACAGACCTCCCTCCACCCTCCTGTGTCTCAGAGTTTGCACGGTGCACAGAGCAATCTGCAGTGGGACAGGACTTCAGGGACTCCTGAGATACAAACAGAAATAATGCTGAAAAGGTTTAGTCACTTTGCAGTGGCCTTGGTCTGCTCCAGACCCAGATTCATTGTGGACATGAAAACTGAGTGATTTTCAGTTTTAGGATGGTCAGCACCGTCCACACACCTGAAGCAAGAAAGAAGGAGAGACAGGAAAGCAGCATCCTCATGTCCAAATCTGCAAAATCCAAGCTCACTGGAGCCCAGGAAAGCACTCTAAAGGCGACACAGTGAAGCAGATAAGCTCAGATGAGCCCCACCTATTCAAAGATTTTGCCCTCAAGGAGAAATCGTGTATTCTTAGCATAGGATTTTCAACTCAAGCAATTTGTTTGTGAATTTGCAGCTCACCTGGGCTAGGAGATGCTCCCACAGGCTGAGGGGAAGGACACCTCTCCTTGCCTTTGAGTACCTACCACTAGAATTTTATCAGAGAAGTCTTGCTCTTTACCCCCACAGTGAACTTTGATCTCCTTTTCTTTGTGAGAAACAGGGAGGCTTTTCAACCACCCCTTTGTGCTAAAAAGTCACAATACGCCAGGAAAAAGAAAACACTCTAATGGCTCAGCAGAAAAAGCAGAATGAGAACATTCCTGAAATCACACGGAAAGTGACACTTGAACCCAAGACTTGGACAAGAGTTGTCCTACATCCCATCCTTCCCCCTCCTCTCTCTGTCTCCCCTTCAGAATGAAAAGGACTAGGCATAAAATCCACCAGCTGTGCTAACTGGATTTTTGTAGGAGTTTCATGTCTTCTCTCCCTTCATTTTCCCTAAGGCTGTTGATTTAGCTTTTGCTGAGAGTGGAGGGAAGCAGGACAAGACAAAACTGCTCGGAAGGAGCCGTTGCTGTGTCTCAGTGGTGTGCAGAGAGAGGCAAAGAGCAGCTAACGTGAAGTGAGTGGTGCACGTTATTCCCCCTGTTCCTGGTGGATGGATACTCCTCCTCTCCAGGGTCCTCAGCAGTGGATTTCAGCTCAAGATTATGTTTTCTCTCCTTTCTCTTCTGTGTGAGATTTTTCTTGCCTCCTCCCCAGATTCCTTTGCTACCACTCCCCACTCTCCTCTTCCCAGGGCTGAAATAAGATGCCTGGGGAGAAGGCAGTGATTGACAGGAGAGAAATTTGCACAGCCTGAAGCTGTGAACTTTCATTGGGACCATGGGCTGAATTCCACTCATTTTTGGCACGTGGTCTTTGCTGGAGGACAGCAAATGCAAACTCTTAAATCATAGATTTGTCAGTGCAAGTCCCCAAGACGTCCTCTGCCACGATCTAAGGGGTCCAGAGAAGCACCAAAACCTGCTGTGTTCCAAAACATCACCTCAGCTCTTCAACCAGACAGAGCAGTGCAAAAAGGTGCAGTTGAGCTCTCAGCACACCTGGACTGTCATCCCAAATGGTCCCCGCCAATCTGGAGTTTGGTCCCCGGTCCCTGGGTGCTCCCCAGCCCTGTCCCTGGGAGTCAGGCTCTTCTCACAGCGCCACAGACACGGGCTGCCTGCCAGTCTGCCTAATCTCACCCAGCTACCACAGAATTACAGCCAGCGCTGGCTGTAGCATCGCCTCGGCTTCTCCACAGGGGAGGGCACCTGGGGGCTGCGGAGCCAGACCCCTCACGCTGCTGGTGGGTTCAGAGGAGCAGTCGTGGCACAAACTGCAGCAGCCTGAACGCCAAGGTGCAAAACAACCTCCCCCCACAGCTTACAGGTCCCAGAGCAGCTGAGGGTCTTCCAAGCCCCAACCAGCAACACTCTGAAGGAGGGGGATGAGGGAATACAAAGATGGTTCCTTGCATTGTCCTGGGGTGTGGAAGGATGTGCAGAGGTGCCAGGGCCCGCTGCATGCACTGTTGTAACCTCAAGCCTGGGGTATTTTCACACACAGACTGGATACCCACAACCTCCTGCACGGGTGTCCCAGGAGCCTCACGTCCTTCCAGACATGATGGGATCATTCAAAGCATCTTTGCAGCTCAAAAGCCTTTCCCCGTGGTTGAGGCTTTCATTAGGCAAAAGCGAGTCTGCTCACCCATACTTCTGAGAAATGCAATGAATTTTGTACTCCAGGGAGCAAAAATGATGTCAAAAGGGTGAGAAATGGGGCAGAGAAGAGGGCTGTCTTTTGGTCTGTAATCAGTGCCTCAGTGAGCAGGCAGGTCCTCAGCCTGACCACCTTGCAGCTGTAAGCCATCTGCTGTAGCTTAACTTCTGTCAGAAAAGGAAGGTGGATGATCTGTTCACTCCTTGGGAGGAATCTCTAAGAAAACTGTTACCAAGGCTTCCAGATGCTCCGGTTCATCCTGCTTCATCTGGAACAGCAACAGTGATATACTTTGAAAAGCAGCTTTTCATTTTTTAAACATCTGCTTAATTCCACCTGCATGTAACCAAAATATTTCCACTGCTCCTTCCTGAGGTGTCATGCCTGTGTTTTCCTGAGCAGCCTCCAAAGTATCAGCAAGTTTTGGTAACACAAAAGCCCCTTTTCCATTGAGCCCCAGAGTTCACGGATGCAGTGGATTTGGGAGTCTGATGCATCTAGGAACTAAATTAGCCACAAAGAGACTCAGGGGTGGGAGGGCGGATAGAAAGCTGTCTGTATCCTCTCTGAATTTAAAAAGAGATTCTCATTTCGTAACAGCTTTTTGTCCCCATCTGAACATTCCTGGAATTGGTGAAGCAGCAGAGAAACCATTGGGGACAAAGTTTGGCTAAAATATCTGAACTATCTGATGCTGATAGTGAGTTTCAGTGAGAAGCACTGGAGAAGCAGGAGGAGAGATGAACTGTGGGTGGGCCCAGGACTGGCCTGGGTCTGCCTCAGCTGTGCTCACCTTCAGGACAGGCAGAAGTCAGGGATACTGAACGTGTCTGCAGGATGAGGGTCAGTGAGTCAGGAAGGAGATGATCATATAGAAAAAGATTAACGGGATTTGTTCTGCTGAACACATCACCACACTTCAGCTCCTGCCCCACTAGGGGCAAACCCACAGGGCTCCTTTGGTTAAGTCAATTAATGCCTAGCAGGGTTTACCCCTTCCATCCCTTCCCACCCCTGGATCTCACTCTGACACACAAAATCCCCTTGATCATCCTCACATCAGGACAGGACTCCAGGCAGTTTCTCCAGGCAGACATCAGCACTGCTGAGCCCACAACTGGCCCCTGCATTTAGCTGCCATTTCTGCAAGTCACTGCACTCAAAGCTTTGTTAATTTATTAGAGGGTTGCTTGTTGTTTATGTACTGAGCCAGGTAGAAAACAGCTTCTGCATAAGAGGATAATTGCAGTCAGATAAGCTCTTCAGAGCCAGGATTGCAAAAATACGATCCAATGTAGACCAGCAGTCTGGGTAAAATAGAAACATGGATGAGTTTTTGGGTTGGAACGCGTTTCCCCCATCTATCACAAACTCCCTGTCTGCCTTTGGGCAAATCATTTGATGTATCTCAGTTCTCTGTACATAAAAAAGGTGATAAAAATGCTTCACTCTGGCAAACTCACCCCTGGAGCAGAGGACCTGGTGCTTGGATGTGCAGCAGTGGCAGCTGCTTTCCCACTTTGTCCTAGGGGATTTCTTTCAAAGTTGCCCATCTCATTTAGGCAGCATGTTCTGTCATCAGGGCCTTGCTCTCCCAGACTGCATACTCCTGCTTCATGGTCCCACAAAGAAATTTTTGTCCAAGCTGTCACTCCTGAGATGACAAACAGTGCTATAAACGCTGGATTGTGTGATGAGAACAGGCAGAGCTGGATGGGCTGATGGCAGCCCCAGCCTAAACTCTTCCAAAGTGTCAAGACTGAAAGTGATGCAAGTGGCTGGAAAATTCAGAGCATGACTTGTCTTCTGTGGGCTGGGTGTTGCCAAAAGCCACCAGGCATCCAGGAGTTGGGATCCAGTGCTCAGCACCGCTGTGGCAGCAGCAGGACCATGTTTGCTGCTTCGCTGCCTCTTTCCATCTTTTCTGGTCCTGTGGGGACCCACATCAGCTGTGGGCAGGGGGCAGGTTACCCACGCCCTGCTCAGCTCAGCAGTGCTGGGCTGGCAGCAGTGTCTGAGCACAGGAGGGTCAGGAGCTCCCCTCCTGAGATAAACCCAGGGATTTGGCTGAAAATCGACTTGGCTCCGTGTTCCCCAGAAAAATGACTCACAAGCCAGTGTCTGACACTGAGAGATAGGTATGACACCGAGTGCCCCATGGGGAAGAGCTGCGTCCCCAGGGCACGAGCAGAGCACGGAAGAGCTGAGCAGAGACCTTGCTGGAAAGCACAAAGCCTTATAAAGGCAGTGCTCTGGGTTTGTCCTTCTCTCAGCTCTTCAGGCGATGAAAAGGACGACTCGCAGCCCTAATTAGCTGGAACACGCTAATACCACTGAGCTTCCCTGGCCAGCAAATTTGGCACAAAGAATATGGGACACTTTCCAAACAACTGCTCAGGGGAGCGTGTGCCTGCAATTTATTATTTGATGAGCAGTTTCCTCTCTGCCTTCACTGAGGAGCTCACACCAGACATGAGGGAGGTGAGTCTGGAGCCTGCAAATCTACTTTGAAAGCTATTTCGTGCTGAAGAGAGAAGACATTTCTCCCCAGGCATTTAAGATATTTAAGGTATCAGGGGAAATATGGCTTTGCACAGCATTACCTCTGGGAGCACTCAGTGCCTTCGAATGGTGCAGCTGGTAGTGCTCAGCTTCCCATGGGGAAAACCATGCTCCTTCAGGGTGACATTCACTCTGGGCATAAGATGCAGGACCAGAGAGTGTGCATTGTTATTTTGCAGAGTAAAGCAGAGGAGCATAGCCAGCCCAGGTAGCTGGAGAAAGGGGAAAGGTAGCAGGGGCCCTGGTGCTGTGCCTCCAGGATGGGTTATTCCCTCTTTTGACAACTGCTCTGGGCAAGGCAGTATCCCAGCTTGTTGCCCTGAAAAAGGAATCAGAAGGAGCCTCCTCATTTCCTATTACAAATAAATCAGTTTGTGAGCTTTGGATGGGAAGCAAAGGGCAGAACTCTGAAAAAGATCAATTCATTCCTCGGGTAAGATCGTCACTCTCAGTATTTACTGTACTGCCAAAACCAGAGGCAGGAGCTGCAGCCTCCTGAAGGCCTCCACCTGCCCCTGACCTCACCTTCAGCCTGGCTCCCATGGCAGCCCTGGCCCCAGGACTGTTCAGGGCAGCTCTGACACAGGGTTTGAGGGGCAGTGAGCTGCCCAGCCAAGCACTGCCACAACCTCACCAGTACAGACACTGGGAACAGCTCAGGTTTGTGCAGTATTCCCAGGACTATGCTGGTTTGACCTGCCTCTCTTCCCTGGCATCACCTGCAGCCATCGGCCGGGCAGGGCACCCTGTGCTCACCAAGGGCACATCTCTCCCTGCTCCCTCCCCATTGCCTCCTTTGCAAACATTCGTTGTTATGGTGACAGCTCCAGAAGGAAAATCTTCTTGAAGATCTTTCAGATTTTTTAACACAGGTACAGCCACTTTAATTATTTTCTTTAAGGGAGATGGTTGTCTCGTTCAGTGGCAACTGAATTTCTTTCATTTTGTTTCTGGGGACCAGTCTGGTGATTCTCAGGCTCCGGCTTTCAGTGTGTGGCTGTAAGAAAGTGGAAGGGCGAGAAGTAGAGCCAGGTTGTAAAGAGATGCTTTTAAATCCTCTTGGGAGCACGGGAGGTGCCTCCAGGCTGAGGCTGCTGAGCTGCAGGCAGTGTGGAGTCTGAGTTTTTCCAAAATGAATGAGATTTTGGAGCACATCTGCATCTTTCTCAGATAGCAAAGTGCAAAATAAATAGCAAGGGGGGACATTTCTGCCCAATAACCTGTGCTGTGTGTGAAATGCTTGACTGAGAAATACTGTTCTTGTGAAATCTTCTGCAGAAATGTCCCTCAGTTTTTTTAGACTGTGTGATGGTAAAAGAATTCTCTCTTTTTTCACTGAATGGACTGAAGGCTTTCATATGTGACATCAGGGAGAGAATTGTGCTCTGTAGATGTCTCTAATGCAAGTAATGAATGTAGCAAACAGCCTCAGCCCAGCCAGGAGAAAGCAGTCTGGGTATGTGATGTGACCACAGGTGTGGATTTCATGGCTACTGTGTTCTGACCCTGGAACGTGGATGCTAATGGACAAGACTCCAGCACCCTGAGCAGCCAAGCCTTCCCAGCCTGTTTTTTAGGATGAGGTCATGAAGACCTTTCCCACACCCCTCCTATAGAGAGCTGAGCTCAGAAACATTAGGAAAAAAACATTAAAAATCAAAACCTGAAAATGCTCTGGGCTCTGAAGGGGCAGCTTAGCACATCTGTGAATGCTCAGCACCCTGAACCAGAGATCCAAGTGAAGGAGAAGAGCATTCCGGGCATCCTGCACGCAGTGAGCAGCGGGTGGGCTGGGGCTGACACACAACCCATCACAGCGCAGGCTGAGAGGACAAAGCTGCTCTGGCCAAGCCCATGCTGCCTGTGGAGCATCAGAGAGGTTTCATGCACAGCTCAGAGTAAATAGGCAAACAAGCAGCGGCCAGAAATGTTAATATTTGCAGAAATCTCCTGGTTTTGGCGCCTGGGTGTGGGGAGCTGAAGGATGCTGGTGGAATGCGAACGTGACGGTTTCTTGGCTGCCCGGAGGGGTGGCATGGGGAATCTCACAGGGCAGGACAGACTGCCTGCCAGGCCTGCTGATGCTGCTTCACACAAGGAGTCCTGGGGAGGGACACTGGGCTGAGAAGTTCAGTAGCATATGAAACTGGAACCCTGGGATTATTTGAGCATCCCTGGAGAATAAACAAAACAACACCAAAAAAAAATCATTCATGCTGATCCTCAGCCCTTCTCTTGGATACATGAGGGGAAAAAATGACACAAACCTTCAGACTCCTGCCCTCACTTCACCTGGGTCCTTTCATGGTGTGTTTAGGATGGTTTGAACCTGCTCAACACCTGCTCTTGCCATCTCTACAGGACTTTACCTGGACCATGGCTGCCAGTTCATAGTCAGAAAACTTCAGAGTCTCCAAAGCCTTGAAGGCTCTGGCTTTAGCAAAACAGCAATATCATTTGGGACTGGGAAGAAAATATTGGCAAATAATGGCCGCCTCTGGTCACCTTCCTCCTGCAGCTATTTATCCAAAGATACCATATCTCAGAGCATTGCTTCATTTCCTGCTCGCCTTTCTAACCGAGGCCTCTAAATCATGTCCCTGCAGCTGAGGTCACGGAGGGAAGTGTAATATCCATTAGCACTGATGCTGCTATTACCTCATCCCTTCTTTTTTCACGCTTTAATTTCTGTTTACAGCAATCCCTTTCCACTTCTTCCCCCTCCTGGTCTCAGTGCAGGAAAGAGCTGGCAGGAGCCCTCAGAAGCAAAGCTTCCTGGGGTTCAGACTGTGTCTGGGGACATGGGGAGTCGGGATTTCTCCTGGACCAGCAGCACCCCACTCCTTCCAGACCAGAGATGTCAAGTGGGAAGGGTACCCCTTCAAGGTACCCCATTCTCACCCCAATAGAGTTCTTCACCTGGGGCTTGTCCACGTCATGAAAAATATAACCCCAAATTTACCCCTCTGCCCCTCTTCTGTCCCACAGCTGGGCACTGCTCAGGGAGAGCCACAGGATCCTCCAGGAGAGACTCCAGGAGAGCAGGATCCAGAGCAATCAAAGCCCTCGGAGTGTATTTGCACTCAAACCAAACTGAAACGGGGAAATCAAGATGCAAAGCTTCTTGTCCCCTGTGGAATTTCCCTGCCTGCATCTGGAGAGCTGACACAAGGGACTGACACTGGGATCAGCAGTTGTTTCCCCTTCCCCTCGTGTTCTGCTGACACCCCAGGGAAGTTCCCCAGCAGCCGGACCCACTGCACTGCCCACTTCATCCCCCTCCTCCCGCAAGGCCAAACAGTTCCTCTGACACCCATCTCCAAGAACACACATTTACTGCACAGAACAGAGAATGATGAAGAGTTTTGGACCTAATCCATGTGCTCTGAGTCAAACCCTTCTCAATCCATGTTATCCTTCACCTCCCCAGTGCATAATCAAACTCTCCAAACACAGCGTTCCCAGCCCAGAGCTTGGAGCCTCCCGAGAGGGATATGCTAAAAAAAGAAAGAAAAACATTACATTGCCAACTGAAGGGAGTGCTGAAAGGAAAGAGATGCCAGGAGCACTGAAACAGGAATCTGAGACCAGGGGACGTTCGGGTGTGTGTTTTCACTCCTCAGAAGGGAGACGTGTTCATTGGGAAATGACTGCCACTCACTGCTGGTTTTAGACCTTGTAGCTGATGTCCCAGAAAGTGAAATGGCCATGACAAGGACGTCCCCATCTGTATTAGAACTTTCTTCTTGGATTGATGGATTAGTGCAGCGCATGGTAAAATAGTGCCACTCCTCCTTTGGCTCCAAAATCTGCATTTGCCACTCAAACCTGCAAAAATGGAAATAAGCAAATTTACAAGAGGGACGAGTTCTGTTGGCAGCAAGGAGAGTTACTTGGGAAAATCTATGAATCAGGGGGTCCAGGACTCTGTTGGGCGCTGTAGGATGTCCTGCAGCTCCTGAACCCAAGCTGTCAGCTCCACACCCTGGTGCAGAGCTTCCCTTCCAGGAGAGCAGCATCCCACAGCCCCATGCCAGTCCTGGGCAGGGTACGTGCTGGCAGTGCCCAGCCTGGTGCTGTGCCAAGGGGATGCTCCTGCTGTTCACACTGCACAGAGGGACCAGGACTAGGCTCCAGCTGGGGCTAAAAGGGGAGCTGATGGGGAAGTTCGACATCAGCTGAGCTATCCCAAATTCTGCTGTTTCAGGGTGAAGCTTCAGTTATCCAGCTACAGCCTCTCCAAACAACAGGCCTACAGGTGCCCCAGGGAAGCTGTCACCTTCTGGGCTCCATAACGGGGGGAGATGAGCTCTGACCACTGCACAGATCCTGATTCACAGGGACGCCTCCCAGCACTGTTGGCTTGGGCTGCTGAGGGAACAAAACCTTTCACAGCACATTCCAGATCTCTGTTAAAAAGCAGTTATTGGTGCTTTTACCTCTCTGAAGAGCCCCACAAATAAAGGATCACAGTGCTGCAACAGGTGAAGGAGCAGCATCCTGGTTCAGCCTAGGCTGTGTGTCCTGTGCTGGAGGCTTGTCTGTGTGTCTGTGCATGGTTTATAATGTCTCCTGGAGGAATGGTGGCCAAACCAGTAGGCTGGACACAGATGACAAAACCATTTCCCTCTCAAAAGGATGCACCTAAGCAGATGATTCAGCTCCCACCCAAAATCCATGAGTCCAAAGCCAGCTGTTTCTCAGGATTGCTGGCACATGGAAGGAGGATGGGAGATAGCACCAGCCACTGTCCCACTGCGGTGGGCTGGCGCTGGCACTGCTCCCATTCATCCCTGGCATGTTCACGGGGTGAGAGCCAGCCTAGTGGAAGCACAAAGATCTAAATGTGGGAACTGAGGTTTTGCTGCATGAAGTCACAGCTGAGAGGAGATTGTTCAAGCATCGTGGATCCTTGTGTCATCCCTATGTCCCAGTGTTATCATCCCAGTGATATTCCCAGGCGCACTCTTCCATGTTGTGCAGTGGGAAGGATAAAAGGGCAGCAATGGGAGCAGGTTCAGTCTGCTGGAAACCATTCCTGCCCAGTGAGTTCCTGTCCCCCAGTGCCCAGTGAGGACAGAGCATCCCTGTTCCAGAGCCACCATGGGTACTGGAGCAGGAGGGTGCAGCCAAAACTCAAATTGGTCAGAGAGCTGGAGCAGTCCTGAGCCCCACAATAACCGTGTGGGCGCTGCCAGCCCATCTGGCCATGGCCTGACCTCTCTCCTTTTGGTTTTATTTGCTTTTACTTCCAGTATTGAAAGTTCTGGTGACTTTTCTCACATATCCACCAGTGTCTGCCACTTCCCACATTGCAGGGCCCATCATCAGGTGACCACACAAGGATGAAAACCCTTCCTTCTTTCTTTTTTTCACTAACAAGCCCACAGCCCTCGTGATTTCTGAGGTAACCCAAAGCTGTGACCCCAAAGCATTGGCCAGGACTGTGTTCTGAAGGTACTGTGAGCGGGGCAGAGGGAGACTTTGGCCTGGAGCTCATTTCGATGCTCTTTACCGAATGCAGCAGTGGGGCAGGAGTTGTGCCGTGCAGAGCAGTGCAAGGGCAGTGCAAGACGGTGCAGGAAGGTGTAAGGCCAGTGCAGGGGACGTGCAGGGGCAGTAAAGGGGCAGTATACGGGCATACAGGGGAAGCATACGGGCAGTACACGAGCAGCAAAGGAACAGTGCACGGACAGCCCAGTCCAGCCTAGTCCGCCCCCGTCCAGTCCAGTCCAGTCCAGTTCGCCCCAGTCCAGTCCAGTCCAGCCCAGCCCAGTCCAGCCCGCCCAGTCCAGTCCAGTCCAGCCCGCCCCAGTCCAGTCCAGCCCAGTCCAGTCCAGTCCAGCCCGCCCCAGTCCAGTCCAGTCCAGTCCAGTCCAGCCCGCCCCAGTCCAGTCCAGTCCAGCCCGCCCCAGTCCAGTCCAGCCCGCCCCAGTCCAGTCCAGCCCGCCCCAGCCCAGTCCAGTCCAGTCCAGCCCAGTCCAGCCCGCCCCAGTCCAGTCCAGTCCAGCCCGCCCCAGTCCAGTCCAGTCCAGCCCGCCCCAGTCCAGTCCAGTCCAGTCCAGTCCAGCCCGCCCCAGTCCAGTCCAGCCCAGTCCAGTCCAGCCCAGTGCACTCCGACCCCGCACGCGCCTTCCCGCGAGCGGCGCGTGAAGCCCCCTCAGCCGGCCCAGCGCGCTCGCACGTGATACGTCACATGCCGGGGCCCCGCCCCTCCGCGGGATTCCATCCAATGAGCTGGCGAGGGCGCGGCGCGTCCGCACCGTGATTGGTCAGGGCGGACGTCGGTCCGCGGGCGGGGCGGGGCGTGGCTGAAGGCCCGAGTTCGTGGGTCGGAGGTGGGAGCGTGACGGGACTGGACAGGACTGGGGTGAACTGCACTGGACTGCACTGGATTGCACTGGACTGCACCGGACTAGACTAGGTTAGACCGGACCGAGCTAAACTAAGCACGTTGGGGTCCCTGGGATGGCGGGGGGCCGGGGCTGCGCTCGGGGGAGCGGGCGGTGCGCCCCGCGGGACTCGAGCCGAAGGGGTGCCGCACACGGCAGCGGCCTCGGCCGCCTCGGGTGCCGCCTCGGCCCGGGAGCTCCTCGCGATGCGGGTGGTGCTGACAGCCCTCGGGCCGGCTGATGGCCGCGCTGGGGCCCTGTGGGGACACAAGGCCCTGTCAGACGCGCTGAGCACTTTAGCTGAAGTGACGGGAAATTGAAAGTTGTTACCGTGCAAAGGGAGTGACCCTCGGCCAGGGCTGCCCTGTAATTCGGGGCTTTCCAGCGCTGCACACAGCCAGTGTAGCAGCTGGGCAGGCCCTGCGCCTCCCGCCCCGGGTCTGGTAACCAAGCCCTGCCGCAGACCGCAGCAGCGGCAGAAGTTCGGCCCAGTCCAGAGGGATGGGCTTTGTGCGTGGTGGTGGCAGGAAGCTCAGGGTGGGACCTGTGTGCCGGCAGGGATGGCCGGCAGCTGCCGGGACCGCAGCCTGCGGGAGGAGCTGACCTGTGCCATCTGCTGCGACCTGTTCAGCGAGCCCGTCATGCTGGACTGCATGCACCACTTCTGCAAGGGCTGCATCCAGGAGTACTGGGAGAGCTGCGCCCACGTCCCCTCCTGCCCGCAGTGCCGCCGAAAGTTCCCCAGCCGCGCTTTCCGCACGCACTACCTGCTCTCGGGGCTGGTGGAGAAGGTGCGGCGCTGCGGCTCTGAGGAGCACCAGCAGAAGATGCAGGTGAGTGGCTTCTGCCAGGCTGGGGATGAGGGGACAGGTGCCACATGCGCCCTGTGCAGCCACCAGCCCTTCTCCCACAGGCAGTTCCCCCACTGTGAAGCCTTATCTGACTCAAGTGCAGTGACATTTGTGTCTCTTCCCGATTAGTCCTCCTCCCTATTTCCTTACAACTGTCTTTTGAACACTTTTCTTTTGCATTTGTTTCTCTCACTCCTGTGTCTGATTCCAACCACAGCTTTGTCATTTCTCATTTAAGGACATGGTCCCTAAGTGAGAGGGGATGAGTGGTGCTTGTGCCAGGTGCTCTGCTTGAGGGGACAGTCCCTTCACAAAATGCATCATTTCAAGCTTGTGCAAACAGATATCCCAGGCTGGAGCTCCCCATGTTTAGAATAAATTGGATTCACTACATGCACAGATATTTCATTCCCAAGGCTGTGCATCAGGTGCTTGCTTCTCCTTACAGCCTTTATATGAGATCCTCCTGATGCTGACCATAGGAGTTGGGTCTGCTCTTGAATCACAGTAAAGTGGTGAAATGGCCTCCCTACCTTCTTTTCCTTGCTCCTGCAGAAGCACCTGGAAGACGCTTTGCAAGCTCGTCAGAAGGAGATGGAGAACTTGCTGCAGAGGAAGCATGTGGTGCAGGAGGACATCTGCAGCCTGACGGTAACACCCTGTGGGATCTGCTCTTCAGGCAGCTTCTGGGGCACTGTTCACGGAGGATGTGTGTATCACTTCAGCTGAGGTTTAACTCAGCTTCCTGTAAAAATCTAGATGAGTAACAGTGGGGAATCTACACAAACTCCCCTGCATGTAGGCCCAAGCTCATCACTGCTGGATATGCAGCAGAGGTTTTGGGAGGAGCATTAGCACTCACGAATGCAGTGTTTACAGAGTGCATTGGTGCAGCAGAGCTGAGACATGGTGAGTGGTGAGAGCTGTGGGCAGCCTGCTCTGGCCCTGCAGTGCTGCCTCTTTGGGAGGGCATTAACTCCTGGCAGCTCTAAAATCCTCTCGTGTCAGAAGGGATGGCAGCAAAGCTGAAGGAACTGGGTCAGTGGCAGGGTTGGCACTGCACGAGTGGTGGCCTTGTCACAAGGACAGTGTTGGAGTTCACTGCAAAGCTCTGAGGTGAATGAAGAGCCTCAATGCTCTTCCATGGGGTTGAGAGAGACCAGGTTCCGTGTTGGTACAGGTCTGTGAAGTGAGAACAGCCACAGGCTGACTGTGCTGCTTTCTTGGGTGGCATAAAAGTGTTAAAAACCAAGGAAGGGGAGTTAAAGGAAAATGGAAGTAGTTCAGAGATAAGATAAAACTGAGAGGGGGAAAACCCACTGTCTCCTGACTCGAGCCTCTGATCCCCCAGCCTGCACCTCTGTCCTCTTGCCAGATGTCGAATAGACCTTTGAGATTAATGAAGAAGTATTAGCAAATAAGCACAGGTTTTCCTGTTGTTGTGCAAGAGCCAAGAGGTGTCTCAAGAGTAAAGGAGCAAATCACTGAGCTGAACAGGGAGGCCCTGCACCTCCTCTCTGGTTCTGGTGTGTCAGCACAAGCACCTGCTAGAGCAAGAGGAGGCTGGTGGAGCTTCAGATCTCTGAGGGAGATGGGTTTCCTGTGGGGAGAAGGGGATTTGTACTTCAGGAAGCACTGAGAGAGTATTGAGGGCTAAGGTTGCACTTGGAGATTAAAAGCTTTAAGGAAAATAAAAAGTCATTGGCTGTCTCTTGTAAACAGCCAGGAAGGCAGTGAGAACACAACAAGGTTGGCTGGTGAATAAACAACTGGAAAAAAGTGACCTCTGGATAGAGCTGAATGGGATTTTATCAGCCTTAATGACAGAGATTAGTTTGTGCGGCTTGCCCATCAGGCAGCTCTGCTCAGGGTCTGGAATGATGTGAAATAAATGCCAGCTAACCTGAACAGCTGAGTCTGCAGCTCCACAAAATTTAAAGAGCTCCAGTCTTGCCCACAGGCAAATTCCTGGTGGTGTGGGAGAGGGCTGTTGTTGCATGTGGGGATTTCTAGTTACAGTGACCAGGCATTTGGTGGAGCTGGTTTCTTTGGGTTTGTTCTTTTGATTTGTTTTGGTTTTTTTTCCTTTGGCTCTGCAGCCTTAAAGGTTGTCGTTGTGTGCTGTTCTCCATCCAAAATGTCTATGTGTAAACCTCAAATTTCCCGGGCTCTGTAAGCAAAGTAACAGGCACATCCATCCTGTGCACCTACTTGTGTGTTTTAGCTGTTGGACTCACCTTCTGCCTCTTCCCTCTGCTCAGAAAGTGTCTGGGGAGCTGAACTTCAAGATTCGGGCTGAGTTTGCTCGCCTTCATCAGATCCTGGAGGAAGAGGAGAGAGCTGTGCTGGCAGAGCTGGGTGAGAAGGAGGAGCAGTCGCTGGCCCAGCTGCACAGGCACGTTGGCCAGCTGGAGGAGGGGATGGAAGTGCTGCGAAGGGACATTGAGCACGTCAAGCAGAGCCTGAGCAAGATGGAAGATGTGTCACTGCTGGAGGTGAGATGCTTTGCTGACTCTGGCAGGAGGCTGAGGGATGTTTCAGGATCTCAGATTGGGATGGGAGAGTCTTAAATGACAGCACTAAGCTGTACCCCAAAGTCCTTCTCACTGCCATCTCTCTGGATTATCTACCCAGTCCTCTGGAGTCTGGAGACTTTAGCCACATGGGATACAGTGACATTAGATGTGGTGGGTCTTGGCAGCATTCCTCCTTCTTCATCAAAGTGCCCAGTTAGTTTTCCCCAGATTGCAGGTCCTGGTAGCTTGGTTTCCTCCCTTTGTGCTGTACGGCAGCAGGAGGCAGGACAAGGAACTTATTTGTGCAGCTGCATGAATTAGAGTGACTGCTAATTCTCTCTGCTTCTCACTGCAGGTGGAGAGCCTGGATATCAGGTACGTGTCTGGCATGAAAGAAGCTGATTCCCTTTTCAGGAGCTTATCTTAGTCCCTGGCTGGGACTGCGTGGGAGAGGCAGGACGTTATCTCAAGTTTTAAAAGCATCACAAATTGCTCAGGAAGTCATTGGTGGTGTGCAAGGTGGAGGCTGGTCCCCAGCATACACTGGATGCTCTTCCCAGGGAGCATCCTACGTGTTGACACGTCTGGAAGAGTGGGTGGAGGAGACAGTGGTTTGGAATGGGTGCAAGAGCCATTCATGCTGCAAGAGAGAACAGACTTTGGGTGCTTCATCTTCTCCCTGCCCTTCCTCAGCTTCTTACTACTCATGAGGGTGCAGAAGTGTCCCTGAGGTGCAGGTTTGTCTGAGGCTGGGAGTAGCTGAGGGCCAGAACTGTCATAGGGGGGTGTGTCCTTGTCCCCTCCCTCCCTGGGATGCCCTGTGACTCCACAGGCCCGTCCTGTTCAGCCATATAGGAATCTTCTTGGGTGTGCTGGGTGTGAGTTTGCCAGGAGTCACTCCTCCACGAGCAGTGCTGCTAGCTCTGTCTTGGACACCTCTTCCCTGAGCCACTCTCTGCACTGGGGGCAGAGCTGCATCAGGCAGAGCGAGCAGAGACCTTTATTTGTGTCCTGTCTTTACCAAATCTGTCACATGCAGCACCGTCCTGCAGCCCTGCCTGTGCTTTTCCTGCCTTCATTGGCAGTGGCTCAGCAGAGGGATTGACCCTGCCTGCCTCTCTCTGCCCCAGGCCCTCGGTGCATGTTGGGACCCAGCCTGCCCTGGACCTGCAGCACTACAGGGACAGCCACAGTGGTCCCTTGCAGTACATCTTCTGGAGGCAGATGCTGCGCTCCATCCGCCCTGGTGAGGACATCGCTGTGAGGGATGGGTGTGCCGGGCCAGGGACGCTCTGCAGAGCTGGTAAAATCTCATGCTTGATGTCTCCGCAGCTCCTGCCCCGCTCACCTTTGACCCTGAGTCAGCCCACCCCAACCTGTTCTTCTCCAGAGATCTGACAGCAGTGACAGAGAGGAGTCGAGCCCAGCCTGTCCCCGTCAGCCCTCGGCGCTTCCGTCAGTGCGTCAACGTCCTGGGCGCGCAGGCCTTCGACAGCGGCCGGCACTACTGGGAGGTCTGGGTGGGCAGCAAAACCAAGTGGGACCTGGGGGTGGCTGCTGAGACTGTGGACCGGGCGGCCAAGGTCAAGCTGTGCCCAGAGAACGGCTACTGGACACTCCGGCTGCGGAACAGGACAGAGTACTGGGCCACTGCCACCCCCTGGGTGCGCCTGGCTCCCCGCCAGCCCCCACGGAAAGTGGGCGTCTTCCTGGACTGCCAGGAGGGCACTGTCGCCTTCTTTGATGCTGGGGACATGTCCCACCTCTTCACCTTCCACCAGGTCTCTGCAGAGAGATACTGCCCCTTCTTCAGCACCTGCTTCAGTGACGGGAGGGACAACGTGGAGCCCATGCGCCTCTGTCACCTGGCCCTGTGAGGGGCCTGGCTGCTGGGGGCACCGGCCTGGCTCCTGCCCGGGGCTGTGCTGGAGGCCAGGTCTGCACACACAGGCCTGATGGGTGTTGGAGAAGCTGTTCTGGTTTCTGTTTTGAGAGGAGGGAGGGAATGAATCTTTTCCCAGGTCCTGTCTGCCCTCCCTTCCCTGTGCCATGGCTGTGGTTGCCACAAGGCATTCACAGGGGTTCCTGGCACCCACAGAAGAACAACCTCCCATTTCTGAGCACAGCACAGTTCATTAACAGTAGCCACGGGGCTGCAGGGGAGGTGGCTGTGGGTTGATGGCACCTCCTGCCTCTCTGTGCCCCCACCCTTAAGCCCCATGGAGGGGAGCAGCAGTCCCGGGGCAACATCGGGTGCCTCTCAACTCCTCATCCTGACCATGGGCATCCTTTGCTGCAAGAGATCCCGGGGCAGGGCTCCGGGCCGGCAGCAGAGGGAGCCCGGTGCGCAGCCCAGGCGCTGCGGCGTGCGTCCCTCCCCTCGCTCACTATTAAAGCTCATTAGAAAGGCAGTGGTGCCTGCTGGGCGTGCTCGAGGCTTGTGTGCTGGGGGGATCTGCTGCTCCGGGCTGTGGCACAGCCTGGGGGCACCGAGCAGCCCCCCGGAGCCTTGCTCCAGCCCTGGCTCCTCTGTCCCTGCGCACTCTTCCTACATAGTTCCTTGGAGCACTGCCTGCACATCTTGGATGGCTTTTCACCATTTGCTGTTTGAGAACAAGGGAGAGAGGTCCTCTGAGCCTAGCCCTGATCTTGGGCTACAGTTTTTTAAAAATTCACCATCTCTGGCCTGGCTGGGTCTCAAGGATTTGTACGTAGGAAAAATGGCAAGTTACAATTCTTTCCAAACTCAGTAAGAATGTGGCTCTTTTCCTGTCAGCCCCCTGTGGCCCTGCTGGCAGTGCTGTACCTGCAAGAGGGCAGGCAGGGGTCCCTGGGGGGGCAAGTTGAGCGGGTTTGGCTGCTGTGGTTTGTGCCCAGGAGGTGCTGGCAGTGTCTCTGCCTCATGAGTCAGCAGAGGTGCTGGGATGGCTCCAAGCCTGGCTGGTGGAAGTGGTGGGTGGGATGGAGGATGGCAGTGCCTGAGGTGGGTGGAAATGTCATGTTTTTCTCACCCAAATCCATTCCAGGCTCAAAGCAGAGGCCAGAGTTCCCCAGTGCATAGTCCCCAGCGCTGGCTGGTGCCAGACACCTCCTGCATAGGCTCAGCTTCCTGTGCTGTGGGAAGGGCCAGGTGTGAGGCTTTCCAGCTCCCACAGTTGGGCACAGGGACACTTGCCAAAGCAAGGCCTTCACTGGCCATCCTCCTGCCTAGCAGGGGTGGCACAGGGGCCCTGTTCCCCCGTGGTGCCACAAGGGACGTTGCTTCTGCACACCACTGCTGCAGTGTGCCAGGGCAGGAGAAGCCAGAGGTGAGGATGTCCTGTACAGGGTTCAGGCAGATGTGTCCTGTGCAGGAGCGCTGAGCACAGCCTGGGGCTGCTCCCAGTCATTGGGAAGCCTCTGCTCTTTGCAGCCTGGCTCGGGGCTTGGGTGTGGAAGGGATGCTGGGGGTTTGAGCTCACTCCAGTGAGTGCTGAGCCCATGAGCTGGATTCGGCCTCCTCTCCCCGCTCTCATTTCTTCCTCCTGCTGCCCCACAGCCTTAGCTGAAATAAGAGTGGAGAAGAAAGAGTTGTTGGCTTGGAAATGGTGCTGCGAGCCGGTCTGTGTTACCCTCTGCAAGGGCTGGGAACCTCTGGAAGGCGAGGCTGGTTTGATCACAGCAGGAGTTACACTGGGGAAAGCTGAAACCCATCAGCTCCCCAGCCTGCCCCAAACTGCAGCCAGGTAGGGCTGGGCAGCAGCAGGCAGCGTCCCCGAGGTGTGAGGGGAAGCAGATCTGCCAGGCACTGGCAGGGGTGGGCACAGCCAGGCTTTGTTATCTGCCTGCTCCCGCTGCCCAGCGCTGCTGTGTGCCGCTGCCATGTGCCACTGCCGTATGCTGTGTGGGCCAGCACGGTGGCACAGGCTGCAAGTGTGTCCCACTGCCACTGCTGCCACCTCCCACACCCTCCCCGTGCCTAAGGCAGAGCTGGAGAGCAGCCAAACCCCCTTGTCCCAAATGCTCCTGAGGAAGCAGGTCCTTCCGTCTCCTGCTGGGCTGTGTGTGGTGGCCGTGGCATGCTGCTGCCAGGCAGAGTCACATTTTGGGGTAAAATTTCCTTACCTGGCCCTGCTGTGGGGCAAGGCTGGGGAGGCAGAGCAGCTCCTACATACAGGGAAATGCTGCTCTGGGCTGCCGTGTGTGCAGCATTGGCCCAGTGAGGAAATGCAGTCTGCCACTAAATGCTGCCTAAAAACACATTTCTCTGACGAACCAGAGCACTGTGGAGTAGGAACTATCGGCGTGAATGCAGTGACTACCTGAGCTTGGCCTGGGTTTGGGCAGCAGGGGATAGGGATGGGATGGTGGCACCATGGGGTTAAAGCACCCCTCACCCCAGCATCCACTCTGCACCTGCCAGGGCTGGCTCTCGTCGTCTTCTCCCAGGGCCAGGCTGTATTTTTCTTGTGGGTTACCTCAATTGCTTTGTCCCTGGGTGTTCCCAGAGCCACCCCAGTGTCCCTTTCCCATAGTTATGCTAGGGCTGGGCAGTGTCCAACAGCTCCTGCCTTGGCAGCCTTCTGTGATCTGTGTGTGCCTTTATCCAGTGGTTTGGGGAAGCCTTTGCTTCCTCGGGTCCCCCCACGTGCTGGAATGGAGACAAGATTTTAAAATAATATCCTTTTGTTTCCCAGGGCCGCAACAATGGAAAGATCCCATCGGTCCCACAGTCGCCCTGCGTTTGTGATGGAAAATTCCCCGCCGTGGCGGGGCGAGCCCTCGCCGGTGTCCTGCCATTACTGCCATTAGATGGCAGCACGGACGGGCTGGTCCTGGCCAGCGCCGCCCGCACCGGGCCGCCTTCGGAACCCCTTGTCTTCTGGGGTTCCAGGAGATGCCTCTCCCCTCAACCCCGGGTCAGACCCGCTGCTCCTCTCGCACTCAGTTTCTCGAGCACTCTCTGCCTGTGCACTTCGGCCAGCACTTGGGATTGTGCTGGGATTGCCATGGGGTTCATTGTCCACTCCTCACCACCTCACCGCTCAAGGGCACTGACCTCGATGCTGTCCCCAGCGTGTGCACTGCGTGGCTGCCCCGTCTCTGATCACAGTCACTGATCCCGAAACTTCAGCTTTTCACTCCGTAGTGCTGGGCAGTGCCACCCCTTTGACATTCCAGCTCTCCCTTAGGGCAAGTTTTGGAAGTCTTCTCGAACCTGTAGGGGCTTGGACACTCCCCTGGGGTGAAGGGACACGGTCTCTTTCTGCTGTGCTGAGATCCAAGAGGGAGGTGATCCAAGATGAGCGTGCTGACGAGTGATGGAGTTGGCAGTCCCTGGGTTTAAAACTCCCTAATGGGGGGAGTCAGGTAAAATAAATTCTGTCACTTAGAGCCCCTCTGAGAGTTCCAGGAGGGGAACAGGGTGATTTCTTCTGCGGGTTTGGCAACGTGAGCAGTTGAGCGCAGCAGAAGTTTTCCTGCTTTTTTGAAGCCATGAGCACACGGCTTTAATTCAGGCTCTTTCTTCACTGTCTAAAAGTGAGTGTAATTAATAATCCTCTGGAGCGCAGTGCGGGGCCGTGTTAATTTATCTGTTCAGCGCTCGTTGGGTGCACAGGCAGCTGGCCGGGGCCGTGCCAGCTGTGCCACCGCGCTCCCAAAGCTCTGGCATCGCCCCCGTCTGTGGCTCATTCGCAGCCCGTTCGCTCCGAGCCGGAGCCGCTGTCGCTCGCAGTGGCAGCGTTGTGGCGGCACCGCTCGTCTGCCAGCGCCACGGGCGTGTGGGGTTTGGTGTGTAGCTGCCAGGGAACCGTGCGGGTGCCACACTCAGCGGGGCTGAAGGGACAAGGTGGCTGTTCCAGGCTGCTGGCACTGTGCACCATGGACGGCGTGAGCGGGGGACCCTGCTGCACCCCGATGAATGAGGGTGCAAGAGTGAGCACACCCAAATGCGTGTGTGTCTTTGTGAGCCCCAGGGAGTGCGGGACGAGGGGGGTTCGAGGCGTGTGTGCAGCACGGTGTGCCTGGGTGTGTGAGGTGTGGAACCGAGGGGGTGCACAGACACGAAGGGGTGCGCGCAGGCAGGTGTGAGATGTGTTCCATCGCATGAGGTGCGTGTGTGCTGTTGTTGAGAGCGTGTTGGTGTGCCTTCCCTCTGCTCCGAGAGGCCGGGATGTGCACCCAGGCACGGACGAGAAACAGGCGACGTGCGGGCATTGTCACACAAGTGCGGGGAGATACACAGGGTGCACACCGGAGTGAAAATACACGCGGGGGTGAAAATACACGCAGGTGTGGGGGTGCTCGTGTGCCCATGGGTCAGGGATGATGCAGACCCACGCACTCGGGCGGGGAACACGCTTGCCCACCCAGATGCAGGGGATGCAGACCCCCACACACAGGTGGAGACGCTCGAGTGTGAAGGGATGCGCAAAGCCCCGCTGGTGCGGGGAGCGCGGATTCCCCGTCAGTGCCCGGAGCTGCAGGTGCTCCCCCCAGCCCCCTCCGCCTCCCCGCCCACCCCTCCCCGTCCCGCCCCGCCCGCCCGGCGCCCCGAGGCTCTGCGGAGGGCGGCGGGCGGCCCGGGCGGGCGGAGGAAAAGGAAACGGCCCCGGTGCTCCCCGCCCGCCGCCGCCGCGCGTCGCCGCAACTGGGGCGCGGCGGGAGCAGAGCTCGGGCGCGGGGCGCTCGCACCGCTCCGCATCGCACGGACCTGCCGGCAGCCCCGGAGATGAGGAGAGTTTGCACGCTGCCCCTCTGGCTCTGGCTCGGCATTGTCTCGGAGGCAGGTGAGCTGCCGGGGCTGCGGGCTGCCCTGCCCGCTCTGATGCCCGTCCCGCACCTGCGGGCTCGCTGGGGACGGGGCCGCTCCGGCGGGACGGGACGGGACTCGGCGCCTCCGCCCGCGTGTACCCCGGACCGCGCAGGGACCCGCGGTGCCCGCCGCGGGGTCCCTCACCCAGCACGGGGATGTGCCGTGCCCTGGCGCTGCCCGTCCCGGGCTCCCCCATCCCCGGCTGGGACCGGCTCTCCCGGCGCTCCCCAATCCCCGGCTGGGACCAGCGCAGTCCCCCCCGGGGTGCCCCGTCTCAGACCGGCGCTGCCCGACCCATCCCCGGCCGGGACGCGCCGCGGTGCCCGCCCGGGTGTCCCCGACGGCGGTGGCAGCGTGCCCGCAGCGATGGAACGGGACGGGACGGGAGGACCGTGCTGCGGTCCCCGCGGGCTCGGGGGCCGCGGGGAGCCCACGCCGTGCTCGGGCCGCGAATGTGTCGCTGCGAGCGGGGAAGAACCCCACGGGACCCTCGCGGGAGGGATGTCGCTGCGCGCCCGGCTGGAGGCCAGTCCCGGCTCTGTTTATTTGTTTTTTACGCACAGAGTCATTAATTTGTGAGTGCCGGGGAGGAAGGCGCGAGGAGGCGGGGGTCCATGCCAGGCTGTCCAGCCTGCCTGTCCCAGCTCTGGTCCGCCTCGGAAGTCACCCGAGGCAGATCCCAGGGAAATGCTTTCCCTTCCCACAGCACTTCGGTGGCAAAAGGCTGTTGGGCAGAGAGTGCAGCACCACGGCAGCGATGGGGCTGCAATGCCCTTCCAGCAAGCAGAGCCTGTGAGAAGGGCAGAGCTGTGTGGGCACTGCCAGGGCAGTGGGGACACAACACCCCACCAGATACCCCCAGAGGAGCTCTTTCTTGGATGAGTAAAGCATTTATAGCCCAGATCAGAGCAAGACTGAAAGAAAGTTAGTAATGGTGGAAGCTTGCAATGTGGGGAAATGAATTTTGGAACCATAAATAGAATTTTCTGTAGCATCAGCTCAGTGACTGGCTATCACCAGTGGCTTTTGCTGCTATTGTTGAAGTGAGCTCACAGGAGAGCTGCAGGTGTGGCATGAACAGCGTCACCAGCAGTGTCATTGTCAACTTGCTCTGCCCAAAAAACTGCTGATGGCTTTGGTGTCATGGGGCCAAAGGACACAATGGGTGGCCAGAGCTCAGGGGATGCTCAAGGAGCCTGGGCAGAAAGAAACCTACTGCTGGTGACATTGCAGTGAGAGCAACTGTTCAAAGCTCTCTTGTTAGCAATTTGTAGAGCACGATGTAGCTGCTCCCGGGTTCTTTCATCTCCTGGAGGTGCAGGAGCAGTGTCTGGGAGGCTCTGGCCAGCGCAGCTGTGTGGCCTCGTCAGAACAGGGTGAGCAGAGCTTTGAAGCTCTCGGTGCTGCCTGATTAGTGCAGCGATGAAGGGCGATGTGGAGCTCAACTGGGGGATGGTACCATGGGGATTTGCCTCCCCTCCTTCCACTCTATCAATGAGGACAATTTGTCAGTGCGTAAAGGAAGCACAAATTTCCCATTAACCATAATCCCAATGGGGTGCAAATATTTGCTCCCCTTGGAAGGAGGGATGTGTGTGTGTGAGACTGTTCCACCTGTGAAGGATGAAATAATCATCTCAGGATCATGAAAGGTCTGGTCTGGCACCTGTGCCTGTTTAAATGGGCCAGCGTTAGAGGATGCTGTGTGTAAGAGCACAAAACTCTTACACATTGCAGCTCCGTGCTGCTCCCAGGATGGAGTGGAGCTGGGGAGCTGCCTGTGCAGGCAGTGAGATGGGGGAACAGCCCCAGCATTCCAGATCACCTTGGCCTCTCAGGGTAGCCCTTTGTGAATGGTGATGGGACCATGTGCTCCCTGAGCCACCATCTTCTGGACACAGAGCGGTGCTGAGCCCCCCACAGCCAAACAATCCCGTTGGGACACCGGCTTGCCGCTTCCAAGGGCATATGCCCCTAGTGTGAGGGAAGGGCCCGTGCTTGTGTAGGACCTGAGCCCGCTGCGCTGGCTGCCGCTGCCCGCTCCCCTCTCGGATCCCACAGGATTCCCGGCCGGGTGCTCGGACAGCCCCGCGCTGACCGTGCCAGCAGCAACAGTTGCCTGTGCAGCTGGGATTTGAAGCAGTTGCTTTATTGCGAGTAATAAACGTGGGCCGTTTCAGCAACACCCTTTCGCTCAACAGCCCTGACTGCGCGGCAACCCCACCAGGCTCAACCCAGAGCGACGAGCCAGGGCCTCCAAGGGGAGCGGCTCTTTGGAGGGGTGCAGCCTGTAGCCCCTGGGGGCTGCCAGGGAAGGGGCAGCCACGGCTTCTGTGCCCTGCTATCTGCTTTAGGATGATTTCAGATGAGTGAGCTGCAACTACCGCCCTGGGATTTGGCTTGGGCACACGAGCCCGCAGCTCACTGCCTGCACAAACACCCAGCAGGGCGTCACTGAGCTCCAGCTGACGTCTGGTCAGAGGGACACTCCCCCAGCAGCACAGTGTCCCCAGCCAGGGCAGACAGGGTGGACGGGGCTTCCTCCAGTGTATCCCGTTCCACTCTGCTGCCTGTCTCCCGTGGGCTTGCTCCACGCAGGATCACTGTCCCCAGGGTTTCTCTTGGCCCTGCCTCGCTGCGGTGTTTTCCGGGGCAGGCGTGGGAAGGGCAGGTGCTCCCAGCCAGCCAGGAGGGAACAGGCTGTTCCCAGCATCCCGAGGCAGTTCCTGGAGAAAGAAGGGGAGAGCGGGATCCCACGGGAACGGCAGCAGGAGGGAGGGGACCGTGACCTGGGAGCAGTTTCTCCAAAGCCACAGGGGACATCCACCACGCTCAGGAGGTTGCCTTGCAGAGCAGGAGGGGGCTCTCCGGGGTCCCCAGGTGTGTCCAGGTCTCAGCAGCTCTGGGGAGCAAGGTGAGCCTTGGAGATAGCACCTATCTCACCTGCCTTCCCCTGAGCCACTCCAGCTGGCACAGCAGAGATGACTTTGCATTCTGCCTGCTGGACTGGAACAGCCCCAGAACAATGGGTGGCACTTCTCACTCCCAGTTTGGGGGGGGCTGTGCATTCAAACCAGGTGGGGGGAAACCGCAATTAATGGGGGGTGATGGGGAGCTCCTGCAAATGCAAGGAGAAGCAGAAGGCCCTGCGATGGCAGGATCCAGTGCCCACGGAAGGTGGGGAGCCAGCGGTGCTGGTGGTTTCCGTGTGAGCAATGACTAAAGCCGCAGGGCTCTTCCGCTGGGAACGGCAGGCTGGGGCATTGTGACTGAGGGCTGCAAAATCACGGCTCGCCTGGAGAAGGCAGTTCCTGGTGGATTCCCGTGTTGGGAGCATGATGTGAGGCTGGTGGCTTGTTGCACGCTGCTGAGAGCAGCGGAGCTCATCTTCACAGGGCCTTGTGAGTGTGAGATGTTCGCCTGGGTCCACGGGCAGTGGTGCATGGAAAAGTATACGGGTTTGCAAGGAGGAAATCCAGGGGTGGTTAGCTCAAGCTGAAAGCCCCCCTTTCCCACCTTGGACTGTGAGCCACATGTGCCCAGTGCTGTGTTTTGCCTTGACCTACCTCAGCTTCCCCTGCAGCTCCTGCAAATCGCCAGCTGGGCAAGGGGCAGCAACCAGGTACGTGTCCCACTCCTGCTGGGTGCTGTGGGGGGATCGTGACCTCCTGGTGCATGCCACGGTTTTCCGGGGAGACCAGAGCTGAGCCTTGCCCTGGGCCAGTGCTTTTGTCCTTCATTAGGAAAAGAAATACTGCTGCAGCTGCACTGGCATCTAGTGACTGGTTAAATGAATTCCAGGGGTTTTATTGCCTCTGGCTATCCCAGACCTTTGTTTCTCGTTTCACGTTGTTAAAAGAGGGGGTTAGCCAGGTCCCAGGGGGGCTTTTTCTCTTTGGTCAGAATAGTTCTGAGGTTTTCGGCACAGCATTATGGCCCATCTGCGGTGCCTCATTGTTAAGGCAGAATAGTGGAAGCGGAGGTGGCCTGTGGTCAAGTCGGCGAGGAGGCACAAGCCCTGAGCCCAGCGTGGCCGCTCCTTTTGTCGAGCAAATCGCTCCATCTCTAGGTGCAAGTTCAGCAGAAGGAGGGTGAAAAACCTGGCCCTGCAGCAGCCGGTGCTGAAACTCCCACTAAGTTTTATAAGCTGAGGATATTAAGTGGGGAGTCTTGGAGTCTCTCCTGGAGTCGTTTCCCTGCTGAGGTAGCAAAAACAGTTTTTAGCCAGTGACTTGTGTTTCACCTTACAACTTCTCCCACGAGTGAATTGTTTTTCTTGCTGTGTTTCTGCCCCTCCTTCCAGGGCAAGGATCCCTCATGCAGCCTTTGCAGCCAAACCTGGAGGTGCCATGGGACGGACGTCATGTGCTAATGAGGGAGGATCGGTTTAGGGGGTCAGGAAAACTCACTGGGCAAACAGGGAGGACAGGGTGATGGGGGAAGGCAAACTTAAGTGCTGTGGTCTCCTGTATCTGAGCACATAATAACCTGGCAGCTGCTGCTCCCCTGCTTGGGCTCTATGCAGTGAAAGGCAGCAAAGACCCCAGGGCTGTTCACAGGAAGGACCATGAGAAAGGGGCAAGTGGATTGCAGATTGTCCTGGTCCCTGTCCCTGATGGGCAGAGCCCCGGAGTGAGCAGAGAGAAAAGGGAGATGAAATTTTACCTGTCTGCAGCAGCCAGCCCAGGGTGAGTTACAACTCCTGCCAGAGCCTGGGAGACCCCAGTTCTGTTTCAGAGGAATTAGTGAAAGAATAAGCTCAACTCTGCTCCTGGTGGAGGTGCATGCAAAGAGGGAAGTGATGGAGCAGCTCGCTGATGGTTTTGGGACATGTTGTCTCTATGTGAGCTGTAGCTGCCCACCCATGTGCAGGTGTGGAGGGGTTAAGCTTTCTCCTGGCTCCAGCTGTCTGGGAAAATGCCAGCCAGTGCACCAAGTCTGCCCACCTTCATCTGCGGTGCCAGCAACAGTGACACAGCGCCCAGGCTCTGTCCCACCATGGCCACACCACCCTGCCTGGTGAGACCACCTGCTCAGCAGGCTCCAGGGGCCAGGGCACCCCCCAGAGAAGGGTTAAACCAAGAGGAGCAGTGCCAATGCCAGGCTGGGTGTCCAGGTTCTCCCTTGGCGGAGGTCAGTGGTGGTTCATGGGAAAGGAAAAATTGGCAGCTGGGCCGGATGTCCCTGCATTTCCCCTCTTCCTGCAGCCGCCTGAACGATGTTCCTTATTTAGCTTTCCTGACGGACAGGAGGAATCTGATGGCGGAAACTGTCACTGCCTGATAACAGTTCAGGGACCCCTTTATGATGGGCGGCACGGCAGGGAACGGGGCAGCGCTGCCCTGGCTGGGAGGGGACAGCCAGGGCTGCCCTTTGCTCCGGCTTCTCGGGGACGGCCAGGCAGGGCGGGAAGGGCACTCACAGCCTTTCCTTTTACGCTGCTCTGTGTACAAACCGCCTCGGTGCTACTTAAAAGACTCTCAAGGCCAAGAAGTGATGGGGTGTGTCTATACATCTGTCACGTTGGATTTTTTTCCCCTTCTTTCTGGTTGAGACATCTGAGCTGGTGGAAAGAGCCATGGATGGGCAGAGGGGAGTCATGGAGCAAAACCTGAGACCAGGTGAGGCTTTGTACTCACTGGCAATGAGGATGTGAAGGGCAGCCAGGGATGCTCCAGCAGGGGCTGGAAGTGATGACCTGTGCTACAAGCAGAGCACACGCATCAGTACTGGGAGCAGATCCCATATAAGAGTGCACTGCCCAAGCAGATGGACACAGCAAAGGAATTGTTCCTCCATGTTTTATCGTCCACATTTTTCTCTCCATGGAAGATGGCATCTTCTTAGTGTCTGAGCCATTCTCTTTTATGTGCCCATGGTGACCAGCCTCAAAACCACAGAAAGTCCTGAAACACAGCTTGTATGTCAGTGTATCCATTGATTTTTGCCTTGCATCTGTGGAGGCCACCAGGCTGCTGCCATACCAGTTTCCATGGCAATTAATGTACTTTAAAAGGGCAGAATGTACAGCAAGACTGTATTTACTCAAGAGCAAGCCCTAAGCAAAGCAGCCCTTGCCACTGGCCAGGGCATTGTACTCTCAGTCTGTGGAATGGCCAGGTTGGCACCGCTGTGTTTTGCATTGGGATGCGGGACGTGGTGGCTGCTTCAGCCAGGCTGGATGGCACAGGGCTCCCACAGACCTGTGCAAAGGCTGTGCCGCAGACTTGCACCTTGAGAGCACCATTCCTCTGCTGCTCCGAGTTCTGTGCTCCCTAGGGTGGTTAGAGCTGCACACTCCAAAGTGTGCCTCTCTTTCAGTCCTAGCTGAGGAATGTTAAAAATCTCACTGCGAGATGCAAAATCTCAGCAGGAGCTCACAGGGGTTGTGTCAGTTCTCTCTGAGCCATCCACTGTCTGACCCAGTCACCCACATGGAGCATCCATTAGATCATCAAACCATGGTGGTACCTCAGGACTAAATGCTGCTTCTCACTTCAGCTGAGTTCAAATCCCTTTTGTGTTTGCTTTCTGTCACCAAGCAGCACAGGCAGGGAACCTGGTGCAAAGGGAGTTGCTCTGTGTGTCCGTGCGTGTTCCTGTGCTGCTCTCTCTGTGTCACACGTGTGTGCAAGGCTGGTGGACACGGGAAGGAAGCAGGAGCTCCTGCTCCAAAACCCCGTTTGGAGTACACATTTCAGATGATCGTGCTGAGGATGAGGTACCCTTGGGGAATGACGGGGATTTGTATCCTCATGGCTATTTTGAGGCAGAAAAAGCAGGAAAATTCATTTTGCAAGTTATTTGTTTAAAGTTATATGTGTTTCTTATGGTGTCATTTTCTAGCGTGTGTCATTGCAGTGAGATGAGTTAACTTCCTGCTGTACTTTCCTGGGCAGGAGTCATTTCACCCATTCCCTTGCATAAAAGTTTGGTGTAGAGCCCAAGGCATTTGCTCTATGCTCAGCAGGGGGGAGAAAGCCTTTTTTGGAGATGCTCCAACCTGTCCTCAAGGAGGCGTTGAAGGAATTGATGGAGGCGTTGAAGGAGGTGATGGCTGAGCCAGCTCCCAGCCTGCATGGTGTCTGCATGCATCCATGCTCCCAAGACCGGCTCTCTGCCTCAGCCAGGTTGTATTTAACTCCACAATTTCCCCCTCTTCTTCACTGGCCACCCCAGCTCCCTCCACCTCAGCAGCTCGCAGCTGCATGAGGGCGCTGGCATAGTCTGGCTGAGGGCAAAATGAAAGAGCAACATCAAAACAACTGATGGCTCCAGCCTCAGGAGAGGAGTCCAGGAGGAGGCTGGGAGGCAGTGGGATCATGTGGAGTGAGCAGTAGACAAAGGAAGGAAGTTTTTATTACTGGGCCAAATCCTGAACTCCTTCAGTTGTATTGAGGCCAATGTTTCAGTGACTTCAGTGGGGCTTGGTCTGAGTAAAGAGAGAAGGAAGAGCTTCAGAATCTGGCCCCTGAGTAATTGTGTCACATGGGAAGTTCATAAAGAATTTGCAAGCTCACGGTGGCTTTGCTGAGCAGCTGGTGGTAGCCAGTGAGCAGCGCCCCTGGCACCCAGGCCTCCCCCTGGGTCACTGTCCCCTTCCTCTCTGGGTCCTTCCCCATCCTGCAGTGGGTTCTCCATTCCAGCTACTGGCAGGGCAAGCTGGGGCTTGGCAGACCTTGCAGGGCACAGCGAGGTGCCCTGAGCTGGGCAGTGGCCCCACAGGTTTATGAAGGTCTGTCTGCACCTTCACAAGACTCAGGAGACCCATGGAGGGTTTTGGGATCCTCCATCATCCGAGTTACAGAGGCACTTGAGCTCTCCATGTAGCAGGGAAATCTGTAAAAGGTTTGCTGGTTTTATTTATTCCACAAAAAAGCCACAGGGCTGTGTAGCAGAGCCTGGAAATTCCTCCACTAATTTCCCAAACTGATTGAGACCATTTATGTGTCTGCATACATGTATATGCTGACAGTGAGGTTCAGCTCCAGACTTAGCTCTCCATCCATAACTTGTTTTCCCCATTTCTGAAGTACTGGTGTCCACTGAGATGGATGTTAGATGTGGTGACCTAAAAAAATAAATACCAACATAAGTACGGGTCAGGCAACTAGTTTCCATGAATGACAGTAAATCTTGACATTTACTGAGGCAGAAAGGTTGGGCACGACTGGTGGTTTACACTCAGATTTGGAAACTGCCGGCTCAGAGTGATGGCAGCAAGCGAAATCACAGCCAGCAGAGGTGACGGCATCCAGCGCCCGCAGAAATCCATCACTCACACCCTGCATCGCCCCAGCCCCAGCAGAGTCCCCAGAGGGGCATAAGTGGGGCTGGGTGGCCATCAATCCCTTCCCCACACTGCGGCCCCTGGCCCTCGGGAGGCAAAGGGCAGAGGTTTAACAGCACGTCCCAGCGCGTGGCAGCCAGCTGCAGAGTGGGATGCTCCCGTGGGAGATGCACACATCCACACCAAGGAGATCACTCGCCCCTGGGCAAGCAGTGCGCGGTCCTTGTGCTGGGACGTAGCACGGGTGAAGAGGCTGCCTTGCCTCCAAGAGGAGTTACCTGGCGATGCCTTGTGAAGCAGTTTAGTTAACAGAGTGTGCATCTGGGCCTGATGCCTCCTCACAGGGTTTGTTGGCTGTTGCCAAACTGTCAGACTTGGCAGATCCTGGGCAGTAAGGGCTGGCTCTGGCAGTACCGCTGATGCTGGGATGGGATCAGGGCATATCCTGCTCTTTCATCTCCTCTCCGTGCTGTGACATCCCAGCGTGCGAGGGAAGGGCAGTTGCAGCACATCCTGTAGTGCCCCGTTCTGGGCAGGCAGGCTCAGCCCCAGGATGTGTCCCCCTGGGTGACAGTGTTGAAGTGGCATTTTCCTCACCATGTTTGCTTACTCCTGTGCTACAAGGACTGACAGAGTCACCACTGTTAGTGCTGCACTGGGCGTAGCGTGGCATCCACAGTTTAAACTTGAGGATGGAGTTTGATGTTCCTCGAAGCCCCTTTGTTGGGTATTGTTGGGAAGCAGGAACCTTTCCAATGATGTCAGTCACACCAGGATTGCGTCCAGCCCAAGATGCAATCCCTGCTGCCAAGGTGCCTGCGTTGCCCAGTGTTGCCCCTTGACAACGTTCAGCATTTCACAATATTTATGGCTGTTCCTCACCCTTGGCTGCTTAGACAAATAAAGCTTGATGCAGCCTGAGGCAGTTAATCCCTGCCTCTCCAGCCTCCCCTCAATAACAAGGAGTGGGTGGCATTTGAAAGAATGCACTGGGGGAGAGGGGGAGTGCCGGGATCTATTTTTTATACGGAGGGGGAAATCCAAGCCTGCCTTCATTGAAGATAAGCGACGTGGCTGGGCTGAGCTCTGGTGCAGAGGTTTTAGTGGTGATAGAAGGCAGGAGACTCCGCACAGCGTTGGCCCCATGGTAACCTTTGCCAAAAGAAAAACACTTCTTAATACAATAGTGATTAAAAAAAAAAATTAAAAAAAAAAAAAGAAAAATAAACAGGACCCCACATGAACTTAGGAAACCTGTTCTGGCATAAAGAGAGATGTGTATGATGAAATGAACCTGAATGGCACTTGGAAGGACTCTGGCCTCCAGACACATTTTTCTGGGAGTGGGGAAGGGCCCGTGTCTGTCCTGGCCCCTTTGGTCCAGTATGGTGCCAAAACACCCCTATTCCCAAACGGCTTCTCCCACATTTGTGGACCAAGCCGATGTGTCTTTCCTTCATCCATACCCTGAATTCCCGGGGGGCTGCAGAGGCCATCACAGCCTTGCCCCAGGGCTCTGAGCATCAAGTACCTCATGGTGACCAAACAGGGAGAGCCGAGGAAGTGGCGTGTTGTTTCTTTAGCACCGTTTCCCTGTTGGTACTTGTGCTCCTTGGCTGGAAGTCATTAGCATGTGTAAACGCTTCCTTCCCATCTTGTCCGCTTGCGTGCTCTTCCCACTGCGCTTCGAGGCAAGGGAAGCACCTTGGAGCAGGAAAACAACAGTCAGCCTCTGCGCACTAACAGAGAGTAACTGCGTGTTTATGGAACTTGGTCACCCTGTGGTAAGCTATTTTTAAAAAGCAGAAGGAGGAGGTTTAGCTTATTGGCCTTCAAATAGCACTAGGGTCCTACACCACCATTTAGGCTGGGCGTTCCATTGTAGGCATTGTGCTGTGATATACAAAGTGTGACATTTCCAACTCAGCCTTTCTTGGAAGGGAATTAAATTAGTTTCATAGCTGCACGAGGGGTGTTACGTGGAGGTGGAGAGAGCAATCTGTGCAGATGTTAAACAGCCAGCTAATCTCAAGTGACGTGAATGCCCCAATACACTTTGGCTCTCAGAGATGATGATTATTATCTCCTGCCGCAGCGGGTCCTGGCGTGTGGTCACAGCTCTGTGCCAAGAGAAACTGAGAGCGTGTGCATCTGTAACTTGCCATCAATGCCCTGCACAGCCCCACAGGGCCAGACTTCTTTTCACTGCCCCGCATCTCTGCATCTTCAAGTCTCTTTGCCCAGCAGGGAGCAGGTGGGATCACTGAGCCAGGGCTGAGGTGCAGCCCGGCAAGGTCCTGTGTGAGGGGAGAGCTTTGCTGAGCTCTTTAGAGCCCATCCCTCCTGAGGATTCAGCAGAGAACAGAGTAAGATTCCATTAACCACATCAGGGAAGGCTCTGGGTTTGGGCAGCTCTGGCTGCTTTCAGGAATGGCAGAAAGCCAAACTGAGCTGCGCAGAGGAGGGTTGACATTTCTTATCTCCTACGTGCTGTAGGTGCATTTACCTCAGGGATCCCATCTCCCGTCCTGCTCGCACCGAAGGCTCTTAGATCTGCAGCGAGCGCTCAGAACTCCTCCGTCAGCCCTCGCTGCTTGTGTCTGACCTCGTACCTGAGCCTTCCTTCCTCTGCCGCTACCTCTGATGACTAATTCTCCTTTGAAGAGTCTGTGCCTGTGATCTTCCTGGCTCCCCCCTCGTGCCCACCCCACCCAGGGTCGTGCCAGTGCTCTCGTGTGCACGTGCAGGTGTGCACGGAGAGCCTGCGCAGGGAGGAAGGCTCGTGCTCCCCAGGCACCAGCTCTCTCTATGCCCCTAATCACTCTTCCCCTTTGCTGTATTATTATTATTTTTAAATTATACTCAGTGCTTGAAGCCCCCTCTTTGATAATCAGGACATTTAAATTCCTCCTGCATTTCGCTTGTGCTTCCTACTTTCTGCACCCATCCTCATCTAATGTAGCTTTTTCATGTTGCATTGACTCTGGGCTAAATTATTTTCCTGTTTCCTGTGTACCTCTAACTAGAAGGAATGAGGATTCCTCCTTTCTTGCACCAGTATACATTTTTCCAAGCTAGAGCAGCCTAGTTTCTGCTGCCCTACCCTCTGTGGCTCAGGCAGGGATGGAGGTACGTGGAAGCTGTATGACAGCCTTCCAGGGAGCCTAGAGCAGATTTGGAGCTGAATGCAGGTTTTCCAAGGCCAAGATAATCATCTAATTGCAAAACTATTTTTTCCCCACTTACCCTGTTTATCAATCAGCTTCTCTTGCACCCCGCAGCTGGAGATCAACTTGAGGGTGGGTTGTGCTGCAGAGAGCAGGCACTGCCAGCTCCAAGGCAGCTGTTTGGTTTGAGGGCTCTGAGTTGATTTCAGTTCACAGCTAAGTAGCAAACATCTGGATGCAGACTCCAGGGACATGAAGATGGAGGAGCGGGTCTTTTCCACTTGGTACATTGTCTCCCAGCGCAGCTGCAGGGCTTGCAGACCCCTGAAAAAGCCCAGCACAGTCAGTCTGGCACAGCAGGCTGGGCAGGAGGCAGGCAGCACACCCCAGGCTTTGCTTACATGGGGGAAACCTGTCCTGAGTGGTGTACAGGGTTTTTCCAGCATCCTGCTCACTCTGTCCATAAGCCAACAGTCTTGGGAAGAGTTAAACTTCAAAGGCCAACAATTAAGCCCACACACATCAAGCAAAAAGCAAATCTGTGACTTGTTTTTTTTCTTTCCAAATGCTACTGCCCTTTTCTCTCCGTGCTCAGTGCCGACCCTCGGGCTCTGTCTGACTCGCCAGTCAGCTGCCTCTGCCTCCTCTTCTCCCAGCGAGAGTTGGATGCTGAGGCCTCACATGGCTTGAACTCCATCTTCCCCCAACAGCACACCTGCAGTTTGCTTCGGCAGGAGTTCACCTGAGCCTCTGGAAATGGCTCATGATGGAGCTGTAGTTGATGATGTTGAATCTGAGGGTCTCTCTCCGCTGTTTCTCAGGCTTTTCCCTTCCTCTGTGTTCATGCAGCAAAGTCCAGGTGCTGTGGGTGGAACTCTCTGCCCAGGTCTGAAACTGGATTTGGTTTTGCCTGGACTGCCAGCAGCCTCAGTGTGGGCAGCTGGAGCTCTGGGAAAGGGGATGATGCCCTGGCATGGGCAGGGGGATCCTGGATGTACCCACTCTGTTATGGCAGCGGGTGGTTTAGAGACTCCTGGATGTCTCACCTGGATCACGGTGTGTAAGAGCTGGTAGTGACTTGTCTTCTGGAAGCTTATCTCTCTTTGGGAATCTCCCTGTGGGTACCCCACAATGGAAAAGTCCACAATTTAGCTGAGTTGCACAAAGAGGTACTTGGTCATCTGCCTCATAATTCCATCAGGCACAGTGTAAGAAGCAGGGGATTGTAATTTCATGCCATCATCTCCTTTTAATCACTGATGGGCTACCATTTCTTCTCAGTGGCCAAAGCTGTGTCCTTAGGGTCTGTACCCACAGCTGCCTCAGCCCAGCAAAGCTGCTGGGGTTACACCTGGATAGTCAGAATTAACCTCTGAATCCTGCAATCCCAAATTGCAGGCAGCTCCTGAGCAATCCCAAATAAATGAACAGATCCCAGACCCCCAGGGCCCACAGGGGGCTATCCCTAGCCCTTCCTGGCCATGCATTTGTGCTGGCAAAACCTTATGCCAAGCAGTGGACTTGGACCAACGCTCATTTCACACAAGCTGTGGACCATCCTTTGCATCCCTTCAAGTCAGAGATGTAATGAATGGTGTTAGTCGCTGATATCAGTCCCCTAAAGCCATCCAATGCCTCTGCTCCTACACCATGTTAATCTCACCCTGCTGGGGCAGAGAGGGTGAGCAGGGCAAGGTTTTGAAAAAAGTAAATTAAAATAGGAAGAGAAGCAACATGACAGTCCTTAAGATGTGGGAGGATAATTTTAATTGAGTTTTGCAAGGGTTTAGCCGTGCAGTTAATAGGGGCCACTGGAAGAGAGGTGGTTATGTATGCTGAGCAGGGCGGCTCGCCCAGGACTCCTGCAGAGCCACGGCGGTGGCAGAGCGGGAGCTGCCACTGGCATTTGGATCTGAGGATTTCTGCCCCTTAAGGAGTGAATCCTGTGGACAGAATAGGTCCTGTTCCTGTCTGAAGGCGCTGGGCTCTCCCTCCCCTCCCTGCGCATCCCGCTGAGCTGGAGCTGCCCTCTGAAATGTCAGGGAGAGGAAGCAATCCTTGGCTTGTTAGTTTCTACAAGGAAATAAAACACACAGATGGCTCGAGCATCCTCTATCTCAAAGGCAGGAAAAGGATTCTCAGGGCAGGAGCGGGCGGCCAACAAACGCGGAGCGATCCGGGGAATGGAGGACCAAACAAAGCAGCGTCTGGCCAGCCCTGGCCCGCAGCAGAAAGGGCGGGCCGGCGGCCGCCGAGGGGAGAGCAGCCCTCTGATGTGCCGGAGCATCCCTCGCTGGAGCGAGGGCAGCAAACAGGCGCTCCCCTGGGGCCCGGGGAGGCTGCTGACAGCAGAGATCCTGGAGGAGGTCTGCAGGGTGGCCCCGGCTGACCCGCTGCCCCCGGCCGGACATGTGGCTACCTGACACGGGCTAACTTTGGCTCGGGACGGAGCCTCTCGGGGAGGATGGAGCAGGGAGCGAGCGCGGGGGGGCACGGGCAGGGAGAGGAAAGACGGCAGGAGACAGAAATGCAAACATGGCCTGACGGCCGTGGGGCAGGGGGAGGGGAGGAGGAAAAAGCAGGGTAAACCTGGCAGGATGGAGCAGGAAACCGGGCTGGAGCGAGCAGGGCGATGGTGAGATAGTGCTTCCTGCCAAGGGAGAACGGCAGACAGATAAACACTCCCAGACAGGCGCTCGCTGACCCCGCTTTGGGGTGCTTTGGGATGACGTGGTGGCGGGACCCTGGGGCAGAGCAGAGTCCCAAAAACAGGTGAGAGCGTGGTCAGGCACTGGGCATAGCCGTGCTTTGCTGCCCAGGGCAGCTGGCTCGGAAATACCCTGATATAAATCCCTGCCTTGAAGGCACCAAGGGCCCAGGGATGCACGGGTAACTTTGCTCCTCAGGACAGCCCACCTCGCTTGAAAGTGACTTCTGCTTTTGAGCTGCTCTGTTTCTCTTCCTGGATGGACTCCCAGCTTGGAAGATGAAACATTGAAGGAGCCCAAGGAGCTTGTGCCTTTTTTTGCCTGATTACCCATCAGGCAGTTGGTTATGAGAAACCAGAAAAGAACCAGTTAATTAAAGTTTATCAGCCAGGAGAGCCTAAAGAGACCTGTTGGGGTGCATGCTCTGAGGCCAAGCAGCTTTTTTGACTGAGGCCAGTTTGGCCAGAGCCACAGGCACTGGATGTGCAGCTGTGGAGTGCTAGGGGCTGGGAAAGCAGCGTGGAATGCCCAGCCTCAGGCTGCTGCTGCTCTGGCTTCCATTTGTGTTGTGACCATACTGATGTCACACATACTGTGTAATGTGCTGCTTATGTCTCTGCCCATGCCACCCCACTCCCCACTTGGCTGCCAGGCTGGGGGATGCTTTGGCTGGGGTCCCCCCTGGTTGCAGGAGGAGAGCCCTGTTCCTTCAGTCCCCAAATGCCCTGTCTGGACACGTGTCCTTCGTCCTCACCTGGCATCACTGGAGATCCATCACTGTTTAACCCTTCTGAGGCAGGTCTGAACTGAGGGTCAACCCTGACTTATGGAACAGGGAACATCTTCCATGAACCCATAAAAGAAGGGGTCTGCTCTGTTTTCCCTTGTGCACATGCGTAGTTTTGGGGGTGATTTTCAGTTTTCTATCATTATCTTTTTCATTTATTCATTGCTTGCTCATTAGCCTCTTTCCATCTCTGTTTTCCTCCCAGCTTCACTGTGGGCCTGAGTGGCTGTTACGCTGCCCTGGCAGTCCTTGGGCACAGGCTGCTGGGCAGAATCTGCTCTATTTTGGTGCCAGTTTCCACCATGGTTTGGGGCTCACTCTGCCCACTGTGAGACTGGAGAGAAGACACCTGGTGTTTCATCCCTCCATCGGCTGGAGCCTGACGTTTATTTCTCAGCCTCGTGTGATATCTCACCTCTCTGCAAAACAAGCCTTCCTCCCTGCTGGAGAGCACTGGGAGGAGGAAGAGGAGGAGTTGACAGCCCTACTTCAAATTTCCCCTGCTGCTCTGCCAGCTGCCTGCTCCTTGTGTGACGTGACGCTCACGCTTTGCCGCTCCAACCCACAGTTGGATTCTTGCCCCGTGCATGGGAACAAGTTGCTCTACGGGGGAACTTCAGCCCTGTAGGTGGGAATTTGGCCTGGCTCTGCCACCAGCACGTGGACTTCCCACATGTCTGTGGGCAACCACAGGTCCTCCAGCATGAGGGCATTGAGTTATACCAGCACAGGGCAGGTGGGGAATTGTAACTGGAGCCCAGGGGGGAAATGGCACCTGAGGTACCGGAGTTAGTTCCTGTGGGGCACGTGCAGTTTTGCCAGAAAATGCTGCTAATTCAGACAAGTCCAGCCTGGAAAGCAGGAGAAGAAGTCTGCAGAAAGAGCAGAGCAAACTTCTCCTCTTTCTGACCCAGTGGTAGCTACCGCTGCTCTTTTGAATAGTCCCTCTTGGCCAGAGAGTACCAGAATTTTATTGCTGGCTGTTCAGGAGCAGAGCTTTGCTCACATAGTGTCTGGTGCAAACAGAATTTTCCTTTTTAGAAAGTATCCAGATCTTGAGTTCCTGCATTGCTTTGTTGGACAAATGCTCATTGACTGGGAATTTTTGTCTGAAAACAGCGAAGTAGAGGTGGGGCGATAGCAGGGTCAGGGGAGCTTTGCTGGGGGAAAGGACACCCTTTTTTCTCTGCCAGCCTATCTTTTGCCCCAGTACAGCACCAGGGTGGGCAGGCTAGGCTGGGTATGCAAGGTGCAGGGAGACATGCCTCACCTGGACCAGCTTTGCTTTGTGTATTTGTAGCTCTTGTGACAGGACTCCAAGGTGTGGTGGCAGGAATGTGAGCTGGGCCGGTTAGCTGGGGACATGTGATGGCTGTGACCAGAGAGATCCAGCCCAGCGCCGGGGAAGGAAGTCAGCGAGAAGGACAGAGTGTGAACAAAATCCCTCTCCGGAAAGGAGCCCCGTTAATCAGTCAGCAGGGCCAGCTCAGCAGAGAGGGAGGGAAGGGGAAGCAGAGAGGGGCTGAGGTGGTGTGGGGGGCCTGGGGGAGGATCCGGTGCAGGGCTTCCTGTGAGTGGGAGCAGACGGAGAGCAGGAGCTGTGTCGTGCCATACCATACCATACCATACCATACCATACCATACCATACCATACCATACCATACCATACCATACCATGCTATACCTTGTCCCACACACAGCCTTTGCCCTGTTCCCAAAGCCATGGCACGCTGTGGCAGGGCTGGCTCTGGCACTGATGCCACGGTGCAGGATAAAGCATCTGCAGCCATCGCAACACCAAACCAGGCCCCGTGCGGGGCTTTCCCACATGCCCAAGGATGGAGAGATGAGGCTGGGCTGTGAGATGCCCTGGGGTGGACAGCACTTTACAGGGTGAACGTGGCTTGCCCACGAGGCAGGGAGAGCCCTGGATGCAGGATGCAACTGAGATCAGGAGTGGTGTCAGGGAGCAGAAAGAGGTAGAGGGGCCTGAAAATGAGGCAGCCACCAGTGATAAGAAGGCCCTCAGTGCAGCCTGGCCTCTTTCAGAGCCACATGCTGCAAGATCAAGGCAAGGAAAACTGCTGGGAAACGCGTTTCTCTGGAAATAGACAAGGTGCGACTGGCTGTGGGATCCTGCTTCCTCTCGCCACATCCCATCAATCCCCCTCTGTTTATTTTAATATCCTGCTGCCAGCTTGTTTGAAAAAAGCTGCAACCATCTTGAAAAAACAAAGCCAGAGCTGCTGCATGCCTTTTTAATTACATTAATGCTCTCCCTGTGCAAGGGCACAATTGGGTGTGTAGAAGAAAGCAGGAGCTACTTGGAGGGCTGAGGAGATAAAGCATCACAGGGGTTGGAGGTGGAGAAGGAGGGACTCAGAGGAGAGGAGACACTCCATGCTCTGGAGACATCTCCCTCGCACCCTGGGATTTGCCAGAGACACAAACCATCTGTGTGTCGGATAGCAGAGATTTAATGGCCAAACCCAGCACCAAGTTCAGTGCTGGAGAGAGTGAAATGCAGGAGAGAGCCATGGCAGGGCACACGCTCCCTCGGGGAGGGAAAGGGCAAGGCCAGCAATGGGGTGGATCCATCTGGCAAGCACAGAGCGATAGAGAATTTTTGCAGGGAAAGCTGATGGCTTTGAAGATGATTTTGCAGGCTGGGAATGGGTCTGTGCATCCCTTTGCCTGTCCTGGATGCCATGGGTAGCTCTGGGCATCAGCATCCCAAGATGCCAGGCTTAGTGTGGGGTGTCAGTGAGAGTAGTGGGTCCGCAGCGTGAGCCAGTGCAGGGAGTCCCTAATGTTTCCAGCAATCCAGGGCTGGTGAAGAGGCTGGATGGCCACGAGAGCTGGCCCAGCAGTGCTGCCAGCAGCAGGAGTGTCCCCAGCCCCGCGCCACGGTGCTTTCGGAGTGAGCAGTGGTTCCTTTTCCTGTTGTACTCACGGAGGGCCATGGACAGGATGCATCTGCAGGAATCCCACAGCCCCAACCTGCACAGATCGTACTTTTCCTTTCTTCCCCTCCACCCCCTGGTGTTGTTTGCTAACAGGTCACCAGGCAGCACGTGAAGGGAGGCAGGGGGTTCTTTCTGCCGCCCTCCTGCTCCCCCCAGCCCCAGTGGTGGGGCACAGCGTTAGCCAAGAGACTTCTGCCGCCTTGGCACTTATTTAGTGGTTCAAGCAGAGGGCCCGTGCCAGTTTTACGACCTAATTCAGTGCCTGTTGCAGCCAGCCCTGGCGCTGGCTGTGCCAGGGTTTTGGGGATTACCTTTCTGCTTGCTGCCCCAGAGCATAGACAGGATGAGAGGGTTTGCTGTCCCCAGCTGGCCCCATGCAAGCCATGATCTCCTGCATTTTGGGCTGAGCGCTGTGGGGGTGGCAGGCACCCCCAGCTGCTCCCTGGGACGATGGACAGGGAAGCTGTGGCCATCTGGAGAGCAGTGTTTGCACTGGGATAAGCGTGTCCGGCATTAATAGGAAACGCAGCTTAGCAGACAGATTCCTTCCCCCGCCTCCTTTTTTTTTAATAAACCCCGCTACATTTTGAAGGGATTTTGCAAAAAATGCGGTCATTTATTTTCACAGCCCCGGGGCACATTTTTTCTTCGTGACATCTGACGTTCCCTCCTTTGGGGAACGGGAGGTTGGAGGCGCAGGGTGGGGTGTCCTCCTTGGGGGCCCAGCACCACGCAGCCCCGGGGACCACAGTGACACCGTGCTGAGTGACAAGTGATAGCTGCTGCTGTTGTTGAGGGAGAGGTGTGTGCAGGACAGGCCGTGGGACACGCACACAGCAGGTGGGCCAGGACTGCCCGAGGCTGACGCTCCTTCATGAGGGCAAGCGGAGGGGAGGCGGGAGATGGCGGGGGGATGTGGCTGTCACCCCGCTGTTGCCATGGGGGCAGCCGTGGGGACAGCACCTCAGAGCCGCGCGCAGGCGGGAAGGAAGTGGAGAACAATTGGGGAGAACGAGGCCTGGCAGTGCTGGCGGTGCCGCTCCGCACGTCCCTCACCGCCGTGTCCCCCTCAGCAGCCTCTCCCCGTGGCGGTGGGGCCTCGGCGCGGCGGCTTCTCCACCGGCCTGGATTGGATCCCCGTGCCACCCCTGTGTGGCCATTTGTTGTCTTCTGGGTCAGGGTTCCCCACAGAGAAACATTCCTGGTGTCATTGGGTGATTAGAGTTGGAAAAGACTTCTGAGACCGTCAAGTGCAGCCATTAACCCAGTAACCACAGTAACCACAGTGTTCACCACTAAATCATGTCCCCAGGTGCCACATCCACACGTGTTTTGAACACTTCCAGGGATGGTGGCTCTACCACTACCCTGGGAAGCCTGTTCCAATGACTGACCACCTTTTCAGAGTAGATATTTTTCCTAATAGCCAATGTTAACCTCCCCTGGTGCAACCTAAGACCATTTCCTCTCATCCTGAGGCTCTCGACCTGTAGTCCTCAGGTCACAGTTTTGGAGGAAAGGTGTTACTGCTGCTTGTGAAACACGTGGAAACACCACATCCTTGAGACCTCTCCAACCCTGCCAGATCTCTCTGATACCTCGGTTTGAATGTTACGAGGGAAGGGAACAGACATACACAGAACACAGTTGCAAAAAAGCTCATGTTTTTGTAGAAAGTCAAGCTAGCTGCATATTTTTGCATTCTTTTCTTCCTTGGCATTTAGCACCTACCTGAGTCACAGGCTCACATTCCATAACATTTTCCCCCCTCTCTATTTCTGGCTAGTTTGCTTGTTTTTGCAGTCAACAAGACTTCTTTTGAATTATCTCACATCTCCAGAAGCTGGAGTTTTAAGATAAAGATCATGAAGTAATGACAGTTGGCAACACTGTGCTGATGAAAAACAACAGTAGTCTCTGAAGGTAACCGGTACTTCGAGATATTTTGTCCATGAGGAGCTCACTTAGGGTGCGTGTCTGGCATGCCAGAGATGCAAACACACAAAAAGTGGGACTCTCCCTGAAAAAACCTGGAAGAAGAACATGATAATGTTTAACTGCCTGTCCCTGAGCCTGGATAATTTCACTCCTGGAATGCCTGTCCGGTGGTAGAGGGAAGGAGGCTGCTGAAATTCAAAAGGTTGGTCCTAGTCAGGTGACTGTACCTGAAAGTGTGCCACAGGAGAAGGGCATTCCATGAATGCCTCCGGAGAGCATCTCAGTAGAAATACTTTTGTGGTATTTGAGCATCCCTGATTTGTCCCCTTGATTACAGAAAGGTGCATGTGTATGGAAAAATCTCCTGCCAGCCTCCTTCTGGTTAGCAGAGGGGATCATTTCCAAGCCCTAGTCCAAGAAAGCCCAATATCATTCACCTGGTGAGGAACGGCCACAGTTGAATTCCCTGATTTCTGGTCTTCCATTCTTTCTCTGGCCCTCATCCGTGCTAAGCTGCCTATCAGAACCCAGGGGCTGTCTGGCCCTGGCCCAAGAGCTGAAAAGCTGCTCACTGGAGCCAGGAGGGCTGCAGGCAAACCTCTTGTGTCCCACTGAGCCAGCATTAACTACCTTGTAGGAGCAGACCTCAAAATGTTCCCTTCAAGAGCCTTTGCCCCTCTCTGGGCTCATGGCACCAGGATAGCTGCTGCCCACAGCTCTGGACCCAGCCTTGTGGATCCCTGCATCATCCCTTCTCTCCCTTCTCTCCACAGATCTGGTGAGCAGCTATTCTATGACCCCTCCTACTCTGAGCATCACCGAGGAGGAGCACGTCATCAACGCCAAGGACACGCTGACCATCACCTGCAGGTAGGCACCAGCAAGTGTGGCTCTGTCTAGACTCCTCTTACCTGGTGAGTGTTGGAGGACCAGGCAAGGAGAGCCCACTAGGGACACCGTGGCTGCAGTACTCCTGCAAATTAGCATGTCTGACTACAAATCTTCCACATCTCCCAAGTGTGAATCCATCTAATTAATTGAAAAAGAAGCAAAAGATGTCTCAGAGGATTCAGTGATAACCTCTGCCGTAGTCTTTCAGAGAAGAAGAAAGATAGAGAAACATTTTGTGTGATTTGATAGCTTTGTTGTAAGCTCTTCAGGGAAACTGGTCTTCCTGACTCTCCTTGTCTTTCTCTGACGTTATTTATTCTCACTTCATTGGGGCCACTGAGACTGAAGTTCTGGTTTCTAAATCTAGTGGGAAATTTGGGGGATACTGAGAAATATCCATGGAAGAAGGCAAGGCTGCACTTAGTAGTGGCTATGAGAGGCCTCCAGCTTTTCTAGGAAGATGAGATTTAATGCTCTCTCTTTATATATGTGGGTGGAAAAAAATCCCCAGCCAGGCCAGGTGAATAACTGTGAGAGGAGCCGGAGAATCTCTGGTTGTTTTGTACACTGTGGTTCTGAGAAGGTGGTGTGTCTGAACTGATTTATCTAGGCTGGCACACTTGGCTGTTTTCTGGACTGCCTCCTGTCTCAGAAAGCAGAAAAAACAAAAAAAACCCAAACTAAACCAACAAAAAACAGACAAACCATAAACAAGTGGGAGAATTGTCCAAGGTCAATTTTCCTGGAGTTTCCCTTCAGCAGCTGAAAACAGATCCATGCTTGGGGTCTGAATGCTGGGTCCAATGGGGATCTAAATTCAGCATGGGCCTCAAATGGGTGTTTCTCAGTGTTATATATAACCACAGAGCAATTACTGCAAACACTTGGCTGGCATTGTGTTCGTGTCTTGTCACAAACATATTTAACTTTTCCTGGAACAGATGGCATTGCTTTTCCTTTGTGAATCAGTTCATAACCAAGGGAGAAGGACAGAGGAAAGCTTGTTGATATTAATTACTGAACTGATTTCACTCAGTCTGGGAAGATGAGTGGTTGTGGGCTTGTTTTCATCCAGTGACATGAAGAGCCATCATGTGTGCTGAGATGTAGGAAATGTGTGCATTGGAGGAAGAGAAGGGAGTTTGGGGATTCCAGTGCTCTGCCGGGGTACTTTTCTCCACAGAGGGATGTGGGAACTGACACCCTCTATTAAAACCTTGGAAGAGGTGAGGATATTCTGTGAGAATATTCTGAATGAGCTTAGAATCAAGGCAGACCCTTTCTCAACAGGGGCCCAGAAAGGGACATGGAAAGCACTTTCAAGACTGTTGTCTATAGATCGAGCCAGGGTTAAAGGACACACTGAAGTTAGAGGTGTGGTAAAAGAAAGTGTCTTCTGCAGCTGTGAAAGACTGAACAGCCAAAGAGCACAGGACCATCTGCAAACAGCACTACAACCCATGTACCCTCTGCCCATATTGCTCTTCGGCTGCTCCTTGCTTCTGTATCCTGCTGTCCCAGCTGTGTTCCTTGGGGCTGTGCAGTGTCCCTCACACCATCTGCAGATAGATAAGTCTCAGTATCTCCTGCAAGGCTCAGAGCATCCCCTTTTCCTTCTGAGCTCTCAGTCCTGTGTTTGTTTGTCTTGAGGAGGGGACTTTGACTGCTGGACACTCACTTCATTTGAATGAAGAGTAAATCTTTCCTGGTCCCGGGATCTCTAATTACAGCCAGCTGCTTCTCCAACCTCTTCTCTGGACCATGGCCCACCCTGGGAAGACCTGGCTTGTGTTAATGGGAGCTGAAGGGAAAAACATGCAGACCACCAAGAGAACAGGCAAAGGAGAGGGTGATGGGGCAGGGTAGGGCAGAAAAAAATACAAAACCAAATCCAGGATCCAGGGATTTCCTGCTGAACATCGTGTTGGAGGTGACTTCAGTTTGACCCTGGTCTTCCCTTGAGAGCAATGTCCTCTGGCTGCTCTTCAAGCTGCCCTGGAGCCAGGAGTACAGGCTTGCTCGAAGCAGTGCTTCAACAGAAAGATGAGCTCAAAACCCCCGTGTGAGACTCCCTGGAGACCTTTCAAGCTTCACCCACTGAGCGTGAGAGTCCTGCAGCCAACTGTGCTCTCAGGCTCCCTTGCAGCAGCCTGGATCTCAGGCATCCACAGCTCTGCAGCCCCGCTCCTGCTCCACAGCCCACCACGCCTCATCAGTGCCCAGAGTCTGTGCCAGGCCATGGGATAAGCAATGCCTCTGCAGCTGGGCATGCTTAACAGATATCCAAAGGCACAGCTCACACACAAGGAGCCACCAGATGCTGGGGTTCTGCTTTTGCAAATGCCATCACATGCAGTCCTGTTCCCTTGTCACCCAGCACAAAGCACCCTTGAGAGGCCCAGACAGAGCAGGGGACCAGTGCAGGAACATTCCCCAAAATAGAGGTTATGCTGGGGCTGGCTGAGAGCCCCAGGGATGTTTTGATCCAAGCATGTGGCAGAACAGGGGGAAGGGACTGATGCCCAAATGGACAGTGCAGCTTTTATTAGCTCCCATTCCTAGAAGGAAGGAAAGAATATTGTCAATCTCTGCATTCATGCCCTCAGCAGCCTGTGTGGGGGGAAAGTAGAGAGCTTGTGCTGTTCCAGCTCATAACCATTGGAGCAAATCCCACAGGAGCCAGCTGCACTACAGCAGAAACCAATGGAGGGATCAACTTGGTCTTGGCTGTGCCATCCCATCCCATCCCATCCCATCCCATCCCATCCCATCCCATCCCATCCCATCCCATCCCATCCCATCCCATCCTGCAGGTGCTGGGCACACAGCTGGGGAGTAAACCAAGAAGAAGAAGGACAAGGATGTCCTTTGCTTCCCAGTGCCCTCTTACCAGAGCTGACCCACAGATGTGCAAACCCATCTGTGGCAGAGAGGAAATATTTGACCCCTGAGCCCTCTTGGCTCCCGTGGAGGAAATGAGCACTGTGGCATGGCTGAAGGAGGCTGAGGATAATGTGAAGCTCCACAACCACTGCTCCAGAGTGGTGTCCAGGAACACACAACACCTGCTGCTCTCTCCTACGTGTGTGGCTGCTGTGAACATCGTCCGTGGTGCTGGGGGGAATAAGGTTTATCACAGCTAAGCCTCAAAGCCACAACCAGCTTTGCCCATCATACCATGCGTGGGAGTTTCAAAGAGGATTGAAGAAGAGGGGTGCCAATTGCAACATCTCCCTTGAAGAGCATCTGTCCTGAAAAGATTGAGGAAAACAGCTATGGAGAAGACTACAGCACATTTTTTTCCAGCTGGCACCAGCAGGCTCCATTGCCAAGAGGCACATTATCACCGAGCTGAAAGAAAACAACTTGGGAATAAATCTTGGAAGGTGACAGATAGGAGAGAGGGAACTATCCAAAACTGCTCCTTGGACCCTTCTCCACACGCAGAGGGTAGATTCAGAAATAAATCCACGTGAGCCTGACCTGTCCTCATTCCTTCCTTCTTCTGGTCCTCTTAACACACCAGCGGCACTAACTTGGACTCACAGTAATGCCCACACCTCCTGTGTCCCCACCAGGCCTGTGGACATATGAAAGGAAATGAAAGCACATCTATAAGGAATGCCTGGCTGAGCTGCCCATGGGCTGGTCGCCATGTCTGTGTGTGCGCTGGCCCATCCATGTTTAGATAAATATGTGTCACTCAGCTACTGCAGGCCTTGATGGTTAATGAAACAAGTGGATCTGATAATGTGTGAAAATCCCAGTAGGTAAACAAACAGAAAGCGGAAACACTGGAGACTTTTATAATTACCCTCTTCCAAGTGGAGTGCCAAAAATGCTCTCAGCTCTGAGCTGAAAGCGGGGACAGCCCCATGGTCTGAGCCAGTGCAGTGGGGCTGTGGACACAGCAGCAACAGCTATGGCAGAGGCCAGCAGGTGTGCCTGCTTTAGTGATCAGTTTCACTGTTATTTTCCATGTGCGTGAATAGGATGGGAAAAACTCAAAATTCAGGTCTTATTTTTATTGAAGTGTTTGTGAGACTCTGGTACTTGGGAGAAGCTTGTCTCTCCTTCATGAACACTAGCTGCCAGAGCTGTACTTGCAGTCCTGCCTCAGGCACTGATGGCGATTTTAGTGCAAGCAGAAGTTTGAGCTGGGTAAGAGAGGCTGTGTGACTGTCCCAAGGACTCACCACTGCCTCCAGAGCCCTTGTGCTTGGCCACACGGGAAGAGTGCAGCACACTCTCTCTAACCTCATCTGCAGTGAGCTGGAAGAGGGCAAAGCCTGCAGGAAGATAAATCAGCTGCTGAAGACAAACACAAAGGGGCAGGTCTTTCCCCCATACTTGGACAGAAATCCTGTCCTCGTGTCGGAGCCATTGTGCCTTCCAATGGCACCTTATCTCGCTTCCTCCTTGCTGTCCCTTGCTGTCTGGTGATGGTCACAGTCTGCCTGTGCTTAAAAGCATCTGCCCACAGAGCTGCCCGGGCAGAGGAGCTGCATGTGCCAACATGTCTATTCCCAACTTGCATAATAGATGAACCCAGTTTCCCCTCATCGAGCCAATGGTGCTGACAAAAGGCCATTTTTACCCCACAGCTGTCTCTTACGACGGCTTCTTTTTTCCTCCCCGTTTCTCTTTTTCTGCACATACTTAAGTGACTTTCAGCTATTTGGCAAGCTTTCAAGTGGGGGCTAGGCCTTCCTCTGAAAGGGGCTCTGATTTCACAGAAGGAAACTTCCAGTGTGGAATAAAAGCTTGTTTTGTTTGTAGTAAACAAGTGAAGTTATAACAAGCTATGGTGGCACGTGTGCGCACATGCAAGCTCCCGCTCTGGAGATCCTCAGCTATATATAAACACACACGTGCACATTCTGTCTGGGGGTTTCTTGAGTTCCTGGACTTTTCTGTCTGTCTTTGGGCTGCTTGTGAACAGGCTTTGTGGTCATGCCATCACAGAGGTGTCTGCAGCCCAGTGTCTCTGCAGAGGTGGGAAGGTGCAGCAGCTCCAGGCCAGCTGGGGTTTTGAGGGGCTGCGGGGTGATCTGCAGAGCACAGGGAACCCCCTCCCACAGCAACGGGGAAGGAAACAGCTGGCAGCTGGCCAGAAGGCAGTCAGCTGAGCCTCCTCTTGTTTTCCCCTTGCTGTCTTTTATCCCAGACTCCCTCCTGCTTTTCTCTTTCTTGCTTTCTTTCCAGTCTGCTCTCCTTCCCCCATTCTTCTTCCCACTCCATTCATCACACAATGAGCCACAGCCAGCAGCTACACTGAGCCAAGGGAAATCATCACATCCATGTGTTTCCCTAATAGCTCTGGACCCTTTTAATAATGAGAGGGAATAGAAAATAAATGGAACCTTTCCCTCAGAGCCCTGTGTGTTTCCCTGTCCTGGCATTCAGTAGTACAGTGCCATGGGACAGAGGGGTCTGCTTGTGAATGGGCTGATACCTTACAGCTTATCAGGGCCAGAGAGGTGGCCTGGGGAAGGGGATGAGCCTTTGCTTACCCAGCACTTAAGGAATCTGGTTGCCACTTCCTTGTGCATGTTTTTTCCCTTGGAGTATGGCCGTTCCTCCATGCCTCAGCCGCAGATGGTGCCTGGCTGGGCCACGTGCAGGCGTGCACAGAGTCACACAGAGCAATAAAACCACCATCGTGTTCACCATGCTCAGCCCAAAGCTAACGCTGCTTTTTGCCCATGTCTAGAGGCCAGCACCCTTTGGAGTGGTCGTGGCCAGGAGGCAAGGTGGATCCTGCTGGGAAGGAGGAGACTGAGTTGGTGGCCTCAGCAGCCCCCAGCAGCGGCCGGGCAATCCAAGAAGAAGACTGCGAGGGGACCGGCACAAAGCCGTACTGCAAAGTGCTGGTGCTGACAGAGGCACAGGCCAACGACACGGGTTACTACCGCTGCTACTACAAGTACATTGATGCCAAAATCGAGGGCACCACAGCAGTCAGCACCTACGTGTTTGTGAGAGGTAAGAGCTGTCGGTGGTGTGCACCTGCAGGCTGGGGGCCTCAGGGCAGCTAATGCACCAACATAATATCAGAAGGATTAAACATCTTGTTGTGCCTCCCAGGGCAGAGTGTGGCTGCTGCAGCCTCGGGGAGGGAGCCAAGGGCTGGTTCCCTGCATGTGCAGGGGACCAATATCCGTCCATGGCGGCAGTGCCTGGGATTCAATTATGTCCCATCCTGGGGGCATGGCTCCAGCCAGGCTGGAATGCAGGAATTCAAAGAGAGCCTGGCCTCAGAGATGCTCCACCACTAAAAAATGCACAGGAGTTATCTTCTAGGCAGCTGGGGGCTCCTTGAGATGCTGGTGGCCAGGGGTGCTAGTGTTTCATAAAGCTGAGACTGAGAGGGAGAGGATGAGTGGTAAAAGCACTCCATGTGCAGCCTATTCCCAGACCTGCTGGCCTGAGCTGCTCCACAGTGACAGATCCAGATGCTCCTCTCCACACTGTGCAGGAGCTGCCCATGCAGGCAGGGTTATGAGGTGCATTTTGGCAGAGGAGGGATGTTCACCAGGCCTGGGGCTGGAACCTCAGCTTAGGGGGTGGCTGCAGGGCCAGTACTCAGCATCTCTGTGTCCCAGGGGTTTCTCCTCTGTCATCTCCCCCACTGCTCACAGCAGGCTCCGGCAAGATAAATGAACTCTGTCCCCTGGAAACAGTTGGCTGAGCTATTTCTCTTTCCGCCCCCATTTATTAGTTGGTGCAGTTGTCATGAGCCAGGCAGGTCATGACATATAAGATGCATTTTTCAGAAGTCCCAGGGCAAAGCCTATTTTGCCTCTGCAACTATGCAGAGAAAAATGCAGGTCAAATCAGAAAAGCTGGGCAGCTGTTGGAGAGGAATTGAAGTCTGTTTGGGCAATTGCTTCCTCTTTCCATGGGCTATGCTGCCCACCCTAAAACAGGACAGAGCCTGCCTGGATTTCAGACATCTGTGAGTTGGACAGGGGTGTTCAGGCACTCTAGAGGGTTGTATCAGGGTGGAGGCAGAGAGCTTCTTAGATACACTGAAAATGAGTACAACCCCACAAGCTTACAGGCAGGGAGTGCATTTGCAAGAACTATTTTTCATTGTGATCCAAAAAATGTCTCTTTGCCCCCTGATCCACTTTCTCTCACCTCCAGCGTCTCTGCAGCTCAGGAGCTCCTCTCCTGTTTGCCAGAGAGTGCACATGGTGCAGGTTAGGGGCAATAAATCCCACACTGTCAGGGCCCTTGGGACTCACGGTGCCTGTGAACGGCGTGTGTGCAACAGATCCTGCCAGCAGCACTGCTGTGCACATGGCTACACAGCACATGTTCATACTCAGTCTAATCAGGCTGTCCCCTCTCCTGGTTATAAACCATCTAGAACACCTCAGAATCTGCCTTTCCAGACAGGACAGGCTTTCAGGCAGGAGAAGGGACATGTCAGGAAAAACTAGGCATATAGTAAGCACAGCCATTTCAAAACATTCTGATAAAGACTGTTCCTGCTGAACTGGGCTGCAATGTGAGACTGTCCCTGGAGAGCTTGGAAGAGCTGATGTAAGTGTTGGGGATGTTTGGAGACAGGATGATCAGACCACAGGTTTATCCATCAAGCTTATTTCTCATATTAATAGCTTGGTGAAATTGCCAGGAACAAAATATTTGTGCTTGCCTGTAAAAATGGGTTCTTCTGTATTTTACCTGCAGTTCAGTTCTTAAATGAACTCTGCACACATGTCTCCTTCCCATGTGTCTGGTTAGGTGTGTATTTTATTACAGCTACAGATAGCACTATAGAATGCCTCATCAGGGTAGGATAGGCTATGGACAGCCCACATCTCATAAAGCTTAGCGTGTATTAATGAAGAAGATTCTAAATTATTCCCATCTGACCCATTAAGGCAGTCTTAAGGAAATTAGTGATGTTGTCAGAGGGGGGAGTTAGTGCATGAATCACAAGCTCATTGGCAGCAGGACCAGCCCAGTAAATCAGTTCTTGGCTGCCATCTGAGCTTGAAGGGGACCTCATAGTCTCTCACCTCTGGCAGTTGTGCAGCTCCTCCTTCTCCACATGCCCAGGGTTCAGGAGAGGAATGAGGAACATGTTCACACTGGGAAACAAATCTGTGATTTCAGAAGCCAACAATCCTGTGGCAGCAAAAAACCACAGGAAATAAAGATAAGAACTCTCTGGGCAATCCATGTGTTCCTAAGAGCTGACCAATACAGTTCCTTGAGTGTGGGTTGTTTCACCTACACTGTAGAAAAAGTGCTTCACACAGAGGTGAGGCTTTTGCAGAATGACTATCACTGAAGCAGTCACTTTAGAGATCAAAAATTAAAGGTTTATGCACTTAACTGTGGGAGCGCTGGGTTGGATTGGGTGGGCCCAATGTGATTTGAACAACAAAATCCCAAAGTGAGGATCATTTCCACATTCATCTTTGACTTGTCCCTTTAGATGGGTCTCTTTAGGGGTTGGGTATCAGAGGGAAAAAATCTCAGGCTGGGCAAACAGATGTCCTCATGCTACACTCACTTGAAATCAATGATTTAGCTGAAACACAGGTGAGTAAAACTACATGTAGGACACTGGGATCGTTTGGTCTGACTCCAGTGTACCAAAAGCTGTAAAATCTCCCCTAGCAGGATTCTGAGGCAGCCCAGTGTCTCCCAGATGGAGACCTATCACTTCTTATAAAGCCCCTTTCACCCAGAAGACAATTTCCATGAATAAATCCAATCATGACCATGTGCTGGATGGACATTTACAGAGGAGGGATGCTGGCAACACAATGCCTTCAAGACACTAGGAACCACTCTCTATTCAGAGAGGCATAAAACCCTGTGGAAAAGGGCAGGCAGGGGCTGATAGTACAGAATAAATCATCTGCCACTGAGGACACCAAGCAGCCTCACAATTCTTTGTCTCTTCCAATTTTGTCTTCGTCCCATTTAGTCAGCCTAGGTCACTGCTGATTCTACACCGGCTCTGCGCAGAGTTTAGTGTAACATCCCTGGCCTTGCTAACTCGTTTCATAATGATTATTTTTGGGGTGTTTTTGCTCTTCCTGTCAATATTTGTGCTTGCAGCGGTTGGGCGGCAGTGGGGTGGCAGGCCTGGAGAGCTCAGCTCCTGTGTTTATCTGCCGGCCGGGATGGCTGCAGGATGACATCTGCATACCATTGCAGATGGTCACTTCCTCGCCCGGGAAGGTCGCGCTGCCGGCCGCTGCAGCAGGGCAGCGCAGCCCCAGCAGCCCCACGCCGGCCCTGCTCAGGGACACAGCCACCAGCTGGGCAGGCGCCGAGGACACGACGAACTGGTTTCACAAAGGGTCGGGCTCAGGCAGAGACCATGAGGGCTCCAGGAAAGGGGAGGTCATTTCCCGCGCTGCCCAAATGGCACACAAGTGCCGCTGCAGCGGTACCGTGTTTGGTGCGGAGGAGCCGGATTCTGCTTTTGCATTCCCAAATTCCAGGTGTCTCCTCTGACTGTCACATGTGGCAGATGGGACTGAACAGCACAACACTACTCCCTCTGTGAAGCTTGTGCTATGCTAAGGAAATTCAGGAAGCCTCCTTTTCTACTGCTTGTTGCCTTTTCCCTGCTTTTTTCTTTTTTGTTAGCAGTTGTTCTCCTTGCATCTTTTCTACAGATTTTGAACAGCCATTTATCAACAAGCCAGAGACCCTCCTCATCAGCAAAAAGAACACTTGGGTACCATGCCTTGTGTCCATCCCAGATCTTAACGTCACACTGACCTCGGTGAGTGCTCGGCTGCTGGGAGACTCTGGACCGAGATGTCTTGCATTTGTTCTGCATTTGTAATTGCCTGAGTGGAAGCATGACAGGCACTGCCAGGAAAGGAAAATGCATGGGATACATTTTCCATGGAAAGTACAAGCCACTGGCTTCCTCGTTTTATTTGCTGGTTGAAGCTGTGTTGTCCAGTTCCCTTGGGCAGACCCCACGGGTTTCCTGCTAACCTTGCTTCTCTGCCCTGAAGCTCTATGAAACAAAACAGAACTTTGTTTTAAACCCATTTCCCCACAGCATTCCCTGTTTGCCTCTTCTCTGTGATCTACACCCCTCTGGGTGGTCAGCATCCCCACAAGGGAAGAGGCTGCAGCCCTGGGGCTCATGAGTAAAAACATCTCTCTTATCAAGTTTGCTCTTGCCTTTTTTTTTTCCTTTTTTTTTTTTTTTTTTTTTTTTACAATGCAAATACATCCTTCCAGGATGAGTGTTACTATTGTACAAAGGCCTCCAGGGACATTCTGGGGGCCAGGGGCCTTTCTCTTGCCCGGGAAGGACACTACCCAAGGTCAGCACTCATCCCGGTGGGGCTGATGTTTGGGACATCAGCATCAGTTTCCTTAGCTATCTCTAGAAATTTCCATTCCTGGAAGTCTCTGGACCACTCTGCAGATGGGGAGGCTCATGGTGCAGGATGTGGCTACTCAGAGTAGAGGGGAGGCCACGATTCCTAGATGGCAAACCCTTGCGGGGAGAGGGCAGGAGGCCAGCACAGCGTGATGCTGCATCATTTCTTCCCACAAAAAGGATGTGTTAGCCAGCATAAAGCCTGGGAGGGGTGGACTGGGAATGCTATTACCCCCTGATTTCAGTCGGCAAAATGTTGATTTTTCCAGCAAAATTTCTTCATCCACCCTGACGGGAAAAGCACTTTCTGGGACAACAAGAAGGGAATGCAGGTACCCACAGACTTGATCAGGGACTTATTGTACGTCCACTGTGAGACTGTAATTGACAAGAAGGTCTTCAAATCAAATTTCTTCATCATCCATATAGCAGGTGAATATTTGGGAAGGTTCAGGGGAGCAGTTTGGGTGGCTCTGAAGTCCATCAGTGTGGTTCATGGGATTGTTATGGTTTTCTCTAGCTACACAGACTCTGGATGGTGCTTATATCTCTCCTACTGTGTGTCGGACAGAGATACACCATGCAGCAGGAGGTCATTCCCAAACCTCCTGTAACTGCACAGTCTGAGTCAAAGGGTTACTAGATCAGAAATGTCTTTTCATTCCCTCCTCTGCATCAGGGAGCAAGCTGTATGACATCCAGCTGTATCCCAAAAAAGCCATGGAGCTGCTAGTGGGAGAGAAGCTGGTCTTGAACTGCACAGTGTGGGCTGAGTTCAACTCTGGCGTGGGCTTCCAGTGGACTTACCCTGGCAAACAGGTACCAGCAAACAGAGCAGCTCCCATGCACTGAACTGTTTCCCTCTGAGTCATCCCCTCCCGACCCTTCATTGTTTCTCTTCACATCATTTGTAGGGCTCTGCCTCATAATCCTAACCATGCTGTGCCCAGGACATCTTGGTCAGAGTGTTTTCTCATTTTTTTTCTCCTGCAGCAGAAGACAGACAGAAGGAAGACCCCTTTTCCTGGCAGAAAGCTCCCTCCTTGCCAAGATATTATTGCTTTCGGGTTCTTGGGAAAACACTGGCTTCATTTTCACCAGTGCAAATCCAGAGCAAACGTAATCGATTTAAAAGGAGCTATTCTAATCATAGAGCCCTTGTTACCAAGAAGTGGTCCCTTTGCCCACTGTGCCTTTTCCCCCTCTTGTATCCTCTGGCTTTTCTGAATGGTGAGACAGGGAAGTCCCTTGAGGACATCACTCAGTTCATGGGGCTCCCAGCCTGGTTCCTGGGCTACAAGAGAAAAACATGCTAAGATCTGACCCCAGCCCCAGGCAGTCAGTACACAGAACATGTGACCTGAGGATGTCAGTCAGTTGTGCAGAAACCTCTCCTGGTAGAGGCAACCACTGAGCATCAGGAATCACAGCTATGAGGAGCCCATCCACACAGCCCCATCCCACTGCTGTGAGGAGCTCATCCACACAGCCCCATCCCATTGCAGTCTTTCATCCCCCTCCCTCTGTCATCTCCCACAGACGCAGCGAGCAGTGATCGAGTCCGAGCGCCATTCCCTGCAGACGTGCACGGAGCTCTCCAGCAGCCTGACCCTCCACAACGTCAGCCAGCAGGACCTGGGGAAGTACACATGCACTGCCACCACTGATGCCCAGACGCTGGAGGAGAGCATTGATGTCATTGTGCACGGTACGGCACCTGCCAGTGCCCTGCAGAGCCGCAGCCAGAGCCCAGCTGCAGCACAGCCAACCCCAGACTGCTTGGGCAGAGTGGCTCCTGAACCTCCATCCACTCTGCTTTAGTGAAACCCAGCCCTCCTCCAGCCCCTCAGCCCTCCTGCGCCCCAGCACCACGCTGGGAGCAGAGTCACATTCAGCAGGGTCCCAAAAGGGAGGGAGAGAGGTGCCAACACCAAATTGGCCCAAATGCAGTGGATGAATGGCAGGACCTGTGGCAAATGGAGTGCCCCTATGGCATGGCTGGCCTGAGGGGCACCAGGGTGCTGCACAAGGCACCATCTGCTTTGAGTGGCTGTTTCTTGGCAGCAGAAAGTCACAGGGCAGCCCAGCCTTCCTGCATCCCCAATGGTTCCCAAGAGGGAGACAGAGGCAGAACTTCAGCTGCCAGGATCTCAGCTGTGCTGTCATGATGCCCCACCGGTCATTGGTCCTTGCTGTTGGGCCCTGTGGAGAGCAGCAGAGCTTTGTGACACCCTGTCTCTTTGAGTTCTCCTCCATGGTCCCTTTTTTCCTTGCAGAAAAGCCCTTCATCACTGTGGAGTGGAGGAAGGGCCCAGTGATAGAAGCCACAGCAGGAGACGAAGCCGTGAAGCTGCCAGTGAAAGTCGTGGCTTACCCCCCACCAGACTTCCAGTGGTAACTTAACCTTTCTTAGCTTGAGCCATCTTCTCCTCTCCTCCTTTCCTCTGCCAAATGGGGAAGCCTAGCCTGGCTTCCTTGCTAGGTCCCTCTGTCACCAAGATTGTCCTAAATGTCACTTTTTTCCACCCATGGGAGTCATTTCTCCCATGTCCTGGCTTTCAGCTGCACAGCCTGGCTTGGCAGCTTTGCACTGTCTGGAGGGGCCAAGTGGAATTCCCACAGGAGCTGTCCTTCTTGTCCCTCTGCTGTGGTGATCACAGCCACTCAGAGGAACAAGGTAGTGGGATGGATTGTGCACCTCACCATGCTGCAGTTCCATCAGAGCTGACTGGAGATGGGAGCTTTGCCCCCACTCACTGCTCGGGGCAGAGCTACAGCACCCCCAACCCCACGCATATCCGTATGACACAATGTGCAGACCCATACCTTGGGTCCAGGGAAGGCCCAGGGGTCTCTCCAGAGAGGTCCTCAGTGCTAGCAAGGGGCACCCTGACTGCACTCTTGCCCAGCTGCCAGTGGGACACTTCCTCCCCATGGCTGCATTTTCTCTCTGCCTCCCTGCAGGTACAAGGATGGAAAGCTAATTCCCAAGCAATCTCAATCTTCAATGCAGATCAAGGATGTGTCGGAGCAGCACGCTGGGACATACACGCTGGTGCTGCGGAACAGGCTGGCGGGGCTGGAGAAGCACATCAGCCTCCAGTTAATTGTCAATGGTAAGGGGGGCTGGGGGAGAGTGCTGAGCCCATGGCCCTAGCCTTTGGGCCACTCTGAGACCAAGTCCCCATTGCTATCCTAAAGCAGTTGGTACCTACATCACCTCTTCCTCCCCCATGACACAATTTTGATCCTGGCTCCCTGACTTTGGATATGTCATTGTTCAGGGGCCACTTCCCGATTGCAGTTGGAGAGGCTGCTGAGGGTGGCCCTAACTGATGTGGACTTGAGAGCAGGTCAGCTGTCACACAGATGAAGTCTTGATCTAGAGTAATTCCTCTAGATGGGAAGCCACTATGGAGTTTTCCCATGCCAGAAACTGGTCCCAGTCATGCAGGAAACAGATGCCAACTAAAAGTGCTGGAAAGGCACTGCTGCCTGGAGATCTGTCTCCAGCAGGTTCTGTGGCCCTGTGCTTTGAGCCCTGCAGCATCCAGACAGTTCCACTCACCAGAGAAAGGAGAAACGATGTCACTTGAATCTGCTTAAGTATGACTTGCTGTGCCTGAGTTGCCGTGAGAGCCAGAGAGCTGTAGTGCCCAGGCTGTCTATAAGTGGGCCTGGGGAGGGCTGTGCCAGGCCGGGGGGGGCAGTGGCTGGGCCTGCAGCTGCTCACAATGTCACTCTGATCCTTGCAGTTCCTCCACGCATCCATGAGAAGGAAGCCTCTTCTCCAAGCATCTACTCCAAGAGAAGCCCCCAGGCCCTCACCTGCACTGTCTATGGCATCCCAGCACCGGAGGTGATCCAGTGGCAGTGGAGGCCATGGATGCCCTGTCGGATGTTCTCCCGACGCAGCCTGTAAGTGCCATTTTTTCCAACACTTGTGTCTTGTCAGGCCACCGTGGTGGTGTTATGGGCTTCTTGTGACCGTGGCTGTGCCCCGAGCCGTGTCCCACTTTTGCTCTCCTACTGTGCTGGCTTGAAGGCAAAACCAGCGAGAGACTCCAAGTCAGAAAAAACAATTTAATAGGAGAGGAAAAAAAAGTAAAATAAAATAAAACACATGCAATGGTACAAAAGATTACTGACAGAGTCAGAATACAACCTGAAACCGTGGTGGTGGCAGTCCAGATGAAGTGGTCTTGTTGAAGCAGTGTTCTTGCAGAAAGGTCTGGTAGCTCTTGTCCTCTGGGAATCCAGTGGGTAAGGCTGCCTGTGCTGTCCCAAGGCCCCGATTATATCCAGGTGGGAATGCTTGGCTCCTCCCCCTGGGCGGAGCATCTCACAATGGACTGATATCATTTTATCAGTTTTGCAATGGGTCCTTGATTGCCTATTAAACAGAGATAGCTCCTGGGGAGAGTTATCTATGAGTCATGCAGGGCGGTATTGATGGGCCATTAACAGAAGATAGTCTGGAGGGAAGGGGCACGGGAAACAGTGGTGCACAACAACATTTCATGTAGATGGTGATAGAATACATACTTTGGGCACATTTTACATTGTAACCTAGGACATAATCCACCCCTTATTCTATGACCATCTACATTATACCTAAATTAATACATTCTTACAGCTAGATAGATAAATATACACATATACAGAATGAAACCCTACACTCAGTTCTCACTTAAAATTAGGTCTCCCTGTGGTACACAACGGGTTTCCCCATCTTTCTGCATTACCCACCAAGTGGAACCAGGTCCTTGAGCAAAAACAATCCCACGGATGGGTCTGCCTTTGCTTGATGTGGGATTAATCCAAACAGTTTTTCCTAAGATGCCTTTCATGTGTACCACAGGGACTTTATCTCCATCTACTGTGTGCAAGGGTTCAGACTGGGCAGGACCAGCTCGATTGATTGACCCTCGAGTGTTGACCATCCAGGTGGCCTTTGCTAAGTTCAGTTCCCAATTTTTGAAAGTCCCCCCACCGAGCGCCTTCAGGGTAGTCTTAAGTAACCCATTGCACCGTTCAACTTTCCCGGCAGCCGGTGCATGATAAGGGATGTGATATATCCATTCAATGCCATGTTCTCTAGCCCAGGTGTTTATAAGGCCGTTCTTGAAATGGGTCCCATTGTCTGACTCGATTCTCTCAGGAGTGCCATGTCTCCACAAGACCTGCTTTTCAAGGCCTAAGATAGTATTCCGAGCAGTAGCATGAGGTACAGGGTAGGTCTCTAACCATCCAGTGGTGGCTTCCACCATAGTTAGCACATAGCGCTTGCCTTGGCGGGTTTGGGGAAGGGTGATGTAGTCAATCTGCCAGGCCTCCCCATACCTGTACTTCAACCATCGTCCACCGTACCACAGAGGCTTTACCCGCTTGGCCTGTTTGATTGCAGCGCAGGTCTCACAGTTGTGGATGACCTGTGAGATGTTGTCCATAGTAAGGTCCACCCCTCGGTCACGGGCCCATCGGTATGTTGCATCTCTCCCCTGATGACCAGACGCATCATGGGCCCAACGGGCTAAGAATACTTCTCCCTTGTGTTGCCAGTCTAGATCCACCTGTGATACTTTCACCTTGGCGGCTTTGTCCACCTGCTCGTTGTTGTGATGCTCTTCATTAGCCTGACTCTTGGACACATGTGCGTCCACGTGTCGAACCTTAACGGTCAGCTTCTCTACTCGGGCGGCGATGTCTTGCCAAATCTCAGCAGCCCAGATGGGTTTCCCTCTGCGCTGCCAATTGGCCTTTTTCCAGCGGTTCAGCCATCCCCACAGAGCATTAGCTACCATCCACGAGTCGGTGTAGAGATAGAGTCTTGGCCACTTCTCTTGTTCGGCAATATCTAAAGCTAACTGGATGGCTTTAAGTTCTGCAATTTGACTTGATCCACCTTGTCCTTCAGTAGCTTGTGCAACTCGTCGTGTGGGGCTCCATACTGCAGCCTTCCATTTCCGGTTAGCGCCTACAATTCGGCAGGAACCATCAGTGAAAAGGGCATATTGTCTTTCAGTCTCCGGTAGCTCGTTATACGGTGGGGCTTCCTCGGCACGTGTCACTTGTTCTTCCTCTTCTTCAAAAGATAATCCAAAAGTCTCACCTTCAGGCCAGTTAGTTATAATTTCTAGAATTCCAGGGCGATTCGGGTTTCCAATACGGGCGCGCTGTGTGATGAGGGCAATCCATTTGCTCCATGTGGTGTCAGTGGCATGATGCGTGGAAGGAACCTTTCCCTTGAACATCCATCCCAGCACTGGTAGTCGAGGTGCCAAAAGCAGCTGCGTTTCAGTGCCAATTACTTCTGAGGCAGCTTGAAGTCCTTCATAGGCGGCTAAGATTTCCTTCTCTGTGGGAGTGTAGTTGGCTTCAGATCCTCTATAGCTTCGGCTCCAGAATCCCAGTGGTCGGCCCCGAGTCTCCCCAGGCACCTTCTGCCAAAGACTCCAAGACAGGCCATTGTTCCCGGCTGCTGAGTAGAGCACGTTCTTCACCTCTGGTCCCGTCCTCACTGGGCCAAGGGCTACCGCATGAGCGATCTCCTGCTTGATCTGGGCAAAGGCTTGTTGCTGTTCAGGGCCCCAGTGGAAATCGTTCTTCTTGCGGGTGACCAGGTAGAGAGGGCTCACAATCTGGCTGTACTCAGGAATGTGCATCCTCCAGAAACCTATGGCGCCTAGGAAAGCTTGTGTCTCCTTCTTGCTGGTCGGTGGGGACATGGCGATGATCTTATTGATGACCTCAGTGGGAATCTGCCGCCGTCCATCTTGCCACTTTACTCCCAGGAACTGGATTTCTTGGGCCGGTCCCTTCACTTTACTTCGCTTAATGGCAAAACCAGCTTTCAGCAGAATCTGGATGATCTTTTCTCCTTTCTCAAAAACTTCCCCTGCTGTGTTCCCCCATACAATGATGTCATCAATGTACTGTAAATGTTCAGGAGCCTCACCTTTTTCCAGTGCAGTCTGGATCAGTCCATGGCAGATGGTGGGGCTGTGTTTCCACCCCTGGGGCAGTCGGTTCCAGGTGTACTGTACGCCCTTCCAGGTGAAGGCAAACTGGGCCCTGCACTCTGCTGCCAAAGGAATGGAGAAGAAGGCATTGGCAATATCAATGGTCGCATACCACTTTGCTGCCTTGGACTCTAGCTCGTACTGAAGCTCCAACATGTCTGGCACAGCAGCACTTAGTGGTGGGGTGACTTCATTCAGAGCACGGTAATCCACAGTCAGTCTCCATTCTCCACTGGACTTACGCACTGGCCATATAGGGCTGTTGAAAGGTGAACGAGCCTTGCTGACCACCCCTTGGCTCTCCAGTTTCCGAATCATCTCATGGATAGGAGTCACAGAGTCTCTGTCGGTGCGGTATTGCCGTCGGTGTACTGTTGTTGTGGCGATTGGTACCTGTTGTTCTTCAACTCTTAGTAGTCCCACAGCACAGGAGTCATCTGAGAGACCAGGCAAGGTACTCAGTTGTCTGATGTCTTCTGTCTCTACAGCAGCTATCCCAAAAGCCCAGCGATATCCTTTTGGATCTTTGAAGTATCCATTTCTGAGGTAGTCTATGCCAAGGATGCATGGGGCCTCTGGGCCAGTCACGATGGGGTGTTTTTGCCACCCATTCCCGGTTAAACTCACTTCGGCCTCTAATACAGTCAGCTGCTGGGACCCTCCTGTCACTCCAGAAATAGAAATGGATTCTGTTCCTACATACCTTGATGGCATCAGGGTACATTGGGCACCAGTGTCAACCAAAGCCGTATATTTTTGTGGGTCAGATGTGCCAGGCCATCGGATCCACACAGTCCAATAGATCCGATTGTCCCTTTCCTCTACCTGGCTAGAGGCAGGGCCCCCCTATTCCTGGTCATGGTACACGTTGCTTTCTTCCTGTAAATATGTTCTTGAGGTCCCTTCAAGTGGATCAGTCATATCATTCTTCTTATACTGTCTGGGGTTCTGTGCCTTTGAGACTGGAGCAGTGTTGGCTCTAGATGAGCTCTTCATGGTAGGTGTCTCTCTCTTCAGTTCACGTACCCGGGCTGCTAAGGAGGAGGTGGGTTTTCCATCCCAATTCCTCATGTCTTCTCCATGTTCCCGAAGAAAAGACCAGAGGTTACCCCGTGGAGTGTATCCTCTCTCCCTGGCTGGTGGGTACCTGCTCCTAATGGCAGAGACTCTTGTTGGTTCTGGCGAGATGTGGTAAATTTCTTCCTTAAGTTCCTTTTTTAGTTTCTGATGGCCCTCTTCAATCAAGCTCCGGACTTGCTCAGCCAGCCTTGTTTCCACGGATGAGACATGGGTACGAAATGGGGCGGTGACAGTATCCTCGTAAATTCTTAGTTTATTGACCAAGACGCCCACCTTGTCCTCACCTTCCCTCCATTGCAGCGTTGCCAGGTAACGGGAGTACATCTCTGGTCCAAGCCGTGCAAATCTCAACCACATCTGCGATGTGCACTGGACATCATCTGGGCTTTTAGGAAATCTCTCGTCTTCTGAGAAAATGATCTCTAGCACAGCCAATTCCCTCAGGCATCGGGTACCTTGTTCCATGGTGCTCCATTTTCCTTGGTGCACCTGGAGGTCTTCTTTACAAAGGTATCTGTCCCTCACACTTGTTAGCAGTCGCCGCCAGAGGCTGAGAGTTTGTTGGGTTCTCCCGATCCCCTGGTCAATGACCACATCCCGAGACAGCGATCCCAGTTGCCTGGCCTCACTTCCATCCAGAATGGTGTCATTGGCTGCAGCGTCCCAGATGCGGAGCAGCCAGGTCAGGATGGACTCGTTTGTCTGGCGGGTGAATTCCCTCCGCAGGTCACGCAGTTCACCCAGGGATAGAGAGCGGGTGATGATCTCTGGCTCTGTCTCTTCTGCTGAGTGTGAAGGTCCTGCCACATCCTCATCAGTCATTATGCGGACTGATTTGCTCTTTGATTTCTTCTTCTGAACAGGGGCAACTGCCACTGGTTTAGGTTGTTCTGCTTCAGTGACAGTTTGTGTGGAGATGCTGATGGCACCTTTGGTTTCTTTCTCCTCTGTGACAGCTTGTGTAGACACTGACACTGTTGCTTTGTTTTTGGTTCCTTTCTTCTCTGTGATGGTCTGAGTAGATGCAGAAACTGTTGCTTTGTTTTTGGTTCCTTTCTCTTCTGTGATGGTCTGAGTAGATGCAGAAACTGTTGCCTTGTTTTTGGTTCTTTTCTCTTTTGTGACAGTCTGCATAGATGCGGTTCCTGTTTCCTCTACGACAGTTTGTGTAGACACGGATGCCGTTGTTTTGCATTTGTTTCTTTTTCCCTCCTCCTCAAGGAGACGCTGCACCACCCCATGTAGTGTTTGATTTCTAAACATGGTGAGCATGGTGCAGGCCGTGCAGAGAAGGCAAAGCAGAACTAACAACAATATTATGCTGTCCTTGGCACCTAGAGAGAACTCAATACTTTTGAAAACTGCTGTGCCATACCTAAAAGACTGGAAAAAATCATTCTTTACCCCTCCCCACAGGGGCTGGGTGCGATTATTGAGAGCCCAGATGTAGCATTCTGGACCAGGACAAGAACACAAAATAGAGTATATACTCCGAATGATGCTCATTGCCTCAGAGGTTATCATACAATAAACATAATAGACCAATACAGCAATTCTGGTACCATACCCTGGTCTACACATGAGCATTAAGACCGGCAAATACTGCCCCATGTGTGGGAAAATGTAGAGAGCTAGGTATAAGATATATGAAAGCATGTTGAGCATCATAGCGGACAGCTGTTTCTTTTTCCCTCACTACAAAATTGTAATTCTGACTTCTCTCAGTACCTCCTGCCCCACGTTGGGCGCCAAAATATATGTGCTGGCTTGAAGGCAAAACCAGCGAGAGACTCCAAGTCAGAAAAAACAATTTAATAGGAGAGGAAAAAAAAGTAAAATAAAATAAAACACATGCAATGGTACAAAAGATTACTGACAGAGTCAGAATACAACCTGAAACCGTGGTGGTGGCAGTCCAGATGAAGTGGTCTTGTTGAAGCAGTGTTCTTGCAGAAAGGTCTGGTAGCTCTTGTCCTCTGGGAATCCAGTGGGTAAGGCTGCCTGTGCTGTCCCAAGGCCCCGATTATATCCAGGTGGGAATGCTTGGCTCCTCCCCCTGGGCGGAGCATCTCACAATGGACTGATATCATTTTATCAGTTTTGCAATGGGTCCTTGATTGCCTATTAAACAGAGATAGCTCCTGGGGAGAGTTATCTATGAGTCATGCAGGGCGGTATTGATGGGCCATTAACAGAAGATAGTCTGGAGGGAAGGGGCACGGGAAACAGTGGTGCACAACAACATTTCATGTAGATGGTGATAGAATACATACTTTGGGCACATTTTACATTGTAACCTAGGACACCTACCCACAACATGGCACCTTGTGGGAAGTCAGCGTGGAGACACGTGTGGGAATTTTACCCAGGCTGGCTGGTCCCAGACACCAACAGCTTCCACAGCATCCTCTACATCCTCAGCCACCTGCATCTGTCAGTGGATATCCATGGCTCAGCCACACCTCACAAGACCTGCAACGAAACCACTGATCACTGTGCTAATGGGGAAATTGAGGCAGATTGCAGGAGAAATTGTCACAGCCCCTTGGTGAGACCCCAAGACAGCAGCTGGGGTTCATACCATTCCTGCCCTGAGGTCCCTGTGCCTTTTCTGTCCTTTGTCTTCAGGGTAACGATGGAAGTAAAAGTACTCATAGGCAGCTGCTGCTGCTGGAGAATTGCTAAATCCTGGAGAAGAGCCAGATCTCTGCCAGCTGCTGGGATGATTTGCCAGCAGGGCAGTAGGTTGGCAGGAAGGGTGCGTGCCCACTGCCTGTGCCTGGGAAGCTGAGGCAGCATCAGGCAGGGCTGCAGTGGCATTTTTTAAGAACAGCCTCACTGAAGAAGGAAAAGGGATGCTGGGGAGTTGCAGCCAAAGCAGTCAGGGTGGAGGACATGAGGGTGCCTGGAGGAAGCCAGGTCCCACAGCCCTGTGCAGGCTTTTGCCAAGCCAGGGACGCCAGAGCTTTCCATCGCATGCAAGTGCACTGTGGCCCTGTCAGGAAGCAGAGGGGCCCATGAATTATGAGCACTGTCTCGCAAGGCCACCATATTTCTGCCTAGCACAGCTCCAGAGGATGCAGGAGGCTTCTTTCTTGCTTCCTGTTGTTTACACAGCTCACCAGTGTGTTTGCCCTGCCAAGTACTCTGCCCCACACTGGTAAAGACACACCTTGGCTACAGCTCCTGGGCCCTTAGCTTCCCTCTGCTTCCCTGTTACCAGAAGCCTCTCCCTTCTATCGCAACCCACATTTTTGGGCAGACCCTCCCATCTTCCACCCCAACCCACATTTCATTTCCTGCAGGCTGCAGCATCCCAGGTCCCTGACAGATTTGGGGACTTCTTCCCACCCATCTGTCTCAACCTGAAGAGGTACCATCATTCCTTTGTGAGACACCAGCAGCACCTCTGCTTGGGAGGTCTCTCTCCTGGCTGTTGTTGAACCAAGGGCAGCAGGAGCACCCCTGGGTGCTGCACCCTTGAGTGTTGCATAATCTGCTCTCCAGGCCAGCACCAGCCAGTGAGTGACACCCCTGACTCTCAGTCCCAGCAGGGCTTTAAGGCCTTGGGGCTGAGCAAAATGACATCAAGAGCTGGCCTAGGCACATGTGAATCAACTTCACTGCTGCCTTTCTCCACCTTTAGCGAGGAAAGATGAAGCCCCAGGCCTGCTGGTGAAGACACTCCTTGGGACATCTGTATTCACACCTACAGATTTTTGCCTCACTGACGGTTGCAACGCCCCCTTATAAAGCATCAGGAGTGTGTAACTGAAAGATCCAGGAAATTTTGCGGAGTTATAGCTCAGGGCCATCAGTTCTATGACACAAAGCTGCTTCTGGCGCTTTTTCCCAGCTAACTTTCTCTCTGTCTCTCTCCTCTTTCCCCTGGCTGCTGGATCAGCAATAGCAGGCACCGGGCAGCAAGGCGCCATCAGCGGGACCGGATGCCCGAGTGCAAGGACTGGAAAGATGTGTCCCGGCAGGACGCCGTGAACCCCATCGAGAGCATTGACACCTGGGTGGAGTTCGTGGAGGGGCGGAACAAGGTGAGGCTGTATTCCAAACCCATCCTGGGACGGGGAGCTGGAGACAGGCACGGGACTCCTTTGCAATCAGGGAAAGAGATTGATTTGGTGAGGGCTTCACACCTCTGCTTCTAAAGTAAACCATCAGTGGCAGTACCAGGCAGCCCCAGGGCAAGGGAGAGCTGTCATCTTTGAGGAATTACCCTGTGTCCAGAGAGGCTTCCACTGGGGCTGGCTGCACAGGAGGGATTTCATAGATTGTTACTGAACATAGGGCATCCTGCTAGGGAAGACATGTGGGACAGGTGCTATGGGGGCTTCCACGGCCATTTCTGAGCATTTTGCATGAGCTGTGAGAGCCAAACCCCGCAGAGCATCCTGAGCAGGAGAGCAGGAGTCACAAACTGACTAGGAAATCTCTGGCCTTGGGAAGGTTCATGTGTCTGGTGGGGCATTTCATCCAGCTGTCCCCATCCTGGTGGGGTGAGACGGTTTGGAGAAGCTGGCATCCATCCACTGCATCTTTGTGAGTGGGAGCAACGTGTGCTCCACAAAGCCACTTCTCCATCACAGCATTTCCTCTCTGGAAGGAACATCTCTCCCTCATTGCAGTGTGTGACCTGCTTGCTGCCTGTTTCTTTCCGTCTCCCAGGCAGCCATGAGTGTCAGGTCTGCGCCATGACAAGGTTCCTGTCCCCACGGGTGTCGGGCACCAGCCGCTCACAGAGGGATGCAGAACAAACAAACGGGCCCCTGTTTCCGAAAGTCACTTCCTGTTTTCCTACACACCTCTAAAGGCACTTCCCGTCCCCTGGCCTGGCCAGGAGTTCATCACTCTGCCAAAAGGTTGGCAAGGGCAGATGATTCTCCTCCCAGAGCAGATGAAGGGAGAGTGAGGGATTGATGTTCCCCAGGGATGCAAGCAGGGATGGTGGGAGCTCCTGGGTGAGAAGCCCTTGTGTCCCATTATGGATGTGACACTCGTATTGGTCCTTCTTGATCTTTTCCTATATTCCCCATTTTGTTTCTTCTGTTCCTCAGCTGTGTCTTTCTCATTCCATCTGTTTGGTTGTAACTGTCCTGGAGCCTCAACTTCGGTTGTGAATCCCCACAGATGTGCAAGAGCTTTGGGAGAAAAGAGCTCTTCCATTTACAGTGGGATGCTATATCCTAAAATCTGCTTTCTCTCTCTCCCCTTGTCCTTTCTGCCTGTCTTCTCTTTCCATCCTCCTGGGTTTTATTCCATCTCTAAGTGCCAGAATGAGCCACAGGATGTGCAGTGCACAGCCATGCGCTGCAGGCAGCAGGATGATGTCAGATCAAGAAACCCCAACTCAAACATAACACCGCAGATTAGAAGGAAAATCCCCAAGAAACAGGAAAGGCAGCACACAAAAGTGCCAGCAATAGGGTCACTCTGGTTGTATGAATAACCCCAAGAAACGGAAAAGGCAATGCACAAAAGTACCAGTAATAAAGTCACTTCAGCTGTGTTGAGTGTGCACTGAATGAATGACTGTTCCTTCTGGTTAACACAACCTCAATACATTGCCCCTCAGAACGGAAATGCTTCCTAAAGTCTATGAGATGTAAAGGCAAAGAAATTTCCCTGTAGGAACATGTTAATTTTGAATTTTAAACACTGCCTCATTAAAGGGATTTCTGCATGTGTTTAACTTGTCGTTTAAACTGGAGCTTCAAACTGCAAGTCTCCTCTAAGGGGAGTGCTTGTCATACATTTGGTAGCTCACACATGTGCAGTGTGAGCCAGGAGGAAAGCAGCGTTATTCCCCAGCTGCTTTTCCTGGCTTATTTGGAGGCAGCCTCCCCTGGGTCCATGCTCCCAGGATGGCAGCCTGGCTGTTTGCCCAGTCTTAATCGTGTCTTGCTGGAGGGAGAGGAGGAAGCTTTTAGGACTGTGTCTATGTGCACTTGGAATTCAAAGAAAGATGACAGCTCTTCCTGAAGGGATGAGAGCTGGGATGTTTTCACAGGTTTGATATCTCTTTATGAAAAAAACGGAGTGCTTGCAGGTCTGTAAGTACCTGTAAATTCCACTGAAAACCCTGTGGGACACTAAGTAGTCACTTCACTGCAGAGGTCTCAGGGAATCAAAGCCCTGGTGTCCTTTCCCTTTCTTCCCACTGTTATAAATAAAGCTTGGCAGGAGCTTGACCATCCCCTCAACCCTGCATCATGTTACTGTCCCCCTTGCTGAGCACCATCCCCATTGTGACCTGAGGGGCTTAACAAGAAGTTTGCTCCCATGGAGAGGCATCTATGCTGACTGGGCTCCATAAAAAGATGCAGAGATTGGGAATAAAATCATGTTGTTATTGGTAGATCCAACAGATAAAACTTGAAACACTCAAAGGGCTGTAGAATAAGGGTCTGTTTTTGAATAACCTTTTCCCAGGTTTATGCAACAACAGCTGCTGGGTGCTTTGCCACCTGCCAGAGAGCAGAAGTGATCCTACTTCTCTTCCCTGTTGCTCTTCCTGACTCTTCCTTACGTTCTCTTCCCCCATCAGACAGTCAGCAAACTGGCCATCCAAGAGGCCAATGTCTCAGCCATGTACAAGTGCATTGCCTCTAATAAAGTGGGTCGAGACGAGCGGCTGATCTACTTCTACGTGACCAGTGAGTACTGTAAAATCCCCCTACCTGCACCAGCCAAGCTCTCTGCTTCAAACAGGCAGGTCCTTAGAGCTGTCAGGTCCTGCCATTCACAGTTAGGATCTTCAACAGTGACTGGAAAGCCAGCAGGAAAGCAGGGCTAACACAGGGCTCTGCTGGGTGGCAAATGCCTGAAGCCCTGGCAGCAGATAGCACAAGCAGAGTTTGGCAGGCAGACCTGGGAATGAGCCAGCACTGCTTGCGTCTAGGTCCTGGGCAGGTCTGGGGTTGGGGACATCCCGTTGGCTCGGACCCAGGCGGCTCCCTGGGCTGGGGTTGTGTCTGGTCCAAGAGCATCCTCTAGTGGCACCGCCCGACCCTGTCCCAGGCCAGGTCCCGATGGCCCCAGCCCCCGGCAGTGATCCCACGGGATTTTGGTGATGGGAGGAAGCTGAGTTTGCAGGAGCCAGAGCCCAGCGATGTGGGCTGGAGCCATGGCTCATAGGGGCTGTATGAGCCTCCTGCCTGTGGCACCCCGTCCTGGTGGCAGCCTGTCCCTGCCTGCTGAGACAGGGAGCCCAGCAAGGGCACAGAAAAAGCATATCCTATGGAATGAGAATTCCATAATAAAATTCCCAGCCCAGAAGGCTGGGCTCATGGCTCTTGTGGTAGTACCTGCACCGTCAGAGCCACCAGCTGTTGTGAAACCAGATGAACATCTTCAGTCACTGCTTCAGTATTGCTGTCTGTGTTGCTGTCCAGCCTGCTGTGTCACTGCCTGCACATGTGAAATTGGGCATGCATGCAAACCAGGATGCTGCAGCTGAGCTGGGAGCAGTGGCAGCCTAATTCAGGCCTCCTTGGCTTGTTTCATTTGTGACTCCATCTTAATTTCACGCTGGGACTTGAGCATATCCCATAGCACTCACTGGGCTTAAGCTGTGGTTGCCAACAGTTTGCATGTCACAGTTCTGTTTTACAGTGGTTTCCTTCACCCTGGCTGAGGACAGGCAGATCTCCAAGAGCTGAGCCCAAGGAGACAATTTCATTGTGTCTGGCAGCTCAGCCATGAAAACTCATTCATATGTTCATTTCCTTCCTGAAAGCCATTCCAGACGGGTTTGAGATTGAATCCCAGCCCTCAGAAGAGCCCATAGAGGGGCAGGACCTACAGCTGAGCTGCAATGCGGACAACTACACCTACGAGAACCTGCAGTGGTATCGGCTGAACCTCTCCAAGCTCCACGATGAAGAGGGCAACCCCCTCGTGCTGGACTGTAAGAACGTCCACCACTATGCCACCAAGATGCAGGGGGAGCTGCGCTTCCAGCCCAACTCCAACGATGCGACCTTGCTGCTCACCATCCCAAACATCTCCCTGGATGAGGAGGGAGATTATGTGTGTGAGGTCCAGAACAGGAAGACCCGGGAGAAACACTGCCACAAGAAATACATCTCTGTGCAGGGTGAGGGTCCACAGGGCTGGCGGGAGTGACACAGGAGAGCTGGTGCTCTTGCTGCCATCAGCTCCCCAGTCCATCCCCAGGGGAAGCCACGCAAGCAAGCTAAACTCAAGGTGGCAAAGGCAGGGCACCTGGGTTCTCAAGACACCCTTCAGCAGGGGTCAGAGGCCCAAAGCCCCCCAGGAACCCAGATATTCTTTTGATCAATCAGTTTCCCGTTTTCCCCTCCTCCTCTTTGTGCTGCTCCTCCAGCCCTGGAGATCCCTCGCCTCAAGCAGAACCTGACAGACATTTGGGTGAACGTCAGCGACTCCATAGAGATGCGCTGTAAGGTGGACGGCAACCACATTCCTGAAATCAGCTGGTACAAAGACGAGAAACTGGTGGAAGAAGTGTCAGGTACAGTGGGCTGGGGGTGGATCACGGGCAGGGCAGTATGTCCAGCAGCTGGAGAGCTGAACACTGCTGGGTTCTGGGAGTTGCTGTGCCCAGATAAAGGCACCTGTTGTCTGAATCAGCCAGACCCTGGTCTTATTCACATTCTGTTCTAATTTGATGCAGTCTCACTGGCCAAGTCTTTGCCCTAGGGCCTGGCTCAACAGTGTCTGTGCTTGTGCACATTCAGCTGGAGAGCAGGGAGAGAAAAATCATTCATGTTCTTAACTCTCAGCCCAGTGCCTGGCATCTGTGATGATGCAGGGTCTGACCCAGATCTCATGGAAGGAACATGCATAGGATCCAGGCACGCTGTAGAGAGGAAGGAACAGGTTCTAAAGCAGAACTTGACACAGCAGCTGGACAACCTGGGCACCGTCCCTATTCAGCATGTTCAGTGAGGAATTTATACCCTCATATACTGCCACGGGGAGGCCCCTCCAGGGTATCTCTGGGGCCGTCAAGAGAAGAGCCTCTACCAGCTGGTGTGATGTCATTCTGCCATCTAAAATGAATCAGCCGAAAAATGCAAGCCTTACTTTGAGCCTGAGTCCAGTGTACTAATCTCCTCCCCCTGTGAGTGACCACCACAACCCTCTGTGCCTTACAGGGATTGACCTGGCAGACTTCAACCAGAGGCTGAGCATTCAGAGGGTGAGGGAGGAGGATGCTGGGCTCTACCTGTGCAGCGTCTGCAATGCTAAGGGCTGTGTGAACTCCTCAGCCAGCGTCTCCGTGGAAGGTACCAGCAGCCAAAACACCCCTGGGGATGTGAAGGGGTGGAATAGAAGTTATGGCCAAACTCCCATGCATCTTCCCTGTGACAGTGGGAGGCAATGGAAGCGCCTTGGCCTTGCTGGTGGCATGGTGCTCTCACAGGAGGATCTGTAGTCCAGAGCATGTTTAGCTCAGGCAAACACATCTCCCGTCACCCCACGTCCTGAGGCAGGCCATAAGGAAGGGCTGAGTTGGAGCATGGAATGGGAATCTCCGAAGCTATGATTTCCCTCCCATCCCACAGGCTCTGATGACAGGACCAATGTGGAGATTGTCATCCTGATTGGGACTGGAGTTATTGCTGTTTTCTTCTGGATCTTGCTTATTCTCATCTTTTGCAACATCAAAAGGGTACGTGACTGTGACTGTCCCAGGCAGAGGGGGATGGCATATCAGGGCTTGGGGCAACACCAGTGCTGGGATGTGGGGCTCCATGACAGCACCTGCTAAAAGGGGGTCACTGAGTGATGCTTCCAGTGCTCTCACTGCCAAGGACAGGGTGAGGAAGGGCTGTGGTAAAGGAGGTGACAGGAAATGGCCTTTGCTTGAGGGGGTAGCAGGTCAAGGCAGGCAATGAATCCAAATCCCATCTGGGAGTCAGCACCCAGGGCAGGGAGGGCAACTCCTCACCCTTGCTGTTGGCTGGTTCCTGCAGCCGGCCCACGCAGACATCAAGACAGGCTACCTCTCCATCATCATGGACCCTGGCGAGGTGCCCTTGGAGGAGCAGTGCGAGTACCTGCCCTACGATTCCAGCAAGTGGGAGTTCCCACGAGACCGCCTGCGCTTAGGTGAGCCAGACCCCCTCCCTCCCACTGCACACTGCAGCCAGCGCTTCCCACCAGCCCTACAAACCCACTCTTCAGATTTCTTAACACACCTCTGTGTATTTAATGCTTTCTCTCTGCCTCAGGCTTCCCATCCTCTTCCCCAGGCTGTCCCTAAAGCCCAGCAGTGCCTGGGAAATCTCTTTCGGTCTGACTGTAGACAGGTCTGAGCCAACTGTAAGCCCAGACTTCCTTAGTGTATCCACACAGGTATTACTGAAAACAGAAGACCCCTGGGCATGGTTTAAAACACATCCCCATATTTTCCAAGTGTGAGTCTGGACAGAACAGCCAGGTTATCCCGAGTTCAGGATCAGGATTGCATCCACATTTTCCTCATGCTGAGACACCTATCTACAGCCTCTTCCCTCTGTCTGGCAGAATTTAAAGGGCAGCAGACTACCTTTGAGGCACAGAGCAGTGACATAGGTCCTGGCTGCTGTGCTGCAAGGGATTGTTTACCTTTCCCACACACAACAACTTGTTGCTTGAGGGCAACAAGTAGCCTCTCATGTCTGCATGGCAATTTCCTTCCTCTGCTTTGTCCATGCCAGGTCTGTCTCAGTTCCTCCCATCGTCCTTTCTCTTATTCTCACCGACACCGTGAGCAGCCACCTGAAAGGGCACATGTTCCACTCCTTCCTTTTCCTTTATGATGTTTTTTCTTTCTTCTTCCCATGATTTCCTGTTGGGATTTTTGTTTTCCTTCATTCTATTCTGCCTTTTCTGCACCTGCCTTTCTTCATACTTACTCTCCTTTTCCATAGGTAAAGTCCTGGGTCACGGTGCCTTTGGGAAGGTGGTGGAAGCATCAGCATTTGGGATCAATAAAAGTAACAGCTGTGAGACTGTAGCAGTCAAAATGCTGAAAGGTATGTGAACAGTGAAGCAAAACATGCAATGTGTGTAGACAGCAATTAATGAGGCACCTGCCAGGGAACATTCACCTTCTAAATGCCTGTCTTTTAATTAATGGCTTCTTGGCCACAACACAGTTGATCCTCTTTGACTCCATTCAGCTGCACTGGGTGGCTGAAGTGGCAGAACAGACACCAAGGACTTGGGGAACTCAACTTTCGGGGAAATTTAGCTGTCTGCAAAGGCAAAGAATTAAATCTGTCTCAAAGGATGAACAAGACTCCAGAGCCCCTCTTTGGCATGCCACTGAAGGAAGTGTTGCTCCCAATTGCCTTCTTCCAAATGTGCCTGTATTTTGTGTTTATGGGCCAGATGCAGAGCTGGGTTAGGAAGCAGGCTGCAGCTCTTACCCAGCTCTGAGGGCAAAATGTTCTTTACACCCAAAGCCTGGTCTATCCAGAGTGAGACGTTAAACTTTTATAGCCATGCTTTCAAACAGGCATCCAAAACATTATTCTGTAATTTGGCACCAAACAAAACACTGAGGCAGTCTCTGGCCAGAAGTAGCCTGTACATGGAAATAGTGTCACAGCTCATCTAAATATATTTACTGTTGTAAGTGTACAGATCATCTGCACAGCACAGGACAGCCTGGTGTGCAAGGTTGCTTTACAGTTTTTTAAGGCAAGGCTCTCACCTGGCCCATCAGCTGCAGCTCAAGAGGATGCTTCTGTCTCTCAGGCTAAAATTACAAATTCTAAAGTAAGACAAAATGCATATGGGGAAGCTGAGAAGTATGAAAAAGACACCCAAAACCAGAGAACACACCCTGGGGGTAAAACAGAGGGTCAAGAATTGATGCGAATTGGACGCTTGAGAGAAGATGCAGTACAGAGAGACAGCAGGAGCATGACACTGTGTTTGCTATTGAACAGGAATCATCAAAAGATATGTGGGTTTGAGACAGCTCCTATCTTCAATTGTGATAAAAAGAATCAGATGTCTTTTGTTCCTAATTTTCTTTTGAATTGTTTCATGACTTGTTATCTCTGTTTGGAGGCCAAAAGGGCAGAGATTCAAACGGGTGCATCCCAATGAAAGTCTCAAGTGATGTTTTCCACAACTATCATAAGGAAAAATCTGTTGGGCACAGATTGTGTTGTCCTTTGTTCTGGGTCCCTGCACTTACAGAAAGCACCCTACGTGTTACAGCAGGGATCCTGGGATCTCCAGACAAGGCTCAGCATTTCATGTGGGAATATGCAATAACAAAATGTACCGAAACTGGGAGGTCACAGCCTCCTCAGCAAGACTCACATTAACACGCTGCTAGAGAAGGGTGGTGAGGGGGAGTGAAAAGCTCTGAGGAGGTGTCATGACATGGTCTGTGTGTTTCCAGAGGGAGCTACTGCAAGCGAGCACAAGGCACTGATGTCAGAGCTGAAGATCCTCATTCACATCGGGAATCACCTCAACGTGGTGAATTTGCTGGGTGCCTGCACCAAACCAAATGGTAAATATTCTAGGGCAGCAAGGCTGTGCCTGCTCCCAAAAATCCAAGCTTGTCCCCTGTGTCTTTTTGCTGTCCACATGTGTGATCACAGGAACCTGTGGGGAAGTTATTAGTGTGTTTGTCCTCACTTAGAGCAGGTGTCACATCTCAGCGGCGCTGCACATAACACAAGCTGTGGCAAATTCTGACCAACTCAAGCCCTTACCTCTTGCCCTAACCTTTGGTCTCTTCTCACCAGGTCCACTCATGGTTATTGTTGAGTTCTGCAAGTACGGAAACCTCTCCAACTACCTGCGGACCAAGAGGGAAGGATTCAGTCCTTACAGGGTGAGTAGCTTCCTTTGCCCCTAGGGACCTGTCCCATGTCTAGGGAAGGAAGACTTCCCCTAATACATGATCTGACGATGTGACAAAGATGTCCTCTGTCCTTCTTCCTGCAATGGTAGAGGCTTCCAGGCCAGAATTACTGTTTAAGGATGGGAAGAGACTGTGCAACTCATGGGTGCAAGGGTTACAGTGTGCATTGCCTGCTGAGGGTTTTGGTTTGGTCCCTTGCCAGGAGAAGTCTCCCAGGCTGCGTATTCAGGTGCAGTCCATCGTGGAGGCAGTGAGAGCAGACAGGAGGAGCCGCTCTGGGACCAGCGACAGCGCCATCTTCCACCGCTTCCTGATGCACAAGAGCCGCACAGCGCTGCCCATCCAGGAAGGTAACACTCCAGCCTTGGCACCGGCTCCTCACCCGGCCCACCAAAACTATGCCAGACTTGGCTAGCTTGGGGAATGGGCAGGGAATATCAGTGGGGAGTGCGGTCCCAGCCTTGGAACTGATCACTGTTGAATGGCAATTCCCTGAACAGGGCTATTATATCATGTTGTCTCTTGTAATAGACACCAGAAACCCAGAAGGGAGAATTAAATCCCTTTGGGTATTTTAGCCTGAAGAAAGGAGAACTGAGGGGCATCTTGTTGAGTCCTCCCTAGGACAGAAATAATGAGCTGACCTTCAAAGCCCCTTCCAGTCCTGTTCCCCACAGCTCTGTCTCACTGACATATGCTGGAGGCTGGACTCTTTCTCCTCACACTTGAGGAGGTTCTTGCCTTGTGCCTTCTGCCACCTAAGCAGAAAATCTTAGAGGGAAGCTGATTATTCCAGTTAGGACTGAGTACTAACTGTATTTCACTGAGAAACTGGCTGTACACTGCAGTCTGAGAGAGAGACAAAGAGGACAACAGATCACCAATTGTCTAATCATTATCTGTTACTTCTGGACAGTGGATGACTTGTGGCAAAGTCCCTTGACAATGGAAGACCTCATCTGCTACAGCTTCCAAGTAGCACGTGGTATGGAATTCCTGGCATCCCGAAAGGTGAGTTCAGCCTTTCCTTTGCTCACCTGAACTTTTGTGCATGTCTGATTAGAGAGACCTGACTACAGCCACCTTTCAGGTGACACACAGAGAGATTCAGTGATCTACTTCACAATCCTCCGGAAATTTGAGACATATATGTGTACACAAAGCTGGGAAATTAGTTCTCTTGCATTCCAACTGCTCCTTAACCATCCCTTTTTGAAATTTTTACCTTTAGCTTCTTCCCATTTCCACCACAGCTCAGGCTTATGGGGAATGGAGGTGATGTACACTTTCTGACTGTGGTTTCTCTCCCTCTTATTTTGCCCCTTTCTCTTTGTGTGCCCTCAGTGCATCCACAGAGACCTGGCTGCTCGCAATATCCTGCTGTCAGAAAACAACGTGGTAAAGATCTGTGACTTCGGCCTGGCCAGGGACATCTACAAGGACCCTGACTATGTCAGGAAAGGCAGTGTGAGTGCCATTTTCTCAAACCCTCTACAGATGAGGCCCCCTTGATGAAAAGATGAAAAAGCAGGAGTGGAATTACTTGCATGGCTGGACCAGAAGCCATTGGACCAATGACACATGTCCTGCCCTCCTCCACCAGCAGATCTCTGTCTCCTTCCTTCTGCCCCTCAGCCTGTCATTAACTTACTCTTCCTTGTACTCATTCATCCCCCTTTCAGTGTCTCTGTCCCTCTCTCTGACCTAACCAATTCTGCCATGGAGAGAGGAGGAGGGCTATTTGCTCTGATTTCCTTTCATCCATTTCATCCCTTTGCTACAAAAGGGGCTGTCCTGGGACATGTTCCCAGCTGAACATTTGTGTCTTGCCTCTCCTCCTGCAGGCCCGTCTCCCACTGAAGTGGATGGCTCCAGAAAGCATCTTCGACAAGGTCTACACTACCCAGAGTGATGTCTGGTCTTTTGGGGTCCTTCTCTGGGAAATTTTCTCACTAGGTGAGTGCTAATGAGGGTCTCATGCTGCTGAGGGAGACACCTCTACCCACGCAGCGGTTTGTGGGTGAGTCTGTGCAGGACAGACATTCTGAAGAACATCTAAGGACTGATGGGAAGCAACATCCATGTAGGCAAAACAAATATGGAGACCATATCCACCCATGAAGAGACTGATGGGGTCACAGGCAAGCAGAGGTGACCTCTGTTCACTGAGGTAGAGAACCCTGACTCAGGCAGCACCAAGGATTGGGCTGTGTATGAGTAGTGACCACATCTCTCAGTGTTCTGGGGTGAAGGGCAGTCTCAAAAGGACAGTCTCAAAAGGACTGGTTTCTGATGGCACATTTCTTGTTTCCCACCCTTCTCTGAACCTTCTTTAGGGGCATCTCCATATCCTGGAGTCCAGATCAATGAGGAGTTCTGCCAGAGGCTCAAAGATGGTACCAGGATGAGAGCCCCAGAGTATGCCACAGCAGAAATGTGAGTCAGAAACCTCAAAAATTCCAGCACTGGTTAGAGCAGAGGCAGATCCCAGCACAGAGCAGGACAGGCCCCTCTGTGGGATGCAGATCTTTAGCCAGGGTAGGGGATGAGGCCACACATCCTTCACTCTAGGCCATTGCCTGGAGAGCAAGGCAGTGGGTTCTGATCAGAGCTCTCTAGGTGTCCTTGCATGCCCATGCTGGGATGGGTCTGAGCACTGTGCTTTTCTGCGCTGAAGGGTATCAGAGGGCTCTGAATCAGCTCCTTGTTCCCTGTTATAAGTGGATAACAAACCAGCACCCTGCCAGTAAGTTCCCCTGGCCAGCGTGCTGGGGGGACCAAGCTTTCCTACACAGTCTGTCCCAGTGGGCACCATGTGGGTGGGAGCTGTGGAGTGGGGCAGAAGGGGATTTCTCTGGTGTGAAATAAGCATCTCTTCTTGGCAGCTACCGTATAATGCTGAGCTGCTGGCATGGTGATCCCAAGGAGAGACCGACTTTCTCTGACCTTGTGGAGATACTGGGGAACCTTCTTCAGGAAAATGTGCAGCAGGTGAAAACCTCTCTGTGTCCCTGCTCTGCTCCAGGCAGCTCTTTCTTCTGTCATCACCAGCTCCTTCACTGTGCCCTCAGCTGATTCCGTGGTCAATGCAATACATTTGTGTAGGCCACCAAAACCAGAGATTCCTGGGTCAGAGGTCTGTTTCCCAGAGCTGTTGGAGGACTCATTTCTGCAACAGCCTTTTAGCTGCACCCTCATAAAACTCTGCTCCTTGCAGGGCAGGAGCCCTCTCAGTCGTCATTCCTACTTCCACCCTAATCCCCAGATGATTATTTGAAATTCTTTAGCTGAGTCAAGGCCTTGGTACTTCTGCCTCCCACATGCCTGCATAATGAAATCCAGGACTTGACCAGGGTTTCTGAAACTCTGTCCTCAGATTGAAATGTCAGGGCCATGTGAAGCAAACAACTGTTACATTACAGAAGTCACTAATACAGATTTCTTTGAAAGTATTACTAATCTCTTCCATGTGGTAACTCACCAGGACATTTAGCTGTGATGAGCGTGCAGCTCTGATTTTAACTTTTTCTTGATGTTGCCTTTCAGAAAACGATAGCTGAATGCTTGAGTGCTGTCTCATCCTGATGTTCCTGACTTTAACCTTTCAGCACTGGTTCCCAGCACAGGCATGACTAAGCCACAAATGACATTGCCCTGGAGCACAGTACTCTGTCCATGTAAACTGGAGAATTATGGGATTATTATGGGCAGTTGTTTTCCTGCTCACACACACCTCCATGCATCACTCACAGCTACTTAACACAAAGGTCACAAAAATCTCCAGCCAGATATTTTGTCATAGAGAAATAAAATTTATAAACTAGAAATTTGCCTTCCCAGCTCTGACAGCTTCTGCCTGTGGAGCCTTTTCTTGTGGGAAAGCCCTCCCCCTCTTGTAAGGCCATTTACTGTTATTCTTACCAGGAAGGGAAAGATTACATCCCACTGAACGACTCTCACAGCTCAGAAGATGATGGTTTCTCCCAGGTGCCTTCCTCTGCCCAGCAAAACTCAGATGAAGAGGACTTTGACATGAGGATACGCTGCCACAGCCTAGCAGCAAGGTGAATCCCCTCTGAAAAGGGCAGGGAGAGCCCAGCAGCCTGACCTGTAAGGGAACCTGAGGGATATGGGGGGAACCCAGATGTTCGGAAAATCCCAGGTGATAAGGTGTGATCCAAGCATTTAGGCCATAGCTTCTTGCTTATAAAAGCAAAGTTACTTTGTTTTGCTCATGAGGAAGTGCGGATTTGTCAGCCTATCACATTCCTTCTTCTCCTCAACTATGCTGTCAGAGTATCATGTAAGGTGCTTCATCCTATCTGTTCCTAACTGACCCAAACAATTAGTCCCAGGCCTCTCCTCTCTGGTGAACCATGATAATGTGATGGAATCTACATGACATTTTCTGCTTATCCCACGTGGAGAGCTTATTGGGGCCTGATTCAGTCAGTCTAGTTTCCACTGCAGAAGTGGTATGGGGTTAAGAGGTCTAAGGTGAACCCATTACCCTCCCCAAATCCACCATTTGGGTCATCCTCCTTCCTGCATACTTTGGTTGCACAATGAGGAGGTTGAGTTCAGGTCCTGTTCATTCAGGACATTGACTCTTGCCTTTACTGAACACTGTATGCTTCTGTTGGCAGATACTACAACTGTGTCTCGTTCCCTGGTTGTTTGACGGGAGGAAATCAGATCAGGTGTCCATCCAGGATAAAGACATTTGAAGAGTTTCCCATGACACACACAATGTACAAGGCACACCCGGTGAGTAGTATCTGAGTGGATGTGAGTGGGGGGCAGTCTTTTCTGACACCTTTACTGTTAAGACTGTGGAAGGAAGATCACTCCTATCTTATGTCAGTCTGTCTGTGTCATTCCTGCTCGGTCCATCCAGTCCTATGCACCTTCATTTCTTCATCTGGCACACTGGGGTTTCTCTCCAGCACAGTTCACATTGCCTGAGTGGGAAACAGGGAGGTTAGATATACAAAAGGGGAGACTATAAAGGACCTCAGAGAAAAGCCTGCTCTTCACCCTCTCAAATCTGTCAACACAGCCTGGTTAAGCACACTGAAATCCTGCCAGGACTAGGTAAACCCAGAGTGCCTTTCTGCAGCTCCTGCTTATCTGCATCTTGATCCGCATGGCAGTGTGCATTAGGGACCCTCCAGGTCTCTCTGAACTGCACTGGTACTGATATCTCCTCTAGCAGCAGACCTGAAATCATACCTTCAGTCTCAGAGGAAAATATCACCTCTCACAGATTTGATGGTAATACATCTTCCAGCCAGGGAGCACTCATTTTTATTTCCCAAAAATGGCACTGAACTAAGCACACAAATCTTACCTTTTTATGTGCTGCATTTTAGAAGGTACCTAAGAAAATCAGATTCAGTAAAACTATGGAGCATGCTGGTAAAGTGCTCCTACCCCTTCTTCGCCATCAAACATACACACAATCTCATCTCCTGAATGATTTCTTCTTCCTTCCCACTCTGATCAGTCGACAGGGATGTTACTGATAACTCCTGTTGCTTCCTTCCAGGACAATCAGACAGACAGTGGGATGGTTCTGGCATCTGAGGAATTTGAGAGGATAGAAAACCGACACAGAAAAGAAGGTGGATTCAGGTACTCCTTAAGCCTAGCCACTGAGGCCTCCCTGCTGCCAAATTCAGTGAGACCAGGAGGCAGCTCCTGGTATCTCCCCATGGGCTGCACTGCTTGGAGCTTTCAACTGTGGGCCCTGAGCCAGATAAGTCCATGCACTCCTTAATGAGATGCAAAACACAGGAAGAACAGACGAGCCTGCTGTTTTCTAGGGTTTAAAAATATAAACTGTGCCCATCAATGAGAATGTGCCTGTTAAGATAATGATGCACAGTGGAGTGATGGTGTTAATGAGACTGTTAATGCTTATTGACATTTTTTGGTGAAATGTATCAGGGCTTGTTCAAGTAGTGGGAGATGGGATGGGCAGAAATTATGTAGCTGCCACCTTGCTCCCTCAGCCCTGACCCATGGGATACAGAGCCCTGATGTGGTGGAGCAAGGATGGGACAGGCCTTAGGAATTCCCACATGCTGACATGGAGTCTGGCAGGTTGAGCTGGCACTCTCAGAGCTCAGGATGTTATGGATGGTTATGTCCTTGACCCAGGCTTTTTAACTGGGTGGGAACCTGTGCAGCTCATATCTGCCAGAGCAGGCTGAGACCTTGTCTCTGTGACAATGTGTTGAGCAAGCCATGTCACCTCGTATGTAGACAAGGCCAGTCCCAAGCCCCTTCCTCACCTCATCTGCCTCCCAAGATCAGACTGGTCATTGTCTTTTCTCTTAGCCATAGCCCCGTGGCTCTTCTGCTCCTGTATCGAACCATCTCCTGCTTCTTGTCCTTGTCCCCTTTTCCCTAAGGCATGTTCCTGTTGTCTCCTACACCTGGTGTCCTGTCTCCTGGAAAACACTACTCTTAAACCTCTCCTTGAATGTGTCCCTACCCTTGCTCTTGTGATTTCTTGCCAGTCACCTGGTATTGGCAGGCACTGGACGGGACATATAATTTCTGCCCACAACTTCATCATCTTCCTTCTTTTCCTTTCGCCCATCCTGGCAATTGGTTTGTATGAATTTCTGTTATTCCTGCCAGATCTAGAGGGCAATGTCTCTTGTCTCTCCCTACTCATTGAGGTCCCAACCCTTCCCTGTATCTAGAAGGTATGCCAAAGGTATCTGGAAGAGCTGAAGTAAGTGTGCCAGTTATGTGTGGATTTGTCACAGAACATACAGGCTGTGCTTAGATTTAGAGCAAGGCCTGGTTTTGTGCTTTGAAATGGAGGTGCGAGTCCATTCCTGACCCTGTCTCTGCCACATGCATTAGAAGATGAGATTTGCTGCAGCTGGGATCTCTCTAAGCAGGACAGAGGCTTTCTGGGAGTGCCAAGGTTAATTCTCTGTGTTTCTCTCCCTCACAGCAGTAAAGGGCCCAGTCGAACCGTGGAGCTGTTAGGGGAACAGTCGGACCTGCGGGGCAGATGTCGGCCGTTGTATGGGTCCCAAGTCGGAGGCCAGACTTTTTACAACAGTGAATACGGGGAGCTGTCGGAACACTCTGAGGATGGCAGCTGCACCCCACCTGGTGAGGGGGCCAGTCCCCCCACTCTCCACACTTCCTTCTTCTCCGAGCAGTACTAATGGCACCGGGCCCTGGAAGCAACTGCCAAGGCCCTCCAAGCATGTCAACAGGGTCACTCAGAGCTTCTCCTTCAACCTGTGTCCATACTCAACAGGGAACCTGTCCCAAATGGACGGGGAACACTGATGTCTTTGGAATGCAGCGTGAACCACGCGGCGCCTCCAGCCGCAGCTTCTCTGTGCCGCGACTGGAGAGAGCACCTCACTGATTCCTCATGTTTCTTTCATTCCTGCACCTCAGACAGATGCATTCTGCCGGAGAGTGGGTGCCTGTGTTCAGCGCTGTGGCACTTTCTGCCTAACATCCAGCCTCCGCTCAGATCAGCTTCCCATTCAGAAAGCCCATTTCAGGTCAGATATAAATAGATCTGTCTTAGTCTCAAGTTTCTTCCTGGTGTGCAGCCTGAATGTTTTTCCTTGGATTGCTTCCTCCTCCCCTCATCATGATGTCAGCTGCTGAGCTGTGGAGCAGAATCAAAGGGAAGAAATCCCTAGTGGTATTAGCAGCAAGAGCAGGACAATTTAAAGAGGTGTACGGAGAGATCCCGAGGGATCTTTGTGAATGTTCATGCGTGCTGCTCATCCTGAGTAGGTGCCAGCCTCTCCATCCTCTGCAAGCAACACCCATACCCCTCTCATCTGAGGAAACCTGACAATCTGCCTTATCACTAGGATTATTTTAGCCATCTCAACATAGCTAGTGCTGAGTCGGTCATCAGCTGATGGCTAAAGTGCTCCCAGTGAGATAAACAGCAATTTTTTTGAAGGCCATGTACAAAACAGGTTCTTTTATGATCTCTGCTGGGAGGGGGTTACTCACAGATGTGCTGCCTTCCCCTTCTCCCAGAACAGTGCTGAGATCATTTGTTGCTTGAGTGAGAAATTAAAGCAAAGCTAGGTTAATTTGAGCTGGCTTCTAAACATAGAGTTTGCTGGGAGGAAAAAGATCAAAAGGGCAGGGAGTGAAATGTTTATTTTCTAGCCTCTGCAAAGCATTTTGGAAACAATGGAAGGAACAGTGCTTCAGCAATAAGGTGCTCTGGGTTGCATCCCCTTGTGTGTTGACATCACTGAACAGATGGAGCCCAGCCCCTGGCCAGGGCTCCATCCCTGATTCTCCTGGATGGACAGTTCTGCACCATGACATTTTCTGTCTCCCAAGTTCCCTGACTCAGAGGAGGCACTCTCTGCCCAGCAGGCTCCTCTCCAGTTTCTTTTGCTGAGCTTCCAGCAGGGCACACCTGACTCCAGAGGATTAAGAAACAGTTATTTGCTGAGGAAACATCCCCTCACTTTGGTCTTTTATTTCTAAGAGATACTACATGAATCCAGAGCTCTGGGGAGCCTCCGCAGCCCCTCTCTGTAGACTTCTGTACTGCTGCCTCACCACTTCCCACCTACTTCTATCCCTCCTGCTCCCAATCCAAGAGCTCAGCCACAGAGCATGGTTACATCACTGCCACAGGAGTCTGGGTAAAAAGGCTCCTTTGAACAGCTTGTCATCATCTCTTCTCCCACATGCCCATGGCTGGCAGAGCTCTGTGCACCAGGGCATCTCAGCACCAGGGAATTACTGCTTGTGGGCCACACCTCTGTCACAGAGCCAAGGGTTTGGACTTGTAAAACTGTGTTTCCTGTCAGATGTACAGCTTTCCCAAACTGTATTCCTTTTCCAGCAGAGGGTTTTATGCATTTCCTGACGTAAGCCTGTGAGTCCTTATGGATGATGTTGCCAAGTCTTAATTATAGTTCTCCACACAAGTATAATGGGGAGATTTATTTAGCACATGGGAAAAGCACGCCTGTCATTCAGATTCTCTAAGCCTGTGCAGCTCGTTCAATGTTCCACTCCCTTTATGTGTCAGCAGGATGACATGGCTGCAATTTCCATGGTAAAAAAAGAGGCACAAAACCAGACCAGCTTGAGCCAAACTGGCTCAGGATTTAGAACTGGAAACTGCATATGACAATGAATTCCCTGACTTCTACTGGTGTCCCCTGAAGCTGCCAGGAATTTAAGCGTCTTTAAGTAATTGTTACGACTCAGTAAGAATCCTCTGGCAGGAGCTGCTGGAGAGCCAGTACAAGGAAGTAGGAGAGCCAACAGGGTGTAGGCCAGATCAAATTCTCCTGCCCTCATCTTGCGCTGCTTTTTGAACTGGTGGTTCCCTTGGCAGAAGGGAGGCTGCATGTGACTCGTGCTGCTAGAGGTTTCCACTGGCATTGACAGGGGTAGAAGGTGACCAGGTGAGCTAAATTCAGGCTGCTTGCTGGGTGATGTGTGTCCATAGGACCCAGACTCTCTTGTTTCCAGTGCTCCATGAAGGGTTCTCTGCCTGGAAACAGCTCCATCTGAGAGACGGCCCAATAAAGAGGACTACAAACAAAATAATAGTTAAAAAACATAATTTCAAAGTAGCTGTTAGTTCCTGTCCATATGTAAGGGATAGGTATATGCCAGCAAAGCATGACATTTGCTGAGCAGAGGCAGGATTCCTCAGCAGAAAGGGGACAGAGGCATCTTAGTGCCCAAGTTGGTTGTCAGCATGGACATCCAGCCAGTACAGCTGCGCTTTTTCTCTAGGTTTAGCTGTAAATTGTTCACAAGCATCCTTGTGGAGAAGGGTTGTTAAAACCGCTGTTAACCATCCCCTGCTTCACCCTTGGGAAAGCTCTTCTGTGTCATCTGATTTTTGAACATTCAACTCCACAGAAGTTTATCTTCTCTCTCTTGCATCATCTAGATGGAGGGTGGAATCAGATTTTATTTGGTCTGTGTCAACAGCAGTGCATGAACAATGCAGCCTGATAGGAGCAAAAGCTGGCTCCTCTTCAGACACTCCTGCAGATGAAGAACAACTGTAGTGCGGGCTACTGAAGAGCTGTTGGGACAATTGTACTTTTGCTCTCTAAAGGTATACAAAAAATTAGATATACAAACCTGATAACCCTTCCCACTCTTTTGAATTATTTCTGGTCTTTTATTTTTACTGTCTCCAGATAAGCATATGAAATGAAGCTGGTCTGTTTTGGTTTTAATATGTGAAACAGGCGTGTTGTCTATATTTCCACAGCAACAAAGGAGTATTTCAATGTTTAAAACCCAGGGTTTGATATTTGTGCCTGCTCTGTTCACAATGCACTCTCCGTTTTGTTTGGGCTTCTTACTGGAACTCAACATTGAAGCTAAGCTATTTATCATCATCACTGTCCTTTCAAATGGCTGCTTCCACTCTATGCTCAGTCTCACTTTTCTTTACGAAGTGTTGGTGTTGAGAGGACATTCCTCCCTCCTGAAAACAAAGTGTTAGGTCCCCTACTTGCAAATACACGTGTGTCTCTGAAGAAAAACCTGTGTATCAAGTAACACTACATTTATATTGCAATATTTTAACCTGGTACCTGTTGTTGCTCTAGCAGCATTCAGTGTTTCAGTGGGCTGCCTTTGAAGCAAGTAGGCTAAAACAGGGGTTATGTGTGAGTACAAAGCATGGTCTGTGTGAGTGTGAGTGTGCTTTGGGTGAGTGTGTGGGTATTTGCACGTGAGTTTTCCTACCAGTGAGCGTATGTGAGTGATTGTAACTCACGTTGACTCTTGTCTCTGGAAGTTCATGGTTATATATGAAACCAGTTAGAACACTGCTTCCTTTCCTCTCCTCCTATAGTACTTGTTATCCCTTGCCATTAAGAGTTTTGTTGTAATATCTCAATGTGAAAATGAATAAAGTCATAAATGGCAGCTGTTCTCTGGTTCCTGGGGCCACCTCTGCCCCTGGGGCAGCCCAGCCCCGGCCCAAGCCATCAGCATATTTTGAGTTTATTATTTTTACTTTTGTGCCCGTTTGCATTTCCCTGCATTCTCTTGGAAACAACTGGATCTTGTGGCATTTCCATCCAGGATAAAACTCTGTCTTTTCTCATGGTGAAGTCATATTCTTTTTGGCTAAGCTCTCTAGCAGAAGCAAGCACGGCACCCAGCCCTGTGCCCCGGACCATGACCCTTCCCTGTCACCTCGGCCCTGGGGGTCTCAGCCCTGGAGGTCTCCAGCCTTCCTGTCCTCATTCACCACACCAGGGGAACGAGAGACCCCCGGACCCCCCTTCTCCTCAGGGAATCAAATCCCCCCGCCAACGCCCTTTCTCAAGGCAACACCACACCCCGGACTCCCCTTCTCCACGTAGTACCAAACCCGCACAGACCCTCTTCTTCTCAGCGCAGAAACTCCCCGCAGGCTCCCTCTCCTTCTAAGGGCACCTAACCCCGCCTCGGACGGGGTGCCATTCTCCTCACGGCACTCACCCCTGGACCGGACCCCCTTGTTATCATGGCACCAAATTCCCTCCCAATTCCTATTCTCCTCACGGCACCGACCCCCGGACCGGACCCCCTTGTTATCATGGCACCAAATTCCCTCCCAGTTCCTATTCTCCTCACGGCACCGACCCCCGGACCGGACCCCCTTGTTATCATGGCACCAAATTCCCTCCCAGTTCCTATTCTCCTCACGGCACCCACCCCCGATCCCCGACCCCCGCCCCGGGCGAGCCCCTGGCGGTGCCGCCGCCGGCCCGCAGGTGGCGCCCTCCCTCCGCGGGCCCCGGCGGGAAGATGGCGGCCGCTCTGTGGCTGTGCCCCAGCAAAGCCGAGGGCGGGAGCGGGGCAGGGGCGGCACCGCGGCTGGACGAGGTGTTCACTGTGAAATGGGACAGAACTGGATTCATGAGCATTTCGCTTAATTTAAAAAAAAAAAAAAAAATCATCAGGAGTTCAAGGAACGCTCAGGCACAGCTCCCTCCTTACCACTGGGTGGACCTGTGAAGGCATCCAAAAGGACCTTTTAATTTTCCTTTGCCCATCCAAGGACCTGCCCATCTGGGGAATGAGGAGATTGAAGCTGTTCTACTGATGAAATATCCTGTTTTGGTGCATCCTGGAGCAGTGCTTGGCTGCTCCTCTTCTGGGGCCTTGAGCAGACCCCTTGGCTGCTCCTCACCTTCCTTCCAGCCCATCCACAGGGCATCCATAGGAAGAGCCTCCCAGCCGTGTGAGCGGGGATGGGGATGGGGATGGGGATGGGGATGGGGATGGGGATGGGGATGGGGATGGGGATGGGGATGGGGATGGGGATGGGGATGGGGATGGGGATGGGGATGGGGATGGGGATGGGGATGGGGATGAGGATGGGGATGGGACTAAGGAAGCAGCCCTCACACAGTCATTGGAGCACCTCTCTCCATCAGAAGCACAGCCTGCAGGAAACCAGACAGGGCAAAATAAAAACCAGTTCATGTGGTTAGCAAAGAACTGGGGATGCTCATGTTGGGCCCCTTGTTTTACTTCTAATATGGCCAGTGAATGCTTCCTAAATGCTTTTCAAAAGGGCTTCTCTGAAGGTCAGCACAGTGATAGCAAAAAATCCTTCAGGCCCCCAGGACTTCTTGACCCCTTCTGAGGACGTTTCGGCAATAAAGCACATGAGTTTGCATCAGAATGATGCAGAGCTCTTAGTGCTGAGAAATCAAAGCAAGAACATCTTCAAAACATGTTCTGCACACTGCAGTGTGTCAGCCACAACTCTCACCCTCTGGCTGGGGTGAAAGTTTGGGTGAAATGCGGAGGCAATCAATAGCATGTGGTTCCTCACCCGGCATGTACCAAGAAGGGCAAAAGTAAATTTTAAAAAATGTAAGCAGAACATTCAGTTGCTGCTTCAGAATCATTTCCTGGATTGTATTGACATTTCTACAAAGATTTGCAGAAATAGCTTCTCAAAGGATTTTACAGAACCACACACGCCTTTAGCAGAATCCATAGGTCTCTTCTGCTCCTAGATGCAGGTTTGCAACCATGCTGCTTTCCTCGGAAATGAAACAGGTCTCTCCAAGGGCAGGATAAAACTACTCGCTTCTCAATGAAATAAACACACTGTGCTTCGACAGTGTTATGTGTGTGTGTGTGTGTGTGTGTGTGTGTGTGACCAGGTGCATCAGAAATGAATAAAATGCAAAAGCTCCCAGAGGAAAATGGGTTAATAAGATGCATAGATTAAACACCGGGCTTATCTGAGGGCCTTCCCTTGCAGCTGGGGATATTACCAAGGAGACCATATCTCAAAAGAACAGCTCCACAGCCATTTTTTCAGAAACTTAGAAAATATCCTAACTCACAATCCTGCAGTAATTGTTCTCTTTGCTGTAACTAATTTTCAGTTAGTTTACCTTTCAAAATCCAAGGGGGCCATTACACTATTTTGTTAGACCTCCCAAGAGGCTGAAATCCTTAAAACTTTGTTAGATGATCATTCATCAAACCCCATTTTACAGTATTTCTTGGGATTAATATTTATTAACAATATTTGAGTGTTTGTACAATTTCCCATTTTAGTGTCAGAAGCAAGTAATGCCAAAGAGAGTAGGAATGACCGGATCCTGACACAAAGTCTGTGCTGTTCCTGCCCCCAAAGCCCATTCAGTTCTGCCTGAGCAGACTGAATACATCCCACCTGGTTTTCACACACCCAGCTCTTTCACCCCCTATTTCTGACATGCTTTAAAATTCTGTATCTTTTTGGCGATCAGCGCTCCTGAACTGGAAATATTTTTCTGAAAAGATGCTGAGGAGCCATGGGTCCCAACATCTTAAGCTGCACCATTGTAGGTTTTGGTTGGACATTAGGAAGACTTTCTTCACAGAAAGGTGGTTAGATTTTGGAAAGGACTATCCAAGGAGGTGGTGGAGTCACCGTCCCTGTAGGTGTTTAAGGAAAGACAGAGTATATGGCACTCGGTGCCATGCTCTAGTTGACATGGTGGTGTTTGGTCACAGGTTGGACTCGGTGAGCTCAGCAGTGTTTTCCAACCTATCTGGTTCGGTGATGCTGCGGTCTAACGCCTCACGGAACCGCGGGTCGCTGCCCGCTGTCATTCCAGCCACCCCCGCGCCCAGCTCCCACCACCGCCTGGCCACGCCCACAATGACATCATACACGGCGGCCCCGCCCTGGAGCTGGCCCCGCCTTCCCGGGGGCGTGGTCCGTGCCCAGGCTCCGCCTCCCGCCCTCGTGGCGCGGGGCGGGGCGTGCGGCGGCTGCGCAGAGCGTGGAGCTGCAGTCGAGGCGCGGAGCCGGTAGCGGAGCCGCGGGACGGTGCGCGGGCTCCGCCGCCCTCGGGGCGAACCGGGCATGAAGCGACGGCTGCCGGCTGCGGACGTCGGGCCGGGCACTGAGCTGCGCCGCCTCCCGCACTAAGGCGGCGACGAGCCCCGAGGCGAACCGAGGCGGCGCGGCGGGCCGAGTCCGAGGCGAGCCCCGCGGCTTTTCGCGAGCGCGACTGAGGCGGCAGCGGCGGCTTCTGCCAGCAGCCTCCTTTGGGCTGGCGAGGGGCTGCACGGGGAGGGGGCCGCAGCGCCGGCCCCGCCTCCTCCCCTCGCCCGCCGGAGCTCCCCCGCGGAGGCGGGCGGGCGGTAGGAGCGCGGCGCTCTGAGGGACCGGCGGAGCCCCGAGGGACCGGCGGAGCCCGGCTTTCCCCGAGCAGCTTCCCCTGGGAAGCGGCGGCGGATCGGACTCGGCTGGGACCTGCCATGACTCCCCTGGCTCCTCCCATGGCATGAGCCCGAGCTCTCCTCCCCGCTCCGCCTGCTTTTGGTCTCTCTCCGCTCCCGGGCTGTCAGATGGGATAGGACACACCCGGGCGTGCGGGGCTCGACGCTGCCGCGGGGGAGCGGCGCAGGCAACCGGTGACGGCCGTCGGCTCGCCTGGAGTCGAAGATGAGCTGGCGGTGGGCTCGCCAGCACTGGAACGGCGGCTCCTCCGTGCTGCTGCTGCTGCCGCTGCTGCTGTGGCACGGCCGGGTCCGGCCGGCCGGCGCCGATAACGCCAGCCAGGCGTACTACACCGCGATCATCAACGTGACGGTGCTGAGCCCCGAGCGCGGCGGCCCCACCGTGCTGCGGATCGACCGTGGCCGCTACGGGCAGGACTCCCCGAAGGTGGAGGTCAAGGGGCTGCTGGTGGCTCCCGTCCCCATCAACGGAGGTAACGCTTCCCTCTCTCGCTGCCGGGTGGTTGGTCCTTGCCTGGGCTGGGCAGGCTTTCCTAGAGAGCTCTGACAAACGAGGAGAAAGAGCTTGCCCAGAGGAAAATAAATAAATCCGTGATCTGAGAGTGTTGGCTTGAATAACGGCTTAGCAAAGCATAATGTGCTTTCCAGCATGGATCCCGGTAGATTGAGTGTATTGATGGGTGAAGGTGTTATTCCTTAACTAATTGTGGAGAGGGTAGTGATAGTCGGCAGTATTTGGTTACAGCATTGCGTTGAATCTCAGAACAGCTGCATAGCCATCTCGCTGTGCATCTGGATAGCTTTGGCAACTGCGTGAAGTCACAGTTTTTCAGTGTGCAGTTCCTAAAAACGCTGTTTAAGCTGCCCATCAAGACTTGGAAGGACTGAAGCTACCAAGTTGTTGCTCTCACAGCCAGCCCAAAATGTGCTTGTTTCCAGTACTGGACACTGGATAGAGTGTCCAAGTAAGTTTTCTTTTAATTAAGCAAAGCTGTTGCCCATCAGCTCTTCATTTGGTAAATGTTGGGGTTTACAGAGAACACTAATTTGAACAGCTGAGAGTATTGTCATGATTTTTGCCTGAAGCGAAACCAGTATCTTCAGTAATAGTAATGTAGTTTTAATAGTATCTTATTTTTGACAGCCATTCTTGACATTATCTATAAGAAATGGACTACTTGATGGAGTACAGTGGTCCCAACCTGCCTCCTGGACAGTAAACATCTGAATAATGTATTAAGTGAAATATTGTAGTCAGTTAAAACTAGAGTCTAAGTGGTGAATACTAAGAGTGTTTTAGAAGAATTGATAACACAAAACTAATATATTATTAGAAGCTTTAGCGAATTCGCCAAACCTTAAAATCAGGAAAATACTTTCGTGCTTCTTCAGAACAAATGAATTCTGCTAGGTAGCCTCTGTAAGATTCTGGTCCGTCAGCAGGTGTTTGCCAGTCTCACTGGAATTCAATTTCAATAGCTCTGTAGAATATAACTAGGGGTAGATTTTGGGGTGGAAGGGTGAGGAAGCAGAAATTGTTGAGGAAGTCTGCTGTAAAATGATTTTTATTTGTACTTCAAATCCCGTCTATCAGCTAGCATAAAATATGTTGCAGTCATTCTTCTGCTTCCTGATATTCCTCACTTATATCCCATCCCCCCAAAACCCTCTTGAAATCAGGAGTCTGCCCTGAAAGTTTTAGGCCTGTAAACACTGTTATTGATAGTACTTTAACAGGTTTTAAAATACTGCCTTTTAATACATGAAAGGTATCGAAACACTTCATTTTTTTTTTTGAGCTGTGTTATTTGTCAAGAAAAACTTTGGATACTAATTTCTATTAATTTGCCTCTGTAACTTTTTCTGCTTTCTTTTGATCTGCCTTCACTAAAATGCAATTTAAACACTGAGGTAGGCTTTGGTAGCATTTTCACCGGCAGCTGATAATGAGAAGAGCTAAATAAAATTATAAACAGCATTTTTATACCTACTGCTAAGTACTGTGATGAATAACTTTATTGGGAAAACACAGCAGGAAGCGTGAAAATGGCAGACCTGACGTGGTTTGACATAGTACAGTTGTTAAAACTTTATTGTCAATTTTGGGGGAAATTGAGTTTTGCCCTTCTGTTTCATTACAGACAATTTAAAGCAAGCACAACAGCAGTTGTCTTCCTTACTTTTAGATACTCTGAATTGTTCTGTGTAGGTTGTTATACACTTCTATTTTATTTGAGTTTTGCTGATGTGCCTGTGGTTTAAAAATGTTTCATGTAGTAAGAAAGATTGGAATATTTTTTGCTTTTAGTTAAGCTGTTCTTGAGCATCTTCTGCCTTTTGATATTCTGATTTGATAAAAGATGATGCAGTCTTGCTGAAAGTAATTGCTCTAATGTTTTTTTTATCAGCCTGTTAATATTGCTGTAGAACTCATTTGCAAAATTTTTTTCTAATAGCTCTAAACATGAGTAGCTGCCAGCCACTGCTCTTAGACCAGTAAATGCTGCACCCCAGTTTTCATGTATCCTCAGAAGAAAAAAGACTCTACAATTGTTAACAACTTTATTTGAATATATCTTGAATTTGAAACTGCTTTGATGTCAAGCATTCACCCATTTATGGGCTATCTTTGAAATTTTCACACGTGTGGGTGGTCTGTTAGCACCTTGATGGCATGGACTGTTTTAGAGCTGAGGTGTCCTTAATTTCACATTTTTGCATGCTCTGTGAAGAATCATAGAATGGTTTGGGTTGGAAGGGACCTTGAAGATCGTAAAGTTCTGACCCCATTGCCATGAGCAGGGATGCTTCCCGTTAGACCAGGCTGCCCAAAGCCCCATTCAGCCTGGCCTTGGACACTTCCAGGAATGAGGCATTTTATTGCATCCCTTACTCATTGCCTGCAGGGAAATAATTGAGTTTACTAATTTGATATTTAGGGCAAATGATCTGCTTCTAACCACACTCTGTTTGTGATTTTAAGTGTTCTGTGATGTCTCTTGACTTCTACTCTTGAATATGCCCAATATTTTATGTACTGCTTTTTGAAGATGCCAGTCCCATGTGGTCACCTGTCCTTTAAATCTCAGTGCAGCATGATAGTCAATCACTTCTCCCATTTTTTTAGCAGGATTTCTTATGGAATTCAACCTTGTCATGTTAATACATGTATTAAAACTCTTTCCATGTTCTTTTAATAGAGCTTGTATGAAATTGATAGGGGCTTTCAAAGGCAATGTTCCCCTGGGAGTGGGGTGGCGGTAATTGGCATGACCGCCTGTGAATGTGACTTGTGAAAGTGCAGCTCCAGCGAGCTCTTGGTCACAGTTGGCTGCTGGGTGTACATTCAGCACCTGTGTGGGCGGATTTTTCCACGCACATTAAATGCATGATAGCAGCATAGTTTCTCTATTAATCTCTCTTCCGTTCTTCTTCTTTGAGTTCCTTTTCTTACCTCCTCTAACTTGTTAATCTCTCTCTTGTCATGATTTAATTTCTTATTAGAAGAGTGTTTTAAACCACTTGTGGACATGAATGCTTGCAGATTCCAAAAAAAAAAAAAATGTTGTGCATGGACGTATAGAAGTGAAATGCATCTTCACAGCTGATGCAGGTTTTCTGATAGTTTAGTTCAGGTTTATAGTATTTCTTCAGTGAGATTCCTGAATACTTCTCAGTCCCTTACCCTGTTATTTGTGACTTTGTGCAACCAGATATTTTCATAGAATCATAGAGTGGTTTGGGTTGGAAAAGACCTTAATTATTGTCTAGTTCCAAGCCCCCTGCCTTGGGAAGGGACACCTTCCTAGACCAGGTTGGTCAAAGCCTCATCCAATCTTGCTTTGAATACTTCCAGGTCATTTCAGCCCAGTCCTCTCACAGCAGCTGCCTGGGTGCTCCTGGATGTCTGTACATGGACAGACAAGTGCAAGTGCTCAGCCCAGTGCCACTCCAGTGATCTGTGGTTTTACTCTTCTTTGGTGTTGGGAGCCAGTTGTGGTGCAGACCTTTAGATGTCAGGCATATTCCCCTGGCCATGGCAAACCAAGCTAGAAGCCACTGAATACTCACCTTAATGGTTCTTGGTAGAAACTTGCAGTGCTTTGTGGCTTAGTTCCCTCAAAAACATTCTCCATGGGGACCAGGACTCTTTGTGGCTGTTGAATCTGGGTTATTGCTTTTCTTCTGTGCTTGGATTCCAGTGTGAGGACTGGAAATTCAGTCCTGTGTGCTCTTAAGAGTCCCCTTGCAAGACTTGCTGGGAGGTAAGGTTTTGTACACCTTGGCTGGCTTGGGAAGCTGGGAAGCAGGCAGGATGCCCAGGACTGGTTATGGGGATGACTGGAAGGGAAATAGCAGCAGAGCCAGCGTTGAAATGTTAAAATTCACTGAGCCAGTAGGTCAGGAACGAGGGGGTGAAGAGGAGTGGAAAGGGATGGAGTCTAAAGGGCTTGTAGGGAAGTGGTGGTTGTACAAAAGCTCCTTTGGAGAAAGAGCTCATAGGAAGGAAAGCTCCCGGAAAGGGGTATAAGGGTTGGAGCTGGGCAAGGAGACTGAGAATATGAGGAAAAACATACGTTAGAAGGTGAAAGTGTGGAAGAAACAATATTGGCTCAGCATTAGGAAGGAAGTGTATCTTTTGCATAGCGCTGTAACTACAGCATTCTGTAGCATCTGGCACTTCATAAACATGTTGTGTGAACAAGTTCTAGCTGCAGAAGGTTTGAAATGCCAGTTTCCTGGTAACTACGGAGCTTTAGGCAGCATTCAGACAGAAATTCTGTCCCAGAATCCAAACCAGTAAGGAAAATGCAACAAGCAAATATATCAGTAGAGTAGGGGAAGGAGAATCTTGTGCTATGCTTCTGTCCTTCATCATTGATCTTTGTATCCGGCTTAATTAGTAGTCATTAATTGATAGCAAAAGTGCAGGCTATATATTGGAGTATATAGCCACAATTGTAGAATACTTACTGAGCTAACAAGATTAAATCTGAACTATTATAGGACTCTTCTAAGCTTCAGTGATTTTCTTTTGTTTAACTTCCTCTCTGTAACCAGATTACCTCTTGTTCAAAGAGTTTCTTTTTGTGCTAAAGCCAGCTTTAGTCAAAGCAATTACCTGAAAAAGCTCTTGAAAATAAAATGTTGCTGTACATAATTCATTGATTCATTGGCACCACCTTATAAAGTAGAAATTATGACTGGCTTGAATAAGGGCTGTATTGGTAATAACACAAGTGGTAATGCATTGAAAGAAAATATGTCCATTGCATGTATTAAGCCCTAATGGGATAGAAAATAACTAGTGCCATTCCTTGAAATAATCAGTCAGCACTGCTGAGTTGCCTCTGTGAATTTCCCAGCTGAATTCCTTTTCTGGAAATTTTATCACAGGATTATAATTAATGTGTTGCACAAAGCTGTCTTATTTTACCAGTCAGGTGCTCTACCTAGTGCCTACCTGGGCAGCAGAACTGTAGGGAGGGAATGTTTTGGGGTATAGTGTGCATGACCCTGCACCTTCCCCTGCTCTTCTGTGGTTTCTTTCCCAACAAGCCTCTTGATCTGCTGTCCCTCAAAATACTAGTGGTGTCTCTCCAGCTATTGTATTACAGTGACTGAAGGTCAGACTTTAAAATGATTTCTGTATGTGTAGCTGAGACAGACCAGCTCTGGCAACTGGTGCTGGCTTTACAGAGTACAGTATTATTTAGGATGAAATCAATAGCAAGATATATGACCTTCAGAGGAGAAAAAAAGAAAAAGGAGAAAAAACCCCTGCATAGAATAAAATGGTTAATGCCCAGAGAGTGGGATATTTCTGTGAAAAGGGGACAAAGTCTGACAGCAGCCAGTGCAGCAACCTTGGCTGAAGGGGGGTGTCACAGCTACGTTCAAAGCGATGCAAGAGCAGCAGAAACACACAGAATGAGAAAGAGCAAAGCCAGCCACAGTTCAGGACTAGGGGACAGTCTGCATTCAGGCAGGTGTGCACTTCTGATAAAGCTGCTGGGAGCTGCCCTTTTCATTTCACTTTTGCTCCACAAAATGGCTCTCCTTCTTATAGGGAGAAGGCTAAAACATGGCCAAGCAATTGGAAAAGGAGGAAAGTACTGTTGTGCTGATGAGAGGTTGCCACTACTTTTTCAGTAGCTGGGGAACCTTGGTTGGATCTGTTGCATTAACTATTTTTTCCCATGAATTCCTGAAATGCTGTCGCAGACCTTAGTCCTTCAGCAGAAAGGGGTCTTGAATTATAAAAAATGCTCAAGGAAAAACAGTTACACAAATTGAGCAGCCTGGTGTATTCTGCAGAAGGAAACTGAAGCTCTCCTAAAGCAGAAAACAAACATGAGCCTAATGACAGGTACTTAAATCACAACTGATTCTTCTGTAAAGAGGCTCTTCTATGGTGTTGGGACTTATGGTAGGAAGAGAGAGATTTACAACATTGTACATAGCTCTTTAACCCAGCAGGCTGCCACTTTTAACAGAAAATTGTGGGTTTTGCCAGCACATGATGCATAGATAAAACACAGAGACAGGGTAAATAGCTTTTATTTCAAATAAGCCAGAAGAGTAGCACACTTATAGGGAAACTTACTTAAATGGCGTTCTGTATGCTTATATCTTCTGAACTTCCATGAGTAGCTTCTGACATCTTTTTCTGTGCAAGTGATTTGTTTTAGAACAATTTAATGTGAAGTTGCTTTTCCTTCTGGCAAGTAGCATCAGTTTTGGGCCTCTGAGCTACAAGAAAGGCATTGAGGTAGTGGAACATGTCCAGAGAAGGGCTAAGGGGCTGAAGCACAGGTCTGAGGCA